>NC_072037.1:8459607-9187107 GCF_027791375.1 Indicator indicator
TTAACTTAGCTGCCAAGGTCAGTGTGTTATCTTCAGCCAGAAGAGAAGAAGAAACAGCAGCCAGACAGCCCAGCAACTGCCCCCACTGCCGAACGCAGAATGTGCAGAGTGCCTACTTTGTTTTGAGTAATGGTGCTTAAACATTTCTATCTATCCAATGGAAGTGTTTAGAACAATCAGTATTTTGCTTTCTTACACCCAATAGTGACTTATTTACACTCTTTCACTTTCTCTGTTCTGAACTTTGCAAGGAAAAATTAAAAAACCAGTTTCAAACCATCACAATCCACATGAATTGTATTTCTTAGCCATTTCCCCTCAGTTTGTTGATGCTTTTAACATGGGGGAAAAGTATTTTGATATTTCTCTGTCAGTTATTTTGACATTAATCAACACTGCAGATCTTGTTTTGTTTGGTGTCTGGGTACATCATAAAGAGAGTTGCTGAAAGAGTTCAATTACAATATCAGCATTTCTGCCAAATGTATTGAGCTGTTCTGAAAGCGGCCTGTCTTTTCTGACCCAGATACACAGTTTCCAACTGTGGGAGATGCTGCCAGAAAGACTCTTGGCAGAAGGCCAGCAATAAAATTATACTGCAGAAAAACACAACATATTTTCAGCAGCACTTTGTGTGGTGTGACAAAAAAATTACCTGTCCCCTGAATGCAAAGTAGAGGTTAAAATAAACTTCCAGGTTAAAGCTGCAAATCTCTGATTTTGACTTTTAAAGGTAACAAAAAGAAGGATATAAATTCCATCTCTTTTCTGTTGCTGTGTCTCATACACCCAGGCTGTGTTAGGTACTCACTGGTTTGTTATTAGCAACCTTAGTTGTCCTTGCTCTGTTAACATAAACTTTGACTGCTTTTAGGGTGGTGTAAACTGTAGTTCTCAGGGGCAGATACTGGTGTAAGGGTAGATAGATGAGGAGGGTGGAGGGTGGTTTTGATGCTTCAGCTGAGTATTGTTGGCATGTGCCTTCTTGACATAGCATTTTAAACCAATTTCCGTGGTATTCTACTTGGTCTGGACAGGTGCTTAAATGGTAGCTCACCAAAGTGAGGGGTTGGAGGACTGGAGCCCAGCAACCCTGGTTTCCTCTTCTGTCTTGCACCAGTAGCATGTCCATGCAAGGTACTGCTCCGTGCTGTGAGGGGATGTCAGGATGCCAAACATAGTTCATGCCTCCTTTCTAGAAGCTAGTTTATAACTCCCTGATTGTGTTATTGCATTTCAGTCCCCATGGAGTGCAAGTACCTATTTCTCTTTTTCACTTTCCTGTTCACAAGCACTCAAAGGTAGCTGAGCATATATCATCACTTCTGGCTGTTTACATGTCTGTCTCTTGGGAACACAGCTGCCAGATGCAGGAGTATATCCTGCTACAAAGGCCTCATCTGAAATTCTTTTCCTTATCTTGTGCCAAAGCATGAACTTCATCTGTGAAGGATGGGATGTTTAATGGAAACATTGTTAGACTGTCATAGTGTTTTAATAACATTTCTAATGTGTCAAATCCCCAGTGGCGTTAAACCACACTGCAGACTCTGCTCTGCTGCTCTGTGACCTGGTTTGGAGACAGCAAGTATTTACTCGTTTTACACTTTAGGGGCAGATGATGCAGAGGTGAAGTGACTTTCTCAAGGTCACCAAGGTCTTGGTAGTGCTAGTAGCTTTTCCTAGGAAACTTTGTACAAGTGTGGGTGGCAGCCCCAGAGTACGACAGCCATGCATTTTAATATTGGGCTTTTTAGTCTGGGCATCAGCTGTTACTTCCCTGAGGATACAGGGACAGATATCCTGCTATACCTTCTAGTAAGATGCGACTGTTGGATTTATGGAATTGCTGCTCAGTTCACATAATGCTTTCTGATGTGTTTGGTGCCGAGCTATGTTCTGCTGCCTTAGTCCATATGGTTGGAGCAGATTTGATTTTGGTTTTCCTTAATTTAATTCTGCATGCTGTCAAATGTACTTTGTTCTGTATATTGTGTCTGCACTTTTATAGTAAACTCCCTCCTGTTTAGTGCTTTTGTTGAAAATTTTCTCTGTGCTATATTAGGGTTTAACTTCTGTGCATATTTCTGTGAAATATTCTTAGGATGCTAATGACTTGAAAGATGTGTATCAGCTTCAACTCAACTTTCAGGATTTTTTTTTTCCCCTTCATTTCTGAGTTTTATAATAAAGATCCCTTCATAATACAGCTGTATATGCCCACAAGCTTTTCCCTGCTGAGAAGAAGGGCAGGTAGAATCAAACTGGTAACTATGTTCATACAACAACTTGTCACTGAAACTTGAACCTGTCTTGAAAACAGGATGCTTAAGGCAGAGGTGCTGGTAGTTTTGCTTCGTCTGTCCAGTAGAAGATTAACCCCCATCCTAGCTGTGAAACAATTGTTTTAAACGTTTCAGGTTTTCAGAGAACACTGAAAAGCATTCAGCACATCTAGAATTGCACCCCAGGGTATGTCTGTTTCCAGAGCTTGTGAGGTGGTTTGCAGACTTGTCCTCTAGACAACAGTCTGCTCTGCAGTTCACCGCAGCACCAGAATATGCTCGGCCAGCTATCTTTGTCCATCTGCTTTCCATCCACTGTATGAGCTGATAACCAACAGCTTGCAGTAGTCTTCAGAGGGAGGCCAGGCTGGAGTGTTGCTTGGAGTCCATAGAGATGTTGTACTGGGCATATGCTGAAGTCAGCAACACATTCCAGTGCCCTTCTCTCTGCCTGGAATTGCCAAATTACAGTTACCCGAGAAGATAGCAAACTGGAAATGTGAGATGTAGGAGTCACAGGGAAGAAGAGTATGTGAAGATAGATGGAATTTAGTTTGAGGAGAGAACTAATTTGAAATAGATGATCTAGAAACATGTTTCATAAAAGTCTCTCTAGCTTGCCATATGGTTACTCAAAGCATACTATTATGATTATAGAAAAGCAAAACAAAAAGACCTCATAAAGAGTCTGGTTGCTTCTGGAGATGGTGAAAGGCTATTAAGTGTGGAAGGGCTTATGACTAGCTCAGAATAAATAGTACCAAGGCAGTAATCTTTGCTTACTTTTCCTCCCAGCTGTCCCTGCTTGGCTTTCAGCATCTCTTAAAAGAAGAATCTGGTTCTGTGAAAGAACATCCTCTTCCTTGAGCCCTTCTGGGAAACAATTTGGTAGAGCGTTAATACACCATGGTAGGATCTATAGCCTTTGTGATAGGAAGTGAGGGTCTTCAGGGTTTTATTAAGTTGCTTTTCCCAAGTATTTTTAGTAATACTCTGTTTAACTCTCTTGGGATTTCTTCCTTGGTGATCTTTAGCTGCTGGGGCAGACAGGCTCCTGCAATAGTGTTCTTGTCTGGCCTTTTGTGTTGTTTTGTTTCTTTTTAACCCAGTTCTACATCCTAAATTCAGTGGTGTGAGATACAGACTGTTAGGCACTTGCTGCCAAAGCTATTGGTCCTATAAACCTTCTTAATTTCTTCTTATTTTAGGAAAATAGTGAAGCAGGATTTGTTACTGCCTTTGCTCTGCCATACTCAAATCTCTATAGGATGCAAAATTTTAATTATTCCCTGTCGCACCCCTGAGGTTTAAGCATCTACTTGGCTTTCAAGTCATTTCTCCTGTTCCTCTGCTGTTGCCAAACATGCCTTTAATCTCTAACAATGTCAGGGTTCTCTGACAGACACTATGCAACATATTGCTAGGAAAGGAGAATTGACATACAGGAGAAAAGGAAAACATCTTAGTGTGTGTCAGTCTGTGGAAATTTACTGACTGGGTTTCCAATCGCTTCAAATGTTGCAGAAAAGCTGATGCAACAATATGTGCAGTGAAAGGAAAACAGGAGTTTTCTGCAGTGACTGGAGTTTCCTGCTCTGCAATGAACTTATGCTTTCCACTCTCTCATGTTACCTGCTCTGTTATTCTGCTGCTCTCCTATCTTATACAGCATTTATTTGCAGTCCCTTATGCTGCCAGTGCTGGTGTTTGTTTCCTAGTTTAGTACAAGAGGGCTGCTTTTGCAGGATCTTCTAAATGTTGTGTGCTGTGAAAAGCAGTGCAAGGGCAGAAAAGGAGGTGTGGATGACTTCAGCAGAACATTCTCACAAGTCTTACATCTTCAGTTTGTTATAATGCATTTGTCTGTCTTCAAATACAACTTCCAGTTACTGCTACCTGAAGTCTTGGTCCATGTTTTACTTCATCTGACACATTCAGGATTGAGGGCTGCACTGGGGATTTCAGCAGATAATTACCTTTTGATAATTAAATATAGTGTGTTTGATTCCTAATGTGTTGTGACATAAAAATAGTCTTCTTGAGCTGGTTTCATGTACAGCATACTTGAGATGTTGGATTTCCCATCTTCCTCATATCAGAAACTTAGATTGCCAGGTGGCTGACAAACCACAGTGAGATAAGCTCTAACTGGCATGGGAAAGTCGTTACATACATGTGGGCACATGTGATGGTCTCACACTGTTGCAGCACACTACTAAAAGTTGCTTTACACAGTGACATCTGCTTGTTCAGGAATAAGTGGTTCAGTGACTGCTTCTCTGTCTTAAAGCCTGCTTGCTTTAATCAGTAGTTTGACTTCATGTGCTGCATTGAACACTCACTGGGATTAACATGCTGTTTCTTCTGCTTTCAAAAGTTGTTTCTATCTTTTTGCAGGTGAATTACAGAAAGGGACTCCCAGAGCATCTTGGCTGTATGAACTCTTGAGCTGTCAAGGGACTTGGAGGCTTATGAAGAGGTTCTGTCAGGCAAAACAGTGCTTAGCAAAGACACCAAGGAGGAGGGAAAAGGAGAAAGGGAGGGAGAGAGAGCTGAAACACTAACAAACCATGGTAGGTATTTGTCGTCTTTCACAGAGTTGCACTAAAAATATTCAGTGCTAACAGTCTTGCATGGGGCCTGATAAAACCAGAGTAAGGGGATTTTCTGACCTTGCACTAAAGTGGAGGTGGTACTGCCTGCTTTGAGCCAAGTAAATGAGGTTTGATATACTGTCAGCCTCTTAAAACCAGAGAGTTGTCTTGTGAGCCTGCATCACATGAATTATTAAATACGAGCAAAGGGGATGCTCATAAGGTTTTCTAATAAAACTGGCATTAGCAAGCGGTAGCAAACAGCATCAGTGACCTTGAACTTGCAGATTGCATCACCAAATGCTGATCCTCCCACCTTCTCCTCACAAAAGCAAGTGTTGACTGTTCAGATTTGTGCTTATGATTGAATGTGGTTCTGTGCACGTGCTGTTAATAGTGTAGATGAAATGTAAGCAATTAAGGAGTAATTCCTACTCTGTTTTCAAATTGTGAATGCCTGAGATTTTGAGTTTCTGAAGCTGTGCAAGTATGAAGTATTGTGATGGTAAAATTGTGAGGATGTGTTCACAAAATGGCAATAAACTTACCTAGTCCCTGAAAAATACCTGTGGAGAGCAGTATAAGCATTTTTATGTATTTTCAAGTCCTCTGTGGTTATTAGTGAGAGAATGGAAATGAGAATAAATGCAATAAATCAGCAGCAGCTTGCTGATAGGCTGCGTGTTTATATTTCTATAACAAAACAATACCTAAAACAAGACACCTATTACAGAGCACAAAGGGAGGAAGAACACTTGACAAAGCAGAATTGTCAATATATTGTATTTTAAATAATGTCCCATTTTGCTGTTATTTTTGGACTAAATTGTGATGAAGCATTGATCTTTTCAGTCCCTCTTCATTAGAAAAGTAAACAAATGTTTTCTAATTTAGGAGTTACTAATTTGTTCCTATTTTACTGGCTTTCCTAATTGATATTTCATGAGATGAGAGATGATGGGGGGGCTGAGTGAATGAATCCAGTCTATCAGTTTTCACAACTGAACTGCAGCTTCTTTCTGTATCCCATGCTGTGGGTAAACCACAAGAGGGACCTCCTGGAAGCATTTTGCAACCTGTGAAAGTACAGGGGATAATACCAGGTCCCAGGAGGTGAGTTTCTTTCATTACCCAAATTGTCCATCTAGGTAGGAGGACATTTCCTTAGGAAAGGAACTATGTCACATCAACCTTCATTGGAAGGGGTCTAGTGAATGCCAGTTCCTTAACAAAGATTCAACCCAGAGGCCTCTGAGGAGCTTCAAAGGCCCCTTTTGTCATTAAGAGTGCATAGTGTTACAAACCCATGAAGCAGGGGTGAAAATGAAACCTAATTAAGGTATTTAATGTGTAGGAGGAATAGAGGCTTTTAGTTGATGATTCTCAGTTCAGGGAGGCTTTCAGAAGTGATTGTTGTGTCTATAGAGAACAAGATTTAGAGCCGCTTTTGCCAGAGGTCTATGTTGTGATCGCAGTAGGTCTGGGTCACTGTTTAAATTAAAACAGTCTCATCTGGAAAGTGTAGCAAACCATAAGTGATTTGGTACCTTGTGCTCCCAAGCTTAAGTTTACCTTCCTCAACAGTATCACTCAAGGACTCAGAGTTTCACTGCAGACTCTTTTAATTAGCACTCTAATCTCTTCCTGTTCCCTTGAGATTTTTTGTGGGTTTTTTAAAAGAAATTGTTTTCAGTCTTTTCTTACCAGTGTCTCTCTCTATTCTCATCTTTATTCGTGCCTTTGTAAATTCCTGTGCAGTTTGCTAAGCCTCTTGTGGCAGTGGATATTGCCTGTGACTTCACCTGCAGCAGTAACCAAGCCATAGAGAATGGCTGCTTAATTGCTTTGTTCTAAGGTGTGTTGCCATTGTCTCTAGCAAAAACAGAAGTGGCTGTGCTCAGCACTTCCAGAATCTGCAAAGCTGGGCCTGGAGAGTATCAATGCCTTTTACAAAACAGGAATCTTCTCCATCTTCTCCTTATCTGCCCTGCTTTCCACATGCTTTATCCAGTCTACTCTCACCTTGAGATACTTATGTTCTAAGCTTCCCTACCCTGAAATGAGGTGAACATTTGGGGTAAGGACCTTGTCTTTTCTTTTGGCTCTGAGCTATCCACCTGCCAAAGGGTTGGCACAAGCCAATGAACATCACTGAAATTCAGGAACTCTGTAATTCCTGCAAGTATTCCAGAGTAGGGAGGTCCCTCTTTCTTTCAGTACTATTGCTCACAGCTTGTATCTCCATAAAATGTAGATCCTTCAGGCAAGATCAGGACCTAAGTGATTTTTCACTGACTTTGAAAGCTAAATCTAAATAAACAAGCTAGTCAAAGGGCGAGGGATGTCAGAGGCACTTAATGAAACTGGGAATGAAGCTCAGGATTTCTGCACTCTAACCTTATACTTAGCCAGCCAGACTATGCCCTCCTCTCAAAGAGCAGCTTGGTGGGGGAAGGCAGGGAGAAGTGAGAAAAACAGTGAGAATGAGAAAAAGGGAAGGAGGATATAAGGAGTCACAAAAAGACAAGATTTAGAAACTCCATTTCTAGCCATTGTGGACAGAGTAATGCATATTACAGGTCCTGACCCTATTTTGTATTTGCTGTAGCTGTATGGGGGAGTGCAGAGTTTGTCCAGTCCTAGACCTCAGCTCTCCCTTGTTCTAATTTGTGACTGGTGCACACAGGGTCACAACAACCACTTGGGATGGGTGGAGCAAATGAAAGATTTTTAGATGTCTGTAGCAGCTAATCTGATATGGCACTCTGTACTTCTGTTGTCACATGTGGGTGGGTGGGTAAATGTATTTCTAAAGCACAATTTATCTCTTCCTAAACTAGACATAAGCACAAACTCTGCTCCAGATGTGCCTGGTAGACATAAACATGAACTGTGCTCCATATGTCCTATTCTTGCTAGCCAATAAAAGGATTCTGGAAGAGTTGAATTTAGACATCAAATATTAATTGCCATGTAGCCCACCCAAGGTCTCATCTGTTTTACCAGCTTAATGCTGACTTTTGCAGTGGTGTTTGCTTGCTTGCTTTTTTCAAGTTTATTTAAGTAAAGATAACAAATCACTCCTGCATGATTATAAGCAATGGTTGTCATAACACTCATTCCTACATCTCTTCAGGAGGATTTCCATTCAGGCAATGTCCTCTTATCATATCCAATAACTTTGTGTTGTGGTTTCTTTTTTTTCCCCACTTCATAACAGAGATCTATCCGATCTTTTGCTAATGATGACCGCCATGTAATGGTGAAACATTCAACCATTTATCCATCTCCAGAGGAACTCGAAGCTGTCCAGAACATGGTCTCAACAGTAGAATGTGCCCTTAAACATGTCTCTGACTGGATGGATGAAAAGAACAAATCTACAAAATGTGAGGGTGATGTGGACGCAAAGGAAGAAGCTGCAGAAGGCAATGCCAAGTGAGTGAGCTGAGCCTCATAATGCGTTACTGTACTGCTCTGAATGGGTTTCTTTCCCTCCAAATAAGAGTTGTAGTGTTACTTGATGCTGTTGCATATGAATGGTCATAGGAGGAAGTGGTTGTGTTTGGACTTCTTGAGGCGGAAGCACGTAGAGTGAGTGTAGGGAATAGTAATAAGCCCAATGTGGGCAGCAGTTGCTCTCTGTTTCATTATTTATTTTACTGTGGAGTTGTGAAGTTGTGTTTAGCAGAGGAATTTCTCAGCAATTCTAAGTATCTGAATATAGGTAAGTATCTCTCCAGGTAACAGATTAGGAAGTGAAGCACCAAGATGCCAACAGCCAGTTTGTCACAACTCAACCCAACTTCCAGTTCTCTGCTCGTGCTGTGATGTAATTAGTATTGCTCCACTGAACTTTGTGGGACTTAATCAGGTTACATCTGTAGCATAGCCTGCACTAGAAACGTAGTCCAAGGACTCTCTTTTCTTTCCTGTGATGCACGGAATATTAAGGTTTGCTGCTACATGGGCTTTGCCCGCAAAGCTCTGATCTTAAAGTATATTCATTTTCATATGTATGTGTTCTGACACCTTTTATGGCAGTAGAGAGTTTACTGTGACACCTTGTAAAGCTTTTGGTGTCCTGGTAAATAATCCATATGTTGTTTACGCTTTGGGATGGGCAAGCATAGCCTACTGTAGGAATAACAGATGGAAATACAGACCCTGTATATTGTGTACTTCTGGAGGAAGATACAGTTCAGTGCAGGTAATGGAGGAAGATAATTCTGAATCAAGAAGACTGTATCAGCTTTTAAACTGAAAATAAAGTTTACTGGCTTAACATGAGACAGTGATTGCCATGGTATTTGGCATTTATTTCTAAATGAATAATGATATATGTCTGAAAATTTAGAAGTGAAATATTGCTTCCTTTTCTGTCATGTGGTTCTTGGTTATTTACAAGTTTCTCACTTTTAGAGTAGCATTCAGGAGTTAAGGTATGAAGCACTTCTGTCTGGAACATACGTCAGTTCAGAAACAAGAGATGTGCTGTATTAACAGGGGAAATTTCTGTGGCTGGGAGGAACAGAAGGCATTCATGACTTGATCTGGTCTTTGAACAGTGCTGTGGATTCTATCTCACATCTTAGCAGTGTTTTTCCAGAGATTTTTCTTAACATTTAAGCTTTCTTTGATTATCTCTAGGAAAAGGTTGTGGGGTTGGGAGCTGTTGAAACTGCTTGCTCTGCATGAAGTTTAAATGCAGCACCACCTCCTCAGAATACACTGATCCGCACAGGAAACACTCAGCAGCATAAGACCATTGTATGATAGTCTTGGAAAAGTAAATACCCAAATGGTCTCTCATTTGATGCCAGTGGCTTTCTGTGTTCTTTGATAAATATTTAGCAGACACAAGCATGATCACTGGCATTTTTGTGTAAGGCCAAGCTGTGGTATGTCACTCTTGGTATGAAATCTATTCAAATAGAAATAGCAAAATGCTTAAACCCATGAATACTTTTACATAAATTAATGTATAAATTGGTTTAATACATTATGATTGTATTAACACCAGAAAATAATAGCAGTGGATTGATAGGCTGCTTCTCCACAGATGGGCCATTAAGTTTTGTAATCTTCTTCAGGAAGGTATTTAAGCTCAGTGTTATGCTGAAGAGCAGTCTTTCTTGATACACGCCTTGCTCCGTTTTGTTGGTGACTCCCCAGCGTTGCTGGTGGCATTTTTTAGGTGTCCTCTGATGTGGATAAAATATGTTCAGAATGGATTCTTCAAAAAAAAAAAAAAAATTTAAAAATGCTAAGCCCATAGTAAATGCTTTAGAGACCATTGGCAAGCCTTGGCTGTTGCACCTGCATATTTTCCATGCTTGTGCTCTGTTTCAAATTTAGGGTACAGCTTTTGTAAACATCAGTGTATTGCTTATACATATGAAATAGGGTGTGTATTGATGTCCTTGTTTGGGACATCGTTTTACTAATCACTTCGTAAGCTAAAAAAGCTTACATTGCACAAAAATATGTAACTAAGTATTTTTATGCTAGTTACAAACCATATCTAAAGGAGCTCTGCGTTTTCTTGCCTGTTTGCATTCAGATCCTGTTACAGTGGCATAGGTCCAGGGTGGAAGTTGAGATGTTTAGTTTTGTAATAGATTTTTTTGTTGTTGTTTTGCTTCTGGCTTTTCCAAGCTTGGTGACTAGTTTGAGATTCCTGCTTCATTTTCTGTCATCCTCCCTTTCTCCTGTCTGTTGTTTAAGCATCTGTACCTGACTTTCCATTTCAAGTACATAAAGACAGTACAATTATTAAATGATAACTCTGAGTGAAGCTCAGGATCTATGTGATCCTTGCATTTCTTGCATTTTTGTTGATGTTTTTAAGCAATCCTAGCCTGCTAAGCTGGCTTTTGCTGTAGTCTTTCTTTTGTTACTCAAAACTAAAGCGTTCTTATGCTGCTTCAAAAGTTGTTTGCTGTGACTCTTAAATGTGCCCCTGAACTTCAGCTGGAGGGCAAGACCTCTCAGACCTCTCTTCTTGTTGGTTTCCGTTCTAAGACTTGTTCAAGGAATTGTACCTGAAAAGGTTTTGGAAATCAGCTTTCCTGAAATTTCAGTTTGTACTATGGGATAAAACTTCAGAAGTTAGTTGAGTAATTGACAAGATTTTGAATGTATGGATCAACTGAAATAAAACATTGAAAAGGTGTGGGGCCATGGTTTGAGTGTCACTATGTGACAATTCGGATCACTTCTGGAAACAGGATTTCTCACAGAGAACTCCTCTAGATTAATTGCTCTACTCTTAGGTCTGCAGATAGTGAATCTGAGTTTTTTTGTGCTTTGTGACTTGAGCCAGGAAGCTTCTGTGTTGGTGTGGATGTAATTTGGTGCTTCAATTAATTTTTTCGTAGGAGTTAATTGCATAAATGGAGTCTATGCTGTTCATTTTCTGATCAGTGATAAGCCACTTCAGCAGTCATCAGCCCATCAGTTTATCTCCCCATTGTGATAGGCTGAGAAAATTATTTTGAATGTGTAAAAATAGCATTTTAATTACTCCCAATTGTTTTGTTTTTAGGGATCAAAGTGGTCGGACATTATGTGGTGTCATGAGAATTGGCTTGGTTGCAAAAGGCTTGCTGATAAAAGATGATATGGATCTGGAGCTGGTTCTTATGTGCAAAGAAAAACCCACAAAGACTTTGTTATGTATAGTTAAAGACAATCTCCCAGCTCAAATCCAGGTGAGTTAATTTAAGGTAGTCCTCTCACAATGGCTGATAACACTACTAGGTGTATTTGGGTGAAGGGTGGAAATTGTTCCAGGAGAAAAGACAAGTGATACAGACTAAAGACATATACTTTGAATCTGGGATGACATCTAGGGGGTGTGGCACATTTCATGTGGTGATGTGAAGTAGTTATTCACAAAATTTAACATCTCGTTCCTGCTGTTGCCTACTTCCTGTTTGTGGTGTCAGTTTCCCAGTGATGGCAGCTAGCCTTTCTATTTAGTAACTAACCCAGCTGATTTTTGCTCTCTGGACCAACCACTAACATGAGCTAAATTGCAGTCCCACAAGTCCTCCCTGCTTGTGCATGTGAATGGGTCTGTGTTGCTGTCCCCTGCCTGAACCTCGAGTTCAATACTGCAGCTGCTTTGCTTCGCTTGGGTTGTTCCAGGATAAATGCCTCTGTTCTTCTAAAGTGAGAACAAGACACTATAGGTGGTCACTCATTTTAGCTCATGTTAATCATGAGCTTCTAATTCTCCTTATTTATGGCTATTTAATTCTAATGTTTGCATCCAGTGGGCAGCACTTACAGCTCATATCAATCTTTTAAAAGCAGCTAGGGATAGTTCCTTTTTGACAGATTTCTGAGTCTGAATAATCAGTCCAGCTTTCAGATTGACATACACTGTTGCTGAGAAACTGTGCCCTAAGGTATTCCTCTGCAAGTGCCTTCTCTCTAAACCATGTCCAGAGTTGATCTGCTGTTCTCCTGATCTGCTTCTCTGCCTTGTGTTTATTTCCACACAGACAGTGTGTCTTTCTCCATTCTTGACGGCTGTTTGTTCTCAGTGTTGTTCATCTAAAAGGCTTGTTTTAATGAGATAATCTTGTGCCTGCAGATGTGCCCCTATCCATAGCTGAAAATGCTAAGGATCTATTGAGTAGTAAAGAGTAAATTTTACTTGTTTGAAAATTATAGGTATGTATTGACTAGTGGAGAGTAAACTTCACTTGTTTGTAGTGAGGTGTGAGATGAGAAGGGTTGAAAGTGGTAAGTTAGCATATGCTTCCAAAAAACTGAGAATGGCAGAACAGATGCAATTAGAAGATGTGAAGATAGTAATAAATTTAAGGGACAAGCAGGTAGGATCCTAGGTGGGAAGCATTGTGAGGGAAGGGATTACAGAAAAGATGAAGCAAGAGGCATCTGCCTCACGAAACAAGATACAGCTGTCATGGGTGTAAAAGCCAATGAGAGGTTCTGCAGAGTCATCAGCTGCAGGAGGGAAAAGGAAGATGTGGGCCCATTAGTGGACAAAAACAGCAAACTAGGTACAGAGATGTTAACAGCTTCTGCTGTTCTTCTTTGAAGGCTAGTAGTGAGCAGATGCTTCAACATTTTCATCCCAACAATAAAAGCACTAGAGTATAGATTGCAACAGGGGAAGAAGTTAGAATATATTAGATGTGTTCTAACCATATGGTCTTGCTGACACAAACTCACAAAGACAAGGAATAGCTTGAGGAGTCTGAACCATCTGTGGTTATCTTTGCACTTTGGGAGATGAAAGATGTCCCAAAGGACTACTGAAAGACCTGCAGATACAGATCACTTGAGATAACTGATACAATGCATATTCATGGAACAAAGTATAAAAAGCAGTCGTAGTGTTATCTGCAAAATAAATCCAATCAAGAAATGTAAACTTTATTGAAAACAATGTAAAACCCACTTGATTTGTTGGTTTGCTGTCAAGAGAGGAAGGCCATGTTTTCCAGGCATTGTCAGGGATGTCTCCAGGGGCTGGGATTAATGAATGAAGTGGGTGAGAGTGTTGTCTCATATCCAGCTTCAAGTGCAGTGTGGAAAGGGAGTGAGAGAGGTTGACATGCAAATTAGAGAAAATCAGCCAAGTGAGGATGTTCACCTGGTAAACTACATAATTAAAAAAAGTCAGGACTCAAGGCAGGTGTAAGTTTTAAAACATTAATGGTTATTCACAAAGGGATAGGGATTTGGTGTCTCACATGAGTACCAAAAGTCAGATGAGAAATTGTTGAAACTGTAGCAAGGGGCATTTTTGTTGCAAAACAGATCATCTAAATGATATGTGCAGCTAAGAATCAGACTGGAGAGGTAGTGAAATTTCTGTGGCCAGGGAACCTGAAGAGTATCTTGGGATTGGTAAGAGATGGCCGAGGTATGTTTGGTCTATACTTCATGGCAGGAAGGTGGACTAGGTGAGCTGGTGCAGCTCATTCACTGGGGTCTGTCCTCCATTTGCATGACAGTTACAGTTGTGTTGGTCATACTGCATATGAGAGCTTTTAGGTTTAGAGGCAGTGTTACCTGGGAAGTGTGCACTTCTTAAGTTTCTGGTGGCATTTTGCATACTAGCAGCTATGAAAGTCAGCTTCTGCCTTTATTTAAAAAGTTAGAAGTGGTAATACAGTGGAACTACTTAGTATTCTCATTGAACTTGCTGAAGACCTTTCTTAAGCATGTTACTGGGGGGTTTCTGTTTGTTTTTAATGAGGGAGGTAAGGCTTAACTTGCTACTGCAATGTCTTGTAGACTTTTCATCAGTTAGGAGGAATTTGCATATACAGAGGTTCTGCAGGTTTTCAGTTGATTGGGAGATTCTTGAAATCTTTCTTGGTGACTTTCAGAAACTTACAGAAGAGAAGTATCTCGTGGAGGAGCATGTAAATGAGGCAGCTATTATTATTCGTAACACAAAGGAGCCCAAGCTAACTTTGAAGGTGATACTCACATCCCCTCTCATTCGAGATGAAGCAGAGAAGAAGGAAGGAGGTACACAGAGCGTTTTAACTTGTTTTAAAGACTGTTCTATCTAAATGCCCTGACTGTGCAGCACAGGGTTAATTGGGAAGTAGGTTTTTAACTGTGCATTGTGTACTGAATAGATTGGCTATTGCCACTGTAGGTTACATTATCTGTGCCTTAAAAAGACAGCAATCACTTAATTTTCATGTAAATATGCATCATTTTCACTTGCAAGCAATAGTCCTACAGTTAACTCTGACACAGAACAAAATCTTAAGTTCCTTCTTTCAGACTTGTTAGTTAATTCTTGAGCACCCCAGCGCTGCACAGTCTCCTTTTCAAATTAAGTCAGTCAAGTGGGATTGGTTCGTAGCTACCTTGAAAAAGTCATAAAATTGTTTCTCTTCTTATGTCAAAAACCCTGCAAAGCTCGCAAGTGTGTCATCCTGGCCCTCAGTTTTTACTAATTGATGGTGTATGTGTATGATTTTAAGTTTTGAGAATGTCTTAGCTGGGAGGGATGCAGTTGAACTTACAGTGCTATAATACAGCACTTTTGCTTCTGAATTGAACATTTGTACCTCATGTCCTTAGAGCAAAATAGGTATAGAAAACTGTAACTTAGTTTCTTTCTGTTCCTTCTTCCTAACAGCCTGACCTCCACTATAGTTACAGGCCCCTTGTTAAAGGAGTGTTGACTGGTAGTGTCAAGGAGATGGAAACAAACCAAGAGAAATAGAGAAAAGCAAATGTAGCCATACTTTGTCTGATTTTTAAAATCTTGTCAGTAATTTCTGCTTCTGCTTCCCAAACGTATCCCTAGAAACTTTGCCACTGGATGATGTCAGACCTTTGACCAACTGGCCACTCTCTGTCATGACAACTGAGGCAGCTGGGCCCATGTGGGCTAGGGAACTCCCTGGCGCTCTCTTCCCATTTCTAGACTTGCCACAAGTCCTTTGCTTCCTCCCTTCTCCCACATGAAATACCGATACAACGAGAAATGTTGGTCAGTTCATTTTTTTTTTTTGGAGGTGATGGCAGGAAAGGATCCCTTTTCAAATGAAATGGAGCACTTTGGCAGCAGTTGGATGCAGAAAAATCTTACAAACCAGATGAATGGCAAAGATTCCTGAATTGCAAAGTCTGCTTATTCTCAAATTAGCAACCATGCTCTTCTGCAAGACCATTAAAAATAAATTGCGTATTACTGTAGTTGTCTTCAACTTCCCGTAAGATGCTGAGATCAGCCCTGTAGTTGCTGCAGCTGATCCACGTTCACGAGAGAGAGCACAAAGTGCAGAACAAATTTTTATGGTAAAGGATTTGTAAGATTCTCATAAGGGGATACACAGTTTTGCACAAAGGCTTTCTGTCCAAATATTTTTCTTGCTAACAGTGATACTGTTGTGGCAGTAAACTCTAGGGACACCTCAAATTGAATGAAGATGTGAATTTTCATGCTCTCTTATATTTAAAATGTAGGTGTTCTTTTTTTGGCTTTAGTATCTTAAAGCATTTTTCAAAATTCTCTGAAAGTTTAAAAAAAAAAAACAAACCAAACTTGAAATGGTTTTCCTAGAGTGGTGTTAACACTGTCAGCTTTGTACAGCTGAGGAGGATGGTTATTAGGGTAGTGGACCTTGTGTTAAAGCCCAGGTTTTTGTCATTGGTTCATCACAATTGTATCATATTCCTTTTCAAAGGTATGTGAAATGTTGCACAGGTGTCACTAGGTGAATTGGAAGGGGAGATGGGGAGACTTTTTTTCAAACTTCCAACTATATTTAAGTCACTTTTCACTTGGATTCAGACCAAAAAAGTTTCCTATCTAATATTAAGGGAAAATACTCAGGAGAAACCATCTGGTGAAAATACCTTGATCTCCAAAGACTGTACTGTCATTTTTTTTTTTTTATTTTTTTTTTTTAAATCCTGAATACTGCCAACCAAATGTAACTCACTCTGCAGTTTTTCAAACTGGTTTGTTCCACACATCCTTTTGAATGAAGGAGCTCCAAATGCTTGTCAACTTGCCTTTCATCTCACATGTAAGATAGGCCATTGGGTTCTGGGCACTGCTGCTGGTTTGCCTGGGAGCTGCTGGCAAGGAGCAGAGCCTGCACAAAACTGACCAAGGTTTCCACGTTCGGTGTGATTAGCACTAATCTGTCCTCTAACCCAACCGGCAAGGTTAGGCGCAACAGACCTCGTTACCAGTGCTCCCATTTGTTCTGTAGGAATGCTGTGTGTGCCTTCATGCCCTGATGTCAGAATGTATCAAAAAACATTCCTGGATTTCTCTTCAGTCCCCTCCTCTTTGGAAAAGTGTTCATGTTTAAGATGTGTTTGTCCTATTTGTTTTTGCTGCTTGTTAGCAAAAATAAATAGCAGAATTGTGTGTGTGTGTGTGTGTGCATCTCAGTGTTTCTCACAAATGGCTATCCATAAAGCTCTGCTTTCTCATGTTGACTTGAGAAGTCAAAACACCTAAAAATCCCTGCATTTTGCATTAGATTAAATTTTAAAACTTCTTGAGAAACTGAATTATTAGTCATAGCATCAAATATAAATTGGGCTTTCCAGATCAGAGCTTTGCAGCTTGCAAATCGCTGTTACTGAGCATCCAGTAACAACGAGCTTGCCTAATAATAAATAAGGTAATTTGCCAAAGTGGAGCTGAAATCAGCCTTGCTCCTTGAGCAGCTGCTGTGTAACCAGTTTACCTCTGCTGCTGCCTTTGCTGTGCAGGCAAAGATGCAGGCAGTGATGCACCAAAGGTGCCAAGTGCCTTTGAAGGGGCAATGAGCCACAGACTGACCTTGCCTCTACGGAGAGGAGAGTACTCCTTGTATGGCTGGCTGTGGATGAATGAAGTTGGCAGCTACTGTGTGAGGAGAACACGTACAGCAAGTGGGGAGAGAATTACTGAAGGAGCAATTCCGTTTTGCATAGTGTGAGCTAATGTCAGGGTTTTTATTATTAACTGTTTATTAAACTCCTTGTATCATTGCCCTTGTTAAAAGCACAAGGAAAAAGTAGCTTTGCAATCACATTTGAAAATTTTGATTGGATCTCACTTTCCTGACTGGCAGAGCATGAAGAAACATGCCATTCTCCTGATGATGTTGAAAGGGAGCCTGCTGCAAGCTGCTCATCCTCCTCACTGCCTGTTCTCTTCATCTTTCTGTTCAATAGAATCTTGCACCCAAAAGTTGGCTGACTGCAACATCTGTGAAAGGTGCTCAGGACCTAGTGCTGAATTTGCAGTTGGCAAAGTTCTCCAAGATATTTGCAATTCAGATCTTTGGAAATAGTCTTAATCCAGTAGGGAAAAGTATGATTCTTGCTTGTTGGAACAAACTGAATGGTAGGAAGTTTTTCATTCACCTGAATGGCAGATGACACCTAAGCAGTTTGTTTTGTAGTTCAAAGGAAAATTTTCATTTATCTTGTCAGTGGCTGCAAACAAGTCAAAGTCCCTTGGCACTTAAAGATCTGGTTCATTGCCAAAAAACACTAAGGATTTTGCAATCAGTCACCTTTGCTGTTTCTAACATTTAAAAATAATTTCTGATCATTCATTGACAGTAGTTGTTTTATACATGAGCTTTAAGCAGATGTTTGTATTGTCCACAAGGAAGTTTTCTTACAGAATTGCATTAAATGTTTTGTGGCACACAATTGCTAAATGTACGTTACTCCTGAAAATAATGAAACTGCAAATTTAGAAGCAAATCTTGTGTCCAGAGCAACATTTTTTGCACACATGTTCAATGCTTCAAGACTTTGCAGCATTTATTTGGAAAACAGGCAAGCAGAGTGATTAACCCTCATATTGTAATACTGTTGATGAGGGCAATAAGAAACAATGCAAATATCTGCTGTGAAGTTCATTGGGGTTAGAAAATAAGCTTATAGCACTTCGGTCTTCTGCTGACAGCAGAGCCAGCAGGTGTGAAATGCAGCTGTGAATTGTCAGACAGGATACCTGGTTCTGTTCAGTTTTACACTGGGGTATTTTTGTTTTGTTCTGGTTTTTGTTTTGATTTTGGTTGGGCTTTTTTATCCATTATAACATAATGTCTTTTTACCAGAGTAACCTTCTCTCTGGATGGCACAGAGAGTGAAGCAACTTTAACATTAAAGATTCAATTGCACATGCAACCATTACTGTCCAGAGTAGTTCAGATGTTACTAATAAATTGTACTACAAACTGATGGTACTTTTTTCCTCCTAATTTGTCCTCATATTTTAAATGTCATGCTGGATTTTGTTTATCAAGCATAGTTTTCAATCTGAAACAGATACTGTATTTCATTCAGGCCTGCATAGGTCTCTCAAGACCTGGAGAATTGACCATTATGAATAATGAAAAGACTATTTCCAAATTATGTTGAAATAAAGAGTAATTGTGTATTCAAAAGGAAGTTACATGTTCAAGGATTCAGTTGAGCCATGGGTTCATTTTGTTCTTCCAATATGTTCTCATGTCAGTTAAAAACTAGAATCCTTTAAACCTGATTTTGCAGTTGTGCAGGGCTTGTCATTTGGACAGAGATTCCAGAGAACCTGAGTGTTAATAACTCCTTACAGTTTAAAAAAAAAAATGTAGGGAAGAAATGACTGATACATTAATGTTCCTCACTACCAGATGTGACTGCTAAAAGCAGTTTGTTGCATGCTGGATGAAAAAAGGGGAAAGAGATTCAAAAACAAAAGTGTAAACCTGCACAGAAGCTCTCAGTGTCTTGTCTCTCAAATTCTTCTTTGAACTTCCCTCTGATTTCAGTTTTGTTGAGAAAAGAAGATGTTTATAAGAGGGGACTACCTCTCTCAGAGGTTATTCATCTGGAAGTTACCAAATTCAGTTCTTTCATACATTCTGGTTATATGGAAGACCAATTGAACTGTAATAACCAAACTGGAATATTTCTTTCACTGAGTAATGTTGGCTAGTACTGTCCATGCAATAATATTTCAAATATATTCAGTGTTTTTCTTTGGAATTCTCTCTTGCATGGACATAACTTCATCTTCTATTAGACTTGACTATTAGATTTTTTTTTTTTATAGTCCTCTTATCTCTTTGAAATTCTGTGCCACCTTTGTGGAATAAAAGTCACAGAGAAGGGAACAAAGAGGAAAACAAAGCCCAACCCAACACAAACACACACAAAAAGACAAGTGCTATATAGCTGTTTTCTGCCCTGAAATGTGTTCTACATTTTTAATAAGATCCCAGATTGTCTGTAGCAGTGGCCATCTTTATTATTACTATTATTTTACAAGGAGTGAATGCCTTTGCTTCTGTTGCACACAGGCACATTTACTACCTTTTAATGGCTTGTTTAAATTAAATAACACAATGCACTTAAATTCTGGGAGTCTTATTATCTCATTGAGACGCTGCCACTCTTTTTGTATTGTGACAGAAACCCCTTGGTCAAATTGTATCTGTCTCTTTTTATCCCATTTTTACCAGTAGATAATGTTGCGATGAAAGATCCTCCGGACTTATTGGACAGGCAGAAATGCCTGGAGGCCTTGGCGTCTCTGCGGCACGCCAAATGGTTTCAGGTTGGCTATTTGTTCTTACCTTGTTGTTATTGTAGCCTTACGAGGTTTAATTTGAGACAGTTTTTAATTTTAATGCCTCTTTAATTTCTGACTAGTCCCTAATAGAGCAAAGGTCTAGAATTCCGAATTCAGTGCTGTACTGTGTGAGGGCAAACGTGACAGGTAGACAGCCAACTGGTCTAGAGTTGTCATGAGGCTACAAAAGCAATCTTAACACTTTGCTTCCTTTTTTATGTCTCTCTAAATTGATGTATTTTATGTAACTTTTTATTTTGCATGAAGCTTATTAAGCATTAAGTAATAATAATTTAAAAATCTGTCCTAGGACTCTGTGCATTTAAAAAGAAAAGCAAAATTGAAGGCCAGGTTTTTGCAGGTGTATTGGAATCATTTTGTTTGTTTTAGGCCAGGGCAAATGGACTAAAATCATGTGTAATTGTCCTTCGTATTCTGCGGGATTTGTGCAACAGAGTCCCCACATGGGCACCACTGAAAGGATGGGTAAGTACAGAAAGTGTTGAAAGCCCACAGGTCAGGTCTCAGTTCTCCTGAGAAGTGTAGAAGTGTGTGGATTGGAGAAAACCATGCATTGTATGAAACTCTTCCATACACCCTCCTTCCTTCGTCTCTCCACTAACAGAAAAGCATTTGTAGGAAGGAAAGAAGGCAAGTATTTGTGCAGTCTGCAAGATGTACAGATACCATGGAAGGAGATACGATGGTGTGGGACTTGCAATAGAACCCCACTTGTTGCCCTTCAAGTTTAGCTTTTCAAAAATGCTCTGCTGCCCTGACAATGCTGCTCCTAGCAGAGGACACTGTCTCACAGCAGCAGGCTTGGGGAGGGCCAAAAGCTCTGCATACCCAGTGAGGGACACTTTGTAGGTCATCAGAGGCAGTGTTTCACACAGAACTGATAGAACTAAGAATTCTTTAAGAGGAGAACACTCACAGGACTTGGCTTTAGAAGGCTCCTCCTTTTGTAATTCATGGATAGTTAATGGAGGGCAGCTGGTTTCCTCAAAATGTGACTCAGAGCAGGGATCAAATGCATGGGCCATGAACTGTCCTCTGGGCTGGATGTCTCTGTCAGCTAAACCTGTAGAGGGTGAAAAATGAAATAAGGTGAGGTGATTCCATGTTTAACTGCATCACAGTTACCCTTGTGTCCATACTAATCATAATTTAATGTCTTCTAGCCACTCGAGCTTATATGTGAAAAATCTATAGGTACTTGTAATAGACCTTTGGGTGCTGGGGAAGCATTGCGGCGAGTGATGGAGTGTTTGGCATCTGGAATTCTACTTCCTGGTAAGGGGCCAAATTAACCTCAGGAACACGAAAGGTAGACCAGATAGCCCTAATGTTTTGCTGCTGCTGTAGGATTAGATGAAAAATGCCTGCTTTGAACTCCTGTAGTGGAGATAAATGAATGGTTTCTTGTTTAAAAAGAAAAGAAAAAAGGATGAAGTTGCATTGTTTGAACGAGTACTTCCAAGGCAGCAGAAGTTAATGGGGAATTTAAGGTTTGGTCATAAATTAATCTCTAGTTCATTAAGGGGTTGCAAACAAGTAAGTAGACTTCATGACCGTGGGTTTTTTTTATAGATTCATTAAAATCTACCTATCTGTCCAAATTATTTGGGTTTTTTGAAGCCTGTTGATTTTACTTTATGCTTGACCCTGCTAAGTTCTGTGGCCCAAGGGAATAAAATCTTGGGGTTAGCTTTCCCTGTGTAGTGTGTGACTCCCTTACTGGGCAAGCTGTGCTTCCCACTCTGCTGAAGACTAAGACTAGCTGTTGCAATATCCATTGGTCCCCATTTTCATATTGCTTCTCATTTGCTCTTAATAATCTGCTGTGCCTCTTTCCCTCTTAGGAGGCCCTGGTCTGCATGACCCCTGTGAACGGGAGCCAACAGATGCTTTGTCTTATATGACAGTTCAGCAGAAAGAAGCCATTACACACAGTGCTCAGGTAAAGAACTTGTACATGGGAGGAGCTAGAAACTGTGACAGTGAAAATTTCAGCTTGGTAATACAATTTATTTTCTGCCAGGATAGGTTATTTTAATGAAAGTTTTTACAGTTCTTCAGTGTGGTACCCTGGAAAGGTTAAACGATAGTTCATGAGTGCAAGAGTTCAGTATCTCTGGAATCTAATCTTTACAAAGTGCTGTGCACCGCTTGCATCCCACCCCGAGTGCTTATGGCACAGCCCTTGAGCAGATTCCCTGTCAGTGTTCCCTGCACTTTGTGTTATAGAAATGAATGAGTTTTAAACTTGATACCATTTTCTGTAGCTATCTATAACTGTAGAAGCTTTCTCTCATAGAAATGGTTTTGTGCTAGACATTTAGACAACCAAGGTAAAGTAGTGCTGTAACTGTACCTTTCTACTCTCTCCTTACAGCATGCTCTCAGATTATCAGCCTTTGGTCAGATCTATAAGGTTTTGGAAATGGATCCCCTACCATCAAATAAATCATTTCAGAAATATTCCTGGTCAGTAACTGACAAAGAAGGTAGGTACTGTTTGCTAAAAAATCAGTAATTGAGCAGTAGACTAAGGGTTAATTTACAGTGGGTGCAGTTTCTGATTTATATACTGTGAATGTAAGGTAAAGGCTTTTCCTTGTGGTAAACAGGCTTTTAAAAAAATAAAATACCATTGTTGGAGAAAGTCTGGAACTTTTGTCCTCTGGAAATACCACCAGAGGAGCAGCAGTACAGTTAGAATACAGCAGATGATTTCCTTTAAGCACCAAGTCCTTTGGGGTCTGACAAGTAATAGTGACTGATCCTTAGACTGGGGAAGGGAGGCTGTTGACTGGTCAAAAAGCATGAAACAAGTGTTCGTAATAAGAATTGCTCAGGAATTCTTCCTAGGAAACAGTATGGATCAAATAAAAATACATTCCCATGTTTATTTTTTGTAAAAGCAATACTGCTGGAGTCCTTGCATTTAGAGTAACTGTAAAAAACAGCACTGCAGAATTGCACTGCTTATATCACATATGATGGTGGGAATAGACATCTTGCATGGCATGGTACAGTGAGTAATAAGCTAATATTGGCTGATGTGTGGCAGTAAGAAAGCTTTGACTGATGGTTGAGTTCTTTTCATTGATACATGCAAAGAATAGTATGGGATGAATCAGATGCCGGCTGTGGAATTTTGTTTTTCTAATAGCATATCCATATTACAAGGAAATTTATACCCTAGGTACAGGCTCATCTGCTCTTAAGAGACCATTTGAAGATAGTGTTGGGGATGATAAAGATCCAAATAAAAAGATGAAGCGTAATCTGAGGAAAAGTAAGTGCAACACTTCATCCTGTTTTCAAAGATTTGTAGGATGTGCAGTGGGAGATGGTTTAAAAGTTTCTCAATGTTGGCATGGAATAGTGTGTGGAAAAAGTCTTAGGAACAAAAGTGTTCTCTGTCACCTCATGAGCAGAATGCCAGACACATGTCTTACTGTGTGTCTGAATTTCCCTTGACATGTTTTACTAACTGAGTGGGTTTCATTTTTAAATGGCATTACCAGTCAGGTTACAGAGAAATTGAAGTTGCCCAAGTAGGTGAGGTAATTTTATTGAAAATATCACTGTACTGTGGGGTTTTGTTAGTTTGGGTTTCAAGTCTCTTTCACAAAATACTGCAGTGACTTTGCTTTTTTGCAGTCTTCCCCTTCTTGTGCTAGTTGTTGGTCACTCAAGACCTCTTAAAAGAAAAATAAAATGCTTAACCTATAAAACATGGACCTTGTATATATGCACAGAGACATCTGTCAGCACTGCTGGGCTCCAGTCAGTTCCAGGGCTGTTTTCACTGTGCTACTTTGGTGCTGGTTCTGGATCTGGTTCCTCACTACCTAGAAAACTTATTACTCCTTTTATAGCAGCCAGGAAGAATACAGCTAGCTGCAAAAGAATTGTGTTAACTAAGTGGGTAACTATAATTGTTATCCTGAAGTAGAATGGCTTATTAAAGATTTAACACTGTCATAGTTATCCTCAACCTCTGAGAGGCTTGAGGCTTCTTTTGTTCCTTTATATAGACAGAAGGCACTGAAATGCAAACTGTTTCATTTTTCTGTTCATCTTGGTTTGTTCATTTTACCCTTTTTTTTTTTTTTCTCTTCCCTTCCTCTCCCACTCCCCTCTTTACTATCTTTTACTAGTACTAGACAGTAAAGCAATAGATCTCATGAATGCTCTGATGAGGCTGAACCAAATCAGACCAGGGCTTCAATACAAGCTGCTGTCACAGTCTGGTCCAGTCCATGCCCCAGTCTTCACAATGTCTGTAGATGTTGATGGTACAACATATGAAGCATCAGGACCTTCTAAGAAAACAGCCAAGCTCCATGTGGCAGTGAAGGTAAGGCAGACTGAAGTCATCTGCTCACCCCACATCTGGGAACACAGACTATGAAATACAGTTAAAACTAGTAACATGCAACCTCAAAATTAAAGTTTGGGTGAAGCTGAGCTACTGCCTGTGTACTTCAAAGACAGGTGGGCATGGTTCAAAAAGCACCACTGGCTTTATGCTAGTGGAGGGGAGGGAGAACTCCCCAGGGCTCTGCAGATCAGCTCGTGTGACAATGGATGGAACGTGGTGTTTAAGTTCTGGTCTGGAGGGGTTCTGTTCTGTTCTACTTCTTTTTCCTGCTGGTCTGAAAACAGCATGTTGGTCGCTCCCTCTTTCTCCCCTCCCTTCTCTTTGTCCATTCCTGGGTTGTGAGCTCCTGGAAACATGGCATTGTTTCCTGTCTTCAATGCCTGAAGAGTACCTTTGCACACTCAGATAAATGATGCACATAAATGATTGCTCTCCAGTCAATTTTCCAGCTTACTGAGGCTTCTCATAGGTTGCTGTACATGACAGATCTTAGATCTGTAAAACAGTGACAGATGAACACCCAACATGAACATCCTAGTACTTCTTGAGGACAGTTCAGACTGCTAAAGCAGACCCAGCCTGCTGGGTTTCAGGGAACAAACAAAAGTTTCTGACAGACAGCTCATATGAAAGAGAATCTCTTCTCATAGAACTGCACTTAGGACAGGAACAAGCCCATCTGTCCTTCTGGGCTTTGTTTTGTTTTGAACAAGAATCTCCCTTTTAGACGTTTCATCTGGTAACTTTCTGCTTCCCTTTGATTTTGGTTTTGAAAATCCCATTGTCCCATGTGCTTTCATGTTCAAAGTGTCCAGAAGTATCTGAGGGAATGTGGTGTTCCTCCAGGAAAAGTAGCTCTCTGCATGTGTGTCCTTCCAGACCTTCTGCCTCATTCTTTTATTTGGCTTCCCTTCCTGCAGTTGTTTTAAAAAATAATACAAAACTTGCCCTGAAGAGCTCTGACTTCTCTGCCCTTGAACTTCTCTGCATCAGCCAGATCTATGCTGGTGCCTACCCAGCTCTGTTTTCTCTAAATTTATGCATACACAAATCCTGGGCTGCACTTCAAAACAACCATGATTCAGGCCAAGAGGAAATGGGTGGTGTGGTAGAGACAAGTTAAGAGTTATTTTAATTTTTTTTTTCCTAACAGATCCAGCCCTACTTTGCCAGACCTAGGGAATAATGTGGTTGTTTAAGTTTCTAAATATGTCTTTTTAAAATTCAGAAGCCCTGAAAATGCAGCCAGATGTATCATGATTGTACAGGAGCTGAGCCTGGAGTTACCCATGCAGTTCCCAGTTCAGTGCTGGAAAGCAGTGATTTTTTGCAAACTGCCCATGAGCCTAAATTTTCAGAGGAGCTTCAGGTTCTTTTTAAGATTCTTTTCAGCTGCACAACTAAGTTAGGGAGCTGGTTACAGGAGAGGCTGGCCTTGCTATTGGAGGATGTTTTTGCAGGTACTGGTGAATAGCACATTCATCAGTGCAGTTTCATTGGCTGTACAGCTCCTAGTTGTAAGCAGCACGGAGAAAGCCTACAGCTAGTTGGCATGACTCACTATGAGGTAATCTTAGTGCAGACAAACAGTTTGTAACTGCTAGCCAGGCATTCCTCTACCTCACATCTCAGTTTGGGAATTTGCTCCCCGTATACCTGCTCTGGAAGCATTTACCCTCTCATGTTCCTGAAAGATGCAAGCCAGGGAGGTGGTATCAGTCCTCTAGCTTCAAGGACCCATTTCGTATAGTACTGAGGTACCTGGGTGCTGTCACCTGCCATTTCCTAGGGAACTCCAGAAGTACCATCTTGTATCATTACAATGCTTTAACTCTCATAAGGCTGTTTGTCTTCTTTGCCCTACAGTCAATTTCTTGATCTGTCCATAGACACAGAGAGGGAGGAAAGGTGTGCAAAACCATCTCCTTATCAGACTGCTGAGCAGTGTCACACAGGGGAAGTGCTTCTGGAATTGAGTCTATTATTTTACAAGGAATTCTTGAGATGATGAATGATGTTCATGAGTAATTGCCATCTTGGAGACTAAAATTCTGGATTTAGTACTATTTTCCCCATTGCTATGGTGTTTTTCTCCCATTTTAACACAGGAGGAAATATGCTTCTAAGCAGTCTGCCTTTACTAAGCATAAGATGGACATTCTTTTGTGTTGTGATCAGCTTTGTTTTGGTACTGCTACCTGTTTTACAATTCACTTCATGTGGCTTTGTTGTAGGTTTTACAAGCAATGGGGTATCCCACTGGTTTTGATGCAGATGTAGAGTGTATGAGTTCTGATGAAAAATCAGATACTGAAGGTAAAAATGAAACAATTTCTTCAATCTCAAGCAATAATACTGGAAATTCCACAGCTGACACCTCCACTACCCTAGAGGTGAGTATTGCATTAAAAACTACAAGTGGTGGAGTGCTGTAGGGCTTGGGTTTGGTTTTGGGGGCTCTTTTTTTCTCGTCTCCAAGAAGAAGATGGTGTTTTAGCTAGGGTGCTGGAAGAGAAATAAAAGATAGTCTTCTATAAAAAATAAAAGACAGTCTAAAATCTACCATAGCCTTTATACAACTGGGACAAATAGCTGATCTCAATGCCTCCTTTCCTTGAGTTTAAGGTGAGATGGCCATCTTGTCCTCATAAGACCGTGAACTCTGAGACAAGTGTTGTCTCTTCTGGTTAGCTTTGTATGGGACAGCTCCCTCTTGTTTGGTGCCTTTGGACTCTACTAAGGCAAATTTAACTTTGTTTTGCAATAATGGCTTGGTCAGAAAGATGTCCTTACATAGAAAGTATTTTAAACCGATACAAAGCCCAACAAAAATCTAAAAATTCATTAGGAGATGTTAAGAAAATTAAAACTTTATACCCTTTTGCATCTGGAATGGGCTAGAAAACGCTGCATTGGAAATGCTCCAGTTTCAATAGGATATGCTTTAACTTTGACACTTAGAGCTGAAGTCAGATGCTCTAAGGAGAGTGCTGTGCTTGTTGCCTTACTGAAGCTGTGAGAGATAAGTGTTCCTCAAAGGACAGAATTCCAGAAACATTAAATTTGGCTGAATGTCCCCAGGAATCAAACTATGATGGGTCTGTAGTACATTAAGTATTTCTGGCATTTGTTTCTTTTCATGATGGAGAAATCAGAGCTTTTCAGCTCTTGCCTAGATGTCATCCCTTTCACCCTTCTCTTCCTGATTTCCTCCATCGATGTTCCTGATTCTCACCAGGGACTTAAGAGAAGCATTCTGTGTAAAGACTGAGTAGCAGCTTTAAGTTTGTCTGCCTGCTTTGCAAGCTCCCTGGGGGCTGTGCTGATAAACCACTGTACATTCTTGCTCTCTATTTCATTATAATACATTTCTCCACGACTACTGGGGAGTTTGTGCTGTAAATACAAGTAATTGTTCTGCTCCTTGAATACTTGTCAAGATGTTGGATTTCCATGTTTACACTTCTGAGACACTTTACTTCCAAAGGCCAAGCCCTGCTACTAGGACTCTCTGTCTTCATCCAAAATAAGATAGTGCTTTTTTTCATTAGAGAGTAGTCATTTGTATCTCTAGCTGAGTGCACTCCAATACAGACTGATCAGCTGGTGTGGAGATCTCAGCTTTACCTTCCTTGCATTCCAAACAGTTACAGATATTTCTGCTGAAACATGTGACCTGGGGTATGAGACATCTTCAGCAGAGCCCAGTAGTGCCAGGACGTAATTAGATCGAGCAGCAGAGATGTGTGCAGGGTTGGGAAGGCTAATCTCTCCTTTCAGTGATAAAGCATGCAGTTCCAAGGAACTTGACACCGTGGCTTCAACTTCAGCTCTGGATACTCTCAGGGTTGAAATTCCAAGTGCTGCTGGTGTAATGCTCAGTTTGTGCAGACACCAGACCACCGGAGCAGTAGCTCTCACTAACAGGAATACAGAGGGTGAGACTTACACAATCTTGTTTGTCCCCTGCTGCTCTTTAGAGAAGAGGCTTTCCATCTGCTGTTCAAGTGCAGCATGCTGTACTGAAGCCAAGACAGTGTTATGGGTACTGATACTGGTCTGCTCTGGAGAAGCCTGCTGAGGCCTAAGTATTGGGAAGAACAAGCTCTTGCAGAGGCTTGACACAGTGACAGTTCTGGCATTCTCTAAGAGGCTGGCCCTGTGGCACTGTAAACCACAGTGCTGTCAGTTTGTCTGCCTTTTGAGGAGATAAGGCCTCTGAAGTAACACCATAAATCTCTCTCTAGGTAAGAACTCAGGGCCCTATACTCACAGCAAGTGGCAAAAACCCAGTGATGGAGCTCAATGAAAAAAGAAGAGGTCTGAAGTATGAGCTCATCTCTGAGACAGGTGGAAGTCATGACAAGCGCTTTGTGATGGAGGTGAGTGAAGCAGAGCTAGGAGCTGGTGGATGGGGTTATTAACAGTGCCTCAGTCTTTGGAGTTGCTTGCTGATACACTTTAGATTGTTGTATTTTGCTTTTGCAATGCACATCTGTGGTGGTGATGTTTGCAGTATTTTGTATCTCTTATTGCTGCTGTAATGATTAGACTGGGGAAAGGAATGATTTTTATGCTTTAGGAAAATACAAGGAGAATTAAAACTGGATTCTGGTAGCCCCAAACTGTATCCTGTTATGACATGAGGAGAAAGAGGAAAGTGGAAGCTTCACAAAAATACCTGATTTGTGAGCTTTGCCAGGTGTTACCAACTGTAACATAGCCCCATGTCAGTGACCTGATTTGAATCTCCTGTTGCCAGCTTATCAGGGGTATTTGGAATGACTGTAGCAAAGGGTAAACTCATTTATTTCTCCATTAGTGTATTGAGAAGCTCAAACACATTGGCTAAATTTGGTACTACATTGGTATGCTGGTCCTATTTTAATTGCACTTGTTTGCAGATTCCTACTAACTGCAATATAATGGTTCACAGGATCACTTAGGTTTTCTTCATCAGCATCATAACCTAAAAGGAGTAAAAATTTGTCACATGCAACACTGATGATTTTGGTTTGGTTTGATTTCCCCCCCCCACCTTACTGCTGAAGTTCTTTATGGCTGGCACATCATGATGTGTGGGTGCAGCATGGTATACCCAAGGATAAATACTAGGCATAAACATGTCTCAATTTTCAGGTAGAAGTAGATGGGCAGAAGTTCAGAGGTGCAGGCCCAAACAAGAAAGTAGCAAAAGCAAGTGCTGCACTAGCAGCACTTGAAAAACTGTTCTCTGGGCCTAATGCAGCAAACAACAAGAAAAAGAAGATTCTTCCTCAGGTAAGAATTGTTACTTGCTTCTTTGTATCACTCTGTTATCACAGCTCTGGATTGTTTTATTGTACAGGATTGTCTACAGGAAGTCATTTCAGTCTCACTTTTATGCACACATGTAAGGTTTCTGATTTTGTTTTTCTATAATAATTATTGTAGTATAACAATATAATCTGGTAGTTCAGACTGCATTGTGGTAAACACAGTGGGAAAGAAGGCATGAAGAAAGAGGTGCTGCTTACCTAGAAGAAATACAACCAGGTCAGTAGTTCAAGCAGTGATGATGTGGAAGTCAGAAGCTGTAGTGTGTTCCTTCAGGATGTAGTCATAGTGCAGCCAGGTGAAGGCCTTAACTCTGGACTCAGATAAGGTGAGATTTTTTTGCACATTTTTTGTACCTTTGCAGCTTTTCACGTGAGCCATTTTGTGCAGTGAGGAAGACTTCTTTAATAAAGTTTGGTCTTGTCCGTTAGGTTTAAGGATGTCACAAATGATCTCTGAAATCTATTAAGACTGAACAGAGCAGAAACTAATCAACAGTGTTCTTCCTCCAAAGGACTACAGTCAACCAAGTCCCAAGGATTGCAATTTGTGTCTCTTTTATGCAAATACATTAGAATTTTCTTGTGATTTTACTCTGGAGCAGAATTTATCATAAAATATACTTAGAAAAGATAACAGTCAGTTCTTGGGTTTGTTCTGTAACTAATAAGTCCTCTCCATTTCACCAAGGCCTTTGATTAGGAGTATTTCAGTCTCTCTTACTGTGTAGAAAGTGCAGTAAATGAGAAAAGTGCTGCCTCACGGAGCAGTGTTCAAACATGCGCTGCTAAGATGTGAAAACAACTTCTGTCTGATTTTTCTTCTTTGTTGTTCAGATGTTCTTTTTTCAGTAGGTCAATGATGGCAGTAACAACCCGATTTCTTTGCAATACCTGGATTTGCTTGGGCTTATTGTTTTCAGGGAGCAGTCAGAGTATCTAGTAGAGCAAAGCTGTGCTCTGATGCATGTAACTCCTTGCTGCTCTTTCACTTACAGGTGCTGACAATGGGAAAAGGCAGGTGTCATTCTGGTGAAGTTAGGTTACAGCAGTCCAGTGTTGTCAGGAGGTGTTTAAATGTCTTTGGGGTGAAATCCTGACCCTAATGAAGTTATGTGGGTTCAAAATGGTAGGAGAGAAGCAAAGACAATGTTGTAGATAGAGAAGTGTGTAAGGAGGTGGGGAAGAGCAGCGATGCAGAGCAGAGAAAGGGCAGAAACCACATGTGTTGATGCCCAGGCAGCCAGAAGGGAGGTGAATAATGAGCAGTCTGAGCAAAGGGAGCATGCAGGCCTTGGTGTGTGCTGCTGTGCACTGCAGGCAGTGACCTGGCAAGGGATCTGCTTGGTTTCTGCCAGTCAGACTCCTAAGGACAGCACTTCTCCAGTCGGTACTCTGCCTTCAGCAAGACTGGCTCATTAAGCATGTTTAAAGGGATTTTTCAGATGGTGATTTAATGCAGATGGCCTTGTCTTTCCAGCAACACTTTCACTCTCTGAACTGCTGCTTTTTGATTTTCTGAGCAGACGAAAGGGGTTGTCAATACAGCTGTTTCTGCAGCAGTCCAGGCTGTTCGAGGCAGAGGACGAGGTGCTTTAACACGAGGGGCATTTGTTGGGGCAGCTGCTGCTACTGGATACATAACACCAGGTAAGGCATGACAGTGATAGCTAAGAATTTAACTTCTGTCTGCTGGGGTGTTCTTGTCCATGTGTTGTCAGTCACCTGTGCAACTATTTCTGCTTTAATCGTCTGAGGTGAAGCAGAAAGGAGAATTCTTCGGGCTTTAAATAAATCAAAGAGCTGAAAAGCTGGTGGCACCTGTCCTGTCTGAGTGTACAACTTGAAGCTCAGCGTGCACAGAGTGCGCACAGTTATGGGCAGAATGGCTTTACTGGCTTTATTTTATGCCTTCATAGTTCAGTGCCATGGCACAATTCCCAGATCTCTTCCTAGCTAAGAACCTCCTGGATCATGTGCCCTTTAGCGTTAGCTTTCCCAAGAAACCCTTGTGGAGCTTAAGTTGGAACGTTCTGGAGTCACTGTTCTCCCAGGAACTTTCTACATTAATTGCATATGAGCAGAGCACCTATTAGTAGGTTCTGTGGTGGCCAAAAAAACCGACAACCAAAATAAAAGAATTTCTGTTCATACTTTGGCTGATGATAATTCATCATCCCTGCTGCATTACCATGATTAGCAGAAACATCTTTTGAAATCCAAGGGCCTTCTGGTTGACATTTATTCTTGGTGCTTACCATACAGAACAGGTGAGTGCCTGGTCAGGGTATCTCATGGCTTGTTTGTTAGGGTAGATTGGCACCCACCAGAAGCAAAACTGTTCCAGCTTGTACTACTAGAGGGTACAAAATAGTGTAGGGCTTCTTGTTGGGTTGTTTTGCTTTTAAAATGTAAGCCACATAGGTTGTAAGGCATTAAAATGTAAGTCTAAGAAAACCAATGAAATGTTGATTTTCCCCTTCCTTTTAAAAGTTTATTTCTCTTTCTGACTGTGCAACATGTCTGAGGCTGACAGCTGATGTGAAGGGAATCTAGATACTGTTTTTACTTGGAATAAGAACCACAAATTTGTAAGAATGAGCTGCTGGAGATTCCTTAGTCAAAGCAAATTCAACAGCTGCTCAAAAATAGAACTCGTATTCCTCATGCTTCGGTTTTCAGATTACCCTCATGAGCTCTTACATCCTTTAGTGGTTCAAACATGCTAATATCACAGCCCTGTTGGTTGGTAGATCTGCTTCCTGGCACAGGTGACCATGTTATCTTCGTTGTTCCTGCATATTCATGTAATTATAAGTATTAAAAACCAGTGATTCATTTTTAATGGCTGTTAACATTGTTTTTGGAACTGTCTTCCTGCCTGAGGAGTCATTTATGAGACACTGGAACCTGCCAGGGGCATGCTTCTTGCCAGCATGGAATTACTCCAGAAATAAGTTTAGTTTCCCAGTCATAGTTGTTAAGCTCTTACTGTCCTTAGCTTTCACAGATTATTTCTCTTCATCCCCTGTTCTTCTCAGAAACCTCTTGCTTACTGTAATGGACACAAGCAATTCCACCAGGAGGAAAAAAAAAAAAAAAGCCTTCATGAACTACTGAGATGTAGTAACCAAGACCTGGATCATGCCAGCTCCATGCTCTGACAATACAGACTGGAGGACTTCAACTGAAGGAAAATGCTAAGGAAACAAAATATGGAATTTAACTCTCTGATGCTGAGGCTTAACAAAGTCATTGTGTAGCTTTTTCTTCAAGCCACCACACGGAAGGATTTTCATGTTTTTAGCAATGTTTAGATATATTAGTGTGAGTTTCTAGTTTTAATGTGATCCTGCTGCACATACCAGAAGGGGTCCCTCCTTGTTTGTGGGTGTGCAAACACTAATTGTCTTCAGCCACTGGAGGAAATGAAACCCTTCCCCTCTCTGTTTCTGTTGCAGGCTATGGAGCACCGTACGGCTACAGCGCAGCGGCGCCAGCTTACGGTATGTATAGCCCAGTAATTCACAAATTAGAAATGGTACAGAAACTGTTGTGGCAGTCCAAATGTGGCAGTCCAAGGAGAAATTCAAAGAGATGAAAGCTTTTAAACCATGACAACAACACTTATGCCATAACCTTGTGGTTCTTTTTTGGTTGGAGTAGCTTTTTTGCCTATGCTTTGCCTGATTTGTGGAAGGACTGCTTGTTCTAATTGCCTGTTCCCTTTCATACTGAAACTGAATTGAAGTAGTTTCCTTACTTTTTACAGCCAATTTGTGCTCCATTCAAAGACTACCGAAGGGCCTATTTCAGCATCTCTGACCCGTGTTTATCTAAATGGCATTACAGTAACATGGGTGAAATGTTTGTCCCCAAGTCTAAGTAGCTTGTGGACAAAACTTTTCTTAATGTCATCAACACTGTGAAGCCCATGTGCATATACAAGCCCTCAGCCCCTCTGCAGGCTAAAATACTGATGCTTGAGACAAGCAGAATGGTTTTGGTGTAGCTTATACTGTTAGCAATCAGATTTCAAGGAAGCTAGGCCATGGTTAATTTGCCACAATGCTTCTTACTAAGAATCATAGTGACAATAGGCTGGCAAAGCACTGGTTCCACAAAGATTGCAAAATAAGTTGATAACCAGAGAGCTGTGATAGAAGGGTTTTTATTAACTCAGCTTTTCCCTACCCACTGGCTGCTTTTATGCTAGACTAACAATGCATACCTCTAACTGGCCCTTTTGGTTACTTTGAATGAGGTTTATGTGGCAATGGGAGCAGAGCAGTTTGGAGTCAGTGATATGTGCTGGCACACACAAAGCAAGCCTATCACAACCAGTCCCACTGTCCTGTCACAGGGACTGGGTGGAAGCTGCCACTCAAATGACAAGCTGAGTATATTTCAAGGCCTCCAGTTTTTCATGTGGGAAATTGAGCCTGTATTTTGCCATTAATTTTTGAGCATTTGTAATAATTTTTCCTCTCAAATTTGTATCGCTTGGACAATACCAACTCCCCTGATAGCATTATAAAAGTTAATGGTATTTTGAAAGGTGGGCTTAATCACTCTTTTAGAGGTGTGGGCTGTGAACAGTGGAAGAATGCTGCTGCTCTATTGAAAAATTTGCTTGACTAAGACCAGCTGGTCCTATTCTGTACTGCTGCAGTGCAAAGGGGAAGGAGACTGGGCCCTCAGTGCAGAATTCTCCCCTCCAAATTGAAGCAAACCTTTCTAGTGTTAGAGCTCCTGCCCTGCTGACTGGCCAAGTGTTTTGACAGCCCAGCAGCTGACAGCAGTTCTGTCCCTCTGACTGTGCTCTGTGTGCTGCCTTCTGTGTTGCGTTACATGCGTATCAGTTAGGTGTTTTCTCAGAGCGAAACAAAAGGAAATTTAGTTTGGCGTTTAGTTCATGGTGTGGATTTTTAAAAAATCCTTTAGCTCCTTGCAAGCAGTAGTTATGGATTAGCACTAAGATGAGTGGTATCTGCATGTAGGGGCTTTTACAGGCAGAGGCACACAGTGCCATAAGAGGAATCTTTTCCCTGCTGAAGAAAAGAATACAATTTTTACCAACTTTCCTTGCAGCTTGATTTTTTTTTTTTTTTTTAATTCATTCTTTCTGTTTGTGGGGTTTTTCCTTTTTTTTTTTTTTCCCCCATGATGCTGATTTTTGGAGCTGGATTTTAATCACTCAGCTGTGTGTATGTGACATATCACTGACTTCAAAGCACTGTGGAATATTCTGAATGCCCCCATTTTTCACATAACGAGTTTCTGTTTTTAATGTCTTATGATTGTGATGCGAAGTACTGGGATAATGCTTTTTGGCTGTAAGGTAAACATGTCTCTTTGCCTTTGTAAGCTGTTGCATGTTGGGAAACTTCACTTTGATCATCTGGTGCTCTGGAATACCTGCTGTTGCTGCTTTGTGATTTCTAAACGGATACATAGGTTAAATACTAGAATTTAAATAGGCAAGATTAAAAACCCAAACAAACACTTAATTGTGCAGAAGTTTGCGAGGCCACAAGAACTCTGTAATGATCATGAAATCAGGCAGATATTAATCTTTCCAGATTTGCCACTTCAGTACAGGAGAGGAATAATGAAGCAGCTGCAGAATGTACTGTAGGTGCTTGATTTTTGGCTGACCTACCTGGCTGCTTATCAAAACTGCTGAACAGTTTCCCTATGAGTTCTGTTAAGCGCAGCAGTGCCTGTTTGGAATATCTGTAATTGTAACTGGCCTGTGAAATTAACTCAGGACCTAGAACAAGATCGTAGAGATTAATTATTATAAAGATAATGAAGTAGAGCCTCAAGTCCATATACACACTCTGCTTTTGAGAACATTGCTTATTTCAATTTTACCAAACACCAGGACAGAAATAACAGCAAACTTTAAGCTAACCATCTGTTTGAAACAGCATGAAGTGTTGAAGTGTTACCGTTATGGGACTCTGCACCCTAAAGTCACATTGACTGACTGATCTGGAAAAGGTTAATGAGAACACTACTGTTAAGCTCTTATTTGACTTTCTTGGATCATTGAACTTATTTGGAGTCCTCTCCCTTTCTTCTCTCTGTAGGTTTACCCAAGAGAATGGTTCTGTTACCAGTTATGAAATTCCCAACTTATCCTGTTCCCCACTACTCATTCTTTTAGCAAATGGCAGAAGCTAATTCCTATTGATTGAACAACACAGTACAGTACAGAATGTTAGAAGAAAAAAAAAAGCCTTTTTATCCTGTTTTCTTTGAACACATACTTGAGCAAAGTCATTTGTAAAGAAACATCTTTTTCCTACTTTTTGATTTTAACAAAATGCAAATTTAGTTCTCTAAAACTTGAAAAAAAAAAAAAAACAACAACAATGTTCTGTGAAATGTTACCTCATTTTCAAATAACTTATACCAGCCTTCTGTTATAGGGAAGAACTAGAAGCTTAAATCTTACGTTTTAAATGAAGTATCCGATTATGTAAAATTAAATTTGTGAAGGATGTATAGAATATAAAACACTGATCACAAATAAACTGTTTTGTTGTAACACAAGAGTACTGCCTGTTTCCTAATGCAGTCACACAGATTCAATCAATGACCTGTACTTGTTGTAGGGTTTGTTAAATGCAGGGCATAGTTATTTAAACAGTAAAACCTAAAAATTAAAAAAAAAAACCAAACAAAACCAAACCCACACAATAGGAACTTTACAGTTAACATTTAACTTTGTAAATATGGTGTGTAATAAACTTAGTACAATCTGGGTTAAAATACTGTTTTATCTTATTTTTTATAGTTAAGCATCAGTACCTGAGTTTCCTTACAACCTTTAAGATCAGCATACTGTAACTGTGACTTTAGACACAGTCTTAATTATTCAAGAAGGCTTTTCACTTGGACACAAAATACTGAAAGCGAAACCAAACAAATTAATCGTAGACTGTCTCTCTGTATTAGGTTGCATTCTGTGAAATCAGTATTAAACAAAGTTCCCACAGAAGGACTCTTGCATGTAATTACAGGGACACACAGTTAAGTCTGTATTGCCCAGAGAAAGGACGACAATAATGTTACAATCGGGTTCTTTAGACCTCAAAAAGCTGCTTGTTTTCCTTTCTTTTCTTTTCTTTTTTTTTTTAAGAAAAAAAATGAAAAAGAAATTGCACTTGTTCTTGTGGCCTTCTTCACACTTAAGATTTTTCTGCCCACCCTTGATTTTCCATGCACTATTTCTACAGAAAGCATTTTAGCTGTCAATCGTATATTAAAACAAAGGGTTCTCCTTTTCCCCCCCTTACATTTACAAGAATCTAAAGCAGCAACAAGGTCCCCATGAAAACTTGCTATTTAATTGTCCCAGTTCTTGTTGAGTGCTGCTGTGAAAAGTGACACACTTCAGCCATAGGCCAGTACTTTTCTAAGGGTTGGTGCTTAAACTGAAAGAATCCTCTTTCTGCTGAGGAGTGTGTGCGCTTGCCTGGAATTCCAGGATGGGCTCCCAGCTCCATGCTGTCTCTCTTTTGTAGATTTCAGCATATAAGTGGCTGTGGGCTCTACCAAGGGACTCGATAGTCTTTATTAAGGTATCACCCCACAAAATAAGCAGCATTGTTGGTTGCACTTCTCTACTCAGACCTCACCTGTTGCTTTTCAGTAGGTTGGCTTTAATTCATGCTCTTTAAAAGATTGCTTTACACACTGTTGTCTAACAGACTCTGCTGCTGAGGCAGGGGGAGCTTTTTATATATGAAGAGGGTTTAAGAATGGTCCTTCAAAGCAATGTAAAGTTCCTCCTCCCCTGTGCCCCCCGTTATAGGGAAATACTAGAAAAGCTTAATAAGGGGTGGCTTATATAACAAGCTGCTTTTCTTGGAATTAACTGCAGCTGTTATTCTTAAGCTAAGTATTTGTGCTTAGGAATGTCTTTATACCTTAAAGGTTTTTCTTCTGCCCTAGCTCTCGCTTTCATTTGGTGTTGGTGGTACTTTAATAAAAAACTGCAGCTCTCTTGACAAGTAGTGGTGAGGCTGCTGTCATCATCCAATCCACATGGTAGTGTTGAAACGAAGAGCAAGGTCTTGGGGATGTAGTCAAATCGAGTGGGCTCAGAAACCACTGATAGATTTTGCTGGCCTATGGATGAAAGGAAGCCATCACGGAGCAGAAAAAGCATGGCTGATAAAAGTCCATTTTTGTTAATCAAATATTCATTAAAGGAATCTTTCCTCTGCACACTTTCTCACCTGCCCCCTCTCTTGGAGCTCCCTTGATTGGCAACTGTTTGTACTTTTGGATTTTTGTGGGGTTTTTTCTTTGTGGTTTTGGGTTTTTTGTTTGGTTTGGGGTTTGTTGTTTGTTTTTTGTTTTTTTTTTTTTAAATGCCCAGCTTTGTAAAATTTCAAACAAAACATTCTCTGAACCAATTCCATCCAATGAACATTTGTAAGCCAAAGAAACTTGTTCTTATTTCAGAACCAAGGAGGGCGCTATGCTCTTTTCCAACATGATGGCAGTCATTGCAGATGATTTATAGAAGTCATTTTTGTTATTTCTTTTTTTTGGTCATTTGTTGGGAGTTACTAACCACATTGTAAATTTGCTCCCCCCTCCCCCCCTTGCTGCATATTTTACATTTCTCTGCTTTACTGAAAATATGAATGAGCTGTCAGTTCTTTGTTTAGAAAGTGGTAACCTTGAAAGTGTTAGATGTTTCAATACCTTCAAAGAATTCAAAGTGCCCATTGTACAATGAAAATTCCACTTGCAGCTGAAAGAGCAGAGAAATTTAAATGGAGCTTTAGCTTCAGCCAGTCTCTGAAATTAACATGAAGTTTTTGCTTCTCTGCTCTTTTCCCACTGTAGGTGGTTTTTTCATTGACAGTCCCTATTGCCAGCCTCTCAGCATCGCACCTTTTATTATTCACTTGGGCCCTCAAGATTTCTTCTCTGACTTCTAGAACCATCAGGTTGTGTGGCTCCAAATGGCATTTTGTACATGTCTTAAAAGCAAGAACAATCATGGCTCGTTTTGAGGTTTCTCAACTTCAGACATGGAATATGAGCTTTTTTCCTTTTTTTTTTTTTTTCCTCACTTCTTGAACTTTGTTCCATGTAATGAAAAGCAATACTTACTCCAAGCCACAGTCCTTTCTTTGGGTGCATAGCAATAGATGTGTATATACTTATGGGTATTTCTTGACACTAGAAGGAAAAGACAGGTGTGTCAGGGTGGGGGGGGGGAAAAAGCCAAAATGAGAAACAAAACCTAGCAGAGTGCCTGCTTTTAAGCAGTGAATCCTATTTTAAGTCCTTCAGAATTGTACTACTGTGACTATAACATTTGCATGTTTTCAATGAAAATTGCTACAAAGACTTAAAAGACTTACAATGGTCACCCCTGAAGCAGTAGTGCTTTGTACCATTGTGCATGTCAACAGACATGAAATACAGCAAAAAGGCAGAACAAAAAAATAGAATATTTTTTCTAAAAATCTAACTAAATGATATATTCTCTCTCTCTCACTTTGTGTCTCTTCCCCACGTTATTAATATGAGGCACAAAACCTCAACTTGATTTGGTGTCTCTTCAGATCATCACCAAATGATAGGAAAACATAGAATTTGGTAAACATGCAGTTCAAAACCCTTTGCTGCTCTAAATTTACTGGGGGTTTGTTTTTTTCCTCTTTGGTATGTTGATATTTTGAGATTGTGAATCAGCAATAACTGAAAGGTGAATGTTTTTTAAATGGTATTGGAACATCTATATTGTTGCAGCTTAAGACTTTTAAGCAGTTTTCAGCAGGTTAATACCACTTTATTCTCATTCTCTCTGGACCTTCATAGCCATATGCACTTGTATAAAATAAGCAGAAATGTAGTGACTGTAAGCTGAGATCGTGATATAAAAGGTAAGAGATTTTATTTTCAGCTTAAAGAATATTTTTTATTGCTTTTTTTCTACAAATCTCATATACCTGTGACAATCTTGTAAATGGCACATTTTTATTATGTCTTGTTTAACTAAATGTTGAAACAGGTACTAGGTCTAAATCCAACTTTGTATTTTTCAAGGCCACTTCAAATACTCCAGTTAAAAAAAAAATGCTGCTTAACACTTTAAAGAAATTGTTTGCTTTTATCAACAGACTCTTCTCCTTCAAATATTTTTCTCTTGTGTAGCATAGAAAGCTGTTTTGATACTGCTGTGTGTCAGGCACTGCATTCCTTGTGTACCTGTAGAAAACATTTGGGTGGGTACCAAAGACACAGCCTTGGCCACACTGTGGTTATAGGTACGTGGAATAAAAATGAGAAATGGAACATGTAATATTCTCTAACTAATACAGAGAGAAATTATTTCCCTAAACTATTAAGCTAAACTCCAAATGAAGAATGAAAATCTTTGATGATATTACAGTTAAAATCTGCAGAGATCAAATTACATTAGGCCAAATTAATTAATCGAGCAGCCAGGTTTGCTTTCCTCTTGCGGGTGCAGTGGGAGGAGAGGAAGGCAGGCAGGCAGTGATTTAACTCTGCAGGAATAATTTGCTTAGCTGTGGTTTGAAACTAGGATACAGCCATCCATAAATAAATCTTTTTTCAGTTCTGTAGTAAATATTTTAACAAATATTTTACTTGGATTAAAATGATTTTGGATTATGGCCTATATGGTGCACGTGATTTGTGTAGTTTTAAATTACTAGAGGGTTTTTTTAATTTGCCTTTATATAACCTTGCATTATGCAAAGTTGCATAGTGTGGTACTGCCCGATTGCAGTACTTGAAGTTGCTGGAAACAACTCTTTTTTTGTATAAAAATGGTTAAAAAAATTAAAAAAAAAAAGGGAGGACGTTGATGATGATCTATTTGTATTTTAGGGTCTCATTTCAGAGACAAAAGCATAGAAATCCCCTGACTGATCACAGTTTATAGTGATGTGAAACACTTGGTATGAGATATGTTGCATTATATTGGGCCCAGAGCTTGTTGTTTTGCATCAAAATATAGCAGCAAAATAAGCTCTTATTTCATTTCAATGTTGAAACATTAGATTCACTAAATTACTGCATGTGTAGGTTATCCATAACTCAGGATATGTCTGGATAGAAAAATAGCTGTTAAATATTACTAGCTTTGCTCCTGTGGGCAGAATCCTGACCTTGCAAGTGCCCTATAGATTTGCACCTGGGGAAATGACCTGAAGGAACTGTACCAGTGACCTGCCCATGAAAGCACAGAACTGTTTGACTACACTTCCAGGGGCAATTGATGAGCCATCAGAACATCCTTCCATTCCGTGGGGCAGATTCTCATCTGCTGTCATCTTCAAGGTGCAAACCTGGGGCTTGGTCTGAAGCTCACTTAAAATTCAATTCATTCTTTCAGCCTGTCAGGCTAAGCAGTCCTGATAGGGGAGCAGCAGGCTGCTCTGTTTCCTTCAGCAGACAGTATTTTATACACGTCAGGGTGACGTTAAGGTGCATTATAATGAACTTCTCTTGAGTATTCCTTTCCTAGGCTTAACTGATGTCAGTCTGACAAGCACTGTCCAGTTCAAGGACTGATTAATAAAATGTCTTGCTGACTCTTCTTTGATCTGTTTCTTTGTGGCCTGTACTTGGCAGCTTAATCCATTTGTATTGGTTTCCATCAGAATTGCTTTGTGAATGTCCCTATTTTTCTGTCACTGTGTTTAACTCTTGCAATCCCAAAGCATTCCAGTCTTCTGCTGTTTTTTTTTTTTCTTACATTCTCACTTTTTCACATTCTCATCTTTTTTTCCATTAAATATATGCTCAATTCCTCTAATCATTGTTTGTAATGCAAGTACTTATGCCATGCAGCACCCCTTCTCAAGTAGGAGAGAGACTTTTTCTTGATGCGTGATACACAAAGTGTTCTTAAGACTCCTAAAGCCTGGGTTTTGCAGCCACCTGCAGTCAGTGATGAGATCCTGAGATGCAAGATTGCCTAGGAACCTGTCTGACTGACACTGGAACATGAGCAAAACATTCCTGTGTATTGAAGTGTCATGGATGTAGACTCCCTGAGTGCCTAATATCTTGGCATTTAAGAGAGCAGTTCAATCCTAACAGTAGGGTTTAACCTAACTGCAATACCAGGCTCTTATCTGAGGGGTAACATCTGGATCAGTATTGCAAGCAGCAGTGTTCTGCTAAGGCAGAACTAGAAACTCCTTCCTTTTGCATAATACTCACAGGTTTCTTTTTAAAAGCCTCCTCACAGGAGCATGGTTTAAAGTGGCTTTTCTGTGAGATCTGAGGTCTTTTACAGCCACTAAGCTTTGTATTTCCAGATATACCCAAAAGCCAAATAAACTTCCCTACACTTTGTGCAGCACTTTGTGTGGTACCTTTTCAGTGAAGTAGAAATGTTATTTTACAGTTTGAATTTTTGCTTCATGGAAGAGAATTCTGGAAAAGCTCCATTCAATTAGTAGCTGTATAAATAGGACACCAGGGAAAGTCTGTGCCTGTACACTGCCCACCTTAAGTCTAGTTTTAGCTCACCAGATGATGGGTGTGTATTTTGGGAGATGGTGTCTGGCACTTAAAGGATTAAAAGAAGCCAGAGCTTTACAATAAAGCATTGACCTGTTTAATGTGTTGTCTTTGGAGGTGTAAGGCATTGCCATTGGCTTGGGAAGAAGGGCTGCAGTGGCCTGCTCAGTGAGCACTGAGGAACACAAGGCAGCTTTACAGAACGGGGACATTAAAATACAGACACTTCCAGTCTTACACAACAGCATTTGCTGTTAGGTGGGCCTGCACACAGACCTGTGATCTGTCAGGTCCCTGCCTTCTTTTTCTCTTTTTCTAATAGTTTGAGTTTCAGGAGAGCAAATGAAGGAGAAATGGCTGTACAACCAGCCTGCTGCTCTGTCTGACCAGTATCTGAACTGCCCTTGCAGGACCAGCAGTTCTCTCTGGCTCAATCCTAGTTCACTTCTTACACAGGTGTAGCACTGGTCTAAGAGCAGCATTGCTGTGATCTTGCTGTGAGGTCATATTTTCTAGAAGCAGTGTTCTGTTTTGAAATCAGTGAAATCTAGACAGAGTATTGTTTAGATATGTGCCAGCACACGACTCAGGAGACACCTGATGTTATCATACAAATGATACAAATCAGCTGATAGCTTCTCTCCACACGGAGTCAGTTTTCAACAGCAGTCTCTACAGATGGAAACCTATTAAGTACAGGGTTCTGCTAACTATACCTCAGCATTTTTCCTTCTGATGGATGAGTGGCAGCTGGAATGCTTGTCACTTTCCCAGATAAGCAACTGTGAATTGTGAAGAAATAAGGTATTTAACAAAGTAGGACTTCATTCCTACTGTTCCAGCCATATGAGCTTTCTCCAGGTATGTTTTATCTAGAGGAGTTTTTGGTTTGGAGGGCTTGGCTAGCTGAAAGCTTGGTACATGGTGCTCCTGCCATTGTGTCCTCTCTGCCAGAGCTTGCTGTCTTCCTTAAGCACACATTCAGGAGCTGGAAGATGGTCACCTTATTTCTGGGTATGCTGCCAGTTGGATGGAGGGAGGCCAGCCTATACTCATGTGGGGAGTGCGTAGCACACAGCCTCTCTTGCCCAAGCAATTTCTGTTGGACACTGCACAATCCAACCCTCATAAAGGCAATTCAGTGCCTGGGTAGGTGGTTCCTGCTCTGTCCAATTTGCAGGCACGTAGCCAAAGTTAGCTAATTAGATGACTCAGCAGCTGTCACAGCTCCCACTTGATGTGCTGTGATTCCTGCTGCTGTGACTTTCACTGCACTTAAATACCTTTAACTTCTGTGAATTCTGTCCTCCTTCCCTGCTATTTGTGATCACTTTCTAGCATCCCAGTAAATAACAGATTCTCTCAAATTAGGGTATTGTTAACACAAAAGTTTCCAGATCCTTAAGAACTTTTGATCAGCCTGTGAAGAACTTCAGAGAAACAAGTTTTCCTGCAAGTATTTCAACTCCTTCATGCGCCAGGGGACTATTTATACTCATTTATAAAGATCTCTGAAAACTACTCCGATCTCTCTGATCTCTGGAGACTAGAATGCTTTCTCTGAGAACACTTGCCTTCTGGTAGGAAACAGATTTGAAGTGTGTCTTACTCAAAAGAAGACTCTGCCCTCTAGCCACTGAAAAAGAACTTAATTGGGTAAAAGTGCACAAATTTGAAATTATTTGAGGCTTTTTGCTTTCATTGAACTGTCCAGAAAAATTTCCCTGGACCAAATTTCCTTTGTGCTATTAAGAAGGAGGAAATGAAGGGTGAGTGACATGAAGATTTTTCAAATGGTCTAGAAAAAAAAATCCTGTTTGTTGGCTTCTTAGCTAGGGGACATCAATCTTTTGGTACTTTCTCTAAAACTCCAAGATAGGAGTAAATGTGAGCAGCTTTACTGTGCCATCCCTGCTCCAGTCCCAGCAATGTCCTTGGAGAGTGAGCCTGGCAGTGTCTATCTTTCCAGTCACCAATCCCCTGGAAGAAACAGTATCCCTTGCTTCATTTGTAATTCTGCATCTGTACTTCTGAGATCCTGTAGATCATCACAGTCTAGAGATGGGATTCCTGGATATCTCTCCAGAACTGTATAAATGAAGAGCAAACAGACAATATAGTATTTCAGTCTTTACTCAGGCAAAATTCCAAATTTCCCTCTGCTTCTTTGCTTGGTAGGCTGAGATATGATCATTCAGTATTAGAACTTCTTGCCTTTGGCTAAATTCTCTGTAGACAGTTGCGTGTTACTTAATCATGGGGAAAATAGGCCCCAGCTTCAGATGAGTTCCAAGTCACAGAAGCAGCTTACAAAACCAGCTACTATTCCCAGTGGCTCTGGGAAACAGCACAAGAATTCTGCTGCAGTGGATTCTTTTGGCTGCATGATGAGATGTAAATATGAAATTGAGGTGGTTGTTCTCAGTCCTGAAGCTGACTAAGACTCTGTCCTCTCTGATATCAAAAGAATGAAAATGAGCTCTCTGACTCACTAAGGAGCTGTGTTACCAACGGTGGTACAGGCTTAAAAAGCAGTAACTCAGCTTGAGTGTTCAGGACATAGATCCTCTCTGGCATCCTGCTGAATAAATCTATTGAAAAATGAGGAACTTGATTGACTTTTTTAAAGCCAGGCAAAGGGATATTGCAGTTGCATCCCCTGTCTGTAGTATATGAGACAGCTTGTCTAACAGCTCATTGGGTTCATTCTTCTGTTTTAGCACATCCAGTCTGCTGTGAATCTGATCCTTACTGTAAAGTGGAAATTCTCTTACAGTCATTTTAGAGCAATTCACTGGAGAAGCTCAGCACTGAAGCCTAAGGATTGTAGCAATTTTCACCTGCACTTTCTTTTGAACATAAAGTACTTCAGCTAGTAATCAAGCATTTCATGCTAATGGAATCGTTATCACAAAGCTCTTTTATTACTTAACTGCAGAAGTTATTTCTCCTTAGCTTTGTGTCATCCAAAGCCATACCTATTTATGTCCAGATTTGCTAGTGCTCCTGAAATGTTTTCCTGTCTCATTCTACTCAGAAGTGGGACTGATTCCGTTGTTCATTTGTAAGTGATGTTTGAGATAATACAAAAGCGTGAGTAGGACACATGCCTGTTCCTCTGGGCTGGGGGTCTCCTAGGAGAAAGGGTGCTTTCCTGCAAGGCCTGTCTGATAGCACCTTACTGAAAGTAGCTGTGTGAGTCTTCTAAGAATAAAGTTTCTCACAGTAAAAGACTTAAGTTCTTTAAGTAGCTGTATGAAACATTCAGAGCATAGATCTCCTTGATAGTTAAGGAGTTGAATGTCCAGAAGTGGTATGTGAAGATGTGCGGTTCTAAAGCAAACCTCTTCTCTAGTTTTCTTATTTTCTTTTTTTTTTTATGTTTTATTGTGTATTTGGTGCCTTAATTCTGTACAATTAAAGGTCATCTGTCTACTGTACAGAGGTATTTTTATAGTTAAGTGTACTCTAAAAGAATCCATCAAGCCTAGTCTATAGAAACTGTTGCAAAGACTGAAGCCTTCTCAGTGGGAGAGCTTTCTTCCATGTTCGTTTAATACTTCATTGACAAACAAGAGATGGAAGAATTTAAGCAGCATATAAACATTTTGACCACAAATTGAGAATGGATTTATCTGATTTTTAACTTCAAAAGGCTTGTGGCAATAAGATAATGAAAGGTACAGTCTCTCCTGTGCTGTGCAGGTGAAGAACGTCCAGATGTTTTATAGCTAGTTAGAAGTGCATGTTTGTGAAAAACTTTGGACTGTTACCTCTACTAGAACAAGTTAATTCTAAAAGGCTTTAATTGAATGTAAGTGGCTATGCTTCATTCACTGGTACAGAGCAGCTGGAATGAGTAGAAGTTCCAATTACTTTTAATTCCAGAAAAGCACATGGACTTACGCCTCATTCCTGCCTCTTACCTGGATCCAGAAGCTCCAGGTGCCTTACGCTGCTTTGCAGTTCACGAGGTGTAGCACAGCTGCTACTGAACATGCTTGCTGAATGTGGCTGGGCCTGGCAGAATGGACTGAGGCAAGAGAGAGAGAGAAAAGAAGAAAAATAAAGCCAGAACGCCCTTTGCCAGTCTTAAAGGTTGACCATCATAGATAGGAAGTTGGAGTGGAAATTGCACTGCCATTTCCAAGTCCATTAATAGAGTCTGTGATAAAATGAGGAGGCTGATGTCTGTTGTGGTAAACCAGCAGCCTTAGTGTACTAAGAGCAGGGGAGATGATACTGTTCTTTCAGTAGTGCGTAAGAAATTAGGTAAGATACTCAAACGATTCATACAGCAGGCTAAAAGCCGCTCATGATGTTGCTACTGGAGATTTTTCGTTTGTTGTTCTGTTCAGTACACAAGTCCAGGAGGGAAGGTTTTCCAGAGGAGGAAAAGGAACAGGAGAAATCAAATAAGCAAATTCTGTTTCCTGATGCAGCCCTATCCAAAACAGAGAGACTGCTCCAGGCAGTGTACATAGCATACTGCTGGATTTGGGGAGGCAGAGGAATAACAGTGATTTGTTCTGGAGCAGCACCAGTAACTTATTTCTACAATGCCCATGGTATTCTGGACAAGGTATTCTAACAGAGAACAGTGTGGCCACAAGGGAAAGCAGATACTGCTTCCACAACTGTATCTTGTAATGTACATATTTCAGGTCACCAGCTAGTTATGACAAAGTTGGTTCATCTTACCAGAAAGGCCTCTTTTGACATTTATCCACTTCTATTTCTTTAAGCTAGAGGGGAGTTAATTATAGCACTCATCTGTTTCAAAGGGAGTAGAGCAGAAGGTAAGTTTTAACTTCATGTTTTGAAGCTGCTATGAATAAGTTGATTAACAGTGTTCCATGGAAACAACCTGATGTACTTTATTTTCTTTGTGCTCATTTCTGTGTTCTTAGAAAAGCACAAGCTTGTGTAAGCATAATCAATACAAAGTTACTCAGGGTACTGTGTCATCGCAGCAGTGGACACTAAATGCATCTTAAGTCAACAGGCACATATAAATCAAGCTTGATTAAGAGGAACAGAACGATATTGGCAGCTTTTGCTTTACTACTGGCACTGTTATAATTTAATGATCTATGCATACAGAAATGTGTGTATTGCTGCACTCCCAGTAGAACCTGCAGTTCTGTAAGGGCAGCCTGTAAAGTCACTGAGTCAAATGGAGTCAGTGTAGCAGAGAGAGCAGCACTATTCCTTCATTTCCACAAGGAACTGTGTGTAAGCAGACCAAGTGGTGCTGCTCAAAGCAGACTAATGATGGGCTGAAGGAGAGCATTCAGAGCAGTACAGCTTTTGGAGTTAGTGAGGAGATTATTTCATAGTTATGAAAATTCTGATTTGCTGTACAGATTATTTCCTGTGTTTTCAAACCAGTATCGTGCTTCCCTGCTCAAAGTAACAGGGTAAAGACAAGTGTAGTTCTCTAATAACAGCTATTGCATGGAAATACACATTGGAAGAAAACAGGCTGTACTGCAGAGAGCATTTTCAATACAGAGCCATTCTCTGGGCAATGCTGCATCATTTAAGAGTGGGTAAATATGCCTTCATGGACAACACTACACCCAACACATGTTAAAAACACCACCACAGAAAAAGGCCTCTAAGTTTTGTCCAGCTGTACACTTATTCTTCCCTGAAAAGGGGCAGGTACATTCATATGTGCTTAGCTAGTTACACATCAGACATCACAAAGGTCCTTAAGGACAAATGTTTAAAGCTAGTCTCTCCTTTTGGGCAGAGAAGGGAGGAAGTTGATTCTGTCTTCCAGTTCCAAAGTGCAGTGTCTTATTTCTGATCCTAACCCTAAGTCAATATTTATTGATCAAACTGACTAAGCTTTTTAGGTTGACAAGCTCTCTACGAAGCAATTCTGTTCTTTCAAGCCTCTGCAGGGGTGAGCAACTGGTGCTTAACTGCTGCTTCCACTCAAGAATGTCACCGGTCGTCCAGCTGTCCCAGAGACATCCTGGGACACTTGCACTGCTAAGAGAGCAATCCTGACTGTCAAAAGCACTGAAATACTGCAGCAGAGCAAGTCCAGTGGGCTGTACACTTTTTCAAGTCCTGTCCAGCCTTTGGTGACGAAGTTGAGCATGAAACTTGTACTGCCACATGTACCAGCCCCTTGAGCAGGACAGTTGTAGGAGGCACTCTCAGAAGAGGATATTTTGAGGCAAGGATGTTTTTTTCCAAGTCAAATTCATAAGCTTGTTTTTGTTTTGTTTTGTTTTTTAATGCTTGAGTTTCCACCCACCAAAAATCACCATCAGGCAAATCAATTGCTACTAATTTGGGCTAAAACATCCCTCTTGTATAACCCAAACTACCACCACCCACCCACCTAAGGAATTCTTAAGCTAAGACTCCACAGGGGACAGATCCCTGTTAAGTCTGCACACTAGAAGGCAGACAAGAAATCTGGCAGTACAGTATGATGTAACTTTTTTCTGATGACAATTACTTCTCCAAGACAAGGAAAAGGTGGAGGCAGTGCTGTGGGGCAGTGTTTCATGCTCAGCAAGTTTCTAGAGGGAAGGAATGCAATTCTATAAATCACTTGTACTGTATTTCTGTTTCTAGACTTGAATGAATTTCACTTTTCCTTTGTGGGTCAGCACAGTAAACATTAAAGAAAAGGTCTATTTTTCTAAATCTCTTCCACCAATAGAGGTCTGACCTGCAGCCAACAGATGGCTTTATTTATCCACAGAGGACAGAGTGGTTATTTTTACACTTAAGATTAGGTATGGCATTGAATAAAAAGGAGTATGACCTTTGAACTCTCTAAACTACTCAGTTGTGGAATTTGTTCTAGTATTTAATATGGTGGATGATTCCATCTTTCTTCCCAAGAGATCTCTCTCAAAAAACAAAGAACAAACCCAAACACAAACAAAAAAACCTAAACAAACCAACAAAAAAAAAAACCACAAAACAACCAACCAAACAAAAGAAGGTACCCAGAATTAAACCTCCAAAGGGAGAGATCCTTGTGGTCTTAATTACAGACTACTTTCAAAATAGGATTTGTAATCTGTAGACAACAATGATGATTAAACTATTCCTGACTATGCTGTAAATAAAGCAACGTCAAATAAAGCAATTTGGCAAGCACTGTAGTTATTTATAGCATTAAAAATGCAATCTGAACATTCAAAATTGTCTTAATTTGGTAACAGTTGAGTGGGAAGAAAAATCACTGCACAGTGAATTTCAAATGGAGCTGTATCTCTCCCTAGCCAAAAGCCTGCAAATGTCAAGAAAATGGAATGCTCTTTGTACATTGAGTTGCTTCCTCACGTGATGCTGTACCCTGTACACGCTGCTTCATTTGGCTTCTGTGTTGTGGTTTGTATGCCAGCCACTCTTATTGACTGTACACAACACTCAGCTCTGCACTGTAATCTTGGTTCATTTGCCACTGATTGTAACCCAATGCTACAGACTTCTCTGTATATAAAACTGTACCCATGTCCCATTTGCTTCTAAAAGCACACAATAAAGGCTTATCTCTGTCTAAACAGGAATTACGGCCTCGTGACTGGTTTGGGGGGTGGTGTTTACAGTGAGGGAACTGGTTTGAAGGGGTTTTGCAGCCCAGGAGGCCTCATCACAGAAATCTATTCTACTTCAGTCAGGTAATAGCTCAGCAGAAATGGGAGACAGGCTGCCTGAGGCTGCAGTTTTATCAGAAATGATGATTGGCAAAGTTGTGACTTTGGGATGTATACACAGAGCAATTTATGCTGTCACAGGCAGAGTGCATCCTTCACAAAGGCAGCAGTGAAGAGAACGTACAGGGCTGGAATTGTGCAAGGACTGCTGCACACAAACCACCACTGGGAGACAGCCAATGGAAGCAGTAAGAGGAAAGCCCAGAGAAGGCTGTGATGAGACCAGCTAAGAAGGCAAGTTTTACTTCAGAATTAACATGTGGCACTCCCTAAGATTCAGCTAATTAGAAAAGCTGAATGGCTATTTTCTTAAAAGATCAATTACATATACAAAGAATGAGATTATTCAACTATTTTCTTCTCCTGCCCCTCTCATTTCACTGTATTTCCTAAACATTACAGTCCTGTGGTCCCAGTTTGTCCTCTTGAGATCTGAAGCAATTCCAAGTAATTTCCTCATCCAGAGCCACTGAGGGCAGGATTTGAGGATACCATGGGAATTCTGTGGCTGTTGTTTGTTTGAGACTGCAGCTCGGGGTAAGATTTCCTGGAATAGACAAGGATGTCCAGTTGCCTGGACTTAAGAGAACACTGCTTTATTCTAGTCAGGAAGCTAAAAGAAGTCACTTTATCATATGCTCTTACCTTTTACCTCTTCTTTCAAGTGTTTTTTTTTCTGGTCTTCAGTGTTTTAGTTCTAAATGCAGAGGTCATTAATCAAATTCAGACGACATCAACCTTGAGGAAGGATTAAGAGCTGTTGTGAGCTGACTAAAAAAGCTAAGGTTGCTCTTAATAAAATGAGCTGTATGGAACCACACAGCCTTGCATATGTGATAACTGGAATAAGGCTTGGTGTGAGACTTTTGCACTCAACAAAACGGTGTACAACCAGCTGAATCTGCTGTTCTGCAGCAAACAAGTCAGTAAGAGCTATTGAGGGACCACTGTACCAAAACCAACTAAACCATGCATCACTTAAAATTCAGAGCTGCATCAAATATTTAGCAAGTAAGATCCATAAAGAACTGAACAGAGTCAGTTAAGAAAACATTGTTAACACTTGGCTGAACTTGAGGTCAGTTTTGCCCTGTCTATCAGCATAATACCATACCTATGTACATGCTTAATGCTAGCTGGCTTATTAAAAGGTCATTCAGAACACTGCCTCAGGATTAGCATCTCAGAGGTGCTGAGAGGGCCAACAGCTCTTCAGCAGTAGCCTGGCAACTGCTGGTCAGTGGCAGCTAATGAAATGAGCTGGGCCCACTCCAGCAGCTGGCTGACATTCTGTGGCCTCAGGAATGAAACAAGAGGTAGACAAGGGAGTGGTGCATGGGAAGAGTAATAGAAGACTGAGTCTGGACTGTTCACTGTGGAACTGCCTGACATCATCTACCTAGTTTTACTCCTGTCCTGCTGTAGCTAACCCCACTGTGCCCAGGCAGTTACACTGGGCTTTCCCTGGGAGAACAGGGAAGCTGCACTCTCTAGTCCCTTGTACCCATAGCTGTTACCACCTCTCCCTCCCCTCCAAACCAACAAACAATGCCCAATTTTTTTCCCAGCAATATCTCTCACTATCAACCTGCCAATGAATGGATGCAGTGAGATCTGTAACAGAAAGCTCCTTCATAATTTGCAGGCCCTCCCCAATGTTGCTTGGACACTCTAGCCCCATCCTTTGCTGGCACTGAAAGAATCCATGCAGAAGGAACCATCTGCTTAACACACAGGATGCCCAGTTTATCTTGCTGCAATCAACATCATCTTGAAAAAGTGTATCTGGTTACAGAAGAAGCAGGAAAAAAAAAATATTGACTGATGTCTATGAAATTAACACGCCAGCCTGTCACTTCCACTTGAACTGCTACATCTATAAACCTGCCCCAAACCCCAGAGAAGGAGGCCTCACTTTACAACACACACACACACACACACCACCAAACAATGGAAATTGTGTGTCTTACTGTCTCTTAATTTCAGTAGCCTGATTTATCTAGTTGTCAGTTCCCTTCTCTCCTGCAAAAACAACAGATCCCAAATGCAAGGTTTTGTAAGAGGCATTTGGGACACTGAGGGCTGAAAACAGCTCCCATTTACTGAAAATCATGCTTACATTCTGTATACAGCAAACACAACCCATCCCTCGTGCTGCTCTAAGAGACTTGCAAAATGGTAAGGAAAAGCAGTTGCTGCTCAGAGCAAAGATTTAAACATGGAATCAATGCCTGTTCCACAAAGAGCATGGAAGAAGCCAGATTACAGAACTGACCACTGGATGCTAGCTGTAATGGTGTAAATGTTACCCTCAAGCTGCAGACCCACACAAATACTGCACTTGCCTTCAGGTCCTCCACCAAGCACCACTTCTTCCCAGTGCCAGTGAAATCACCACCTCTGATACAGAATTCCCTGCTGGGACTTTAATGCTTACTTGATCTTTGCTATCCTTACAGGGCAAGCCTTCAAGAAAAGAGTAATTTCTTCACCACAGCTGTCCCCTCTGCTAAACTAGCACAAATTCTTCACCAGCAGCACCTCTCTTATGCAAGAACAGAAATGTCACCTCACTTAACTCCTCAGGACATAATGCTGACTTTGGTTGTCTGCTGCAGGATTGAGTTCCAGCAAGTCAGCTAGAAAGAATTTTTCCCTTCCCCACTTGCTAAGCTGTAAATTATCTTCCCTTTTGTGACCCCGCTCCTTGGTACCTTCAACAAAACAAACAAGAAAAGATGGAGCTGCTAACACTTCCAGGGCCTTGAATTCATCTTCACTTTGGGCTATGTATTCCAGCACATTTAATTGTAAAGTTAGGGAAAGCCTGTAGGTACTATGGTGCAGCAATACACAGAAAGGTTCTTTCTTTCTTGCTCCAGGCGCAAACGTGGGGCAAAACCCTAGAAAGGCCTTTGGATCTCAAAAAAGGGTCACATACCCTAGCACAAACAAAACTTCCCTCTTACCCTTTGCATAGATGCTGACACAAACCAAAACTGGGATTTCCTGCTTGCAGACTCAGCCCTCTGCTGGCTGTGATTTATTCAAAGTGATTTTTTTTTTTTTAAATCTGGGTAACTTCTGATTACAGAAGAAAAGGAAGGTCCAAAACAGGGCATGATGACAAATTACAGATCAGTAAATCAAATTACATTGCCCTGCAAAGCAGTTCCACACAAAGTCCTGTATTACTGGCACTGCAGGTCTTGAGGTAGCAACAGGACTTTTGCACAGAGCATAAAGCAAGCTTAGGAAGAGAGGTCTGAGTTGCACACACCAGTTTATCCTGGGTTAGATAAACAAGGTGGTTTTGAGAAAGATGCTCTTGCATGCTGAGGACAGCTTCTGTCTGCAGCTTGGGAACTGCAGAGATCTGTGGGTGCCTCAGTGTACACTGTGAACTAATTAACCTGAAGACCAAGATGAGAACAAATCCCAGTGACTGGAGGAAGGCTGAGGAGAGCTTCCTCCATTTTCCATTAATACAGATACTCCAAAAATCTTCCTTAGGATGGTGAAGATTAAAGATCCCCAAAAAAATTAAGCCAAATTGCAACAAACTGCTCCAAACTGTCTGTGACTATGTGGTCTGAGAAAAAAGGTGCTCTTGCTGAGAAAGCCGAGAGCCAGTTCACAAACCTCAGTCTCAACTGGCAGACCTCATTCTGGTTCAGTTCTTTTCATCTTGGCAACAGTGAAGTCAGAGCCCTGCCTGCACCCTGCCTGACTGAGGGATGGGACTGTTCCTTTGCAGCAGCTTTGTACCTTAAGGCCAAAGGCACAGAATCAATAAACCATTTCAGCAATGGCTGGTTACAAACAAGGATCTGTCCCTCACAGCTCTGGATGACCTGTACAGAAAGGGCAGCATCATAGGTTCTTTGTCATTATTCCAGTCCTTTGCTCTGTAAATTTTATTCTACAAATTCTGTTCTGCATATAGCTGGGGGTAAAAACCACAGAGCTCCTTAAAGGAGGCATCTGTTCACAGCAACTGAGAGAAGTCCAACAGAACTGGTCTCCCAAGACCAGGCTGCACGTCCAAGCAGCCATTTTAAGATACTTTATACTCTATTTAATCTCTCACCTTATTTGCTATGCTACCTCAGGGTTGTTTGTGACAATGAACTGGCTTATTTTAATACTGGAACAAATTTTAAATGACACAGCTGAAGCAAAACACAACACCCTCCCTTGCAAAAACAACAACAAAGAGACCGCTAAAGCCAGACTATAGCACATACCCAGATTAGAAAAACACAGCAGCATTCAGGTGAAAAACAACAAATAAACAAAATCCAAGTGCATTAAATTATTCTGAGAACAAACGAATGAAAACTTGGATAAAATTTAGAACTTCCCCTTTACACTACTTATTACTGGCCTCCCCATTCTGTCCCAGCCATGGAAATGAGTGGTGCACATAACCTCTAAAGACATGAAGAGATCAGAAAGGCTGTTGTGCTGCTTGTGGATTCTAAAAACAGTCTGTTGCTGTAATGCTGAAACCAAAGGCACCAAGGAGCTGCACAGTTTGCTGTTCGTGCCTCTGCTAGCAGCAGACATCTCATCCATAATTCATAGAAGTCTGGCAGAGGCTTCCACAGCCCCTCTGGCACGCTGGGTTTTTCACTGTACTATGCTAAAAACCACCTTCGGGAGACGCACAGTCGTCAGCTCGTAGTCATACTATCCTTTCCCCTCTATGCTGGAGGAGAGCTTCTTGTGGAATTATGCAGCAGTCCTACCATGCCCTGGGCAGGTGAAGAACTTGGGTGTATGCTACTCTGTAAGCAAAAATCCTTCATCCTCCTCCTCTTTCCCATCCATTCGCTCCAGTCCACCAGTACTGAATTACCATAAAACCACTTTCTAAAGTAGCATAAGCCTTCAGGGCACAGAAGATATTAAGTCAGTCCTCTCTTTTCTTGTCAGCCAAGAAATGTCTCAAAATCACAGTGGTTTACTGTGGTACTCTTAAAAGAACTGATAAAACCTCTTTGCTCACATCATGAAAGCTGATAGTGGCACAGCACTCATTCTCATCTCTGCAAGTATTTCACTGCCTTTTCTAAGGCAGAGGAATGGAATAAAATCTGCACAGCAGTTTTCTGTTCCCTACATGGGATAACCAGCCAGACAGATTAGAAAACCCCTCACAGGTTGTTCTAGTGTCACCTCCTAAAATTCATTTATGACTGTGGCTCTAGGGCCACCCTGTGCATTAACAGATGCTCACAGCAGGGAGCTTAAACACATGACCTTGATGTATTCATGGTACACACTAACTGTGCACTTTCCAAGATGAGGGCTTCTGCTCTTAGTTGGCAACCTGCAAGTTTCAGCTCTTCTGCACCTTCTGGAGCTCAAGAGTCCAGAGTGGCTATGATTCCATCAAAAGCGCTGTAGAACCTTCCTAAAAAACATTACTTTCATCACACAGCCTCTGCAACACTGTAACTAAACCAGTGTGCTCACTTCACATGCAAATCCAGCACACATTTGAGTATCCTAAGGCAAAAAGCCCCAACGAATAAATGAAAAGTATAGTGTGAGAAATGCACCTGCAAGAAAGAACCTGCAAGCGTTTTCTTTCTTTCCCTCTTCTCTGACATACATAGAATTAATAAGACATGCCAAACAAACTCAATAATACATGAGTAAGGATAAGACAGCACAAAGAGAAATATTATCTCGAAATCTGCCGTTCTGACTGGATGTTATTTGGCATCCTGACAGATTCTGTCTTTATTAGTTCATTGTTTCAATTACCTAATTGCTGAATTTTATTGAAATAGAGTTCATCTCCCTGAAAGGATAGAGAACGTTTATAATTCAACATTAAAAGATTATTCAACAAAGATGATTTGTTAAGAACCTTGCTATTTAACACTGCTCTTTAGAAATCTTGCAGGGTCCAGGACTTTTACAGTGCCATCTGCAGCAATTTCATTTATGCCAATTTGGGCAAACCCTGTAACATAATTACTCAATTAAAACCACACGCTATTTCACAAAATTGGTTAGCAAACTGCTTCTGCAGTCCTAAGGGGGAGATCAGATAAATCATATTCTCCTCCCTCCTGTTACTTTGGGAACAAAACCTAGAAAAGCTCTCTTTACAACAGTTTTGTCCCTATATAAATATATTTGTCTGCATTTCAGATGTAAACACAAAAGCTAGAGTGATTTTTTCTACACCCATTATCTACTGCACAGAACTAACTTCCTTTTACACATCTACACATGCATTCCTCAGTGACTGTAAGATTTACAAAAGTGGAATTTGTTTTTCCTTATTCAAGCTTTCTGTCCTTCCAGTTCCAGCATCAGAATACAACCAATATGCAGCAGGGCCTATAACAGGGAGGAGGAAACCATGAACTGCCTTAACTTGCTCAGCAGTTAGTGATTTGATTGGCTTCTTGTTGTGCAGGGTCTCCATGGGCAGAACAGTACAAGGCAACCACTCAGCACATTATAGATCAAACGGTTCAAGCACGTAGTGCTTTATTAGTTCTCACATCCTATTTCAAAGCTTTCCACTTCAGGAGGCCTCAATTCACCTCTCAGCAAAGCTGGCACAAGAAATGAACAAACCTGTCTATGACTGTGACAAGCTGGCATGTAAATTATCTCCCCAGAATATCAGGTGCTCATGCCACAGAGGAAGGTAATTTACCACCATCTTCAACCTGAGTGGCCTATGGAGCTGTGTACAAAATTTAAAAAAAAAAAAACAACATTTAAATCTATGCAAATTTAAAAAAAAAAATTCACACTTCCCACACAGCCCTTGCTGTCCTGCCATCTTCAATACCTTCAGTGGCAGGGGCTCAGGGTAAAAGGAAATTTTACCACCTTTGGAAAGAGGGGCAGGCAACTCAAGAAGAGTACAGGCATCTGGTTAGGTCACATGCAGAGAGAACATCAGAAAGGCAAAAGCCCAGATAGAACTCAACCTGGCCACTGCTGTGGGGGATAACAAAAAAAAAAAAAAAAAAAAAAAAAGACACACACTGAGGTCCTGAAGTGTGTCCAGGGAAGAGCAATGAGTCTGTCAAGGTGTTTGGAGGGCATTCTACAAGGAGTGGCTGAGTGAGCTGGGGTTGTTTAGTCTAAAGAGAAGGCTGAGGGGAGATCTTATTGCTGTCTACAACTACCTGAAAGGAAGTTGGAGTGAGGCTGATGTTGGTCTCTTCTCCCAGAAAATAGGATAATGTAAACCAGAAAGCAAAAGCACAGACACTGCATTTCCATTATTGTTTTTGTTTAAGAAGGCACTTCAGTTTAGTTAGTTGGCTCACAGAATCTTCCTTGTTCAACCAGGGTACCAGGCTCGTGGCTGGGATAAGCCAGGAGCCCTGCAGTGCCATCCCCTCTCCTGCTGAAGGCTGAAAACCTCTCCGGATTAAGCTCTTACATTAGGCACCTCCAAAGTGTCTAAAGTTAGGCTGGATGAACGCAAGCCAAGCTGTTGAACAGATGGAGTGAAATCCTCCTCTTGATAACAGGAACTGCCGTGGATAAGAAGGGCAGCTAAAAAAAGTCAGGGAGGTGGTTATATAAATTTCAAGAAGGTTTACCAGCAATGCTTAAAGGTAAAACTTTCTGATAGATCTTGACTATTCACCGCTAGTTGCAGACCCTGAGCAGCCAAGAAGCTCTGCAACCAAATGAGATCATAACACTAGAACTACCACACGATGAGACCACAGGAACTTAATGATACAGCACAAACACGCAAAGCATTAGGAAGTTGGAGCCTGGAGCACTTGAGACTTAAAACCCAGCATCAGCAGAGTGGCACTTATCTTGAGTTCACTGCACAAAGCCAGCTGAGAGGCATATGTGAACAGAAAGGTGATTGACTACAAGCAAATAACTAACCATATCATTACTGCCAAAAATGCTACCAAACACATATGTTCCTTTTACAGGTCTGTAAAACACTTGTGCTTTTACACAATGTCTTTTTTACCTTGTGTATTTCCTAGTCTTGAACATCTGCAAATTCATCTTCCTCATCTTTAAAATGATCTGCTTCCTTGTTTTTCACGTGTAATTGCACTTCAAAAGATGAGCAACTCAGCACAGGATCCATTTTTCTCTTTTAGCTGTGGATATTTTAGATGGAGTCAGATGTGAAATACATTGGTAGTTATTTTCAAGCATCAAAACCTGTCAGGAAGGTATCTAAAACAATCCAAAATGACTGGAAACTGGCTATAAAATGTTTTGTATAAAATGCTGTGAATTAGTTTCTCATAATGTATGTACCTCAGTATATGTTGAGGTAATATTTACTTAGAAAGTGGAAGGGATCTGAACAATAAAGCAACTTTTCTTACTTTAAGAACCTCATGTTTGAAGGAAAGAGGAAAGTACTATTTCCCAGTCCCTTTGGGGAAGACGAGTGGATAAAGAGCTTTGCATTCTTTTTTCTCTCCCCTATTTACCTTCAAATTTGCTCCTAAAGTTGTAATTATTGAGAAGCCGCAGAGCTAAAGCTACCAAGGGATGCACCTCTGTGAAAGACACAGCAGCAAAGGCTATGCACAACCTCATAATGCCAGTCTCTTAAAGCAGAAGTATGGGTAGAAAAAGTGACAGTGTGATAACAGCTTCCTAGAACAGGGCTGCTTTCCAAGTCACCTTTAGTCTTTCTGGTGACAAAAAAATACATTTTTACTCCTTGTTATCTCTGCAGAACACACAGAGCTAGGGGAGCCTGCACTGTACTGTGACCCAATTAGCGCAGTCATCCAGTTGCACAGCTAAACCCTAACATTCAGCTATGACTCAAAAATGCTACTGAAGATGATATGAACAATACTTGACCCCACAGAATTGGTTACTGATGATGATAAGCAGAGCTAGTCTACATTTATTTTTGCAGATCCAAGCAGAATTTGGAGGGCCACAGAAACCAAAAAAAAAAACCACAAACAAACAAACAAAAAAAACCCCACAAAAAATCTAAAGGAAAAAGAGTTCTAAAGTGGACATGTCTGAGAACTCCTGAGGCACAAGGCTCAAGCCTCACAAGGTCTAGAAGTGTGTAGATTCCTATTCAATGTTAGGAAGAAGTTCTTCACCACGAGGATGGTGAGACACTGGAACAGGCTGCGCACAGAGAGGGTGGAAGCCTCATCCCTGGAAGTTTTTAAGGCCAGGCTGTATGGGGCTCTGAGCAACCTGATCTAGTGTGAGGTGTCCCCACCCATGGCAGGCAGGTTGGAACTAGATGATTGTTGAGGTGCCTTCCAGCCCTGACAATTCTGTGATTCTATGAAGGTCATTTTTGCAGTTTCTTTTTTAAAACAAACCCTAGGTTTTATTACATAAAGCAGTCCTGGCAACACTTAGAATACACAGACTTTTTTAGCAAAGCCCTTTGCAGCATGACTAGAGAGAAGCTTGTGGATGCTACTGCTCCTAAGAAGCGAATTATTTTTCTATTGTGAAATATTTAATAATTTTTCTGTTCAAATTAAATGTAACCACAAAATAGTTATACAATTTTACTAGTTTATATTTCAATTCATAAAGTATACACACTGCAACTATGCTACCACAATGTCCACGCATCTAATATTGATGGAGTTACAATAAATTTTTTTGTTTGTTTTTGGTATTAAACAATAGAGATAATGTATACAGTTAAGGAAAAAAGCTTGGACATAGCATGTTCTATTCTGTAGTTACAGAGTACATTAGCTAGCATTAGTACAGTAAACAAGAAAAAGGTAGAAATACAAAATAAACCAAGTATCTTTATATACAAACCAGTGCCTCTTATTGTTACCAGCTTATACTCACACTGCACACAAAATTTATCCACTGATGCAATAGATACTTCAGCATAACACAAACCATTATAAATTAAAAAAAAATTACAAGGTGCAAAACTCCATTCTACAGCTTTCTTGTGAGAACTCAAGACAATCCAATGAAGAAGAAATCCAAGCATGTTTAGCACCTATTAGTGCAACTGCATCGAGCATGAAAAATGACCTACACAACCTCTGAACATGTTACCAGAGAAGCAAGTTGGACAGCTAGAGATGCTCTGGCAGTTAACATTCACACAGTGACTTTTGCTTCATATATATCTCAGTTTATTGTTTCTTTGTCCCATTCATACCTATGTGCAAAACTAAACCCTGGAAGCTTTCTCAGAGCTTCACAGAAGGCCTGCTACAGCTGGGTAAAAACAAACAAACAAAACCAAAACAAACGGACAGAAAAAAACCAAAAAATAACAAATGAAAAGACTCAATTAAATGTCAGACCAACCACATATTGAGTACTTTTTAGCAGTCCTGGCACTGGGGATTTTAACGCTATTGATATGTGGATCAAACAATATGACACAGGAGTGAAACAGAAATTTGCCAAGGATTCTGATTATTCTTGTCTAGCACTTAGACAAGTTCCCAGCCTCAGGTTGTGAATTTGTTTGGCAGCCCATGCCAAAAAAAGCCCAGAATTGCATAGAATTGATTAGTAACAGAAAGAAATGCCAAACACAGAGAGATGGATGCTGCATCTACTAAAACAAAGTGGGGTTGCTCGACAGGAATGCTGAAATCATCCCCATTCATAAAGCAAAATGTGTCACCTCCTACTCTATATCCTACCTCTGAGGACTGTTTTCTGGCACTGATGTAGTTCTTGCTAGAGTTGTCTTTTTTGTTGTTTGTTTTTTCTTTTTTTTTTTCTTTTTTTCTTTTTCCTTTTTTTTTTCATTTTTCATTTTTTGTTTTTCTTTTTTTTATTCCTTTGTTAGTGACACTTTTCCTTTCAAATAAAATATTAAAAAAGGTTATAACTGTAAAAAAACCTATCGTATGTAAACTTAACAATTAGGGTTTGGTTAAGTTCTCGTACCTAGTCTGTGAAAAGCCTCCAGCCAGACCGCAGAATGGAGTGTTTCTCTGAAGAGCTTCAACCTAGCTACATCACCTGTTAAATATCAGTAGTATGAAGATCCCATGTCTAGCAATAAAACCTTTCTTGTGTTTCCATCCTCTTTATCACTGACCTATTGAAATCCTGACATGCTGTGTTTCTATTTTATTTACATTCTGGTCCTCTCATGTCACAGAATTAAACATCTGGCCAAGGAAGGCAACAAAAGGTGTGTTAAGAAGGTGTGTTTGACAGAACTCCTTTTCAACAAGACTCTTTTCCTTGGACTCCAGTCACTGTTTTTATAGAGCTTATTGTTCTGTTGAACCACGTTTTCTTTGCAGCTTGTACTTCATTCAAGGCCAGACCCAAATGGTGCTCCAAATCCTGCAAACAGAAGAGTAATTTCATTCATTGGTTATGCACTCACAGCACAAGGTTATATGAGTTAAACTTAGAAGGTGTGAGGACATCTACAATCTCTTGGCCACTTGAGAAGTTTAACGAGTCTTATATGTATTAAAAGTAGCAAAACAAGCGGATAAAACAGGAGGGGAAAAAAAAAAAAGCTTTGAAATGCAAACCAAGATTTGTGTCACTGCCTTGAGGAAAACATTCAGCTTTCTTCAGTTCTTCCAAACCCTTTAATTCTTTCCCATCAGAGAAAGAGCTATCCCCACAGGAAATGGGCTTTCTAAAACTGATTTTTACCTTTCTCTGAACAATAAGCCCTGGTTTTAGGGTGCAAGAACAATGTTGTAACATTTTACCTCAAATACCTGGAATGCTTTCCAATCGTGTTTTAAGAAACATGTCTAACATTTGTCATGTTACTTCTTCATTTAACATTGACTGTGAGATAAAGAAATGCATGATTCAGTGCTTTGTCAGAACTTGGATTCCTTCCAAGAAGCTGCAGAGAAGATCAGACAGTGAGTGCTGCACTGCAGCCAGGCAGATGCCTGGAAGTTGTAGTAGCTAGTAAATACAGTTCATATGATGTCAATTGTTCTGTCTGCAGACATAAAGTTTCAGACCCAATATTTGGTTAAATAACCCATGCAGGAAATAGCAGGTTACAGCTTCAACCAACAGGATCTGTTCCAATCCTTCTACAACACACATTTTTATAGGAATGCAGACATACCAAGCAGACTACAAAATGAACCTTCAAAGCATTACCTGTATTTTACATTCCGCCTCCACAAGCTGCAGCTTGGTCTGGGCTAGCTCAAGCTCCATTTCTCTCAGCTGGTTTTTCAGTGTTTCCTTCTCCTCATCTGTGTCCTCATCTGAACCATCCTTGGCAGAAGTAGCAACCTTCACCCGTCCTTCTTTATTGAAGAACTCCCGGCAATGCTCGCAGTCATCCACTTTTTGCTAAAATAAATACCTGATTGTGAATGCTTGCATTGAAATGCTGGTGACATGATCAAAGCCTTTCCCTGCCCCTGCTCTGGAAGAGCAGCACAAGACAAGAGGGACAACTAATGACCTACAAACCCAGGAACTTTTGGGGAAGCACAGCCAAGCAGGAACTTCTGCCACCCTCAGATTTCTGGGCTGTGGAAAACACTGCTGTATTTTTGGTAACACTCCACTGCTACAATAACTGGCTCTGTACTGCCTATATGTTACTTCATGGTAAAAGATAGAGAAATCCCCCCCAAAAAAGACCTCTCAAAACAAAAATTAACAGTTCTTATTGCCCAGGATTATGTATGTAACTAATAAAGCATAGCAGAGGGCTGACAGTTACTCATCCCTTCTCCAAGATGTCCCCCTTACGGCCTTCTTTCCCAAACTGTAAGTCACTAAGGAACTCTCTGCTACCATTTCAGCAATAAATATGTGCTTTCTGTTACAATTTTGCTAAGAGATTTAAACACTGTAGAATGTGAATCTATCTGGTTTCTTACCCGTATTTTCTCAATTTCAGCTTTATTTGCTGTTTGTTGCTTTTCCAGTCGCTCACTCAGCTGGGAACAAATCTGACAAGCAAAATTATGTTACCAGACCATTTTAAAATGTAAATTCTCTCCCAAATGAATGCTAAAGCACAAAGAAATGCTACAGGAATATTAACATGGATAGTCTGAGGGCTCTTAGAAAGTCAGGAAAATTGGGATGCTGCATTAAGTTATCTCCTTGTAAATACTCTCACTCTCTACAGATTATTCTCTGCCCACAGGAAAAAGGGCAGTTTCAACTAAAGAAACCAGAAAGGGTTAGCACTAGCAGGGCTCTTTTTCTTGCCTTTGGCTTAAAACAAGCAAGACAGCCAGAGGAGTAAAAAACGCAGTTCATTTCTTGAAACCTGCGTGATGCAGACTTAAGAATGCTCTGGAGGTTGTGGGCCCACCAGAGAGAGATATGAATTTGCTCCCTTGATATTTACAGTCAGGAGCTTGAATTCCAATGCAAAAAAATCTTTGAATGGAAAAAGGCACCTTTTTTATTTCCTAACTGCAGTTACCATTTGATTGAAGAACAGAAGCTGGGAGAGACCATTTCTTTGGAATTAAGTGAACCTTTGATACACAAGAGCCCATCTGAACACTGTTAGGCTGTAACTGAGGCTGTGGTGACTGATGACCTACAAATACCTGCAACAGGGACAAACAGAACTGACCACCTAGCAACAGGACCTCAACAAAAGAAAAAGCAAAACCAACCACAAGCCTCCCATTGAAAACAGCTAAAATGCCTCCTGAAATGCATGGCATAGATTACATTTTATCCCCAAAATCTCTTACAGTACCTGAGAAAGTCTTGCAATTTGGTAGCAAACCACTTACCTGTTTGTAGTCACCAATAATAGAGCTGTTCTTTTTGATCTCTGACTCTGCCTTATCTAGTTCCCTACGACACATTTCCTTCAGCTGCAGAAAAGAAAAAGTAAAGAATGTATTTATTTGTAGAGTCTGGAAAATAACCAGGTGGTATTTCCTCCTCCTGCTTAACCTCACTGCTATACCCGACAGCAGGGAACAATGGTCTAGCTCAGCTCCATGCAGAGAAGGAAAAGCTGGATGTTGGTGGCCATCACTGTTAGAAAAACTGACTACCTAAGAGAAGAAAGCATTAAAATCAAGTGCAAACAGCTGAAGTCCTGTCCTGCCCCTCTGTGCAGCAATCTCGGGCACAGTCTGTGCCTCTGTGATTTGAAGTTAAAAAAATCACTACCCTGTGAAGCACCTGGCAGGAAAGTGAAGAATCTGCTTTGCTGACATCCTTTACACTACACAAGAGGAACGAATGTGATTTAGAACATTAAGCCTTTCCCACACTTGTGACTTTGGGGTTTGTCTTGGTTTGCTTTTTAAAAGAAGATTTCTGTACTGCACAGAAGTAAGAAAATGAGAGAAATGCCCCAACCTGAGCTGATTCGTCTTCCAGGCGCCTCTTTTCTTCTTCTGCATCAATCAACTTCTGTTTGGTCATCAGCAGTTCCTTATTCAGAGCATCTGCCTTCTCCTCTGCCTGAAACACAAACAGTGGAGGAAGCACTGAAGAAACCTGTGTCATGCAGAAAGCACTGAAGCCTTTCTTGCTGTGCTGGTAACTGCTGGACAGCCACGGACACAGGCTCCAAGATGGCACAGCCAAGCCTGCAGTCTTTTCATTCCTATTAATAAGTGTCTGATCGTTGGCATTAGTAACAATAAAACTTCATCAGGAACATTATTTTTCTAACATCACCATTTGCAATGGCAGAGCAGCAGCAAATGGAAGTTAATGAATTGTACTCCTACACTCCATTGCTCCAAAACTCCTCCTTGAATTCTGTGATTAGTTTTAGCAAGAGATTGCTCCAAAGAAATCCAGTAACAGAAGTAAGCTTTGTTTTCTCATCCTTACTGGAAGTTGACCAATACATTCTGAAGACAACCAAAGGCACAGAACAGCTCACAATGTGCAAGACCAATGAAAGATTATAACCAGTTCAGGTGTAAGTTCAATTTGCAAAAACTCAACTTTGCAATGAAAACAGAATTAATGAAAAATGTCTCTAGAACATTCCAAAACCTCCCAGAACTCTGGCACCTATAATGGATGCAACTGCACCTTTATTATACCACCCAGAAAACACTGCCTGAAAACACTTAGCTACCAAAGCAAACATGAGTCAGACCCCTCTCTCTCCTTTCTGCCATAAGAAGAGAGATGTCCCACCAGAAACCAGACAATTCTTTTTTACAGTGTAAGAATGACAATGTATTGTTGAAAAGTCTCAGGCTCTTTAGAAACCACTAAAAACTCTCTGCTGAATTAGGACACCTTTTCCTGGCTTGCACATAGCAATGCAGTACTTTCCAATAGGTGTATGAATTCTACATAAAAATAGATCAATAACTCAACTGATATAAAAAAATCTTCAGGAAGTAGCTGTACTGATTCTCTTCAAAGGAAGAAAATCAAAAAGTGGATTTTAGTCCCTTAAAGTCCTGCTGATCCTTTAAAACAGATGGCAAAGGCAAAGAGAACATCTTTTCATTATATGTGGGTTTTAAGCTGTTTTAAAGTTAAAGAAAACTGGGATGTGGGAGCTCAACAACAGTAGAAAAATGAAGCCTATTTTCTGGTCTAGTGCAAAGAATATTAAGGAAATTATTGTATTTCCAAATGTTTTGCTTTGATCTTTTAGGCTGCAAGATTTGTGACATGAATGTAATAGAAAAGGTGCATTAAACAATGTCCTTTGGTACTTTTCTTTCAGAACATCTGGCTGGTAGAATGAAACTTATCATTTCAGAATCCATTTACAAGAATTAATCAAGGTCCTGAAGCAGGATCAAACCTACCTATCTCCACCTGGGGGATAACCCAAATGCTGCCAACATCGTTTACCATCTTTGAAGGCATGACTACTTTATATCCAATGAGGTATCTCAAAGATTTTGCTTAATTTTGTTCCTCTCCCAGCTCTCCATTTAAACGAATCAATGTAAAAGCATTAACTGTCTCACACAGGCTCAAGCAGCCACAAACAACAGTTAATATCTAATATAAAAAGCCTCCTCAGTACATTTTTTTTTGTTGGAGCCCACCCTGAGTGCAACCTGTGGCCAGTCTGCATAGCCTCCTGTGAGCTGTCTTTAATGAGAAAGCAGAGGCAACTGGAAGTGAAAAGCCTTCTTCTAGAACATACTTCTATGATTTTAACACTAAAGAGCAGTAGATGTAACAAACCTGAAAGTCATAAACTAAACCTCATTAAGAGCAACATTCACCCATTAGCATCAACATTTGCTACGAGCATTTTTCCAACAGAAAATTTCCAGGAGACCGTGGGAAACCTTAAAGTCTCTGAAGCAGATAAGATGAAACATTTTCAAGCCTGTCAACTCCTGCACTGTATGATTTTAAAAAGTCATTTTCCTTTGAGATTTCAGAAATGCACTTATCTCCGTGCAGAACAAGAATGGCAAAACACAAGCACTTGAACTCTTCCCCTCATCTCCCCGAGCAGACAGAATAAATGGTTCTAGCCCACCGTGTGCACTGCAAACGCCGGTATCTTTCTGCCTCTGCATGCCCTGTAATAAAAAGCTTATCCTAACAAAATCTCCCAAGCATGAGCATGTAAAGAAGGGAATGGGACAGGAAGCTTAAAGAAATAATCCTATAACACAAAGAGAACCCAAAGGTTTCCTCCTGAGAGAGCTCTACTGATATGGGAAACAATCCGAGAAGATGAGTTTACATGGGCAGATTTCAACAAGCCATAAGGAAGCCACAATAACATTTTCAGAAGTGCCTAAGGTAGCTGAGAATCTGATTCCACTGAGAGCCAGAGTCAGGCTTTCAAGGTTATTAGGCACTTTGCAAAAGCCTGTGTGCTATGGAATCTTATTCATATGAATATCAGTTGAAGGAAAACTGTGCAGCATCCATGTTATCATCTTTGCAACAATTCAAAGACTTAGCTCCTGCTAGACTTTCAATATAGAGAAAAAAGCAACTACACAGAACCTCTCCACTCTCTCAATTTATTCTGAATGCTTTTCAGAGTAATCAGAATTTCAGTCAGCAGTCCCAGTCCGCACGGACCAATGACACAGGCCTATAGATCATCAGTCTGCAACAGGGCATGGAGGAAAGAATCCTACCCCACTTAAATACAAAAATGCTCTGTGTATTCTCTTGTCCAGTTGAAGGAGTCATGAGGAATTAGCCCTGGTACCTTGTCTCCACTAGACATCATAAAGACATGTCTTACATTATCTAAATCTTTTCGCAGGGCAATCTTGCTGGTCACCAGTTCATGTGCAAGATCATCATTTTCTTGCTCAAGCCTCATGTTTGCTTCTTGCAGGCGCCGGTTCTCACGCTGTGGGAGACAAAAGAAATCAAGAAAAAGGTCTTCCCAGGTGTTTGTCTATAAAACACAATGCTTACTGTGTCAAAACACAACTGCCTACTCTATGGCTTAGGTATGTAAGGACAACACTACCTGTGTGAAATGAGGATAAAACTAGCTTACCATATTGTAAATATAAAATAAATAAAATATCAGACTCAAGAAGAAACCACAAATAAACAACTCTGCTCAGCTGGTACCTGTTGAGCTACAGAAAGGTTTTTAAAGACTGCAATAACATGGGAAGCATTTTGCCATCAATACCTTGCCAGGAGGTAATACAAGTACTAATTTTTTTTGGCTCAATAGACAATTGCATGCTGGAGATGAGTGACAGAGGAGGGTCCTAGGAAAACCACTCTATTTTCTACCTCCTTTTTCAGCTCCCAGCATATAGATATTAAAGAAAGTTTACATAAAATCCTTCAGTTTAAAATATAAAAATGTAGGTACGGGTGTTATTGTGTTACATATACACATACATAACTGCACATAAAAAATTCATTCTTATATTTACTTGATAAAGAAAATATTTATTAAATTATATATTTATTGTAAAATACATCACTTGAAGAGTTAAAATCAATTAGGCATTTTCTTTGTGTTTGTGGCAGTCAGCACATTACACAAGTGCTGTAAGCAGGCCCTAGTGAAATAGGCCCAAATATAAATTCATACTATTCCTTTTTTCATTGTGAAGCCAAGCTCTCTACAACCCCACCCTGGTTAACATTGCCAATATAAGAGAGATTCACTTTGTGTTCATGCAGCTGCCTCTCTTGATGCATCCAAAGTGGTCACAAAACAAAATCAGCTCAAAGAAGTCAAAGTAAGCACTTCCTGCACTGTGTGTTAATTCAGATGGGAATAGGTAAGTGTTACCTCATATCTTTCTATAGGGTCCTCCTGTTGAGCTTGCTGCTCTCTCATGGTATGATATTCCTTTTCGTATTTCTTCAGCTTCTTCTGGCTAATCTAAATTAAAGCAGTCCGTTAGTTCCTGCCCAGAACATCAACAAAAGAACACAACTCACGAAGGGTTACAGTACAAGCTTTAGGCAACTCCTGCCTTCCACACCGAACAGCTAATATCTTCTCTCAGTTTTGAGCATTGCACCCTTAGAGACGATTAAAACTTCTATTCCACTCAGTATAATGACAGATGCAACCTTCCCTCTTATCCTTTTGTGGAACATGGAAAAGTTTTGGAAAGGCATCTTCAGGAGCATGCCACCTGAGTTCTCCTTGGTGCTGCACAGCTACTTCATTCTCCAAATGCTGCAGAGGCCTTTGCCTGGAAACCCACAAGATGTGTTCAATTTTTGAATATGATGCTGAGATTTCTTCAGCTGCTTTTTCAGCTGTAACATTTATCATCACGCAGAAGTATTTGGTTTACTTTACATGAGCCTGCGTGAGCTGAAAGGGCAAGTGCAGGCTCAGCTGACATTTCTGCTAGTGTCACTCAAGCTCAGCAGAAAACAGTCCAGTCCCAGGACTGCTTAGGTGTCTCAGTGAGCAGCAACGACTCAGACGCATGTATGCTGTCCTCTGCTGCTCTGGAATTTGAAGGCTGGAATTCTGTCCTCGGCTCTGACATACAACGCTAGGAAAGTGACTCTCTGAGGGTCCCAGTTTCCCCTTCTGCGAGAAGGGAGAGGAAGGTAGTGCTGAATTCAGTATTTTGTGCAGTGTTCAAGTCCTGTATCTACAGAAATCACAAGAGAACCTGTAACAGATCATGACCAGCATCTTTCCCACTGTCACCTGTCAGCTGTGCCACATGCTATAAAGGTTTAACAACACCGGCCATGCCAAGAGCACTGTCAGGGTTTCTCACGCAACTCAGGATGCATCTAAATTAAATCTCTAGTATTAAAAGTTGCTGTTGAATCTTTCCTTTCAGTTCAGTTAACCAAATAAAAGCTATGGCTTTTTAAAAACCTTGCCTGAGAAATATGTTAAACAAATTTTACATGCATTAATGACAGGCAGAATGGAAAAGATGTTTAGTTTTAACTGGTTCTCTGGTTTTAACAACCTTACTTGAAATAAACTGGAGAAAACTGGTAGTTAGGCTCCCTCTAGTGAGAGCTGCACAAAAAAACTTCACTACTTAGCTGACATTTTTTTGGAGATGCCAGCCAATCTATTTGGAGGTAGTCCAGCCACATCACAACTGCACAAGTTATTCTTACTCAGCACTCCAGACAAACACCCAGAGTGTTAACCCTCTACTGACCATGACGCCAGTAACTGGAGCAGATTATTTCACTGCTCTGCCTTTGCTCAAACAGTGCCCAAACTATTCAGTTTCACACAACAAATCCCAGGCTATGTAAAGTGAGAAGTGAGGTATCCAGCCATGTGAGCAGGAAGGCAGGCAAGCACACCATTGTATTTTCATTTTTCCAAGCACATTAAGCCAGTTCTGCCTTTAGATACCAATAATGAGGTGATCCTGATGAGATCTGCTATTGTCACCAGAGCCCTAGTGGGAACCATGTCCTGGGGAAGTCAACAAGGCCTTTGGATTTGCATGGTGACAGAAAAAGGAAAGGAACACCTAAGTCCCACCACAGGTTTTCAGGGGCACAAGAGGCAGCAGCACTGTTAACATTTGACAGCAACGCTGAGGAGTGAATTTAAAAATTTAGTGTTGTCTCAAGCTGATCATTTACTGACCTCCTTTCCAGCAGAATGCTGTTGCAATCACAATGCCTTACACAAGCTACATCTCCCTTCCTATAAATGATTTATTTTGACATCGGGCCCTTTTCCGCTCAAAAACACTTCCACATACAGAGCCGGAGATTTCTCCTGACAGCAAAGGACTTCTATTTTAGGTTGGAGAAAGCAATTACATGCAGCAGTCTCATCAGGGGCAACACACAAGGATGTGATACAGAAGTGTTCAGCATCTGTATAGAGTACAGCTGCACAGACTGCACTTTCCCCATAACTTCCTATTTAATGCCCCTGAACACACACGGCACTCAAGGAGGCAGTGGACACCTTTGCCATGTACTGCTCAGAAGCCTGCTTGCTTTACACAGCACTGGGAACACAGGGGTTTGGGCAGTGGGAAGAGGGAATTATTTGGGATCATGAAAGGCAAATGCACTCATTGCATGTGGTCTTAATCTGTGGTTAATGTTGAACAATTGGGGATCTAAAATACCTTCCTTTATTTGTGATTATTCCATAATTTCTACACTATTTTCATAGAAGATATGCTTGAACTCTGCAGAATGCTGTTGTGTGTACTGCCACTACAGCAATGGCATTGAATATTAACACACTGGGGAAGCTGCATGCACACTGGAGTGTACTTGTGTGTAATGCTACAAAGAATTCCTCTAGTGAATTTAGGGGAAAAGGATACTTTGAACCATACCACTGTATGTGACTAAAAATTAATCCACATCAAACTGCAAAGAAAGGGTCCCAGCTTCCTTAAAATGCACTAAATAAACTATCAAAGTTCCATCTATTCCATCTATAGAGAGAAATCAGTAACTTCCTAACTCTTCACCTTAAGGGCTTTTTCTGAAGTGCCCATATAAGGCTTTAGTTACAATATTTACTGATTAGAAAAGCAGTTTACTTTCTGCTCTGAGACAATGAAATATTTGCTATATATAACTGGTCTCAGTGTCAAAGACTTGAGCTTTCATTACATAGTTATATTTAAGAAATTTGGCTTAGGGGACAATTGAAATCTGAAAACAAAACAAAACAAAACAAAACAAAAAAAAAAAAAAAAAAAAACACACCACAAAAAAACCAAAACCCCAGAATCAAATGAAAGCAACCCTCCACTCTTTACCTCGGAAGTTCAAACATATAGGAGAGCTCACAAAGCTCTTGCAATAAATTATATTAAGAAAACAGGAATTATTGAGATTAATTAATTTACAGGACAGCATCTCTCCAGGCTACAGAAGGCACCAGACACTAGTTTCTGAGTTTCTGCTCTGTTCAAAAGAAGGCTCTTATAAAGACCAGAGATGACATTGTACTGTGACACATGCTTTATGTTATGTAAGTCTGAAGTCTAATTATCATCAGTATTTCCTAAACACTGGCTGCATGAACAGTTAATCAATGATTTGTGGGAGAAGGCAAACAGCTCTGACAACCTCATTAAAAGACAGTCTAGATGAGCCTGCTAGCCTCCAGATACCCTGGCAGAGAGCAGCAGGTACTTACAAGAGATTCACGTTCAGAAACATCTGCACAGCAAGCACTGTATGGTATGTCAGAGCTCTGCTTCCAACCAGAGCATCTTAGCACTTGTTTCTAGTACTCAAATGAAAAGCCAAGGAAGCCAATACTGTAAACCTCCCCTATGGGCTACTCAGGAAAAAAATCTTGCTTTTTTGCATTCTTAAAATACTTCAGCTAACTGTGGCAATTCTAGACGAGAGATAACTCAGCCAACACTTCAATTTCATATAAAGCAGACCCTCTTTAGACTACAAAGATCATAACAGATTAACTTGTTATCACCAGCTACCTAGAGTGCAAGTGAAACAGTCCTGACTAGGAAATTAACTTAACATGCCTTTTAAAAAGCAGCATCCATTCCCCACCATAAAACAATAAAACCTCACACAGTGAATACATATACCTCAAGGTCATCTCTGTAGCTTGACTTGTAAGAAATTTTAAATGCCAAATCATATTCCTTCACATCCCTAGAAATCTGTAAATCTATCAATGAATTTTTAATGAGCTCCCTACTGCAATACATAAACATCACATGCATCACAATTTAAAACAGCCATTTTCTGTCTGAAATATTACATTGCCTCTGCATTATTTACTCTGTTTTAAATGAAACCTTCTTACCACCTCCTGATGAAAGATAGTGCCCTGTTTGCAGCTACTACTGGAGAAAGATTTCATTGAAGAACTGCAGACATAGCACTAAGAGAAACTAATTACAGGCATTAGTCATTTAAGACTTTTTTTCAAGTACTCTGATTTTTAGCAGCACTGAGTACTGCTTTCAGAAAGCCACTCCATTTCTGAGTTCTCCAGATGGGCCCATATCACTCTGAGAATCTTGGAGCTTTATTGTGTTTCACTGTAAAGCATCTGCAATGCATTTGCATTTGGACAAGTGAGATACGGAGATAGAAACTGTACCCATTAGAGACATGTTTGCAGTTGCTATCACCACATCTTTACCTTCATGTTACACGCTAATTCCATCAGCTTTTTTGCATTTTCCTCTGATCGGTACCTCTTGGGCAGCTGCACACGGAAGAATTTTAAAGCCCCTTCAAAGTCAGTCAGTAATAAATCATCCTTGGTAGTCTAGAGACAAGGAAAGAAAAAACAGTAACTACAAAGCAGATATTGTACATTAGCAAAGAACTTTATTGTTCCCAGAAACAATAAAGCAACAACAGTTTTGTAAAGCTCCAAGAACATAACTACTTTTTAACCATCTGCAAATAGTATTTGTTTCTACTTCTGCAACCTTCTACTTCCCCACCATCCCACTCTGTGTTGTACAGGCCATTCCAGACAACATCACATGTCACGCAGGAAGTTGCTAGCTTTCCACAAAAAAGTGTATTGTTTTTGTAGCAGGCATCTTCATTTTTAATATGGTGCATGATGATGCATAAAACACGATGTGATGTTGTATACTCACTTTTAATAATCCCAGTGCAACATTAAAGATAACACTTATTCCCTGGAAAGAAAAATAATGGCAAAATAAATTAATTTCTCAGTATACACAAGCCTAGATATTTAGTAATTTGGTAGAGTTTGATATTTGTCCAGTTTATGTGAAAAAGAGCGTGGAGACAAGTGGAACTAGGACTACATACTAAATCAAATTAGGAAAGTATCTTTACTGCATAACTGTTATAGACAGCAAAATGATGCTTCAGCACAGGTTGTCCTCAGCAGCCTGAAACTCTGAAATAAAGGCACTTTCGTATTTTTAATGACTAGTTGGTTAGCTCAAGATAATTTAATTTTCATACAGCAGCTCCTGCAAACACTGAATTCAAGGGCAGCAATATACACATCAATGTATAAAGTTCTGTTATTCACAAATCGAGATAATTCATGTAATGAAAAAGAAAGTGACTCACTCTAGGACAGAGTCCCACATCACCTATTTTGCTACTATTTGCTAGAAGTGTTTTACTTATATTGTTCATTTATTGTTTACTTCTATTGGTCTTCTAGTCAGTAGTATCATGCATCTTCTTAAGGGGTACCTCTGATAATCAAGACACATTATTCAACTTGTTTTGAGATTCTGCTTTTTCTTTTTTTTTCACTAAACTATTCTTTCCCTATTACTTCAAAACAAACAAACAAAAACCTTAAACTTCACTTATGGACACATTTACTATTTATGAATTTAAAATGTGTTTCTAAACAAATACAACTCATTTTCTTGATACCATCTGTTGCTTTCTATTGCATTGGCATTTCATTACAGAAACACAACCCTTCTAAATAAAAATAATTACCACATGCCTATCTCTGAAAGAACAGATAGTAACAAGGACATGAATCAAGACACTGAGACACTGTCAAAAGTTGCCAGCAGTAGAAGTCTCCAGTAACAACACATACCTCACATAAGAGTAAGTCAATAATATGGAAGACCATGTAGAGAGGGAATTTTGCTGTGAAGAGGGTAAGGAACCACTGGGAAGCATACATGTGTGCTTCGAGACTGATGTCCAGAAAGTGGTTATACAGATCAGGAATGTACTCCTAATAAAAAAGAACACATCAATACTCATAGTTAATTTATACTATTTTATAACTGTAGCTGAAATCCCAAAGCAACAGGAACAAGCAGGGTGGAATGACAGTTGGTGCAGCAAGGCAGGCTTCTGTATTCACCCTGACAAGGGAGCTGCCTGACCTGCTAAAGGTCATTCTAAGGATGCTGAAGGCTTGTCATAGTGGAGATGCTCAGAAGGATACTAAATCATATGCACCAGGAGTCCAAACTCCAAGCTCTTATGTTAGCAGGACACCCAAACAGTGGATGTGCTGACACTGAAAGCCACTCTACACAGTACCCACAGTTAGCTCAGCAGCCAGTGCTGTGCCAGATGTGCCTTCAAACTTTCTGCGTGCTGCCGGCAGCATCAGCCTGGTCTTGAAGTCAGCATTCTCTATTCTTACAATAGCTTCGATATGGATAGTCTTTACTCTCCATCCTTACTAAGAGGTCACAAATGCTATTCACATGTAAGACAAAATGCTAGTTTTGAGCTGCAAGCTCTGACCCATGCACTTCATGCACATCTGAACACCTACCTGCATGAGGCGCTCCAGCTGATAGAATTTGCAGTGCAAATCTTCAAAGTTTTGTTTGAAAAGTTCCCTGAGTCCATAATCAAACATGATTTTGACCAGAACACTGAAAGCTTGCTCCTCAGGCATCTGTGAGAGATGAAAGTGTATTATCACAGAGCATTTACATCTTTCATATCAGGTCCATTTGCCCTTACCTCCTTTCTCCTCCCTCTTAAAGACAAGCTGAATGGTTACTACTTTTTAATCTGCTCTGTCCAGTTTAAAAGTAAACAAGAGTATTAGCACACAAAGTGAGGAGCAGTGTTGCAAATGGAATTTCATTCTTACTCTGTGAAATAAACCACATCTCAACAATCACCTGACTACAAATAAATCTTTCATAGAGCAAGACCAAAGCAGTCTCTTGGTATCTTTGTTCCAAATCATGTCAGAATCAGAAACTTAAAGATTTTGAACAGCCTAAGCCTTTGTCACCTATGTAACTAAGCAGTATTACTAGAGGATGGTAAACAGAATCTTTCCCTTATTCTTAACAATTTTTTTTACCTTTTTAAATGACATTATCACACTTTATTTACTAGATGGCACAAGTAAGAGAGACCAGTAACTGCTAACAAAACTTCCACATATCACAACTCAACATTGTTTTGGCAAAGTTCACTACCCCTCTCCTACCAAAAACTGAAGAAACACTCAACAAAACTCAGTGTCTAGACATTTTTCCCTGACAAAAAAATCAGTTTTCATAGTTCTGTAGTGAAGTCTGACTTCAGGTCAATCACTTGTTCCTCTAAAGGACAGAATATCCATCTCAAATATTCTATTATTAATCTACAGATGGAGCTTGTTAAAACTGAAAACTTTGCTGAGACATTCCAAACTGGTAGCGAAGAGCTTGCAGAAACTTCATTTCCTTTTCTACAATATTTCTTTTTAATATTTATTTCCCTAGCAGCCACACTCCAAAGGCTGACTTCAAAGGGAATCCAATTAAAAAAAACACAAAACCAAAAAAACCCTCAACTTATTTGAAATGTAGCCTTTTTAAATCCATATCTTCTTTCCATAAGGAACAGCCACTGCTGAAGAAAGAACTCTAGAATGACGTGGTTCATTCTTCATAGTAAGTCTGTGATACAATGAGTATTTAAAAAAAATGGACACAGGACAATGAAAAAGCTAAAAGAAAGCACATATGTTTCAGTAAACGTGCTGAGTTCTGCTACCAGAATGTATCACCCTTCTTGATCTGATTCAGTGCAGTAATCAAGAATTAATTGCACATCAAGTAAATATTTCAGATTACAAAGAACTAAAAAGTTGTTATCATTAATGATTCGACTTTTCTTTGAAAAGGATGGAGTTGACAATCTCTTCTATATCCCCCACTGACTTTACAACATTATGCAAAATCCTCCACTGAAGATCAAACTTCCACTGAAATCTGCAGAGAAGTCTTCAGACTTAGTTGTCTATGGCAGCTGGGAAAAGGAAATCTCAAAACACTACTGGGCTTAGGAACTCTGTTCAGTTTCAGCTGCTCATGCTTGCAATAAAAACACTGATAAAAAGTAGACATTACTTAAAAAAAAGAACAGTCTATAAATAATTTGTACAGATTTCTAATCCTCTTGTATTTCCCAAGCATGAGTCAGTCTAAAACTTTTGCTTCTGATATACAGTAACTATAAATCTCTCTAGTTCTGAACACAAGCCACTAAAGGATATTACTCTGAGGAGATCACTTCTACCAACAATTAAGTTTTAAAAAGCACAATTCAGTATCTTAAAAAAAAAAAATAATTACCCATCACTACCCTTTCAAACCAAGAAGCACAAAGCCCTATGATACAACAGCCCACCTGAGCAGTGGTAGTTCAAAGCACTGACACCCAATAAACTGACAGCCCATCCGTGTCAGAAATACACTTCTGTGTGTACAAGACATATGGTGATTACCATCCATATTTCTAACTGATGCAATTGAAATAGCTTCTAAAAAGCTTAAGTCTGACCTTGAACTCTTTAATAGAAACATTTCTAGTGCTGTCTTAAACACAAATTCCATGCCTGCTAGGGATCATGAGTACAAGACTGCAGAGTTTTCAATGGATGCAACCCTACTAGCTCAGGAGTTACCAGCATTTGTTCCAGGCATATGAAGCACTATTTATTCTTAAGTTTAAAACCAGGGAAGGACAAACCCTGCCACTTACATGTAAAAGCAGCACAGCAGCAAGAAATGACTGGCCTTGGCAGTAACCAATCTCTTCATCATAGACTGAGTAGGCCTAAAAAAAGAATAAAGACTTTGTAGTATATTGGTCTCAAGCTACAAACACAAAGAAAACAAAACACTGCCCTGAACACAGCTCCACAGAATCTTCACAGGGTGCATTAGTTGCCATTCTAATGAGAGGATAACCTCTGTGAAAACCCAATTGTGATACAGATTGGCAGTGACTGGTTACAGTGATGCACCAAGACCACTGCAGCCTATTAAGGAAGAGAGAAAAACACTAGGAACACAAAAGAAAAGTGCTGGAAACTTAAAACATTCTAGTGAGGTAACTGAAAACAACAACAAGCTGCCCATTCTTGATAACTTCTTCCTTCTAAGTTACCAAAACCAGTCAAGAATGTAAAGAATACCTTGCATATTTTGTACAGAGAGTCCTGGCCATCTCCTCCAGTATCTTTAAAATAATCATGAGCAGGGAATGTTCGATTGATGTCTCGGGTGATAGCACTGTCTTGTGGAGACTCCTATTAGAAAAAAAATAATAAATATGTAAATTAAAGCACATCAAAAGAATGTAAATTCAATATGCTAGGACTGAGAGTTAAGATTGGCATTGTGCTCTGCATGCTGTTCTAAATTTAACAAAACACAGTCTATTCAACCAGAACAGGCTGCCTGCAGACTCCAGATCACAATCTTGAAGGATTTGGTTACCTAAGTACATCTGGGAATGGTCAGTGAGTGGCAGAAAAAGCACATGTACAGAAGTGTTCCAGGACATTGCAATGCAGATAGCAGCCTTCCCTTAGAGACTTCTGAGCTGGGTGAATGCTACCCAGTTGCATTTCTTTTCTCTCTCAACAGTGGAGAGCAGCAGTCCGTTGTGAACAGCTGCACAATGCTGTCCAAACTTCTGTCCCTTAGGTTCAGCTGGAGAAACCACTCTTCATCCCCTCCACAGAATCAGACAATAGACAATTAAAAAACTGAGTACAAGCACATGAAAAGGCAGTATCATACAGTAAAACATTATATAATGGGGGACAGTTGCCTGTATGAACTGGGCACTTCAGTGATAGAACTTTGTTCACTACATTGCTCTGATGCAATCAGTTTCAGATGCCTTAGCCATTTGGAAAGCTGAACAATAACAAATAGCAGACAATTAAGGAAACCAGTAAATGTGAACAATGGACTGAAAAGACCACTTGGAGGAAACACCAAGAAGTTTGCATCAAGGGCAAGTCATACACAAAGAGCAGTGAAAACTCCTGGTAGAGATGAAAGGATTTTGGCAAAGCTTAACAATTAAAAACATTAAACAGCAAAAGTGAAATTTAGGACCTTTTCCTCCTAGCTTTTAACTGAGTGATTTCAACACCAAATATCTCCATGAAATGAGTTTGCAATACTGGCCTCAAATAGCCCACCCTAGTAGGAATTATCAGTATTGCTGAAGAAGACTTAGAAGAAATCCTGACCCTACCTTGGAGAAGTATCTAGAAAAAAAAGTTTACAAAACATCCTGTCAGGCCCAGCAGGGGAAACCATGAGCATTTGTGAACAATGTCCAGCTGATCCCAATTTGCTCTCTACAACAAATTCACATTCTGAATGAGAAAATAAGCAGGTGCCATTCCTACACCAAAGTCCCTGTCAATATTAGACATGTGACTGAGCAAGATGTGCTGAGCCATCTCATTCACTTCAGTTTGAGACTATTTCTAGGGTAGTCATTTAAGTCAGAGCTCAGAGCAACTGCAAGGAAAAGTATTCTTTGAAAACAGAAATAAAACTGTAAAAATTGCTTATTTAGGAAACAGCTCACACATCATACATCCTCCTTTAATACAGAAAACAGAAGGAGTATCTATTTTAAAAGCAGACACTGAACAATGACACAAAACCAGATTTCAGATTTATTGTGGTGCTTCACCATAATGCCTTATACCTTTTGAGGCAGCCAGGATCTAGCTGTTATCTAGCCAATTACTATAACCACCGCTACGACCCAAATTGCAAAAATAGAACAGAAACAAAAACCCTTTGCTGGTCTGTAGGTACTTCCTTTTGCCTGCAATTGGTCCCTCTTTTCACTATTTAAAAGGTTACTTTCCTGGGCAGCTCATGAGAGCAACAGCTCCTTGGTAGTGGGAATCGTAGAATAACCACTGAGACCAACCATTATCCACTTTACCAAGTGTGGGCCTAAATCATGTCCCTTAGCAGCACATCATCTGAAAAGATGCCAAAATGATCATTAAGCAACCACTGAGAGCGAAAGGAGCATAGGTTCCCTTTTAGGTGGCTTCCCTGGCAATGATGGAGCACACAAATGAAAAAGCCAGTCTTTCTCATGTGTGAGATTGGCATGTAACAGTGTCCAGGTTAACACTGCAAACAGATAAGATGCTCTGTGGAAGTAAAACAGAAGTGATCCAAATAACCCACCTTTCTGTTAGACAAACAGAAAAAAAGGTGAGAAGAGATTCTAAAGAAGTACATGATGTAATCAGTGTGAAGATCATTAAATACAGCTTGTAGCTGATCTTTTCCTTCACAAAATGATTTTGCAAATAAGAACAACAAAATTCCCACAGTGTGCTTGATTTTCTCTTCTGATTTTAATCCAAGGTTAATGCTCCTCTCTGTGGCTTAATACAGCCATTTCATTAGGAAAGCATTACACTGCTATTAGAATCAAGTTACTGGATTGTTTTGGAAATTATATCAAAAGTGCTGCTCAGCATTTCAATTTGATAATAATTAACATTCCAGAGAAGTCTGTCTCATTATAGGGAAATCAGAAACAAACAAAATCCAATGCTAAACAGATTTCATATAACTACAAGCCTTTAAAGTCAACAAAGGCAAGTATGATTATTGCTGGCTGTTAGCTCCAGCTAGTTTTGCAAGTAGAGAAAGACAACACTCAGAAACAAGTCTGAAGACTTTGAAGTACATAGAGTCTCAGTGCTAACTTCCAGTTTCTTAAGAGTTTGCAGGACCGAATTGCAGAGACATTCCCTGCTCTGCAGGAGCACAGATACCATCCACTGCTAACAGCAATCTGTGGTACCAAACAAGTGGGTTTCCCGAGTGGTGCCTATGCTCTGCTGCAATGGCAGCATAACTTAAATCCACTTGTCTTTTAATCCCCTTATCTAACAGCAGAGACCAAAGCACCTAGTTGGAAACTCTTAGGATAGGCTTCTCAAACAAATCACTCATTATGGCTAAAGAGAACCAATTAGTGGTCTCTCCCTGGCTTTGCGTGACTTGTTCAGCACTTGACTCCTGTGCTTCAGGACAATTCTTCAAGTAATCTGTGCCACTGGTTCCTGCAGCTGAAACGTGGCTTAGGGAGAGAAAAATTAACGGAAATGATAAGGTTTAAAAAATGTTTTTTCAAACCATGGCTTTGAAATCTCCCCATTAGTACAAACTGCTGCAATCCAAGCATTGTGTAACCTTTTCTTTACTCCTATTTTTATACCTTGCTGTGAGAATTGGCTCAATGGGCAATTTCTCATGCTTTCAGGGGACTGGGAACTGAAGGAAACCCTTCTGAACCCACACCCTTCGCAAACTGGGATTGAAAAATAGAAAGCTAAGAATGACAGGAAGAAAAAGAAAGTAATAAAGAAAACAGAACAGAAAACAGCCATGAGAACTGAGGCAAGTGTAGTGAAGATTAGAATTCTCACAGCAGTTTGCTGATCAGAAGGAAAAGCAGAAAAATGTAGATGCTCAGACTAAGAACATACCCTTCCTCCCCCTCTTTTAGGTACTTTAAAATATTAGGGGAGTTACGCTGAAACTTTCCCTTCTAACTGATTTAAAGATAACTACATGAGTAATGATGCAAACTAGGACTCAGTCCAGCAGATAAAAGCTCATCTATTGTGCCAGCCTGTATATAAGAGCATATTGGTTCCCACCTCCTAAACAGAACACACTTAGAAGACATTTTCCTTGCATTTTCATGATCTTCCAGGGACTGTCTCAGGACTTGCAAACCCTGTTGTGCAGTTACAATCTCAATCAACATCTTCAGACTGAGACTGTGTTAACTTTAGATGCCTTTTCTGTAGCCTAAGCAGCAAATAAGAGACATGGAAGAGCTGAAGGTCTTCTTCATGGGGCTGATACACCTCAGTAGCTCAGGTTTATTCTTCCTAATCCCCTACATAAACCCAAGAGGATGAAGAAGTAGCAGCAGCAAATTGTGACGGAACAAGATCCGTGATGGAAAAAATCTGAAATAAGGAGTCTCCAGAGAGGCAGAGGAAGTTGCCTGCTGGAATGGCTTACTGTCCAGAGATGAAATCCTGTTGCACCAGGTACAGGTGAAATCTAATGGGGGCATAAAACATGAGGTCTTTTCCTAGACACAGGTTGACTTCAACATAAAAATGGAAAAATAGTGAAGTCCAAACTTTAGATTTCCCCCTGCCCCCACCCCCAAAATTATTAAAAATACGGAAGTTTCCTCACTGGGGAGGAGTTACCCACCACAAAACCTAAACTCTGCTTGATTCTCACTCTTGCCACAACGGGATTGAGTTTCACATTGCAATTATTTCTTAGGAAAGTCCCACTGAGTTGGAAGGATTTTGTCACATGATCAAAGATTACTGTGAGAACAGTCTAGAGACTCAATCGATCAGTGGAATTTTAGCTGCTTTGCCCAGGGTCACATCAGCATGGGGCATGTTGCAAGGCATAACCAAACCAGACAAGAGAGTACCAAGCCAGCTGACAGCTTTCAGCAACTTCAACAAGCAGAAAAAGCCAAAATTCTCTGCTGCTTTCATAAGCAGCAACAAAAGTAATATTCCACATTGGGGGTAAGTTATTCGGAGCAGATCTGTACATTTTAAGGGCATCCAAAATTATTAAAAGGCCTTTTGATAGCTATTTTCACTGTTAGTAGCATAGTGTCACCAGCTCTGTTTTGCAGGCATTCCTGAACTACAAGAGGGTGACTTTTAATAACCACCATTTACACAGACCTCATTTCCTGCATTTGTCTTCCACCAAACCACTTTGACAAGGTTTCAGTAAGAATTACACCTGTTACTGAGACAGTCACTTCCAAAGCAATGCACTTGTTAACTTCTCACAAGAAATGCTGCCGACAGACACTTGTTACCTGCAGTTAGCATTGATTCACAAATCAATCATATTTGTAGAAAAAGATGAATAATTTCAACAAATCTGAAATGGGCAGACAGCTGCAGTTGGTACAATAGTGCATTGATACAGCATACTTTCAGTCCAAATATGGCAATATAGTGCAATTCTAAAAATAAAAGTGAATCCCTTGTGATATCTAGCCCTTTTGCTGTGTTCGTTTCCTTTTAGGGCTCAAGTTTCCCACAGGAAAATTATAGTGAGGAGTTTGCCCACAGTGCCCTACATCATGTATGGATAAAGCATAAATACAAAACACGTGCTGAAAGGTTTTCCTGCCCTTGGCAATTACGTACAAGCCTATTTAGAGCAATCAAGATAAGAGGAAAAAACCCCACCCACTGCCAGATGAACACACCTTTATCAGCACAGTTACACAAAAGTAATCCGAGACAAGACATGAAAACATGTGATGTATCATTTATTTCTTAAACGTATTTATGATCCATTCAGACCTTTCAAATAAAGTGTACAAGTGCATTTCAGAATAAAAAACTACACTCTTCACACAGCTCTGTAGAACACTACATTTCATCATGAAACTTGAAGCAAAAACTTCCTATTAAACCACCCATGCATCCTTTGGCTACAATAATGTCACTGATCAACAAGTACTGCTATTCAATTCTTGAGCTTCCCTTTAAAGAGAAGGAGCATCCTAAAATATGCTACCCCTTCCAGAGACCTCTCTTTAAAGAGAGAATATTAAATAAATTAGCTAGGCTTTTAGGCAAAACAGTAAGGCTACTTAGTACTGTTGATGCATGATCCATGTATTTGGGGAATAGGCAATCCTAGGCTATGTGAAATGCGTCAACAGCCCTTGAAATTTTAGTAGTATCAAGATAACAACAATCCAGAACAAATGGCAGACAAAAATGTAACCTGTGGAACAATCACTGAAAAATGTGCAGTTTGTCTTAGGATGGGAAGTGCTGATAACAAGAGTCAGAAAAGTGTTTATAAAATTGCTAAGAACCACACCGACATTCTTAAAATTACATATTGTACAAAGGCCTAAACTGTGTGACCATACAGGTACTGCTCTGTTAAAACTGCTCATTTAAAAATACATACACACACACATGTATATGTAAAATACATATGTGTATTTAAAACCAAACAATTGAACAGGGCAATAGCTGTACAGTCACCCAGTACACATATATATACACATATGTACATCTACAGCAAAAAGGAAACAAGCCAAGAGATGTGTGACACAACTGGGGTACAGACCATCTCAAAGGGAATAATACAACATTTCTTTTGAGTTTTAAGAGCTCATAGCAAAATTATCTCTTGGAAATCATTATGCAAAGATTTAGAATCAGATATTTACATGCTTCTGACTTCTCTAGTTTCATTTAATATTTAAAAATATGAAAGTATTATTTTAAATCAGTAACATTTGTCATTTTTGGCTCAACTGTAGTTTTTCTTATTATTAGTCTTAGTTGAAATATCAGCTACAGAAATGTCTATTAAAATGATGGAGTAGAGGTACCTCTCTCCCCTGTATTTTAAAAACAATTCTGAGTTGGCACAAAATAGGTAATTCTGGAGCCACAAGAGTAACTTTGTCTGCCCTACATATCAAAACACCCATCATCAACATCTCTCCATTCCCTTGCAAAGTACAAACCAGAGCAAACTCAGAGATGAAGAACAGTGAGAGCTCAGACTGACACCCTGAGACTCCCCACTGTGTCAGCATTAAACACAGCATTAGAGTCTTAAAGGTCAGATTGGCTCTAATTCACCTGTTTGCTTTTCTAATCTGCTTTGGTGGATTTTTCCCATAGTTCTTCAAAGCAAAGGTTTCACATTCACACCTCTTTCTCATCTTCTAACAATTTCCAGAATTAAAAGGTGCACAAGGTTCTTGCAAACATACACATTCTTACCTGTGATTTTATCTATTCTTGGCCTTTTCACTGACACTCAGGAAAAACTACCAGTTGTAACACAACTCGTGTAAGGAGCCAGACTGTCTCCCAAACATAGCCCCTCTGACAAACGTCCAATCTCCGCAGAACACACTGAAATAATCTCAGCAGTGGCTTCTGCTGTCCCAGTTATTGTGAAGGAGCAAGGAGACAGGTGGGACACAAGGAAAAGTGAGCATCCTTAAAAGTAAGATCGCTCCACTGTTTTCTTCAGCAAAGCAACCTAAAAGCACATGCACGCATAGCCTCCCATGCTTGCAGTTTAATTGTAAACAGCATGTGGGAAAAAAATAACAATTATAAAAAGTACTAATACAATTTTTAAATCCCTGAAGAAAAGACATACCCACGAGTATTAAGGACAGTAAAAAGCTCATCATTAGCAATTGCAGACTCGTTTCCATCCCGTTGCATTCATTAGAGGAATACAAAATTGAATCTAGTGTTTACATGCTAGAATTACAATAGAAACTAGATTTCAAAGGTTACATATGGAGAGAAATTTATCAACATAGGAACTTGCAAAACACTGTGCTGTACAGCATTTCTAAAGACATTTGTCTGTGAAGACAATATTTGCAATTGCAATTCCTTCCAGATAGCTCAAAAGCATGGTTGGAGGTAATGCTGCTTCCTGTTATCTGAAAGGATTAATTGCACCCTTATTTTTAGTAGGTTTTAATGACAACAATTTTACCTCAAGAAATACCTAATCCCTCAAAAACTGAGGTGATCAGAAACATACAGGTACCTTACAGCCCTCAAGGTTTTATTTCTTTGTACACTAAACATCGACTCCTTTGACAGTGTCTACAGAAAATGTTTTTTAAAAAATGCTTTTATGAAATACTTTCAATACTCAATAATGCTAATATTTAAAAATACTTCACAGTGTGGTACTAATGTAACTTCATAAAACAAGCAACTTGAGTTAGCTAAAGCTCAAAGCCTTATGTTATATTAAAATAGTCCAAAGATTTCACACACACTCACACACAAAATCACTAGCACTATAAATATACCTAAGCCACTTTAGTGCAAAGTCTGTTTTTGCTTCCCCTGACAAATCCCTCTATATTCCTGCCAGCATATTAAAATGTCATCCTTTACTAATCTAATTATTGATTTTCAAGGATTCATTTACAGTTGAAATCCCAGAAGAACTTTTTTCAATTTACCATAAAAGTAATGACTTGGTTTATTAAGCATTTGATTGCATGTGTCACATGATCTCTGTAACATTTAGGAATGACTCACATATGCACAGCAAGATTCGAGTTCATCTTTACAAGGAGTTACTTGAATTTATTTAACTTTTTAATTAAAGAATCTCCAGTAATGACCATCAGAGAGAAGCCAAAGCTTTGAATTATAAAATTGCTATCCTCATCTTAGAAATTCATAAAAAGAAAGAAGTCAGAACAAAAAGTTCTGACTCCCTTCCCTCTCTCTAACCACCCGAGGGTACCCTCAGGCTGTATCTCAGGCGCTGTCTCATGCCAAGGCACTGCCCAGGTGAGGACTGCTCCACAAAAGCACTGATTGCTGACTTCAAAATGTGTTTGTCTATCTAAACCCAGACTCTAAATATAACCTAAAGCAATGTGCACCCACTCAGCACTTCTCAAAACTTCTTAGCAAATAAAGCTACTGGTTATCAACCTGCATACAGGACACAGTCCCAGAGTGACTTGGCCTCCTGGTCTCTCCCCTGAGCAGAGCCTGTACCTTTGATCAGCTCCATGACAACACTCCCCCCTCAACATCTTCAAGACAAAACAAAGATGACTTTAACAACTCCTGTTTCTCAATTTAAATAACCACAAATCCATTATCTAGGGAATCAGTTTTCACTGGACAGATTGTTGAAGTACACCAGAGGCTGTAAACAAAAAACCCAGATCAGCATCTAGGAACATAACAACATTTTCATTAACTGCCAAAGCTCAGGAGATAAAAATATGATATGGCTGAAATCCTTAAACACTTCCATTTGCAACCACCACTAAAATGCATGTAGAGCAGACAGACTGTGGCTTGTTTTAAACTCTGAAGTGGGAATAAAAATGGAAAGGTGACAGAAGCTAATACTGAGTAGAGAACCATCAGCAAACTTGCCTGCATAAGCAAAACATTTCACCTATCTAGAAAATGTGTCACAGAAAAAAAACCCTGAAAAGCTGACTAGACAATTTCAAATCAGATTACTTCCCTATTGCTGGAATGCCTCAGATGGACAACTGTGACACAGACTGGTACTACCCCATTTTACCTGAACTGAAATGGAGGAGCAGGATTGCCACACCAGAGCAGAAGGGAACCTGCTTGATGTGGGAGCAGGAGTCCAAAGGCTCAAAGAAGCTGCCTTCAGAGTGCAGGAAAGCAAAAGCAAGACATTTAAACTCCATCTTTAGAAGAAATATATTGTAAAGAATATGATCAAATTAAATACTCCATTGTTTTGACAGAGCTGCAATTCACATCCTACCACCAGCAGGTTTCCTTTGTTTGTTTCCACTGGCCACAACTTTCAGTTTCTCTCTCTAAACACATCTCCATCTGGTTTTACACATACAAACTTTTAATTCTGAAGAGCCAAGGTCTTTCATAAACATTCTACATACATAATTTTATTATTGTCTGCCTCTGCTCATCTGCAAAAAATGTCTGCAGTGGTACCTCTGCAAAACGCAGGCCACAGAGGAAATAATAGAGCAGCTTTAAAACGGCAGCCTCCAGAAGTCAGGAGAACACTTCTCCCCTAGTGCAAAATGGGTTGTTTTCATGATGGGGAACTCTACCACCACACTAAAGGAGGGGCTGTTGGATGGAGACGGTCTGTAAACCCTGATGGCCCAGCAGCCTGACCTGCAGCAGCTTCTCCCAGGTCTAACCTGATCTCAGCCAAATATATTTCAAACCCACACAACTATGAAGTCTGAGAGGGTCCCAAAGTGATTTACAGATTGAATATATTGATCTGAGACCACAGCCACACACAAACAACAGTATTCATAGTATAAAGAATACCAAATATTAAAAAAAAAGCCTTATGTTAAACATGTTCTCTAGAGCTCTGAACTTCAGCAACAGCAAAGAGAAGAGCAGAAAACAGACTGAATCAGGGAAGCTGAGACAGCACAGAGGAAGCAGAGTTTCACCAGGAGAACAAAAGGACTCAACTTGGGCATTTCTCTGTTGTTAGCCCTGCAGCCCTCTGCTCCTGGAAGGCTCAAGAGACACACCCCAGCATTTGCCAAGTATCCATTCCTTTAAGTTGCATAAGGGAACACAGCTACTCTTCCCCTACTTAAAATCAGCGTGAAAACCAGAGGCCTTTACACCTCTGGGTTCTCAGCAGGGCACCAGTTACAAATACTATCTGCCAGCTTCAGACAGTATTGATAGTGAAGTAAAATCCAATTTTATCTTGAACGACCCCACAGAAAGGATGTGTTATGGGATCTGCGAAGTCATAGAAGGGAAGAAAAAGGTTTCTTAACTAAATAACAAAATAAGGGCCAGGTCAGGCAGGTCAGCACCTGCTTTAGCAGGTGTATCAAGTACCCCAAACTAAAAATGCATTCAAAAAACAAAATCCAAATCCTCCACCTCCTCATATCAAAATTACCTATGATAGATGAAGCAAGTAATTAAAAAAATTAATGGGCCTTTTGCTTGTAACATCCAAAGGTAGACTCCTATGCACAGATATTAGTTCCTAGGAAATAAGTTTGTTGAAGCACCAACCTGAATTAGAAGTTCTGTCAACTTTAAAACCTGATGTGGAGTAAGATCAGACCAAAATGCTCCAGACTTCCTGACTCATGGAGGTTCAGTACACCTGTTAGCAGCACAGCAGTTGGCAACAACACAATAATATCGAAAAATCTGCTTATTAAACTTGTATATTGAATATACCGACCTCACATTACATATAGGCCTTTGGTGTCTTTTTCAGAACAGACAAACTGCTGAGATTTAGGACTTGTTACAGGTAAAACTTATATAAGAGCAGAAAAGGAGCAATGCCACAGAGATGCAACACGATACTGACATTTGAGAATTCTCACTGGAGTCTGCTGCAAGGAAAGTCTTTGCGCAACTTTGTGCTACTCTTGCAATTCTCTCTGCCTCGGTACTTTGTTCCACTTTCTTTTTGTCAAAGACTTGAGACAAATATTCCAGACTGCCCCTTGGCACTCTGACACTGAGCCACGACAGAACTCCAACTAGAAAAAACAAATTTCTGAATGATAAGAAGCTTAAAAACAAGTACAAAACTCCTAATAGCAAATAAAGACTGCAGAAATTAGTAACATTTAATGTTAAAAAACCCCAAACTAACAGTAGATAACAGCATAATTTTTGCTTCACACAAAAGATATCTGTTAAGTTAAAAAATACTGTCACCTTGATTGGAAATTACAAAAAAATATTATTTTTTTGCTCCCAGTTTATTTGGAAAATTACAATAAAATCACAACCTACGCTTCGGGTGAACTTTTAAAAATAAAAATCACAAGATGAAGCAAATTATCACCTTCTGAGAAGCTGTGTGTGTAGGAATCCTTCCCATGGCACTAAAAATTGCCACTTAGTTGCATCCTGCAAATTGAACCCTCTAGCAGCTTAATTTGAAAGTGAGGCAGATAATGCTAATAAAAAAAATTATAGTCTGAGATGGAACTTCAAAATTAGTTCATTAAATCATATCACAACACAATTTTTATGAAGATGTAATTTGATTTCTGTGTTCTCCTCAGTGTGGCATTTATCTGTGAAATGCTCTTGATACCAATCTGTAAAGCACCAGGCACACACAGATACAAATATAGCCAAGAAAGGATTAGTTTCATATGTACAATGATGAAAGTGATCCAACTGGAAAGTTTGCTGCCTAACAATTCCTAGCACAGACTGTGATGAAAAGGACTGCTGTGCCTCATGTTAACTCTGTGATAAAGGATGTTGAATGGACTGCTGAGCAAACAAGGTTATGTATTTCCAAATTACTTCTTCCACAGTCGGCACAGTGAATAAGATTCACCCCCATGCAATCTCACTGAAGGCAACAAACTCAAACGTTATGCATATTTAAAACATCTAATCACATACAAATCAGAACAACATTAACTTAACTTACAGGAAAAAAAAAGTAATTTAAATTAAAAAAACCAATAAATTAACACAGACAAAGATAGAAATATTTGACACTACAACTAAACTACTGAGGCAACATTTAAAAGTATCTGTATAAACACTGGATGAAACTTGAAAGCATCAGTTGGCTGCAACTCCTCTCTGTCCTCATCTCTTGGAGACTACCAGATTCTGATTTTCACCTCTCACAGAAATCATCTGAGCTGACGAGGACTTTGAGATCAGCTAGGCAACTGAACAAAAGCCAGGCTGTTTGGAATGTTATAACTGAACCTTAGCTGCAAAGCAACAACAGCTGCAAGCATGCATCTGCATCTGTAACAACCACTACACTTAAGGACAATTCTAAGGCTTATAGCTGAAGTAGCAACTGCTTCATCTCGAGTTAAATCTCTTATGTCATGACTTAGACCCCCAACCAGTCTCTAAAATTTTCCGTATTCTCAAAAGCTAGCATACAACGCTCCTATTTAAACCCTCTATTTGGGCCATGAAAAAAGCAATAATCTTTGCTCTCCATCTTCCACTTAAGCCTGAAACTGCCATTTTTAGAGTTTCAGGCCCTAGCAGGTTCTCTTCTTCTATTAAATTTAATCAAATGCTGTTTCAATGATAAATTGCATCACTTCAAAGACTTGGAAATGTTAGATGAGGTGAAGAGTCTGAGAAAAGCTACTGGGAGTTTACCTGAGAGGCTGTTCCAAAAATACTACACGCACACACACTCATACATTAGTGACTAAAGCCCTAAAATTGTTCCCCAAAGCCCACCTTAGCCGTAATACCTACAAAACACTTGAGAACAATTAGCCAGCTGATGTGCTGTGAGCTTATTATACCATTTACAAATGACTCACTACACCCTTGCACTCCCCCCACGGCTGTCTGTCTCTAACCAAAATTCAGACTGCAAGAGCTCTGCAGAACCAATCACCTCTATTGTGCCTGCGCAAGGATCCCAGCACGAGCCCTGGCTCTAGACACTGTCTTATTATAGAAGATAACAAGAAATGTCGTTGTGAAGCCACCAGGCTTTACACAATCTACGTTCTAAGCATTTCAGATGAACTGAGGAGAAAGTTTATCTTCAGAAGTTCAGACTACAGATGAAATATGTTGAAAGCAAACCATGATGTAAATATGCTTTGTAACAGGGCTCTCAAACCAAACCCAGGCAGCAGTGTAGGTGGTTCTGCCCCATCCTCCCCAGGCACAGGTAACACATGCATATTCCTACCAGGAACTCATGTGCTGCTGACAAGTATAAGCTATGCCAGAGTGCTTCCTTCATCCTGCTGCTCTTTCTTTTCTTCACTGTTTCCCCACTGGCAGCCTAACAAAACTGTACTGGAGTAAATATGGATGGGCAGCAAGCAGGATGGTCTGCAGCAATCCTTGTGTGTGACAGAGAGACACAAACTGTATTCCTCAAGGACACAGTGCAAAGACAGGAGGTTGGGGCTCAGAGCAGACCAGAGAGGAGGGTGTATATATGCTTGCAGAAGAGACAGGGTGCAGTACTGAAGAGAGGATGATCTTGATCTCTAACAATAGTAGAACTGAAACTGTTTAACAAAAATAGTCTTCCCTTTGGCCAAGAGAATTACCCCAATACTGAAAAAAAAAATATCAAATTACTTTTCCCTAGTGTTTTTTTCATTCCCACTACCAGTGCACACCAAGCATAAAGCAGGAGCTCACAGAATTCCCCAAGCTCACAGCAGTCCCACACACTGACTGGAAGCACAATGGAGGAAGCAAACTGGGGATGGTCATGGTGTGTAACCTGCTCTCAGACCAGAAGTGCAGTGGGACAGGGTGAGATAAGATGATGCAGACTGTAATCCGTTATGACAGGAATACTTAGTTCACTTTTGTTTTCCAATATGACATCAGTAAGAATTACAAAGATTATTTAGGACAAACTAATCAGTCTGAGGCCATACTGCCTTCTTAACAGCATTCCAATACTCAAAAATATTTAATCTAAGCTAGCTTAAAAAGCTGTGGTCAATGAGACTGTCTCTCTGATACTGTGTTAGACCAGTTAGATATGTGTTTGGCAACAGGATTTAGCTCCTGCTATATTCGAACTATCTTTAATCCCATGAAGGCTAAAGAAAAATGTCTCTGATTTAGCTCTGCGTACTTATGAATAACTCAAATACTACAGTTAAATTTACAGCATAGTTCCCTTAGCTGTTTAGAAGACAATTGTTTTCTTTCCTTTCCCCTTAAGTTCTAGTATGTAAAATATCAGAAGAATTTAGATTAAAAAAAAAAAAAAAAAAGAGACATGTTATTTTTAAAGTTGTTATTGAGAAAATTTCCACATACAAAACCGTGGCATTTCTCCACCGGTTTGAGAATAATTTTCACATGTTGGCATCATCCCCAAGTGGCTGCCACAACTCTGGTATCATAAAGCAATATGTATTCTCCCTTAGCTTATCAAAACACAATTTAACTGCTAAAATTTGGTCTGATCCAAGTTTTTCTTCTTACTTCACAACAAACAGGAAAATGCAGATGCCATACTCTGATCACACACATGCATCCTACCAGAGAAATGGGGCAGGGAAGCCAGACCAGTCCTCCTAAGAATATGACTGTTCAGATGACAAGGCTGTTCTCAGGGCTCAGTAAGACTTTAAGATCACGCTAAAACGTTCACATTGCTCACCACTGTTCTAGAAGTCCTGTCTAGGTAGCACTAAAAACAAATTGTTTGGCCCCTTTTGTTATGATGCTAGAACTTTTTGTCAATATACTTTGGCATATATTAAAAAAATCCCTGTAATATACCATACACTGTGACATTTCCGCTTCAGATATATCATTTACATGTGAAGCACGAATCTCAGAAGAACCCAGTAAATCTGTAAGAAAGACTACATTTTGCTGAAGCTCTCAGACACCCACTCCATTCAGTCACACCAGCTGGAGAGGTAAGTGTCAAGATACAGCTTTATTCTTAAAAATGAATATGGAGGTGAAACTCCACAGCCTCCTCCACAGCAATCATTTTTTAAAAGTGAAACCACAATGATATGTGCTCCTGATTCCTCTACATCAGAAACCTTTTTGCAAATCTGGACATCTTAAAATGATATTTAACTTATTTTGCAACTTAAGGAATTGTCCCTGCACTTCCCAGTCCAGCTGATAGGCGTCTTAGACATGACATCCATTGGAAGATCTTTTGCTCCTAGAGGTAGAGGAGTCCTTAGCTACCCTCTGTCTAGTGCAAGAGGCACAAATAGCCCCGGAGAGACGCTTAAGCCCCTTCTGAAAGACACTGTTGGACAGACTGTAAATGACACAGTTGCAGAAACTGTTGCTAATGGCAAGCCAAGTGGTCAGGAAGGATGCAATGCGGTTACTATAGACATTAGAGCTCTCCAGCAGAAAATAGATTATGTAGGGCAACCAGAGGATGTAGAAGACGCTGGTGATGCGGAAGAGAACCATGGCATAGCGCTTGTCCGGGCAGGGCTGTGCCTCCCCAGCCTCCCCATCCTGAGAGCTGAAGCGCACTCGCCTCTCGTTGATCTCCTTGGTGTGCTGCTGGCAGATGCGGAAGATGTTGAAGTAAGTGAAGCAGACGATGAACGCGGCTGGGGCATAGAGCATCACCACAATGAAGAGGGTAAAATAGGGATCAGTGTTCCAGGAATTGGCACACCACTGGAACACATCCCCATGATATCCAGGCTTTCCCCAGCGAAAAGAGGGTAAGAAGACCAGGCAGGAGTACAGCCAAATGATCAGTATGCAGATTCGGAGTCTCCATGGGGTAACGAGTGTGTTGTAGGTCAGTGGCTTCGTGATGGCAATGTATCTGTCAATGCTAATGCATGCCAAAGAGGCCATGGAGACGCTCTTCAGCACTGATACCACATAACCAAAGATTTGGCAAATCAAGGACTCACTCAAAACAATAGGGTAGTGCAGCAGAGACAAAGAAGGCACCAGACAGCTCACACCCACCAAGAGGTCAGCATACGCCATAGTCTGAATGAAGTAGCTGGTGGTGTGGTGGTTCAGCAGAGGTGCACAGTGAAAGACAAATATCACAATAATGTTGCCTGAAATAATCAGCACCATGAGGAACACGATGATAACCACTTCCAGGAGGCAAAAATTGATGGTCTCCAAATAGCTAATGGCCAGGAGACAGAAAGGCCGGCCACTCTGGTTGCCAACCAAAGAGGAGTTCATCTTGAGCACTGCAGTGATCTCTTTACTTCATGCTCCCGCCTGCTGCCTGCAGCCACTCCAGGCAGCTGCTGTCATTGCGGCTGGTGCTGTCTGTGTAGCAATGTCAAAACCGGAGCTCCAGTCCCCAGGGCTGCTCCAGATGCTGCTGCTGTGCATTGTCTGCAGCACAATTCCCCTTTAAATCCGGCTCCCCGCCGCCACTGGTGCACCGGGACCCAGCAGCAGTCATGTCAGCAACTTCACACACGCACACGGGAGAGAGCCGATATTAAAGCCCTCCTGGGTGGGCTGCCTCGCCGAGGAGGGGATGAGGGGTTGGGGGCAGAGGAAGAAGGAACCTTCACCGAGTCAGAACCAGAATCCTCCTAACGGCTGACAGAAGAGAAGGGGAAAGTGTTTTACAGAACCGCCTCTCCCCCCGCGCTCGCTGCCACCTCCATCACCACCCCTCCTTCCCCACGCCCTGCTACAACGAACGCTTTCCAGCCGCCGCCTGCCCCCGCTCCCTGCCAGGCTCTCGCTGCCGCCTCCTTCCCTCCGGTCCCTTCCCCACGCCCTCGGCCCGGGGCACTGGTCTCTGGCCGGAGGGCAAAGCGAGGAGGCTTGGTAGCGAAGCAGTCTCCCCGAAATTCCTGCCGCCGGCTACCCAGGCGGAGGGATGCGCGGCGGGGAGGGGGGTCCAGCCCTTCTCTCCTGGCTCCATTTTGCACGACCGCTTTTGTTCGCCGCCTCTCCCGGCCCGCGCCGCTCCGGCCCTCGCTGCCCCCCGCCTGGCCCTGCCCGCCACCCAGCCCCGCCGCTCCGGGCCTTACCTGCCGCAGGGGAACAAAAGCCCGGGAGCATCCTCGGCCGAGCGCTGGTACGGGCGGCGTGTGCTCCGGCCGCGACGATGCGGAGTCGGGGGGAGGGGACGGCGGGGAGGAAGGGGAGGGAGGCGGGCAGGAGCGCGGAGGAGGGCGCGGCGCCGGCGGAGACCCGGCGGGGAGCAGAGCCGCAGCCCCCCGGCCGCTCCCTCAGCCAGCCCCAGAGCCCGGCCCGGGCAGCCGGCGGTAGCCGGGGTGGGGTGTGTAGGGGGAGCCCAGCAGCGCCGCCCGCAGCCTCGGAAATGCGTGTTTTGACCCAAAAGGCGCTCCGCAAGCCGCTTTCACGAGTGGTTGTCGGCGGTAGGTGCCTCACCCGGCACGACCCCGCGGCCTCCAGGAAAGCGAGCGGATCCCCGCGCTCCACGCTGACAGCGGCGGCAGCCACGGGCTCGGTCCTGCACACCTCGGTCCTTCACAGACACACACCCACGCCCCCGTCCTACAGTCAGACTAACCGACACACCCACGCCCAGGTCTTACAGACAGACAGACCAACACACACATGTCACAGTCCCACAGACAGACAGAGACCAAATATAACCCATGTTCTGATCCTACAACCACACACCCACGCCTGGGTCCAACAGACAGACAGACCAAGACATCCGTGTCCTGGTCACACAGATACACACCGAATTTGCACCCCTGGCCCTCCTCTCAGCACCTCTGCAAGGTGAATGACAACTGTCGAAGCAAGGATGTGAATTCCAACAGTTAGTCCTAATTTAGAGCTTTTCCATTCCATTTCCATTAGGGGAAATGCTGCTTCTGGAATAAACACTTGACTTTCCTGGGTGCAGTTTGTATTGTTTCAGAGACACTTAAATCCACAGGCCAAGCTGAGAACTGTGTCCCACTGTTAACCCTGATGTTGCTTCAGGCAGGTAAGCACCTCCTGCACATATATACACGAAACACAAAGGCTTTGCTAACGCCTGACTGTCCCAGAAACAACCTACACCCAACTAGACAAACTAGAAAACCCAATGACATTCCAGAGAGTAAACACGCAAGAGATTCACACCACAGCATTTCAACTTGTGTTCATACCATAAGCTAATAACCATCATGCATACTTAACCAGAAAAACCTCTTAGATGCATACAAGGTGAAGATGTCATCACAGGATACCAATATCTTATCTGTCAAGAGCATTTTACTCACTTGACATGAGCATGGTATGTAGAAGCTCATCTCTGACCTGCATACCAAACTGTTCCACTGCCACCTCTTGGGACAAGCTCATAACTGTGGGAACTGGCCTTTGAACTAATCAAACCAGTAAAAAGACTGGAGAGAAGCTCTTCAGCAATTAAAATCCTTTTGTCAAAAATCAAAGCATGACGCCAGCTGGCATCCCTGGAGCATGAAGTCCATACACTGAATTCAACTGACACCAACATACCAAAGTTTTGGTTAATCCAAGCTAAACATTTGTCACTCTGTGGACACCTAAAGGAAAATGAGTTGCAGCCCAAGGGACAGAACTCAAAGCAATCACACTGCAGTGCTTGGGATTTTAGCTGACCTGTAAGTAGGGGGGGAGGGAGGGGGAAACCCACAAAACTTACAATACACTTATACTGGTCAAAAATCTGTGCTGGACAACAGCATGACTTGGCACATTTTTAGTTAGTCTTGTGCAAAACCCTGAAAGCAAAAACTTGTTTTTTCCACCCTATCTTTACCCTTTATTATTGTCTTTCATTTTTGTTAGAATTTTATGAGGTTTCTACTCATGGCAATTGAAATACTAGAACTGTAGCTAAGAAACAAACTCTGAATTAAATTTAGGCAATGGTACTGTGGTTATACAAAAAATAAGCTTAGACTGAATTACTGCTGGAGAAATTATCTCCTATCTTTCCAAAGCAGAGAATGATTCACATACCAATTGATTCAAAGAGTATTTCTGGACCCTTAGGCATGAATGGACACATTATAAACATCCGTAAGAAAAATACACGGATGAACTTTGAGCATCTCTCAGAGAGAAACAAGTTAGCACTGGAAATCCTGAGACTGACCAAAACACCGTTTGGTCACTGAAATTTCAAACCAAAAGACACAGCAAATCGAACACTCCTCCATTTTTATTACCAGTACAAGCTTAACTCCTTTACAGCTGACAGATGATTCTGTAGAAGCAAGAGAACTGGTTTGGTTTTTCCTTTCACTGACATTCTATTCTCTCTCTGAAGCTGAGAGCAGTAACTCTATTCAAAGCACCCCAATTTAGTCCTCAATGAGCAGTATGAGTAGTACCTCAAGTTAATTCTCTCAAACATCTCTAATGCCAGAAGTCAGGCCAAAGTACCTGAAGGGTGTAAATTGCATTTGGAAGGTAACTGGTCTGGAGATCCACCTGCCAGCTACCCTAGCTCTCTGGTCAAGTATACAACCAGCTTACCGTGAAAAACCACTTCTAAAAGCCACGCGAACCTGTGGTTCAGGTGGCTCTCCTGCTCTATAGGAGTGACACAACAACCTCATCAGACTTCTGAAAGGTATTCAAAAAAATCTTTCAAAGCTGCCATGAGAACTCTTGGGAAAACTACTGCTTGTAAAAGATAATTAAACTTTTATCACCACGTGATCAAAACTAATCAAACAAGAGATCTCGAGGTTCAGGCATACTGACAGCAAGGCTACATCATACTGCTTATACTGATTCACAGGCATATGCTAGGTTTAATTTCAGCTGATCATACACAATCATGGCCCTTTGCACTCCTGAAAATTAAATGTATTCTTCTTAATTTAGATGCACATATGGAAATGTGATTGTAATACAAGTGGAAAATAAGTGTTAACCACCCACAGCTAAAGTACTACTACATTTTATGGCACTGTGAATGCAACACATTCAGATAATGGTACTGACATTTTAATCTGTTTCTTCATTAAAGCTCAGTATCATTTTCACCAAGACAGATGAATATATTTGACAGAACTTCTGTGTACTGCAATTATCTGCTTATGGAGACAAAAAAAAAAAAAGTGGAAATATGAGAAAGTGGGTAGCAAGAGTCCTGCTGCAAGAAAAACTGGACAAATCAATCTCTTACTAGGCCTAGAATTTTTACCAGGGATGGTGGCCCCAGTGTCACATTCCAGGACACTCCTCCTGCCACTGGATTTATTTTTATATTTTATTTTATTTGTGCCACAAGATGTCCCTCTCACGTTGTAATTTTCTTAATATAGCATATTTATCTGGTAAAACAGTTCATGGATTTTTCCTTTTGACATTATTTCTTCCTACACAGACCTGTATGCAAAAGCTTTTATTTTCTCCTCAATATTGTAAATGTCAGGTTCTTAAAATGTTTATATCATTAAGTATTTCTCCACCAAGAGATTGCCACTGGTCTCAGAGATTCAATACGTGTTATTAATTCTTTCAAAAACCTTATCTGAGAAGTAGCTATTGTCTATTTTGCTTTGTATCGTGGCATTTTTATCTCTTCTCCTTTTTACCTGTGTGATTCACTTTACGGGTTTTCTACTCAACAATACTTTCCATCCACCTATGACTGTCCAAAACATGAAGTATTTCTCCTGCAGGTGTTCATTAATATCTGGAGTGAGTCCCCATGGCTGCTCTTCTACCTTTCAGTGGCTGGAAGCCTGAAAATTAACAGCCGTAATCAAGATTGCCAAAGTCCTACCAGGAACAGATGCCTCCCAAAGGGATTGTCTAGATCGTTTTACCTAGAATTTGCTTTCTGTCCCCAGTAGGGACATGACCTTAATTCACTGGGCTGGCTTTCATCCACACTCCATGAGCAGAGCAATCTGGAGTTGCTAAAAGCTTTATTATTGCACGCAGATGGTGTGCAAATTCTCTAAAGTAATTTGAGGAAGCACCACAATGGTGACACTCAGAAACTACCACAACAACAAAAGCAGAGTACAAAAACCCAGATAGAAACTATCAAAGAAATAAGGAGCAAATAATTAATAAACACTATCATGATGACGAGAACACAATGAGCACACCTTAAGGCAGTTTCAATGCTATTTTTCATGTCAGATTCCAGAAGAGACCTAGACACACCCTTCACTGGGAGAACACAACAGAACACATTTTCAATCGTTCAGTTGCTACACATCAAGGGTAAATGAAAACCTATCCTTGCAGCAGTTAATTTGCAGAAGCAAAAATAAATTCCCCAAGCACCAAGGGCCAGAACTGCACAGGAGAGCAAACAGCAGAAGAGATACTGGGGTGCCTGCATCCAACACCCTGTGCACAAAGGAAAAAAAAAAATCCCTGAAAGAGGCCAGAAGCCTTTGAAGCAGCTGTCAACACATATCCTTATTAATTTGGGACTGTGCTGCCGCATAGGGTCATGAAAAGCCTGACAGAAATCAAATGCAGTTACAGGAAAAGAGGTCAGCATTCAGAGAGAAGGGGCACTGGATTATGACTACTCAAGCAGGCTCACTGCATCTCCTACTTGCACTGAGGAGCAAAGGCTTTACAGCAACTCCTTGTGCTTCTGTGCTATGCCACAGCAGTTATTCTCAGATAAGCCATTTTCAATGCATGATAATGCAAACAATTGCATGCTTGCCAGATAAAATGTGTATTAGTGACATGCAAACCACAGTGAAGCATTACAAGGATAGTAAAGCAATATATTACACAGGACCCTTGCCTTCACATAATTAACAAGTTCTATTCTTTATCCCAGACACATTTACTCCTGTGCATTAGTGTACACTGGCTGTAACGGAGCTGCTATTTTCAGAGCAGTAAGAATCAGTCACATTAAAACTTCAAAATTATCAAATAATCTATGAAAGACACGAAAACAAATAAAGTAAGAACAAGGTACAGTGCGATTCTACTGTTGGCACATACTATGCAATGGGTTTGCAAATGTTATCTTCCTGGGTCCTGAGTTCATGTTGTCATCAGCCTCCCATATCATCTTTGCATTCTTTGCCTGTTCTCAGCTCTAGTACTTCCACACAGTCACTGAGAACCATCTTTGAAACCACACTCTTCTACTGCCTGCAGGTTGAAGCAATTACAGTTTCACTGTGAACCAACCGGACCCTTCTGCTCCCAAAGCACCAACCTTTGTCCATTCTACAGAAACTGCAACAGCTCATTTTCACATTTAAGTCATCGTAAGGCAAACAGCCACAGCAGTGGGCTAATGTGGCACTACCAGGTTAAAGGAGACTCCACCTTCATTTGCTTGAGCTGGTTATTGCAGCATGCTGGTAGTACATTACAGACCTCATATGACTACAGCAGAGTCTGAAAAGGCTCGTTCAGTCCTTTCTTTCAGTGGTTAATTTCTTAATTAGTTTCCACACTGAATAACTGTTGCAGGTATAGCTGGTACTTCTGCTGTAGCACATAGTGCTGAGTTAGCCTATTTTTCCTTTTACTTTACTCCAGAGATCCTTCAACGCAATAGATCCAGGTTATTTCCTTTGTCTCTGCCAAATGCAAATGAGCGGAAAGGTTTCACAGTTTTAAAAATGTAATGTTACACCATTGCTTTCTAGCTCACAAAGATAGTAGCAGTTCATGTCACCAACTGTGCCACAGAGAGATCAGCTTCTCCATGCTGATACCAAAACAGAGAAACGAGTGACACTGTCAACCACTCACTAGGTAATTAAAATAACACAACAGGCTAACTGTGATGCACGCCTTGCCAAAGCGCTCAACCTCCACAATATTGGGATGATTTATTCACCACAAAGTCCAAGTTATAGCTCTATAATGCATCTACCCATATTAAGGAATTCAGATCAAGTTGCTTTTACGTTCACTATGTACGTGAAAGTTCTTCTGGCAGAATGTTTTTAGCTCATCTAACGTGATTCATTCAAATCACGTAGGATCCTTCTCGCACAATTCCAGTAGAACCCAAGCTTAATTTCAAGAACCCCTCTTGCCCTCAGAATAAGGCCTTTAACTGCTCCTTCCAAACCTGTGCCATCTCATCCTAGATATACAAAGGCTGATTCAGTTGTTTTGCCTTTTTAACTAGTGAATAATTCGATATATTTGTACTAAAGTTCCATCATTAATAATTTCTCATATAGTCCTTCCAGACTTGCATGTTTGATGGAAGTAGTAAAACACAACATATCTATATAGGTAATGGGCCAAATCCAAATTAACACTTTGGTTTTCTGGAAAGGGAAGTGACATTTCATTTTGTGACTAATTTGTTACTCTAGAACTTCGAGAAGCACCAAGTACTGTCTGCATATACAAGTCTTATTTTCTTTTCCCACATTACTGATGTCAGCACTCAAGATGCAAAGTTAAAAACTGCTGTCTAGTGCAAAAATGCCCAAAGTGTTCTGTTTTTCTTCTATCAGAAACAGGCTGCAATTTCAACTAGAAATGGATTTTTAGCATAAACGTTAAGACAATAGAGCAAAATGCAGCTTTCATTCAGAAAAGACAAACAAGCAAAGGAAATGAGCTTGTTGAATCTCTGTCAATTATGAAAGCAATTAATAGAATACTGATTTTTCACTAAACTCATCTGAGTGAAACTGAAGTAGGGCTATTAAAAAGAAAACACTCTAAGTTGAGACAATGCTATAACTAGCACTGCATGTTAGGGTTGTTTTTGTTGGAGGGAGGACTGACTTACCTTCACTAGCTGATACACTAAACACTATACTCAGATACACTCACAAACTTTTAAGAAAGAAGGTACACACTTGGGACATCTCTGTATTTCTATTCCTTAGGATATGGGGGGTGGAAAAGACGAAAAAAGATTCTACCTTTGTGATGAGAATTCGGTACTTCTCCACCAGATGATCGTTGTTATGACACCCTGCCAGCAACTGCCACACTTCTCCTCTTAGGGCCTCGGGGACACCACTTCTCACCAACGCTGACAATGTCTTTGGCCTCACGCTCAAATTGAGGTGCCTGGGTATAAGTGAAGGCATTGTTACTATCATCCAAATGCAAATAAATGAGTGCATGAGCAACAACTAACGTGTAACATCAGACACGTCAATTGACAGGAATATCAAGACTTTATGTTGCCAGAGTAACTGATATTTAAGTTACTTAAAAAAAAACAACAAAACACAACAGACTTGGACTTTCCAAACTACTACCTCCATTCTCATTAAATTTAATTATAATATAAATGTATAAAACACTTAATGTACCAAAACAGTCCAGCAAAACCTACAACTGGAGGACAGGTACCACATTGTAAGATTCCAAGCTCAAACTACACTGAAACAAGACCTGGTTTGCAGAAGCAGGTACTGCAGGCAGGTAAACTTTTGGGTGACGTAGGGTGAGAAGACAGACAAATAGAGCTATAAAAACATCTCACATGGCTATCCATGTGTTTTAGAGGCTTCTACTGTACAAGCTAGTCTCATCTAAACAGTTTCTTCAAGTGAGACCAGTGACAGCTCATAAATTACAGCACTGTAAGTTGTAAAAACCAAACCTACATATAATTTATGCAGTTGCAGAAAGCTAAGCTGAACAGTCCATTCATGGCTTAAACATAAAACCCCAAAAGACAGAGGCTTCTAGGCAAAATGATTAGGAGGACTGATAGACAAAACCAGGCAAAACCCAGAACTTGTATCAATTGCAATATGTTCTTAACAATAAACTGGTATTCATTAGTGTTTGTTAGCAGTCTAGCAGACACAGATGATAATGGTACACAGACTGGGACTCCTTGTTGCCTTTCTCCAGTCTACAGTGCTCCAACAAAGCAATCTGGAGACTAGAAACATGGACATTTAAAGCAGTACAAATTACACAGAACCTAGCACCATAATGTCCTCCTTTGCTCTGCTTTCTCTAAACATTCATATCGATAGACTTACAGATCATATTTATAGATCTTGTAAAGGCCTATAAAACTCCTCTGCTACACACTAGATTTTTCTGAACTCTTTTGGAATGAGAAAATTGTGTGACTCAGCAGTTACAAAATATGAGCCAAATATTATTTAGAAATTACAAAATATCAATGCATATTTAATTCCTATACAAATCTAATTACAGGATTCCAAAAAGCTAGCATGGAACTACCTGAACTCCAATTTTTATGATTTTCAATCCTCTTGCTTAAAAGCTCAAGGATCATTACTTCCAAATACTCGCTTTTCGTTAAGAAGGAAAGCCCTTTAACACATATTAAAGTTGTTGCCAGCATTAGCACAGGAGCACTTCATATCCTCTTAGAGCTGCCAAAACATTTTCAAGGGGAGTCAGGTGGCTTAATTATCTTTGAGCCTTTGGAATAATTACAAAAATAATTCAAGTTGAAAGAAACTTTCTCACAGCAGCAGATGCATAGAGCTCATCTGTTAAAGATGTTTCTACAAGTCTAGGAGAGGGAGGGAAAAGGACTCATAGATCATTTTACCACAGCCTTTCCCTTACAAACGTGTCCACTTCTGATGTCTGCTTTCCTACCAAATTAGCACAATGTATTAGTGCAAAAACCAAACTGGAAGTAAAAGTATTTGTTCAAATAAGTACTAAGTAACTGCAGAAAATAAAATATAATGCTAAAGTTTTACAATCTTAATTTAAAAAGAAGCACATCAGTATTTTTTCTCATCTAAAGTGCATGATTTATCCTAATCTCTGTTCTCTTGCTTCTTTAATCTAACATTCTGTTCAGATCTTTGATTTGCTGTACACCCGCAGCACCTCAGTAACACTAGGAAACAGAAGGCAACAACTACAGCCAGAGTCAAAATGCAGCATATTTGAGCTCAATCTGATGTTGTGCCTGCCACCTCCCTTTGTGAAAGAAAACAAACAAACAAAAACGACCAGCAAGAAAAGCCACCCCTCAACCAAAAAACTCACAACAACCCAACACTGAATTTTGCAATAACCAGCATCACTTTCTTAGAACTGTTCAGGCCACTTCAAGATGAAGAAAAGATCTTTCTGAAAAGAGGACAGGTGTTGCATTAACAACTTGATGTCAAGAAACTGTTCTTGTAAATTGGCATTGGGAAAAAACAGAAGAGCTCATGTACTTCCTTCTTAGCAGGCTCTAGAGCCATCTTCTTTAGATAAGGGAGAAAAAGCATCTTTGCTATCCAAGTACAAATTTCCCATATTCTTAAGCTACAGTTACTAAGATCTGACAGCCGCAGGGAAAACTGGCTGTGAACTACACCAGAATTAGAAAAGGGAATGGAAGTGATCTATGCAAAAGAAAGATAAAGGCAGAGAGCTGAATTTTCTTTATGCCACTTAGCTTAATGAAACTTACAGAGAAGTAAAATACTCAGCTTAAGAGAGAACCAGCTAAGGACACAAGTGTAAGTGAATTTCTATACAGTATTTCAGCCTGCACCCAAAAATAACTTAAAAAAACCCTCTCTGAAGAAATCAGAAAACATGAAGGCAGAAAATAAGGGGTGTTGTAGGGATGACAGAGAACTAAATTCATACTAATCTCATCTCAACTGGGTTCTGGAAATAACAAAAACACGAAGCAGAAGGAGTGAACAGAATGAGAGTATTCAGAATTGTAATGTTCAGAGTGTGATTTTGCCACTTACCATTTGGACAGCAGCTCCCCCCATGTCTCAAGGATTTTTTCTGCACACTCTTTGGAAACATCTCCAGAACCACTTAAGAGTGGTTCATCGTTGTCTGCCAACAGAACAGAGGAGATGCTACGAGATAACAGCTATTATAGATTTAAATGTCTCTCTTCTAACTGCATCGGAGCATGGCAAGAAGAACCCCTCCTCATTTGTGGATGGTGGTACATGTGCATGCAACACAGAGAAGGCAGAAGTTGACTTGCTTTTGGAGGTACACAGTGATGTGACAAGAGGCAGAGACAAGCAGCAACAGGTGAAATTCAGGTTAAAAATCAGGAAAAAGAAATTACCATGAAAGTGATCAAAATGATACCAGGGCCCAGAGAAGCCACGGAAACATCAATGGAGGCAGTCACAAGACAAGACAAGGCCTTGAACAATCTATCTGGCTGGAGTCACACTGAGGGGAAGGCAGGACTACAGACCTCCAGATGTGTCTCCCCACAGAAACAGTTCCATTATTACCCCAAACTTTTGGAAGACTACAAAAATTCTCAAAGAACACAACTTCCTCTATGTGAAAAGCTACAACACTATAAAAGCAAAAAGACAATAAAAATCAGCGTGGTTCTGCTGAGCAGCTGCAGACTTGTCAGTTGTTGCAGATCCATGACAGTCCACAAGGTTTGTACTTTTAACCATTTAGTATTTTGCTTTGAAAGCTAGTGGGTTTGGTAACTTCCTTGGCTTAAATTAAACAGCTTTTTGAGTGAAACACAATCAAAAATGCAACAAATGGGGAGGAGTCACATAATCACAGTAACTCTTTTTAAAACCAATACCCATGTACTCCCAGATACTTTCACTCAGAGCAGGTATTGTATACAAAAACCACATTTCACTGATTAAGTAGTGAACACTGGTTTTGCAGACGTTCTTTTTCATTAAACCTATGCTTTCTCAGCTGTCATCTGAACTTTTCAGCAAACTCTTGCAATGCTACAAGTTGCACAAGTAAACTAATATATATAGTCTTTAAAAGAATACGGCTGTGGTTTAGTGTAGTGGTTAGAGACTGCTAATGAGTAACACTTCACAAATTAGTTAATTTTTCAAGCCAACCTTCCCCTCCTCCCTGCCCCACCCCCAGAAAGGGAAATTAAAGCACAGAAGTGAAACAAATTACTCAAGGCCACATGGAGGGTGGGTAGAAATTCAAGTCACCTACATTTCAGCTCAGAGCTGTAAGGCCAGATGTTTATATACTCAGAACTAGACCATATTTTGGTTTGAGAGAATTTTTTAAAAACAGAAAAAAAGATCCTGAAAATGCCTTAAGCTTCAAAGGTCCTGGTAGAGCTTTATGTATTACAGATGTCTATACTCTCCTCTTCCCTACAGAGGCTGCTACTTGCTTGTATTTTCAAATAATACCAGCTTCTCATTTTCACTCAAATCTGTTCACAGCTGCTCGGGGAGGGGCAGAAGCTACATGATAATCTCAAATTTTTAGCAGCCTCTTTTCACATTGTTCCAAATATATCACACTGGAGGCCTCAGAGGCCTGGGCTGAGAAAAGCATAGTTTCAGAAGTGTCAGACAAGGGAGAGGCTGATCCAGGAATGCAGGGGTACTGGTTATTGAATACTCACAGCATTAAAGCAAGAAAAAAAAATTAAAAAAATCAGTAGGCCAGATTCTGACTGCAAAGGATTTGACATGTTTCATAACATTGTTATTTACCAAGTGTCCTTCCTTTCAAAGCACAGAAAGCATTCAACCCTCTTCTTACCTTCTTCCTCATCATCCTCTGGAGGAGAAGGAATCATTGAGCCCTGTGACCCAGACTGGGGCAGGCGAAGAGAGGGACTTGCTGTAGTTTTTCTTCTCTCCCTTTCTGACTCACTTTCTAGGCACACAACTTCGTATAACGTGTCCGAGTTATTCTTTCTGTCCTTTTGCTTTATCTAGGAAACAAGAAGTTTCATTTAACTGAGACAAGCTATACAAATACCCAAATCACTTCTCCTTTTTGGAATAGAAGACACATTCAACAGTGAGGAAAGTTTAGACCTTGAAGCATACTGAATGCATCATGAAGGCCTGCAAGTGCTTCTGTCCCTAACACTCTTGAACAAGTTGTGAGCCTGCTGCACCCGAAAGGCATGAATATATGTTTGTTACAGGTAAAGCAGAAGCTACTTGAGTGTGCCAAGCAGAGGTAGCTCATTCTTCAGCCATAAATGGACTGGACAGAAATGCATAGATTTGAAAAGCAACTCTGCCTTTACTTAAAAATTAGTGGAAAATTCAAAAGTAAAATCCTTAAAATTATGTCTAATTTCCATCTTTAACTTTCTGGGGATGCTGATGGTGGCAGAAGGACACTTTTAATAAAAATTGTTTATTTTCCCACTCTGGTAAATGTCTTTAGTAATGCTTCCAAGTAATATCTGTGGATACACTGCTCCAGGAACATAAATTGTTGAGTCCCAGAGCCTATCACATGCCTCTGTTTTCTCCTTAATTTTCATTGCTTTGGTATCTTCTTTTCATTTAAGGGAAGATTCTTCTTTGTGAAGTGGTTCTAAAAATTTTAATACAGTTTAAGGATTTAGAACTTTTTTTTTCATAAATAGATAAAAATAGAGTAGAAAAGCAAAGGTGAAGAAAAGAGGGAAATCGGATTCATAATTATACTCTACGCTAAGCTCCCAGTGCTCAGTTTTATCCTCTGGAATATTAAAAATGAAGAGAAACACATCAAAACTAAAAATGACTAAATCACTAAATGTAATCTGAGCAAACAAAATCCCTCTGCTTTCACCATTTCCGAATACAGAAACACTGCCAGAGGAAGATAAGCCAATTCGATGCAGCTGGATTTTTAATAGGCTAATCATGCCTCCATAGAAACAGGTTTCCCTTCCAGACTTATCAAGCAGGACAGTCTACATTTGTTGCTTCCACTACGAATTTTGATAATCTTCCATTAGTAAACACTGGAAGTTGGATAACCTGACAGTGCTGGTGGAAAAAAGGGAACTAGCTAAGATAAGCCACAATGGCTGTGAATTTGGTAAGACAAAAGATACAGAATTAGCTAAGTTTCCTTTAAACTGCCAAACAGAAAAGGCATTTGTTGGAGGTTGTAGAGTATTTATAGCCCAAGAGTCTTAACTGTTTCACATCTCAAAAAAATACCCTAATTCAAAAGACTGATTTCATCCATGAAGAATTGTTCCACCTTAAATTTTAAAGGAAAACTTTACCAAAAGTTTCCAAAAGTTTATTTATATTTTACTTTAAAAATAGGACAAACACAAAAAAGAATCTCATCTTTGTTATTACCATTAATTGCTAATGCTTTAAGATGAGCGCAAAAAAGAACTAGGAGAAGCCTTTTATTTCATTCAAAACTTCTTCAAATAAATATTCTATCAAGAAATCAAGACCCCAACCATGCTTTTTTGGGCTGCACACAAAATTAATAAAGCTTGAGAGAGCACATTGCTATTTGCTTGCATGTATTTACATTTCTTTAAATATTTCAGAACAAGAATGTCTAAAGCAGGAGAATGGCAGATACTTCAAGTACAGCATCTCAGTGGTGAGGCACTGCAACAGGTTGACCAGAGAAGTTGTGGATGAAGTATTCAAAGGTAGGTTGGATGGGGCCTTGAGCAACATGGACTAGTAGGAGGTGTCTCTGCCCATGGCAGGGGTTGTAAATAGATGATCTTTAAAGGCCTTTCCAAGCCAAACTATTCATTGATCTCTTCAGTGACTTGGACCTTCAACTTTGCAGCCTTACTTTGGGACTAAATTATTGCCTTCTACCGTTATTAGGAATATCCTGGACAGAAACGATCCTTTCCTTTTTAGTAGATAGAGTAAAAAGTAAGCTGGAAAAAACAGTAAAAAAAGTTTTTAACAAGTTCTAGGGATTTTTTTTTTTTATGATTGCTTGGATTTTTTTCCCCCAGGGCAAACTTGGAGATTGTGTGAAATCTCTGATTCCAACCATCTACAAGGACAAAAGCAGACATTTACAAAAAGTGCATTTTTTCCCCCTAATTCCAGGTGGATGTTTTCTCATTAAAAAGGTTGGATTTGTATGATAAAATTAATTCAGTGACATGTCAAATAGCATGTCACCAAGATTATAATAAAGCCTTTTTTTCTCTTAGCCCTTAACTTTACAGACTTACTGGTTATGCAGGCAACAATCAGCATTTTTGCAGATAAATCCTGTTTCTTTTATTTCTGTGGTTTGGCTGGAAAATCCATAAGCTTCTATGAAACTCTGCAACCTCAAAGCTATCAAAATTTGCTTTGAAATGAGGACATCCAGCTTTTTATGGGAAATTTAGATAGCCAGCAATGATTAGCGTAACGAAGGACAGCTTTTCAAAAATTGAAGAGCATTTATCAAATCCCTTGGGTTCAAGCGCAAAATGTTGAAATATGAAAGTTATAGTAGCAAAGATTTTACCAATTCTAGGGATAAACAACCACAGTGAAACTCTGATCTGCCAACAGGCACCACTAACTATAATTTGCTTCCAATGCAATCATACTTATTCAGCACTACACCATAGACCTACCTCTTCAGTCTCAAGACAATATAATTGACCACACCATACGTACACTTAAGAAACAACCTTGCCAAATCCCAAATTAACTGTAGATTTTATTTATATTTTGAAGTGTTACCTGTTTCAATTTTAGGAAAAAATTTTCAGTAGAGCTGCGTTTGCTGAAGGGCCAGAACAACCTCTCATTGGGTGAACAAACTCTGACTTTAGTCTCCAAAATGAATCGAACAGGTTCCTGGACTTCAGTTATTACCAAATCAACAGCAGTAGTCATGAACAATACTTTATCTAGAGAGAAAAAAAAAAACAACAAAAAAACGCAAGAGTATTCAAAGAAATATTTCAAACAAAATATTCCATATTTTCCCGGTAACACGAAAGAACAAAAGAAACTTTTTTGCAAAATGAATTTATTTTTCTTTCTAATTTATCATCTCAAGCCCCCCGGTTTGAAAACATGAAAATAAGGTGACAATGCACTATCCACTAGAGAGTAAGAAAGCTTAAGCCTTGAAACCAAGAAAATGATCTTGTTAAAGTGAATAAAAATTCTGCTTCTTCCAATTCCAGTGAAAGGTATGAAAAATCTTCATAAAATATCATAAAAATTCTGTATACTTCACTCAACAGTGCTGATCTCTCACCATCTACTCTAATTATCTTTTAGTTGTTTTTAGAAATTACTTTGACAATGCTTTAAGTTCCACAGTATTGAAGGCAGCATTTAAGACCATCTCAGCTATGAGACTCAGAAAATTCACTCTACAGCATGATACTCCAAAAGGAGGCAACAGGACTCACTGATCTATGAGATCTTTTCTCGTATTAGATGATGAATTGTGTCCTTTAGGTAGGATGGCATTCAATCTAGCAACAGACTGTACCCAGCTGTACCCAGCAGTTGACTTTATGACTTCGCCCAGTCAATTCCTATTAACTTCCCCAACCTCTGACATGCAACTGTGACAACAGATTGAAAAGACGATAATTCAGATGACATCTTAAAAGAAGTAATGACAGATGTGTTTCAGGACTCAAGAGAGTAAGGCAGCATCAGCTATTTTCAGATTACAGTTGGGAGCACTTGTACAGATACCCTTCTTTTCTAATTAAAAACTTCGATTCAGAGAAATCTGAACTGACCACGGAAACCAAGCAAAGAAGGAATCTGCAACAGTCATTTAGTGCCATTCTCAAAGGGATTCTTAAGAAGCTCTAATGCTGTGCAAAGCATGCACCTCCTGTCCCCACACCTATGCAGCGTCCTACTGGGATACAGTTATTCCTACAAGGAATTAATACTGAACACAAGAATTGTATGGTAGCCTCCTGTTTTGTTTAGGTTTTTATGTAATAGCTGGCATGCTACTTTCTGAGAATATTTCCCATACTATGAAAGTCTTTTGTGAGGTTCACCTGAAAAAAGAATTGATCCTGATGCCTACCATACAAGGCATTTGCCCTGGCTGGGGTAACATCTGGCAAAGTTCATACCTTTTGGTGTTTCTTCATTTACAAACTGGAAGTGTGGAGATTTTTGATTCCAGCTCCCAGTGATCACATATGATTTCCCATCAGAACTTTTACCCATGGACTCCTAGAAACAAGGTAAGTTTATGTAGTTTTATTTAAATTCAGTAAATCTCTAGATTATTAAGTTTCAGCCCCATAAAACAACTATAGACTGCCAGGAGAAAGGCAACCATCTGAAGTCTACATGACACAGTCCTGTAACAGAGATTATCTCTAAGGAGAATAGAGTTCCCACGCAGTCTTTGGGTTCATTATTACCTGGACCTTTTGGGCAGTCACTACTGTATCAAGCAGATACCTCATAAATTCTAACAAGTTTGCTTTCACAAGACAGTTGTGAAGGCAGATGATTTCTATCATTGTTTTACAGATGGAAAGGTGAGTCATAAAACAAAGCGCCCAGTAATCTCAGTGCTGTATTTAAGTCACTCAATTTTTACAGTGATAAGTATGCTATAAAACATTTGTAGTGTTCAAAGCACAGCTCTTTAACATTCAGCACTTTCCAACAGTAAAGTTCCATGTTTCTTACTGCAGGCCCCTGAGAACAGTCATGACTAACTGCTAAATTGACCAAGCATCAGGTCATGTTCCAACTGCAGCAGAGGCAGGGATTCAACCCAGCTGCCCCTTAATAGCATAAGCTACAGCATCAAGCCCCATCAACAAACGTGCAGAACTGTCTTCACTGTCTATCCTGAAATCATGCAAAATTGCAATAAAATTTATCACTGAATATTGCTAACAAAAGGTCCTTACCAAATCTAAAAGGTGCATGTCACCACTCCGCACATCTTTCCCACGACTAAGGAGAAGGCCAAAACATCTGCAAAGCCAGGCAAAAAAATTAAACTTCAAAAATTAGCTTGAGTCATAAAAAAAATCATTAACACCCCCTACCTAAATATTTGCAGTCATACATCACAAGCAGCCCATGTATCCAAAAACAAACGTCAACAAACCGTGACATTTGAAAGCAGCATCAAGCACAACAAGCAAAACCATGTCAAGTCGACATTAAAAACAACAAACCATATTTTAAGGAGCATATTTACTATATGATTTTATCCTGCCTACAAGAGCCTGGAAAGTTGTTGAATTATCTTTGTTTGCAAGAGCAGTGTAGAACAGACACTGCTAACAAGAGTTTCCTATCCTGCAGGACAACTTGGCCTGCATTCTTCCCTGGTTTTTTTTGGGTTGCTTTGTTCCCCCCCCCCACCTCCTTTTGGAGACATATTTGCATAGAATTTACTCTTTGATACAGACAAGAATCAGGAAATTCCAGATGAAGTGCAAGGACCTGTCTTTATGGTTTCATTTCACAAAGACTTTTGGCCCACACAAGTACACTCCACTTTAGCCTCTCATTTCCCACACTGTCCTGTACTTCATTTCAGACTGTGCAGGCTGGCAGAAGCTGCATCTTTTCTCTGTAGTATGAGCAGCACAAAACTTTTATCAGTAGTGAAAGATTTGAAGTCTGCGCTCTCCCCTTCCTGACACAGACACTTCAATGTTGTAGAATTCCAGACTGTGGCAGACTCAAAGCACACATACAATATTGTTAGGCGAGATGAAAGGAAAGCAAATTGAAGTAACTCAGTCACACTGATTATAGCCTCAGCATTTAAGGCAAACTGGCCACTGAAATAAAAGCAGTATTTTTTTCACAGAGAGTTTGACATGGGTACTTAGAGGCATGCAACCACTCATTCCACCACAGATCTGTGCAAGTTGCGACTGTGCCTGTACTGTGCCCCTGCCACCCACATGCTGACCAAACCAATCTGATCTACACAACTCAAGAGAGGTGTGGTCTTAAGTCACACAGATGGAGTGGTCATAGAACAACTACTTATCTGCTGCCTCAGAGGAAATAAAACATCAAACAGAAAAAGAGGGTTTTTTTAAATCCATGGAATTACCTCTCAATAGCAAGTTCTTTATTAGTTGTCTGCTGGACGTAAATCACTATCTTCTTATCAATGCCTTGACGGAGCTTAAAGCATTGCCTGTCCTTGTCTTTGGGAACCGCACTGTGAGTTACCATGAAAGGAAAAAAAACTCAGTATCATTTATCTGCATTCCTTGCATGTATCAAACCTATCATCAGACTCTTGGTGAAGCCAGCTTTTTACCCAAAATCACTAAAGACCTTTCTTCCTTGCACACATCAATCAGTATGAATGACATGAAAGAAGGGGCAATATAATTAAGGTGACATTATTTTATCATCATTAGGTGAAAACCAAGGACAACTTTCAGAACAAAAACTGTGTTTTTATACTGTGGCTTAGTGTTGTAAGACTTCCAGCAGCACTTCAAGAGAGTTTCTAAGTCTTGATTCTCCAGGTAACACCAAGTATTAATCTGTTAAGCAGCTACTTCTAAGAAACAGCATATCACTTTCTTTCACAAAGCAGGTGACTATTGGGGAGCACACCAAGTCAACAGGCCAAGAGACTGCACCCGTTTTTAGATTATTTCCCTTATTTTTTTCTCTAGAGAGCACCTTCTCCTAAATGCTGCAAAGAGGAGAGCGTGCTACAGTGGAAAAACCTAAGCTTACCCTTTCAATGCCAACACACACACACTAATGTTTTAGCATTAATATTCCCTGCAGAGCAATATAGTTACTCTAAATACTGGACAAATTGAGACTGTTGGGTTTTGATTTTAAGTCAGTCACATGTTAACTTTTCCCTTGGATGTAAAAATAATCCTTATTTTATTTCAGACTTTCAAACTATGCATAGTTACCCCGAAGAGCTGCAAAATGGATTGTGAAGTATTACCCAGAATTTAACACCTCCAGTCAAAACCGGATTTGTTTTCTGACAGCAGGTGCTTGCCCAGGCCACAGAATGGCAGAGTGCCTCCAACTGTCAGCAGGAGTTTTGTCTCCAGGGCGAGGACAGTGGACTCATGTTCTTAGAGTCAGGACATGCCATCAGAGCTCATTTCCCCAGCAAGAAAGAAATGCATTGCGAGTGACCCAGGCTGACAAGTGAAGTCAGATGAGCCAAGACAGGATCAAGTGCATTATCAGCAACTGTCAATGTGGAAAGTGTTCTCTCAACTTCCAGGTAAGTACGAGTCTGCACATGAAGGGTCACACAAGGATTAGTGTCAGACTGATAAAGCTTGCTCTTTGAATTAAAACCTCTACTGTACACCCAATGCAGGTAGGATTCTGCTTAGCTGGAGGCAAAAGTCCATTTTTCTTCCCTGTGTAGAGTATGTACACAGCTTTTAAAAAATGCCCTGTACCATCCTGATTGCAACTGTTTTCGAGGCTCACAAGACCTTTAGAAACATCCACAAAGGCAGAGGCTCAGTCTACAGTCCATGCTGACATACTCAAGATAGGTAGGACTGAAACAGCAGCACAACTTCTGGTCACAATGTAAGCATCAAACACGAGTCTGGCTCACATTACCTGCACTGCTGTGCTATGCTGACAGTGGTACCAAGCCAGTAAGACTGACCTTCACCCAGCATATTGCTGTGTGCTGCAGCTGCGCTTCCATCTGCCCTGAACCCCAGGGCTGCTGCTGCATCCAAGCCCAAGAACAGTAAATATCTTCCAGGCTCAGGCCCTCAGATAAATTATTTTTTGGTTTCAACACTTGTGCAATCCTTTGCAGTGCTAAATAAATATTGGATTATTTAATGGGATCTATTTATTTATTTAATAAATAAAAATTGAGATTAATCTAAATCCATGAAGAGAAACATCTCCGAAGCTGTGGCTACAAGCCAACATGCTCACTAAGTCAGAGTATTTGGCAGACATGCTGTACTGAAATAAAGACAATTCAGCAATTACAGAACACTATAAATGGTGACATAAAACCTCTAAGGGCACTGTGTATAGGCCAAGCAGAAAAGAAATAACTTTTTAGCATAAACTAAAAAAAAAAAAGTCTTTTTAGAAACCATTAGACTTAACATGAAAACAGCATTAACTGATGTAATGTGAAAAGCTGCTCTAATGCTCTCATCCTACATCACTGCTTGGTTCAGGAGTAAAAAAAAAAAAGGAAAAATTAAATTCTGAAAACTCAGTTAGAAAAGAGAATCAGGTAAAAATAGTCTAAAACAGAATCAGGTAAAAACAGAGTCCAGCTTTGTTCAGAAAGATTTTTTGATACTGATAAAGAGGATCACTAAAAATGAGTATTTCAATGAAACAGATCGTAGCAAAACCAAAGAGAACTAATATTGATGATCTTTGACAATGAATTTGAATTTTGCCACCTTTTCTGTTTTAGCTCATGCAGAGATCAGTTCTAAAGAATCACAAGGAAATGGGAACAGATGAAGGACTTATTCTTTACATTCTTGAAGGGCATGACATAACTAGAAACTGCAGTCACAAAGGAGAAAATAAGAAAGCTGAGCTTCCGCTAGGATAAAAATAACAGAACATCTAGAGGCAAAGCCATTCAAGGATTTACCTTTCCTGGGCAGCACTGGAAGATCTGAGCTTGAACTATACAACTCCAGTAACTACCAAAGCACTATCATGTAAAGAGAGAAAAGTCCAGTATATATAATTTGTTCTACTACATTCTGCTCTCAAACTTCACGAGAGAATTCTCTCTGATCAACATATTTCAGAAAGATTAAATGGAATTCATCCCATTCATGGAACAAATGCAAAGCTAATGACCAAAGTCAAAACACAAAGTGGTTTTTGTGTCCTTGTGTATTTGAACCTTCTGTCTCCACACAACATCTTTCCCATGACTGCAGATAAACAACTATTTAAAGAAGGGCTTTAAATGACATTATTAAAATAAATTCTAGACACTCGTTGATCTCAAATTCGTGACACTATGGTTCTTTGCTGACACTGTGTTGCACAGAGAGCCAGATCTCTGCAGACAAAAACCCCATTATGGACAACTACACCTTTATTTAGTTCTGGAATAGAAATGTGGGAACAAGTCTGAGATCTTGATCATCAAGCTTTCAGCTGATGAAGCAGTAATAGCCCTATACTAGATATTAAATGTGTCTTGTGGCAAACAGAATTGGCTGAATACTTCTCTAGAGAGTAACTCTGGGATCAGCAAAATTATTTTTAAAATCATTTTTGTCTGCGATTAATTTGAACTAGAATGGGAACTTTCAAAAGGAATATTTAGGGGCCACTTCAGACTCATGCTCCCTACTCACTCACTTTCTAATAAAGCCAGAGGCTGAATGCACAGGAATGAAAGAACTATACCTGAAATAACCTTTTCCATCATCTTCTTTGATTTCCAGTGACACAGAGAAGGTGAAAATATCACTGTCTGGAGTCTGCGGGGTGGGAATGGCTGAGAGTGGAGTTTGTTTGGCAGAACGACGGAAGGCAGTGGCAAAGCTGTATAGTATTCGGCTCACCTGCATTTAGACAGCACCAAGGAAAGGTCATAAAGCTACAGACAGACAGAATGCAGCACCTGAATCCTACCTGAATTGCCACTAAAGACTAAGATGAGAAGCGACTGGACAAACAGAATTCAGTTTTAACATCGAATTAACTGTTTATTTGCACTTCTTAAAAGGACAGACTATTAAATGTGCATATTATTTTGTAATTGAGGCTTCAGTTCTTAACTTCAGGTAGAAAACAGCTGAAAGTGATGAATTACATTACTCCTAAAGTGCCTGAAATGCTTTGGTTTAATTTCTGCAATAACATTTATATGTATATAGTTATCATTTGACAAAAAGATTCAACTTACAGCCTCTTGGATTTCACATCGGAAGACATGAATCCTGAAGAGTTCTGCATTGTAGTGGCTTTCAGTGAAAGCAAAGCAATCACTTTCAGGGGTTCCATCATGCCCTCGTACACAGAAAAGGATTTTATAGATTGGATAGTTTTCTATTTCTGTGTTTGTCTGAGGATCTAAAAGTCTGTTAAAAGAGAGAGGAATAAAACCCAAAGCTTGCACCTGTAGAGGAATTCCTTCTGCCAAATATTAACTTGCAAACATTATCAATTTCATAGCTTGCATTTGACTGTCACTTACTGCAAAGCTTGACCAGAACAATTATATTTCAATTCAACAGTATAAAAACATACAACGCAACAGACATTCCCACCAATAATTTTCCCCACAGCTTTCAGGGCTTACCCTTCAAAAAGCTACACTAACATGCAGCAATGGACAGCCTCATCCCTGGGTAAGCGTCCTGTAATCAGCCATTTTCCAGCCCTACAAACTGAATACTTTCCAGGCTATTTCCAAAGTGTACCCCAATAACCACTCCCACTATGGCTTTGGGGACACCTTGTGTCACCACAGTATTTTATGCTGACCCCTGGGCATAAGATGTCTTTGGTGAACAAATTCAAAGCATCACTTTTTATGGATCTCTTTAAAACCCACATTTTCCAGTAAACAAAATCCCAAGTTGCTCGTGTCTTCTCCAAGGCTTATTTTCTTTGCTAAAAATAAATAAGATTAAATCCACAGAGTCAGAGAATATACCCAAGTGAGCATCATACCTCACTGTCCCTTCAGAGACATTAGGCACTGACAGAGTCACATCTAAAGAAATCTGGCACTGGCTTCGTAAAATGGACATCATTCTGAGGGCTTCCACTTCGCTCCGGGGAGCATTCACAGAGGCACAGCCTAAGTAGGTGAGCTTGCTAAACACCACACTGTCCTCATCTGTCATCGGTGTGAAAGGGCTCAAATCCTCACAGTCTGGAGTAACAAAAAAGTTGAACGTAAGAAGTAAGACAAGGCATAAGTAAATAATCAGAGATTAACACATCAGTAACTAAATGGCAAAAGCAACCAAGAAACGTATTACACACTACAGTCAGGTCAGGCCAAAACACTACAAGAAAACTGCCAGAAAGTGAGTTCTGATGGCAGACAGCAACTTAGCTATCCCAGCTACAACCAATTCACTCAGAGGGCTTCTTTTAAACGTAAGAGTGCACCAATTTTTATTACTACAATAAGATGCATAGACAAGCTGAACAGACTAATACTTTATACAGCCTGGCAAGCCAGTAAAATATTCCTGCACACATCTCCAGGCTAACACAGCAAGTGTTTTCAGAAGAGAGGACAGCTCAGCATAGGTTAATGCTTGCATCACTTAACCTGGAATCTACCTCACTAGGTGATTATAATGGAATGAAAGTAGCAAAGGTGGTAGACAGACCTGCATCTAAATTCTCCTCCCTTTCCCCACAAAAAGCTAGCTCACAAAGTACCACCAGGCATTCCCCATTTTTTTTTCTAACCTCCCTGGGGTGTTTTCACTGGCAAACTCATTTCTGGTTTCTGAAGTCCTGCCACCGACACTGGGTTAATGGTAGAGGATGCTGAAGCTTCAAGGACAACAGGTTCTTCCCCATCTCCATCCGTTCTAACGTCTTCTCCATGGTCCCGGTCACTCGACTGATCTTCTATGGGTGGGTCCATCAGCACGTCTTCAAGCTCCCTCTGCAGCTGCTGTTCACTTCCATTCCCCACAATCTAAGAGCCAGAAACAGAGTTGGGACACAAAAAAAGACTTGTCAAATGGAAAACAAACAAACAAAACCAACAAACACACCAACCCTCAGGCACAAGGTCGTTCATACAGCTGCTTCTGCCAACCAAAGCAGCAGTTAACAAATTTAACCTAGTTACAACGGTAAACACAAACTGCAATGTGCAAATGCTCACCAGGACAGATTATATCCTCCCTCCTTCAACAAATCTATAAGCTCAAAGCAGGAATTTTCTATCACTGGAAAAAGAGAGGCTATTACTTTCAAACTAGTCTTTAATCACCAACTACAAAGATTAGCTTATGACAGAACAAACTGACAGATGCCCACAGTACAGCAGTCTATAATTATAGATTCTCAGACTGGTACCAGAAAGGGCCAAGTATAATTAAATATGTTACGTGGTTCATGGGTAAGATAGCAAAGTTTCACAGGAAGAGAAGAATCTGGAACAGGATTATGCCATCATGCTGAGGAGAAGAGGTAGTGCTGTTTATTTCCGAACACTCATCTACAGCCTGACTTTGTACTCATTGAAGTCAACATGAAATCATGAAGCAACCTAAATGGTGCGAAATTAGGTGCTAAGCTAGACAGAGAATAAAGACATTAATTTCAGGAAACTCTTAGAAACTGTATGTAAGGAAACTCTTTGTCCATTCCTCTGCAATTAACAGGGAAGTGACTGATGCTTTACATAGCTCAGAAATTAAGCACGGAAATACAATTTACAGAAGTATTTTACCAGATGGCAGACAAAGGTACTTGATTCCAACACTTCTGCTGCTGCTGGTTAAATTCAACCTCATGAGCAGATATGCATTTCTATAAGCTGACTGACTTCAGATGCTACACACAAGCTAATAAAATCCAACTTGCACAACTACTCCAAATTCTTAAGAAGAGGGTAAATGAAATCTTATTAAAAGACAATGTTCTTTTTTAATCTGTAAAATACGATAGCAAAGAAAGGAAACCGTTAGAAACAGGAGAAGGAATACAGAGCAGACAGAAATCTGCCCATAATGCAATCTCAGTGTTGAACCAAATCCCACCTGCCTCAAAACTCACATCTCATAGTAGAAAATGAAATTATCTTGAAAGAACCTGAAGTAATGGTCAAGGTTCTCACATTTTAACAGTAAATAAAATCAACTTGAAGTCCAGCTAGGATTGTTGAAATCACACTGGAACAGATAATAGAACAACTTCGTGCACACATGGATTACCTTTGCAACAAATTAAGCATGCTCTAAACAAAACATCAGCTGTCATTTAAATATTTGTACGTGCACTTCCACCAGGCATGTCTCAGGAATAATCACAGTGAGATTAGAGGTTTCTCAGGCAAAGCAGAATTCTGACACATAGTCTTTTCCATCACATCCCTAAGACAAACTTTTCAGTTCAGAAGGAAAATAAAGAAACATGTTTACTCAGTGTCTTCTCTTCTGTAATCAGACCCACAATCTCCAAATAATTATTTCTAACAGCAGCCTTTATCTATACTGCATTAAAGAAGTAAATGGCATATTAGTTTTCTGTTGAAAATAATTATTTAATATATAATAATATTAACAAAGGACAGAATCTTTTGACCTGAAATTACTCTAGAATAGAGCAGAATACAGTTACTTTAAAAGAAGTTTCAGATCCCTGTTCTTCAGAATAAAGTATGCAAAAAATGAAATTCACAGGTAATGAATAAAACAGCAAGCACACACGATCCTATAGGCAGGAAGGACATAAAAGTAACAACCTAGTGACTGTTTTACTACAGAATTTAAACAACAATAATCCATGAGATATTTATGCTCTTGAAAATCATGCTCAAAGAAATTTTTTAGTATTGATTAAAACACATTCATGTGCTGTCTGGGATCAACTGCCATGAGTAGGACACAGCTGCACAGCCATGGAAGCATCAGTAACCTGTAACTAGGTAGAGGAACCCACAGATTTGCATTTTCTTCCCAATAATTTGAGTATTCATTTGTATGATTCATCATGGAACCAATGAAAAACATTGCACAAGCACGTGGTCATCAAAAGCATAATCCTCCTAAGTATCAAGTTTATTATTTAGGTCTTCATAGGTATTTGTCAGAAAGATGATGATGATAATGCTGATGGAAGATGCACCATGTTACTTTACTGCACAGAGTTTATATGTTTTGCAACAAAATATAACAAATTACTTACAATGTCCTGCCAGTCACCTTAAAGCCTATATATTTAAAAAACTGAAATAATTTCTGGTTTACAGGACCTGTTTTCTCTGAAACCTGAACTTAAAACTCACTCTGGCAAGAGCCTGCGTCTCACATGCTCTTCCTCACAGTGATTTAACAGACTTCAGTTTGGATTTGGAATTTGGTGAGGAGTCCAATGAGAATTAAATGTTGTAAAGGTATCAGCTATAAAATCTGCATGAAAAACGTTCCATTCCATCAAGACTACAAGCCAAAAAAGTCTGAATAGTGATCTACTGTATTTGGTAAAATAATCAGTATCAATAACTTATATCTAGATACCACCCTATAAAACATCATCTTGAAAACAGAAGTTCCTAAAAATACTAGTGACAGGTAAAACACCAGTGCAGGTTGTTTGTGGTGTGACAGGAAATAGGCACCTAAAAGACAAAAATGTGTCTTGTAAATATTCTAAAACCTCATAGTCGAAATCTTAACTTAAAAACTAATTTAAAAGAATCCCTGCAAGAAAGCCTTCCTCCTAAGCTCAGACTACCCTCAGAAAGAATTCTGAAAGACATAATAAATAGAATTTTGGATTGGAAGAGCTCAGCTGTACTCACAGCCCAGAGAGTCAGGTGCAACAAACCAGTCGCCCAAGAAATGAGGCCTAAAATACAAATTAAAACTAACTTCATGTCAATCAAAGTCTCTTATGCAACTGCATAAATTCATCACAGTTATGGGAACAGTGCACTTTAAGATGTAAACCTGATTGAATCTTTTCTGCAACCCAAAAAGCCAGTAAGAGGCAGCATGAGAGAGTGCAGCAGAACCAAAAGCTGAGGGAAGAATAAGATGTACCTAATAAATGCTTCAGGTAAGTTTGCTTGAGATGGAGGAAAGAAATCATTTACCCTAATGCTTGTTTTCTCCAGTTCTCACAAAACTGAAGACCAGCTTCACTTAACCTTTAAATGTGTTGCTCTAAAGGAATTTCACTGCATCCTAAGGGATTTATTAGAACTGCAGTTTATTCCCTTCTCCTGACACACATGCTGCTGGCCTCTGCTGTAAGAGGTCTCATTGTACCATGGAGTTCAAGAACTCCTGTTCTACAGTGTGCTCTAGAAGCAAAACTTTTGTAAATCCAGTTCAGCTCCACTGTCAGTGGCAAAAGCAGACACAGAAACAACATCAGAATGGCTAGAAAAATGTATTTCTGGAAAACAATCCCTTTTTAAACTGAACCAAGTATTTCATCACAGACAAAAAAGAAAAAAACACATTTAAGAATTATGACCAACTGAAGAAAAATAGGGTTCCTGATTGTACTTAGAAGTTCTAACAAAAATTAAAGTATGCATTGATTCAATGTACAGTATTATCACTTAAAACTACAGCATATCAACAAATCTGAAATGAGAGCCTTGGGTTTGATGTCCAAATTTCACATCCTATCACATTCAGCAAACACAAGACTAAATTTCTAGCACCATCCTCAGACTGCTCTTTGCAAATGAAAGATCCTCAAACTGCTTTTCTAAAAAAAAAAAACAAAACAAAACACCACAACAACAACAAAAATCCCACAAATTACACCTTGTCAAGTATGAACTGAACTTCTTTTCTGCTTTTCTTAGCACATCAAAGCAAATGGGTTTTGACATCCTCAGACAAATTAACTTGGTTGTAAGTACCACAGCCATTGCTTTTCCTGGAAAAAAAGCATTTCTTCCTCTAAAATACGTAAATAACTTCAGTTCTCATCTCATACTATTAATTTTGCATATGCTACTTAAATGCTTCTAGATATCATGGTAACAGTACCCTTAACATACCCCTGATAACCTTCACAACTCTACCTATCCATGCACACAATAAGCAGTTTATTAATACAGTATAACTGGCAAATGAATGACTATTTGCAAGATAAAAAAAGATATCTATAAAAAACAAAGCCTTTAACTAGGCTCCATTTCTTCTCTTGTAGAACACCATCAAAAGATAAATTCTGTCCCCAAGAATAGGTAACAAGTCTCCCCATTTCCTTTTAAAGTTTTCACCTCCTTAAGCAGAAGGAAGAAGGTTAACAGACAGATCCCTGTATAGGAGAATCTAGACTGCATACGGACTGCCTATCTAAGGTGTAATATTTCCATTAATCACAGATTGCAGCCAATAACCAAACAGTACACTTCTGAAACACCAGAACACTGAAAGGCTCAAGGTGAATCACTTTGTTCAAGGATTGTGCTCAGTCTTGGCACCAAATTCATAAAGAGGCTTATCTTTAAGACCTGCAAAGCTCTGTGGTATTCAGTGCCAACTCAGGGAACAGCATAACTATTTTACAGCTGTTGATGATCAGGAGCCAGGAGCATTAATGTAACTTTATTTTACAACTGTTGATGACTGGGAGCCAGAAGCACTAATGTTCTCCTTTCTCAACCAAAGAAACAGTATATCTGCAGCCAGCATTTCATAAACCACCTTGGTAGAAAACACACGAGGAAAATTTAAGCAGCAAGCTCCAGGAGTCACTTTGAAATTGATTAAGAATATTCTCTGAAAAACTCACAAGCTTTAGGAAGATGACTTTATACAGAAGTCTCTTCAATTTCTTTGACACTGCATGACAATCATTAGACCAGCAATACAGAGAGCTCCAATATGGAGCAAGAAGCATTGCAGACTGTGGCATTTCATGTTTCCAAATTTTCACTGGGAAAACCAGGATGGAATGGAAAATACGGTTGACCATCTCTGTCTGCTGGGGTCTTGAATGACACACCACAACTTTGGGAGATAATTACATACACTGCCACATATGCATTCTCAAGGTAAGCATCGCTGTGGAGACTAATCTGAATTCTGAAGTATTTACACCTGCTAGAATTTGCAGCATCTAGAAAAACAAGCACCAGGCTTCAGAAGTCACCAGGCCAATTGTTCAAGAAAACATCATTTTTTTAAGACTACCCTAAGATGTAAAGTGGCAATCTTCTGCAATAGCAATAAAATAGAAGTGAACATTTTTGCCAGATTAAGCAAAAGCAAGACCCTGAGACTCTAACTAACAGAATCAGCTTGAAGTCCTATGTAAAAGAAAATAGCCACTTATAAAAGCATGTCTTGTCCAGGACTCAAAGGAAGGCAAGAAAAACAGACAGAGCAGCTGGGAGGTAAAGGCAGAAGAGCAAAGGCATCAAGAAATGTTCAATAAAATCTCTGTTACAACTGTTGCAAAGGAAAAGAGGAACACCCATTCCAACAGGGACACCACACGATTTCTTCTCATCTTTAAAGACATTAATTTGAAGACAAAGATGTGACTGTAGACACCAGTCTCTTGCAGTGGTGGAATACTCTTTCCATCTCCCACAAAGAACATACTAACTTCACTCACTCTGGGAAAGAGCTGGTTTTCAACACATTGAAATGACAGAATTTGGAGTGATTGCCTTACTTGTGACACTTTGCTCAAAGACTGCTGAAATACAAACTGAGATGAAAGATTGTCTTTAAGTAGCCAACAAGCCCCTCCCCTCCAGTCCCCCCCTCCTTCCCACCCTCCCCAAAAGAAGGAAGGATAGAAAGAGAGTGACAAGGGTCTCTTTTCAGAACAGCACTTTTAAAAGTGAGATGATGTCAATGCCCTTCCAATTCACACAAGCCTACCACTTAGGCTTGTATTCTCAGATTCATGCCAAGTTGTTAGTTACAACTACACTTCTACATTTCTTAAAGAGAACATTTCACATTGGGGAAAACTTTAATATGTGTCTGAAATAAAGGATATGGTCAAATCAAGTGTATGTTTACAGGGCTTTCTAGATAGAATCTAGATAGAATCACAGCTCCAAGTTCTTGACAGTCTGTTTCATTCTATGTACTTCCTGAAGGATTCTGAAAAGTGGGGGGAAACCCACAAGTAGTGATGGAGAGTGCTCTTCCTCAAAACCTAATGTAACCTCTGACATCAGCAACAGCAATGCAGAAATAAGTGACAAAATTGATTCTTAAGTTCTCCCTTCTGTCAAGTTTTCCACAACAAAGAAGTCCCTCTTTAAGCTCTCTATGGTTAATTTGATTTAGAAGAATAGGGAACAAACTCAGGATATTGATTCTTACCTTCAGTCCTGTTTTTTCATCATCACTACCATTATTTGTAGATGGTGTTTCGTCCCCTTGCCTGGAAACCAAGACAAAATCTTCACTGTTAAGAGTGGATACCGAGTCTGAAGAGACACTGATTTTTCCAACAGAAGCCTTGTCATCCATGACTTAAAAAGGAAGTTCGATTCATGAATGAGATTAAATATGTTATAAACTCCTGAAAAACAAAATCATAAAAATACTTATATAAAACTTCATGCTAAAATGCTCAAATGTTTCTTTTCAGAAACCTGCTGACTAGTTATAAAAAGTAATGCATCTGACAGCAAAACCAAGTTGCAACTCTTCTGGCAGTGTAACTCACAGTCCTGCTTTGATTTTGCTAAGAAGCACACTATGATTAGCGCACTGGTTTCCATAGCTCACAAAAGGGAAGGGAACAAATTGTTTGCAGTATTTCTTGATCATGTCAGGCACCATTTTCTACACATAGCACAGAACAGGCCCTGGGAACGTACACTGTGCCTGCTGACAAAGGACTCGTATTAAGGCCAGACCTGTAAAGTTCATTTACTTTCCTCAGATGATCTAACTTTACCTATGTTCATGCAAAAAATACCTCTGTAGCTATCAGAAGTCACTGTATGCCCCAGTCATGTTCTTTTCGTCCAAAACAGAAGTTAGATCTACCTCTTGCTACCTTGTGTTAAGGACACTCCAAAACCTTGGGACAGTCATTATGAATCTATGTTAAATCTTCTATACTCAAAAGGAACAATAAAAGACTTCCAAGAAGCAGGAAGAACAGTGTAGGCTGGTTCAGTACTGGGAATCTGAGCCAACAGAGGATTTTATAAAGCTGGACCTGGCACTGAGAGGCATTTGAAGAAAGGAACAAAAGGTGAAGTTCAGCTGCACACCTGAACTCCGCACTACAGATTCTCAGAATCCGTTGCTCTAAACAGACTGCTGTGATAAAAATGGGTGATTAAATTTCTCAGAAACTCAAATATACCCTTATCACAATGCCTCAGGTCTTTATATACTCCCAAGCATGACCAAAACCATGTGCTTTTTCAGTCTCAAGTTCTGCTTTCCATTTGATAGAATGCTGTCCCAACCTAGCTTCCAACAGAGAAGCCAACAACAGCAAAACCTGGCATGTCCACAAGCACAGCTCATCACATTCCTCACTGAACCAAGAACAATGCACCAAAAATAGCAAAGCCTGCTTTTATTTCTATCAATACCCCCTCTCTCCACAGCCACCAACATGACATGAAAACTGCCAGGAGGACAACAATTTTGTTTTTTTTTCCTCTGGGTTATTTTTAACCTGATGACTTTACCAATCGAGAAGTTTCATGGTCCTGAAACTTGTTTCACTGGACAACTGAAGCAATGCGTAAAAGGACAAACAAATGTGGCTGTTCATGAATAACAATACACATATGATTATTTAGTTTCCTTTCCAAAAGCATGTAAGGTATTTAGAGATCTTTTTCAAAACCATTTTAAGATCTACTGACTTTCAGTGAGAGTTACTCTAAGTGTCTCTCTGGCTCTACTCACATATATCATAAAGATAGGGCAGAGTTCTCATTTTTTAAAAATTTGCTTTTGTTTAAAGAATTCATACTGAAACATTTCTCTACCATACAGAGATCATTTGAAAATAACTATATCAAATATATTGAAATGCAGAATAAAAACAAGCTTCAAACACTTAATATCCCTCTGGCTTTACTCTTTTCATTCAAACAGTGCAAACGCATCTGCCACAGTAAGAGAGTACGAGTGGAAGAGTGGACTTTGATCACAAGCTGCTGTAAAGATCATCTAGGCAAGGATCAATTTAGCAATTTATTTTGGTATAGAGCATCTATCTTGAGACTGTTTCCAAAGTCTTCCAGTCTGACACCTTTCACCAACATTAATTTCAATCTAAGACAAAGTATGATGTGCTTTTGCATGCTCCTTTTCTGTAGCATGGTACAAGCAGACATAGCACTGAGTCCCAGAGCACAGCTGGCTTACCCTAACCCCTGCAGCAGTTTCACAATAGAGAATTGCAACAGAAGGTCCCAATTAGCACAACTTTCCCAACCTTACATCAAGCAAAAGTCTTACTGAAATTGCACAAGATAAGAGAGCACAGGAAAGCGGACAATGTAGCAGATGACTGCAAGAAGCTTTTGTTTACTAGTGATGTACCAGTGAAGCTGAATTACCCAACCACACTGGAATCTGCCACAGAGATTCATCAGATTAATGCTCAAATAGTTGATATGCAAAAGCACAGTCTTAAAATACTACAAATGCTAAAGTCTTGCCTGAAGTTAACCAAGATTTCCATATCCCCATACTTCCTTATGCAGGCATTTTATTTCCTCTCTTCCCTGCTATCACTTTGTTCCATGCAAATTGCCTCAGGGATCATTTTGCCCCCAGTCAGAAAATTCACAACGGCAGAATCAACAACAGAAAGTCTACGAGCTCATTAAAATATGGACCAACCTAGAAGGGCACACATCAAAGACCAGCAGAGCAATTAAACATGTCAGGCTTATGATTCCTCTGGAACCAAAAAGCAAAAACACACTGCAGCAGTGACAGAGCTCTTTAGTAATACCTGCAACCTGTCTAAGAATTGAAGCCTTCTCTTCTCACAGTTTAGAGAAAATACCCCAGCCAAATGTAGATCTCAACTTTAAGGTGTTTCTCAGAAGAAGTCAATGTCCTATCCTTTACAAGGAAGGAGACTTCGGTTTGTTTCAACATAAATAAAACAGGAGTTTTTGAATTCAGCAGTTTAGTTCCTGACACAAAATTACTCCACCATAACACAGAAGTTGCCTGAAGGTGTCTTTACACCTTTACAGGAGACAGAGTGTCTACATAAAATGCTTACTAAGAGGCAAGTTTTTAACTTCTTTGCTCACCTGTGTAATTACACGGGCATCCTGGCCTCTCCTCACACAAAAGACTAATAGAAAAAGCTGCAAAGTGAGAAAGTCAACACAGTTGGCTATTGGGTCACTGCTTTCTCTTTTATTTGAAATTCTAATTCTCAGTGCAATTCACCTTCACTGCTGTTGCTATGCAATGCTACAATGAGAGTCCAAGAATCATATTATCTTCCATAAAGCAACTAAACAACAATAGCAGCAACCCATCTTAGTCTTTCTGTTAAAGACAACATGTGGAGAACAACAAAGATACCACTCCCTATAGTAAAATCTCAAACAACTGGAAGGCAAACCTATCAAAGTTCAAGATTAGCTACACAGATGTATAAAACATTTATACCCTTTACTTTCCTATCCTTTCTCATGCATTTGACACCTGACCTGTAATGCGTGATGAAATTTTTCCTTGTAAGTACTGCCAGAATGAATTTCAAAGAGCTTAAAGCAAACAAAATATATAAAAAACAAAGACCAGGAAACCTTCCATTTTGCACTACTGTGAGAGACTGAGGCTTGAATACCACCGAGACGTGTGACAAGTGAAGCAAGGCACTCCTAACTATGGCTGGTCTCACTGTTTCCAAGAATTGCCCATTTTCCAGTCTTTAGAACATCCGCACCCACACAAAAAGTCAGGGGGTGAGCCGAAAAATCACAGTTTTGGCAGAGAACTTCTTGGACTATTTAAACCAGCAGTACTCTTTGAGCCAACAGCAGATGTAGTACCTTTAGCATGGAATTCAAAGGGAAATACATCACAGAAGATACGTAAGTCTCTGATTTTCGGAGCAGTAAAGAGAATAAGCCTGAGAATAGCATGCAAACTAGAGAAGACAGGATTTTTTTCTCCATTCAGATCTTCTTCAGCTTTTGTATTTCAGTTGCAGTTCCTATAGTGACTCCACAAAGTTACAGTGTAGCTGATTAAGAACGCACCAGAAACAGAAGAACAATGCAGCAACACTAACTAGATAACTGAAGAACAGTGCGATTCATGAAGCTGCCTTAAAGAACAAAATCAGAAAACCCGGGTGTTCAAAATAAATTTAAATTCTCTATCCCTTAAAATATAAAACACTAATTATAACGTTAAAAAAACATGGAAAACTAGGAGGTAGCTCGCAACCAAGACACTGAGACGACTGATTTGGTGCAAACCAACTCCCTGAAAAAAATGTATTTTCTATTTGTCTGGCTTTATGCATAGCTTAATAATCTCCAGTACAGTTCAAGTTAAACACAGTTCTACTTTCATAGTTTTCATCATTAGCATCTTAGTGTGGGTGACAAGTGGAATTTGTAGCAGAATTCAGAAGTTTTACAATGTACTTCATAAAGCTGTGCTACAGCAAGAGACAGCATTTGTTAGGACTCTGAGCTCCTTACAGTCATGACATATGTGACATTTTTACCTTCACAATTCAAAGTGTATACTTATTTTGTACAGATACACAGTGTGTCCTCAAAAAAAAAAAAAAAGTGGAAAACGCAACAGCATAATTCTGTCATTACAGGCACGTGCCAGGTGTTTCAGTCTGACCAGTGTAAGAAATAAGAGCAAAAGTGATGTCACACTGACAGACGGGAGCAAAGCAGCTGTGGTTTGACTTTTTCTGAGCATATAGACATTGCCTCTATTTAATTGCAGCTGTAGGAAAACCAAACAAACATGCAAGACAGATCACTCGCCAGCAACCATCTTCTTTTTGCTTATCATGTGGTTAGTCTACATAATTGTATATTTGATCTTTACTCACATTCCCTGTGCAACACACACTCTCAAAGGCAACATGAAGTATTTTGTACTCAAAACGAAGTAAGAAAGCCAGTGGAATACTGCATGCGAAAATTGACTGAGGATGACTCATGAGAGTAATTAATAGAAAATGGCAACTATGATACTAACATTTCTGTTCATTTTAAAAGACGCTGACAGCCACCGATGTTCCCACTAACCAAGAGCCAGGCAGGAAAAAGATACCATTATTTGGAGATAATGCTGCCTCAAATTTCACCTCCCCTTCTCAAGAGTGGAGAAGTGCAGATCTCAGGATGCTGAGTGAATCACTAGACGTTGTGTGCAAAATCAGGACTCAGACAAAACATAAGAGCTACACTAATGCAATCTCTGTTAACAATCATTAACAGTTATTGCCAACAAAATGTTGCTTTTAATGTGAAAGATCTGCTTAGAGGGCAAAAATCTAATTTTAAGATCTTGTAATAAGCAAATTCCCCAACCCCAGAACAGTGTGGCAGGTCCTAGGAAACCATGGTTTATAAAAGAAATGCTGACACTGCTTTAGCCAGCCCATCACAAGAACGTCACTAGAATGAATTAACTCTGAACAGTTGGTTCAGCCACACTCCACAGCTGATGCTCCACCAGCACCACGTACATCTACATAGAGGAGCAGGACATGCAAGACATACCACAGGCTGGAGATTGGGACAGAAGCAGTGCAGCCGAAGGCTAAACAAACTCTGAACATGATGCTCTACAACTTCTGGAGTTCCTCCCTCATTAGAACTCAAACAGCAACAGAGTTGTGCTTACCAGACAGCACTTTAAAAACATGCTGTGAAAGTGCTGAGAACTGAAGCGTTACATTCAGGGCATGCTACTGAAAGCTGCATGCACTTGGATTAGGAAAAGAGGAAACGCCTATGCCAAGCTCCATTTGTTAATTTGTTTACTGTGTACACAAAAATAAGTTTGCTCAGGTCCTTGACCTTTTAATGTTAAATCGAGGCCTTTTAAAATAATATAGTGTTTCTATAATTTAACAAGCAATGGGAAAGGATGTGCAGCTACCCATTTTCTAATAAAGTAGCCAAAAGTCTCACAAATCCCATCAAGTTGTGCTTTAATAAATCCTGTAAGTACAATAAAATTTGGAATATAGATCAAGCTATGTCTATGTAACAATACAGGTACACAGTACCTGCTCTCCCAACTTGTATTTAAGAAACAAACGTCATCTTTTCACTCTCCAAAACTCTATTTTTCCTCCTCCTCTCCCCCGAAATACCTCAAACAGGCAAAACTACACAGATGAAAATCACAGTCAACTCCTACTAGTTCAATTTCCAGTTAATTTCTGGTGATGCGTGTTTTTAAACCAACTTAGCACAGTCCGTTTATATTTTATTTTCAGCACTAATGGACACAATCAGACACTAAAAATTATTTTCTGGAGATGTTTTAAGTGAAACAAACGTGCCCTTGCCAACAGGAAGGAGAAAAAAAAACGCGAGCGAAACACCAATACGATATGTAAACCAAAGAAAGATGTCTGGACGCAATGAAATGCCACATTTTAGGATCCACTAGGAAGCAACAGGCAACAACCGACACAGCCGGGTTACGGAGAGGCAAAGCGGGCGTCCTGGCCGGCAAATGAACGTAATTCCGGCACAGACCGGCCCCGACGCCGGGGTGAAACCCGGCAGCTCCAGTACACGCGCAGAAAGGTCCTGGGAGCACTAATGGGCTTCCAGGATGGAAAGGCTTGAGGAAACAGGCGGGTCACCGATGTGCCCCCTACCCGGAGCCAATGGAGCTGGCGAAGAGGGGACCAGCTCGGTACCCCCTGCCTGTCCCGGGTCACGGCCCGGAGACCCTGCAGCACCCGGCCCTATGCGACCTGGGGCGGCCTCACGGCCCTGCTCCAGACGCCCCTGCTACTGGCCGGCTCTGCACCGAGGCCGCGCGGCCCCCGGCAGGCGGAGGGGACGGGAGAACACCAGGAGGGAGAACACCAGGAGGGAGACACGACCCGGAGACAGGGGAAGAACGCGCCGGTAACGGGTGCAGGAGGGCCCCCAGCTCCCGCACGCCTCTCGCCAGTCAGGGGTGGGGAACGGCGGTGAAGTCCCGCAGCCGCGGCAGGACAGCGCCTGCACGTACCTGGCCGGGGCCGCCGGGCAGAGGCAGAGACAGAGACAGGGCAGGGGCAGCGGCAGGAGAGGGTCGGCCCGAGGGCGGAGGGACAGGGCGAACGAGACCCCGCCGGCAGCGCGAGCCCCACCTACCCCGGCCGCTGCCGCCGCCGCCGCCTCCCGGTGCCGGGCCTGGGCCGCCGCTGCCGCCCACCACGTGACCGCGCGGAGGGGGCGGGCGTCCCGCCAGGCGCTTCCGGGTGTGGGGCGGAGGGCGTGCGAGCGCTTCCGGTCCTCGAACAATGCGGTTCCGAGTCGCCGTGCTGGGCTGCGGTGGCGGCAGCTGTAGGTCCCGGCGGGCTGGCGGGGCGCGGGCGGCGGCCCCGGAGCGCGGGCCGGAGCGCGCCGCGGCTCCTGTTCCTCCCCAACCAGCCCCTGCCGCCGCCTTCGCCTCCGCCGCGGGCCGAGTGCGGAGAGCGGCCCGGCCAGGCCGGGGGCGCGGCGCGGCGCGGGGCCGCCCGGGAGTTGCGACTGGCGGCCGGGCCCGGCCCGGCGGTGGGGCGACGCGACCCCAGGCCCGGGCGGCGGCTCACGGCGGCTCTCCTCCCCTCTCTAGGTCCATAGCCGGAGGCCGCAGCGTGCGCTGCGGTAGGAGCGGCCGCGGGTGCCAGCGCGGGGACGCGGCCCGACGCTACAGGTACCTGCCTCTACCCTTCGTTCCGCGGGGTCGGGGCGGCGCGGCGCGACCGGGGCGGGCGCAGGCAGGGACCTCCTCCTGTTGCAAAGGACTTCACATTTGGGCAGCTTTACGAAAAGCCGTGCAGGCTCTCGGACGAACTGTCCGGCGATATCGTTTTCCCAGTTGTCAGCAAATACGTGCTCGGGAGCCGATGCCCATCTTCAGTCAATAAAGACCGAGGGAGCACCTGCTTCTAGAAGAGAGGTGTTGGACTGAGCGCCCTGCCCACCCCGCACTGCCTGGAGGGTCTCGGCTGAGCAGAAGTTAGGCTCGATCTGCCACCGTGCTGAGAAAAGAGGGTTTGGGGTTCATCTGATGTTTTTCTGTCCATGGAAATCAGTGGTTGTGGAAGGTGAACGTGTTGGTCAAGACAAGTCAGTTCTTTTCTGGTTTCAGTTTCTCGTGATGTGACTCTTGTAGTCTGCCCGAGGAACTCTGACTGGAGTAGTTGTGTCTGGTTAGCGGCACAGTGCAGCGTTAGCTTGGCATGGGCACTACAACTACATTTACATAAATGTGGTATCCTGAAGTGGAAAGAATAGGCTTACAAGCAGAGTTCCTGCACTGCCTCCAAGTGAAAACAAAATAAACAGTTCAATGATGCCTGAAATCCACTGAAAGTACTTCATGATGATCTGTTGTTACAATTTTTATTTCTTCAAGGCTGTTGCCGCTGAAAATTATACTTTTTACTCTAGAAATGGGGATGAGTCAGGTAACACTGAAGACAGGATAACTGTGAGAATAGTGCCTCTGCTTTCTGCATCAGAACTGGTTGTACTCTGGAGTGATGCTACCCCTCTTTCCTAACTTCTCATTGTTTCTGAAGGCTTCTGAAATACTTTTCTAATTTTTATATGCCATACAGTAGAAGAACAGTTGGATTTTTCTAATTTTATATGCCATACAGTAGAAGAACAGTTGGATAGCAAGGAGGTCACATTTGATGGGCTTGGATAGTAAGGAGGTCACATCTCTTAGTGATGTCTGATCAGCAAATTGAAATAACTCTTGATTATCAGCAGATGCTTCTAAACATCTTCTTTGCACCCTTTTCTTATGTATTTGTTCATTTACACTAGCCGTGGCTCCATTTCCTGTTGTGTACACTGAGCTGATAGTTCATGCCTCAAGAGAGCAGGATCTGCTTTTATCTATAAACTTCAAAGCTTCTTTCAAGGTTTATGTGGTGTTTGTAACAGTTGTGAGGTGTAAGTTTTGCTTTGTTTTGTTATTTTATCTGAACAAATCTTGCAGCATCCTGTGATTTCTTCACTTCCTGCAATCCCAGTTCTCTGGCAGAATTGTATGAACAGTGTTTCACCAGAAATCAGTATAGTCTTATCAATTCTTAAAAGAACAGTGGAAAGACAAAAAGGCCAGTGTTTTATGAAAGATCCACTCTTCTTCATTCCAAATACTATTAAACGAGAACAAACTTCCTAGAGGAGTGATCTGCCAAAGGAGACATGAAATGAGAATTCCTACATTTCCTAGGCATCTGAAACAGAGCGTAGAAGACATGATTTCTACAAGGAGGGGCCATATGGAGGACTTTTTTTTCTGTGATCTTTAAAAAAAAAAAAAACAAAACAACAATACACAGTAAACCAACCACTGCAGAAAAACTTACAAGACAATTTGAAACAATGTATTGAACACAGTGCTGCAGATACCACAAAGTTGGTGTGGTCCTTCCTACTAGAAAACTGGGTTGTTATAGTTACTGCCAGAGATTTGTCCTATGTCAGTGTTCCTACAAGTTGTGGAGTGTCCTAGAGGAAGTGGCCATTGTTCTTGGACTGTAACTCTTATGAGCAAATGTGGTAGACATAGGAAGTTAAGAGGAATGCTTGTATGTCTGGCAGGTTCCAAGTTCTGTCTCACTTTGAATTCATTTGTTGTAAAAGCTCTCTAGACATTAAAGCAGGAATCAAAAGCTAAAGGAACATTATTTTAACTTGGTAAGGACAAAACTGAGGAGTTTTAATGTGGAATCAAGGCTTAACCTATGGCTGATAAAAATGTTTCCATGGTTTCTCTTTAAATTCCAGACAAGTAGTGTGGAAAACCTCTTAACTCTTTAGGATACTTCTTCAGGAGAATTTCTATCATATCACTTCTACTTTATATTCACATTTTAATATTAAGCTGCAAACTCAATGATTTTTACTTTTATCTTGTAACAGACTGTAGTATTTAGGATAAAACATCTGATTAAACACACACTTTATATTCTGACTTTAGACCCTTATAACTTGCATTTTAGAAAACGAAAGCATTCTCACTTGTCTTTTTTTCTTGCTACTTTTCCTTAGGTGTGCCAAAATGTCAGAAAGATCAGACATTCTTCACTTCAAATTTGACAATTATGGGGATTCGATGTTACAGAAAATGAACAAGCTGAGGGAAGAAAATAAATTTTGCGATGTCGTGGTCCATATAGATGATGTTGAAGTTCACGGGCATAAAATTGTTTTTGCTGCTGGCTCTCCTTTTTTAAGAGATCAGTTCTTACTAAATGACTCCAGGGATGTGAAAATCTCCATACTGCAGAGTTCAGAAGTGGGGAGGCAGCTGCTTCTGTCCTGTTACAGCGGCATCCTGGAGTTCCCTGAAATGGAACTGGTGAACTACTTGACCGCCGCAAGCTTTCTGCAGATGAGCCACATTGTTGAGCGCTGTACGCAGGCTCTCTGGAAGTTTATAAAACCGAAACAACCACTGGAGAGCAAGGAGTGTGAGCAGCAAAGTGACTCCTCTGACCTGAAGGAGCATCAAGGAGATGACGACTCTCTGCAGCAAGATTCACCTTGTATTCAACCTTCAGAAGACAGTATGGACATGGAGGATAGTGACATTCAGATCATCAAGGTGGAGTCCATTGGGGAGGTAACAGAGGTTAGGAACAAGAAGGATCAGAACCAGTTTATTTCTTCTGAACAAACTGCACTGCATTCCTCAGAGCCTCAACACTTTCTTATCAACTCCACTGTTGAAAACAGAGCAAGCGAAGTAGAGCAAAACCACCTCCACAACTATGCCCTTTCATACGCTGGCAGTGACAACATCATTCTAGCCTCTAAAGATACGTTTGGGCCTAACAACCGAGGTATAGACAAAGGCCTCCAGTGGCACCATCAGTGTCCAAAGTGCACAAGAGTATTTCGGCATCTGGAAAACTATGCTAATCACTTAAAGATGCATAAACTATTTATGTGTCTTCTCTGTGGCAAGACGTTCACTCAGAAAGGCAATCTGCACCGGCACATGAGAGTGCATGCAGGCATCAAACCGTTCCAATGTAAGATCTGCGGGAAAACATTCTCTCAGAAATGCTCCTTACAGGACCATCTCAACCTGCACAGTGGGGACAAGCCCCATAAGTGTAACTACTGTGACATGGTTTTTGCGCATAAACCCGTTCTGAGGAAACATCTTAAACAGCTACATGGTAAAAATAGCTTTGACAATGCCAATGAAAGAAACGTTCAAGACATAACAGTAGACTTTGATTCATTCACATGTAGCGCTGCTACAGACAGTAAGGTCTGTCAGCAAACTGATGCAAGCCAGGTACTGGATGCAGGGAAGCTGCCTCAGGCTGTGCTCAGTTTAAGAAATGATAGTACTTGCGTCAATTAAGCAATTAAAACCAGCCCTTTGTAGGGATTGTGACTGAGAGGAGCAAAAGGTTTGGCTGGACTCTTAACCTAAACTAGTGGTATGTTCTGAAAGGCTATGGATGGATGGCAGGTTAGATTGCAAGCCCTGGCAGGTCTTCAGCCACCATTGTTAGTCTTACTCGATATTTTCTGTGAATAGTGATCTTCCTTCAGGTTTCTGTCTGTGTCTCTACTGTGGATTATGGGGTTAATGGTTTAGTTTTTCTCTCATTAGGAGACTCAAGATTAACACCTTTTGAAAGACTGTTGTGTAGGCTGCAAGTAAACCATCTGCTGTATAGTTAGAGGCATGTCTGTCTGGGCAGATGGAGGAAAGAGCACAGAGGACAAGTCTGAGAGTTAACCCGATTATTTTTTTTTTTAAGCACTGGATAACTGAAAGCACTCCATGTAGTTAAATTTAACTTACCTCTTGAAGTTACCTTTCTCTGATCTTACCCCTAGACCTCTACAGTTGAAATGAAGTATTTTTGTGTCACTTTTTTGCTCTTTCTAAACGTTTCAAAAAAACTTCTTCTGCCAATCAACTGCTATCTTAAAAGCTCTCAGGGTTTTTAACCTTGACATGCATTACAAAAAGATAAGATTTGGCAGGGTCATTGCATAGACTGTTCAAAATGAGAATAAATTGCATCTCTGGAATGTGAGAGGTCGGTGCCTGGAGTGCAAGTATGACCTATTTCTTATGCTGTCATACCTAGGATTTTTAAAGGGCACTTAACCAACCTATGTACTGAGACAAGCTAAACAAAAAACTAAAAAATTATCATCCATCTTCCATACATTTAGCAACACACAAGCCACCACAGTTGCTGGTTTTAGAGCAAAGCTGGAGTGGAGAAATACTGCTTTCTGACACTGTGAAAAGAATCTGTTTTAAAAGCTGTATAACAATTCCATGCTTTGTGGGTTTTTTCTTTTTTTTTTCACCTTCGTAGTTCTTGTAGATATCTAATAAGGGCCACACATCAGCTAATTTGAAAAAAAGAAACAAATGCCTGCTAGAGAATATTAACAACAAAGTTTTTTTATTTCTTGGACATTGAAGAAATACTTTTAAGTGACCTGCATAATTTATGACCGTTAGTGTTTTAGAGAGTCTAGGATGAGGTATAGGTAGCACAATTTCTGTAGATTAATGTATCAGCTATTGACTGTACTCAGCAATACCTCTTATATACCGCCTTAAACATCAAATGTAGCGGGAATGGCAAGTTAACTGGGATTCTGGGATTATACCATATTGATTCTCAAAGTGCCGTGGAATTATCCGCATCCCCTAATTTATCTGAGGAACACCATTCCCAGTAGAACAGCACTCTAATTATGTTGAAGTGTAGCATAGACCAATACTTAAATGGCTGATCCTCTCTAGAGAACTGCTGTTTGTATTTGGAATAAGTATTTCTTCCGATGCAGCTCTTTTCCACAAGGTTTGCCATGAGGCTGAGATTATGCTTCCTACCTAAAAGTAGTACTTTGTGTGTTTGAATGAGGGGTATGGGTGAAAGGCTGCTAATTGTGTGGTTAAAAATGCTTACTTAACAGGTATGACCAAAGGTGTGCTAGAGCAAAAAAACATTTCATATGTGATTAGCAAAAGTTGGTATTGATGTTCAGATCTGTGTGTGGAGAAGCCAGGATTTCCTTCCACAGACATTACACTGATGGATGACAGGAAAAAAAAAAGTGTTAATGTTGCAAGACATGTTCAGAAATCCACATACTTTTGAGTAGAAAAGCAAGGTGATTCTGTGAATCAATTGGGTTTTGGAACTGAGTTCTTAAACTGCTGTACTTGACTGTTACATGAACTATTACATGGACAGCTATGAAGTAAACAATGGAAGTGGAATCAGGGCATTACACCTTTCAAGTTGTAGCAGATATATTTAGGCCTAAACTCTTAATTATTTGGAACTTTTAAAAATTATTGTTCAGGTTCCTGGAGCAGAAGATAGGTTTCTATGGGGGCAAGAAGTGGTGTTTTTCCTCATAAAGCCACATGCTTTCAGAATTGTTTTGAGCTAAAACCGATCATGAAAGTTGCATCTGACACTTGCATTTGTCTTCAGACACGATCTTCTGCATTGTTCAAACATTTTGATAATGTATTATTCACTATATGGAAATAGGTTATAGTGCTAATGTCAAAAAGGAAGATAGACATGGAGAATAAGAGCTTGTAGAGCCAGGTCAGCATGCTGAAAGGGACTAGTGAGTGCTCTAACCAGATGTGAATATGGACACGGTAAAGAAAATAGTCTTCTGCTAGAGAAAGGAATAAAGCTGTGCAAATTATAGGAAAAGTGGCAGCAAAATGGACAGTAGTGAAAGCTTTGTTTATCTGGGAAGTGGGTTTTTGGTGTGGAATTATTACTGTAAGAACACAGCTTGTGGAAGTAGCTGTTGGTGACCTGGAGCTGGTATGAAAAGACAAGGGGCTTCCTAAGAAAAAAAAGTATTTGGTCAAGATATATAGGTTTATAATCCACCCTTTGATGTGGTGATGTCAACCTCTGAGATGGCTGAGACTGCCCTTCATTTATAAGGCTGCTTGTGGTCATTTGGTGAGACCATGGCAGAAATAAATAGAAAAAGCAGAAATGCAGAAGACTGCTTCTTCAGTGAGAATGGACACGTCTGTTGGATGACAAGTGACTTCTTACTAATGCTTGTGCTTTTGGCCTGACAAAAGGGTGCAGACCAAAAGCTGTATGCAGGAGACAGCTGAGTGACTCCAGAGGAGATCTAAGAGTGTGATAATGCTGATGACACCATGCAGTGTGCTGGTGGTAAAGCTCATCTAAGATTTGCTCCTATATGGAACAGACAAGTGAAGAGTATAGAAGAAGTATTAGAAAAGAAAAATCTGGCTAATGCTTCTCTGAATTACAAATTTAAATGGTGTGAGAATTATTATAAATGGAATATACAGAGGCAGCTCGATTATAGCGTAAGATGAACTTAATTGTCCATGTATGTAAAATGTTGTCTTCATTGCAGTGTTCCTATTAGTGAGAGACTAGATCCATTGGTTGTTGCTACTGATGCTGCATATTCAGATGAGGACTATGGAGTTATCATAATCTGTGTGTTAATGTGTAGAATACTATTTGCTGGTAAGTGGATAGTCTCACGACTTAATGTGCTGTACAACTTCCTGCATATCCTCAAAATAACTGAAGTCTGTTACAAAAATATTTTAATAACTCCTTGAATATATTAGGACTTTTTTTAATGTTGGCATTTTATTTATTTATTTTATATAGAAGAAAATCTTAGAACTCTTAGGTTTACCTGAGGTTTAGGCTCACCACTTCTCAGTGGTGGCAGCTTGTGTAGCAAGTGCTTCTGCAGCATGCAGTGCAGCTGCACAGCCTCCTGTAGAGATCAGGGATGAGTGCTTAATTTATTTTTGTTTTAGAAGACATGTTTTGCAAGTTAGTAACTGATAAATTTGAAGTGTCAGTCATTTCCTCCCCTAGCTTTTTGGCAAAACTTAGATAGCTGCCACTGAACTTTTGTTGAAGTAACATAAAATAATTGTGTGGGGCTGATTTTGGTTCTGGAGTCATTGGGAGGAGTAAAGAGGAGGAGGGAGAATCAAAATATGATACAAACTGAAACTGTTGAGAATTGTAAAGTCGTGTTACACCTTGATTTAAAAAAAAAAAAAAAAAGTAAAGTATTCGCCCCTCCTGACTCGGTGAGAAGGCAGAACGGACGTTTTTCCTTGAGATTGTATAATCGATGGACTCTGAGCATTAGCTACCTCTTCAATGACTGGGCAGAAGTCTTACACTACGTGTTATTACCAAAGCAGGCGGGCCAGCGGCTGTCGGATCGCATGCCCCCTCCGGGGCCGGGCCGGTGGCCGGGAGAAAACCCGCTGCTCGGCGGGCGGGTGAGGAGGAGCCCCGGGCGACTGCTCTCCAGAATGCCTTACGGGGGCAGCGGCCCGGAGCGCTCTGGGCCGATACGTTGCTACCTCTACCGGACGTTTGGCGAGGCGCGCCCCGGTGCCGGTGCGGTGTTCCCCGGCGGCACCCGCTGTAGCAGTGCCAAGTCTTCTAATAAACGTGCTGCTAACTCTGTCTTCCGCCGCCTCTCATTTCCCTTCGCGGTAACGGGATCGGGGGGGCGGTACTGAGCCACTTCCGGGGCCGCTTCCGGAAGGGGCGGGAGGAAGCGCTTCCGGGGCGTTGCAGCACCGGCAGCGGAGCACGCACCGGCTTCAGGAACCGGCCGGGCCGCGGCTGGTGAGTGGGGCCAAGGGAAGGTGGTAGCGGCTGTTGGTAGCGGTGGGCTGGTCCGCGGGGCCCGTTAGCGAGGCCGCGGCTCGGCCCTGACAGCAGGGGTGTCTTGGGCTCGGCGTGATCCTGTCCGGTGGTGCCGGTGCTTCCCCCGCAGAAACGGTGCCATGGCGGCGGACTCGGAGGTGCTGCACTTTCAGTTCGAGCAGCAGGGCGATGCCGTGCTGCAGAAGATGAACCTCCTGCGGCAGCAGAACCTCTTTTGCGACGTCTCCATTTACATCAACGACACAGAGTTCCAGGGGCACAAGGTGATCTTCGCCGCCTGTTCCACCTTCATGAGGGACCAGTTTCTGCTCAACCAGTCGAAGCAGGTGCGGATCACTATCCTGCAGAGCGCCGAGGTGGGCAGAAAGCTGCTGCTCTCCTGTTACACAGGCGCTCTGGAAGTCAAGAAAAAGGAGCTGCTGAAATACCTCACAGCCGCGAGTTATCTCCAGATGGTTCACATCGTGGAGAAGTGTACGGAAGCCTTGTCAAAGTACTTAGAAATCGACGCCGCCATGGAGAACGGAAATCATGTTGTGGAGAGGTGTCACTCCTCAGACGCCGAACTGAGAAACGGGGATGAAGCTTTAGATAAAGATTGCGAAATAATTGAGATCTCTGAAGACAGCCCAGTGAATGTGGAATACCCCGTGAAACAGGAGAAAGGAGACGTCTCCCAGCCTGAAGTGCAGACTGAAGTGCAGAGTTTGGTCTCAGAGAGGAAGGACACGAAAACTCCAGAAATATCAACAGTTGAAATCGGATATAAAGATGATGAGATCTGTATCTTCAGAATGGATTCTGTGAACGTAGCCAACGTAGAAAATGATCATTTTCCTCAGCCTTGCACATCCTCTAAAACAAATTTGTATTTTCCAGAAACCCAACACTCCTTGATAAATTCTACAGTTGAAAGCAGAAACACAGAAATGTCAGGAAATCATTTGCAAGCTTTTGTCAGTGACAATCCAGAAGGAACTTCTAGTGTGATGAATGGGTTCCAAAGCCTGGATGATTACGGCAACTCATGGCGGCACCAGTGTCCCAAGTGTCCAAGGGGATTTCTGCATCTTGAGAACTATCTTAGACATCTGAAAATGCACAAACTCTTCTTGTGTTTGCAGTGTGGCAAAACATTTACTCAAAAAAAAAATCTCAACAGACACATCCGGGGGCACATGGGCATCCGCCCATTCCAGTGCATGGTGTGCTTGAAGACCTTCACAGCCAAAAGTACACTTCAGGATCACCTGAATATCCACAGCGGTGACAGGCCCTACAAGTGTCACTGCTGTGATATGGACTTTAAACACAAGTCTGCTCTTAAAAAGCATTTAACTTCTGTTCATGGAAGGAGTAATAGTGAAAAATCGAACCTGAACACTATTACGAAAGTTAAAATAGATTATGATTAACAAATGGGTAGTTGTGGAGCCAGACTCCACAAAAAGCTCCCGCCTAGTGAAATTCTAGATGAAAATCTAGACATAGATCCCCGCATAATGGAGAGAAGCACAAAGATGTGACTGGTGATCAAATGCAGGCCTTGTGAGTAGCAAACTTGCCTGCTGCATTGAGGTTGCTATTGCTGTAAGTGTGAAAAAGGTGTTTACTAATTGAAAGTAAACTGCAAAATATGGGAAATTATGTCATTCTTCTGTTACTCTGGACACATTTCTGATTTCCACCTCCTCCCCCATTTATGTTTTATGTTCTCCTGTTTCAAGGGCAGGCACTGCTGGTTTTCAAACTATTCCTGATACTGCAATAACCTGAAGCCTGAGCCATGATGTTCCTGATCTGTAATGGCTAAGAAAGGGGATGTCTGTGTTTATTTAAGGAGTCAGTAATTCACAGCTAGTGCAAGTATCATTTATGGTGAGATTATCTCCTTGCCCAATTTTCATACTCAAGCCTCTGATATTTAAGAAAAAACAACAAACAAAAAGCCATCAAGGAAGCTTTCAGATTGCTTATAGCAAATAGAGAATTAGTAGAAAAGAATGAAACAAATGGTATTGCCTTGCAGTTCATTTTTAAGTGTACAGTCTCATTGGAAGGACTTGCTTTGAGTTTTATTGACTAAGTTCTGAATTTTTCTAAAATTCTTTCTTTTTTTTTCTGTCATACCAGTGTTTTGCACCTGTATCTGACTAATTTGAAGTTAATCCTGTTTGTTGAGTTGCAATGTTTTTTTACAAATCCTAGATACATTCATAAATGTGAGAAGTTAAGATGTGTGCTGTTAGGTAATGGCAGTTTTTATGTTAATTTGGAAAAACAATCCTTTCTATCTTACTTGGAACAGCTTAGACATAGAAGTCTCCTCATACTCTAAATCTGTGATACAGTAAACCAGTAACTATGTGTGTTTGGATAGGTGTGTTTGTACTTTGTCAAAGGTCATTTCAGTTTCATCACAAGCATTGAAAGCCCTGTAACACAGAATCTTTATCCTGTACCTGTCTTTGACTGGTCTGTGTTTCTTCCACTTTAAGTGATATGAATAAAGAATCTACTCAGTTGTTGATACGAGATAATGGTGCTTACATTAGGTTCTCTCCAAAAGCTGTAGTTCTTTATCCTGTCTGTAACTTTCGTTCAAGTTTCAGAATTGCTGTTACGAAGTTTTTGCTCTGAGTCCCGAAGTCTGGCCTGTGTGCTTCATAACCTGGCTGGTTTTAAAAAACAAGATGAGTTTTTAATGTCAGTTAACGGATTTCACTTACTTTCTATCCCTGTGTCTATGAGTGCAGCAGCCACTGTTTGGGCTTAATTTATCAGCCACGTGATGGGTTAGGTGAGTACAATGTCTAAGGTGCACTTTCCTGTTACAGACAGTAACACAACTGTTACTGTCTTCATTGCTTAGAATTTTCAGTTGAACAGTTTTTTAAAACTCATGATGGGGGGTTTAAAGCTCTTTATATGATACTAGTAACACTTAAAATACATAGTAGTTAAATTAAAGCAATATTTTGCAGGTTCCAGTTCATACTGTGCCTTGTTGTGCAGGAATCATACAGCTTTCTCAAGACCTTGTTGTCTAAATGGGCAAGTTGTGTATTGTGCAACTGAGCATGCCACTAGGGCCAGAGTCCTCCCAAAATTCTCAGAAATGTCTGACTTTACATAGCTGACTTGGGAAGTATCCCATTGTACTGGATTGGAAAGGTGTGTGTGCCAAGACTGCATAGGACGGTGTGACTGTGAATGACAGAAATGACACTCCCAGTAAGTTTATGGGTTAAAATCACCTGAGCTTTAAGTACAAGACTTTAAGTACAAGACCCAAACTTTTACAATCTCCCCTATTACTTCATATTAAAGTTGCTCACTTACTTTTTTTTTCTGGGTGATTTTTAAGTGCAGGAATTGTCATGACAATACCTGCAGTTTAAAGCTTTGGGAGTTGCATATGGTGCAGTAACCTGACATTTTGCTAAAATCCTGCATTTTATTGCTTCTGTTTGCATTCATTATTCTGTCACTGTTTGCAGCCTATTGGTCCTATTGTTTGCCTGGATTTGACAGAATACCATTAATTTTGGGTTATTAATTGCTTAAAAAATTAAGAGCCTGGTTTTCTAAAGCATGGTAATATCTGCACTTGCCCTTACTGTATTTACAGATGTTCACCTGGCTGTGCATACAGGGTTGTATGTAGCTTTTCATTCACATCTACAGAACTCCTTCACCCTTGGAAGAGGTCATAAACCAAAGTCTGCTTCCTCTCCCCCATCCTTTCTACATTGGGCTGCTATTACTGTAGTTCAGTAAATAAATGTATTATGCATTATGGGACAGATTTGGTTCAACTCTGCTTCAATTTGTTAATTAGCATTGATAACACTTCAGACGATTTGTGCTTGTTTTTTTGTTTGGCGTTTATAGGCGTATCCACCAAGTATTTCTGTGTCAAAGGGGAAAGAGGCTGATCTTCTGAAGTGCATCTTCTATGTGAGCAGAATTATGAATTCTTTTGGTCTGTTGTATTGCATGTAGGCATGAGGGAGTTGTGTGACAGGCCAATAGCATGTTCTGTTCAGTGGCTAGGTGTCGTGGCAAGCTTTGCGAACAAAACTAGATTTTGTACACATGTTCACATTAAAGGTGTTTCCCCTGTCCATACATGTAACCACTCATCCTGTCATAACACAATAAATGAAATGTAAACAAGACGTCCTCCCTGAAATGCATTAGAAGAACGCTTATCACAGTTACATTGTGCATACCTTAGTATTTGGTATTTTGGCTTGCAAGGTTGAGCAAACGATGTTGTAAACAAAATATGGTGTTCAAGTGGCAGTCATTTAGTAACGCAGTTTTTCAGCCCTTCAGAAGGATGTCTGACCTACTTGTCAGGCAAAAGCTTTCTCCTCAGAAACCACAACTCCACCCTGCTTCGGCCATAGGAAAACTGGTTTGATCTTTGTAAGTGACCAGAGAAAGAGGAGCTGCACCAGGATTTTTCTCTGGGGCAACCTGGGAGAAAGCACAGAGCCGCTGCCAACACCGCCTTCGTTCCCTGCCGGCCCGGGAGGAGCTTCACCAGGCTCGCGGTCTGTGTGGCCACTTCGTCTCCCGCCTTCTCGGGAGGCCATGGCGGGCGCCCAGGACAACCGCCACACGGCAGAGAGGGCCTTCAATCCCATCATCTTTCTGAGCGCTAGTAATACCAAAGCTATTTATTAAAGTTTAAAAGGATTATAAATAATCCTCACTGGCAGTGCGCGTCGAGGAAAGCCCGACGCACCCCCAAGGCTAAGCGAGCCGCAAGGGGGCGCAGGCGGCGGTGGCAATTGCCTTTCTGCTACACCATCTCTATGGCCGCCTCTGCCCCATGGAATGGCGCACGTCCGACACTGCGTCTGGGCTGCCGTCTCGATGGCAGCTCCCCTAGCAGTTTCCCACAATGCCCCGCGACACCCCCTCCCCTCCCGCCGCGGTGGTCACGTGCGGGGCGGTGGCGGGCGCGGCACGGCCGCGAGCCTCTCGCGCGGCGGCGGGCGGATCTCGCGAGAGGGGGCGGGGTGGCTCTCCCGGCTGTCAGCGCGATGAGGAGGCGCCGCCGAGGCCCCCGCCGCTGCCTCCGCCGGGCCGCGCCGCGCTGCTCGCCCCATGGCGTGTGAGAGGCCGGGGCCGCCGCCTGCTCCCGGCCCCGCCGCCCGCGCCTCGCAGGTAGGAGCGGACTGGGCGGGGGCGGCCGGCGCGGGGGACGCGGTGACCCGGAGGGGCCCCGCCCGCCCCCCTTTTCCTTCCTCCCTTCCCCCGCCTCCCGGCGCCCTGCGGGGTCCCGGCGCTGCGGAATCCGGGTGGGAGCCGGGATGGGGCCGGGCCTCGCCCGTCGTACGTGGTCTGTCAGTACCCCCGCCCTGTCGGGCACCGGTTGCCGCTGCGGCGCGGGGGAGGGGGCTGCCGGCCCCGCTCTAGGCCGCTGGGCCAGCTGGGGGACCTGGGGCAGCCATTTGGTGGCGGCTCCGAAATGACGGCGAGAGCTGGAGCCGGGCACAGGTGCGCGTTGAGGCCAGTGGCGGCTGACAGCGGCCTGGCGGAAGAGGGATGAGGCTGCAAGGGGACCCGCCGGGCTGCTTCTTGATCCTTGCGCTTGCACCGGCGAGCGTTAGGCGGGGAGGCCCCCGGTTACCTCACCGACAGCCTGTTAGGAAGGCCGCAACACCAAGGTACCTGTTCTGTAGTGGCCTCCAGCATGGAGGAGAATCGCACCGCTATCAAGAGCGTTCCCGTTCCTGTGGAGCTGTGTGTTAGGGTAATGGTGGAGAGGAGTCATGATGGCAAACAGGCCCAAGAACTGCACCCATCGTGTCACAATTAAAGTGGTTTAAATAAAACAAAACACCTGAACAGGAAAAGCGTGTCTCGGTTCTGCTGATGCTAGAGGTGTGCTAAGGATTTTAGGTTAAGCGTGAAAGTCAGCACAAAGCATAGGAGCAGGCAGCAGTGTGACTAGAGAGTGATGAGTATTCAGTTACAGGCAGGTTCTGAGTAAAGTAGCATGTATCTTTAATGAGAGAAAATTACGAAGTTTAGGGTGACAGCCAGGAAAATTTCTGATGTAGTGCTGTTTCACTCCCAGTGCAAACGTGGGATTTTCTTTAGGTTTATTTGTAATTCCTTTACTCTTGTAATCATTCTTTCATGCCCAGTATATCTACATCATAATGTTGAAAGAAAAATTAGAAACAGCCCTTAAGACGGCAAGGGTGTCAGCTTGTAACTGTGGCAGGAAAGATATTCTCATTCTAAATGAGAATCAACAAATACAACTGTAAATTTTCTGAATCAAAATAATGTTTTTTGACCTTTGGTCTGTGAAAATACCAGTGGAAGTTCTAGAAATTGAAGCTGGTGTTGCTAGTAGAAGTATTCTGTGAAGGACCAAATTCTTAATTTTTGTAATTAATCACTTGCCTGAGAACTTGCATGCCATGTTAATGAACTTGTTTCTGCAATGTAAGCAAAGCTTTCCACAAGGAAAGGTTTCATATTAACTCATGTCTTATTTGAGGTCATGACCATTTATCTAAAAAAATACTAAATTCCACTAATCTCAGTGCTTGAGATCTTAAAGTTAAGGCCTCATCCTTAGCATGGCCCCTTTTATTTAGGGCCTCGTTGATTCAGAGCAGATTGAATATTTGCAATATCCAGAGGGTAATAGCTACTAGTATTTATTTTGTTAGGTGTAGGTTACATTTTGTTTGATAAGATTTTGTATACCTCTCACTGCAATGAACAGAAGTGGTCTCTCCTTCCTGACATCATTCCTTACGAAAAGGAAGACTTCTATCCATGGGCATATTAAACTGTTCCGTACAAACTTCAGAAAGGCTTTCTTACTCCTCTATTTTCGTGCCTCTGTCTTAGAATGAAATAAGTATTTCATTAAAATTATTTGAAACATAGTAGAATGTGGATTTTCTCCTTTGTAAAATGTATAGTTTAAGCATGGAGGTCATGTTTGAAAAATATAAAGGCATGAGGAACTAAGCCATATGCAAGAGTCGTATTTTCTGAAAATACTGATGAAGAGTTAGGAATTCTTCAGTGTCTCTTCTTAAAGTAATTGTGTCTGCTTAGAAATAGATTCTCTGCATTCAGTGAAATGTCAACTGATTTCAGTAGCAGAGAAAATTTTTCATTTATTTACCCTTTAGTTGGTCCTTAACAGTCAATCCTGAATGCCTCTTGGGCTTGTGGCAAGGAAAAGGACTGCTTTGAGTGACACCTATGGAACACTAAAACCTGCCCAGTGGCATTACATATATGTACAGGAAACTTTGAAAATGTAGTAACAGGATTTCTGCTATCAATGCTTAAACAGGAAAGAGCAGGTGATAAGTGTTGAGGATACACTGATTTCAGTGTTGATTTGCAGGGATTTACCTCCAAATGGGGTGAATTTTGGCAGTCACTGAGAAGCCATAAACTTAAGTAGTATTAATGAATTGTGCCACTGTTCACAGGGAGTTGTTCTGTAGCCACATATTTTCAGGAGGTAGAGGGGATCTAAGTTTTAATTTTTTAAGAAGATGGCAAGTAAAGCATCCTGTAGGTGTCTTGGCAGAGCATAATCTGGATAGATAAATATTCTATTATGGCACCAAGATGTCTTTTGATAATGACTTTCCTGGAAAGTTGGACTGTAGGTACTACCAGTGTTATTAGTGTTCAGTGAAAAAAAATTGCATTGAAAAACTGTCTTTAATGGGTGTTAAAGACTTTGTTTTACGTATAAAATATGCACACAATATAGAGAGATTTACATGTGACATACTATGGAATGTAGAAATAAGCAAATATGTTCTGTAAAGAGGATTTATTTTAATTTCAAGCTGTCACAGCTACATAACTTAGGAAGGAAGGCTTGAAAAAGCTGCCTCCTTGTAGTGCAAACAAGCGATTAATCTGCATAAATGGAAAATTATAATGGAGGTCACTTTGAAAATACCATGATCTCTGCAGTCAGCATTGAGAAAGTCAATATCAAGGACTATTTAATTTAGTCATTAAAAATCAATTGAATTCTAAGACTTAAGCTTAAATCCACAGACAGATTTTAATTGGGCTACCTTGTGAAAATGCTGTGATTTGACAAGGTTTTTCAAGATTTTCCTTTATTTGTAGAGAAGACTTGTCTTTGTTCAGCACTGATGGAATTATTCCATGTGGCATTCTCATTCAGGCTCTGCTGGTTAGGCTTCCCTTTTGCCTGTGTCCCATAAAGGATCTAATGAAGTAGGCCTGCGTGGAGCAGCCCTCACATGAAGCTGCCAGGCTGCCACTGCTGTTCACAAACATGGCTGCTGGTGACACTGCTGCTCTTCTTTTTTAACTAGGCGTTTGCCCAGGCTGTGGTGGAACTGAGTTCAACCCTTTAACCCTTCTTTTGTAAAGGATTGGAACTTGTGCATCTGTATGTTGGTAAGTGCCCTGACTCAGGGCAATGTGCAGCTCCAGTAGGGATTGATCCCTACCTCATGTTGAACCTTTTGAAGAGAAGGAAGTTTTCTTAGGTTGAGACTCATGCTCACCATGCTGCCTAGGAGCTAGGGCATATTGCTGGGGAGGAGGCACTGATTGTGTTTGGTTTTTTTTCTTGGTCAAAGAACTATACTTAGGTTTGATGGAATGACTGATTAGTAAAAATGTACAAATTATCTTGAAAAATAAGCAAAATCCAAGTTGTCTGCTTAGACAGCTGAAGATGAGATGAGTTACCTCATAAATATACAGCTCTTTTATGTTTGAGAAATAGCTTCAAGGGGAGGAACTGAAATGGCCCCATCTCTCAATGATGCTGCTTTGTGAGATGGGAACATGGATTAGAAGTAATTGAATTTGTATCTCTTAATGTAGGTTAGGAATCTAGTCATGAAGTTAAGGTGTAAGGCAGACTGGGATAGCTAAGTAAAGAAATCCCTTTCTCTGTTCTTGTGTAACGTTGTTTGTTCACTGAGTTTGTTCACTTCTGTTGTGAAGAAGTCAACATCTCCTTCTGGTGGTAGGCCTCTAAGCCCTGGGTAAAGGTAGACTTTAAGTTAAAATATTGTCATCAGAATTTCTAATGAGCTAGTCCAGGCCAGGTTCAACTCAGTATGCTGGCTTGGTGTCCTGCCGTGGAGTTCTGAAACCTCTCCTTGCCTTGCTTAACAAGCAAGAACTTGAGGCCAAATACCAAATGGTCAACATAGGTCTTCATAGATCAAGCCCCCTGTCTTGAAAAGTTTGTTGGAATTCCTGCAGGTTGTGTCATATCCTTCCCTTCTAAAAGCCCTTTATTATAGCTGAACAAAATGTGGTATTTTTTGGCTGGTGTGTATATGCTGATAAGTCAGAGAAGTAGACAGAAAACTGGTGAGCCTGGTGCTGTAGCCTGAGAGGCTTGTGAATTTGAAGTTTTTCCACAAACCAGTTTTCATGGAATGTATGTGCCTTTCAAACATGATGCATCACTCTGAGATTTGCTCAAACATGGCCCAGAGGTTGATGCGTGAGAGGAACTAACAGAACAGCATGATCACAGCTTGGTTCCTCCAAGAAGCCAGGATTAAATGACATTTATCATGTACAAAGGTCATTAAGTACAGGACTTGGATTAATTGTAGCAAATGTCATGGGATTAGGATAAGTTAATATAAAAAAAAATCTAAATTACAACTTCCATCACTTTTAAGTGGTACAGCTGTTTGAGGAAGGTTTGAGAGCTTCACCTTTCTCCTTTCCACACCACCTTTCAATTTCATCATATAATTCTGGTCTAAAATTAAATAATGAGAAAAGTCAGTCATTCATCATTGTTACTCCATTGCAACCACTACTGCAGTGGAAAAAACGTTACTAGAAATAAAAATAAATTCAGTTGAGGAATTTTCTATGTTTTCAGAATTTAGGATTGTGTGGTTTTCATTTTGTCATCTGAAGTATTGCTTCTAACAGTAATACTATAAAATTATTCTAACTATACTATGTAAAGATCTTTTAAGCAGAAACTATCATCTCTCTGTGCCATGTATGTTTGGCCAGTTACTGTATCAGCCTACTTCTTGGGGATTTTTTTTTTTTCAGGGTACTTCTAATGGAACAAGGAAAGGAAGCTCTGTATATGTGTAGAGCTAGATAGCACACCTGCCAGGATGAGCAGATAGACCTACGGTAGTGGTTCTGACTGAGTGTAGTGCCTGCTAAAAACAACCCCAAAATTATTTCTAGTTTGCCTTTATTATGCTTTCATCCTTGTGTTTGCTCAGTTCAGAGCACTGGAGCAATTTGCTCCTCAAGAGGACATCCCTGAAATACATTGTTTCTGACAGGGAGCAAGAATCTATTAAAGATTTGGCTTATGCTTTTTGTAGAAGTTGACATGATAATTGGGAGATGTGAGATTGTTTTCTTAACACACTGGAGTGCAAGAAGGGCAGGAGAGCTGGCATGCTTAATAGAGTATGGAGACTTCCCTCCCTATGGCTGCTTGAAGTTTGAGGAGTTGAGAGCTTTCCCCACCTGTTTGCAGATTTTATTAGACTTTTTTTTTTTTCCTGTAAAGAAATCTGAAGGTCAGTACAATTCTTAGTAGAATCTGTCATTTATGATGATTAAATACCCAGAGATAGACCTTCAAAAAGTGTGGTGCACACTCCAGGAATTCGTTGCATTCATTTCTGTGCAGGTCCGGAAACCAAACTGTATTTTGAAAGCTTGTAAATAGAGGTGGCTGTTACTGCAGACACTTGCAATGATCTGTGGAAACTGAGTTGGGTACTGTCTTGGAGCAGAGATTCCTGCTTTTGAGATAATTACTGAGCAGTGTGGAAATGAAGACTGTTTACTGGGAGATTGTTAGTGACTGACACCATAGCAGCAATTGAGCTGTGTGTGTACCAACCTTTTCTTAAACCTTTCCCTGTGTGAGTCATGGCCATAGCACACTTCCCAGATATGGTTTGTGCTGTGACCTGGGTGTGCAGTCAGAAAGGTGAAAAATCACCAATATGGTTCCTAGGGCAGAAGTAGTGCTGGTGTCCATATCTTTTCATTTCTGGTAATGCTGGCAAGAAGCTTTAAGGAGAGTTTTTATTGCAAGGCTTTATGCTGCAATTGTGTCTTCTGTTCTGCTCTTTGGTAGGGAAGTTGAAGTAGGTGTGCTGAAGGAAATGGTGGGATTCTTTATCAAGGACTTAAAATCTTTCTAGGCACGTTGGCTTATTGTTTGGATTTGCTATTGTTTATTTTCCTTCTGAGTTTCCTTGGTTAAAAGACATGTAGCAATAGCAGATTAAAGAGGACTGCAATTGTTTTCATCCCAGCAAAAGCTTTGATTGTGCTTTCCTAGAAGTTGGATCAAAATCTGTTTTGTCCAGTGCATGTGAATATTCTGGTTTATTGAAAGTGTTACCTCAGCAGTTTGGTTTTGAAGGGACAGGTTCAACTTTCACTTTGTCTTTTGTACTTAACTGTGGGAATTCATTTGGGGGAAGAATTGCTGCATAATGCTGGAAAGCTCTGAGATAAGGACATCTTGTACAAGTATCCTGTTACTTAAAGGGCATTGAATGTTCATAGTACTAAATAGAATTTTTAAACAGATGGTCATAATTAACATAAAATACATCCACAGATAGTCTCTTTGGTGTTCTAGTAATTATTTCAATGATCTGATACTTCATCATTAATTAAACTGTAGCACAGCCAACAATGAAATTGCATGAAGGAGTTACCAAATTCAAATGCGGAGTGGAGATCTCAGCTTCCTCAAAACAGTTACCTTTTTTCTGTCATCAGAAGAAAAAAAAATAGAATGTTAAATCTGTAACTACAACATTTGTGTATTTGCATTTCTAACAAGCTGCTTGGAGAAGCTTGTTCATAGCCCTCAAGTGAACTAACTGGTCTCTAGGTTGCATGGAAAGTCAACATCATCGCTCATTGCCGTGAAGGGTGGGGCTGTTCAGCTCTTCCATGGAGGTGTGAATTTAAACCTTCATGATGAAAGCTTTAACATAAATGGTTTTGATGAATTTCCTGGGCCTCATGAGATGGGGTGTCTTTTTAGGACAATTTCTGTAAATCTCTGTTTTCTTCAGGATACATTTATGTAAATGATTTGCATGGCACTACTACACAGAGTGACATGTCTCAAGAAAAAACAATAGCAAGCCAAATTGCTTGCCTTATCATAAATTTTGTCCTAACTATCTGAACTTTACCACATCAGAGATTTTCCTCACTGTGAATTCATGGAAATGGAGTTGTGTGATTGCGTAAGATAGAGATGTATAAAGCAAAACTGAGTACATCAATCTCTGCCCTCAAGTGCTCCAGTGGGTTCTTGGGAGAAAAGGGGCAGAAGCATTGAAAGAGAATCATAAAACTAAAAACTAATCCTGCATTCTTTTAGTGTTTCCTTAGAATTAGTAACTTTTGTTAATTGATTTGCTTTTTACAGAAGGAGAAAATGTCTCTTTCTTAAAAAAAAATTGCAAAGCTGCATTTAGTTTGGTGTCTTAAGCCTGAATAAGGTGGGCAGAAGGAAGACATCCTTCTGCTTCACTTCAAATGGAAATAACATTTTTAACTTCCTATAGCAGCCCTCCAGAAAAAAAAAATCTATGCCTTGACCCTACCCCAGGCCTGTTTTACAACCAGGGAGAGCTTTCAGGGATTTTGAAAAGTTGACATTAGTTGAGATGGTGTGAGAGATGGTTACTGTGATTCATGTCTTCATGTTTTCTGTGCCAGTAAATGCCTTCCTACACTAAAGGTGTATTTAATGCTGAGAGAAGAACTTTAATGCCATGTACTGCGAATAGATTTGACTTCAAGTTATGGTAGTCTGCATTAATTCAGTTCATGAGCCTTTTTTGGTGTAATTGTTAATCTAACGCAAAGCTGGGTTTTTTCAGTACTTGCAACATAATGATTTGGTTTTACTGTATAAAATACTGGAATGGTGATGTTTGGGGTTTTGTTTTTAATTAAAAATCATTCCAAATTAACAGCAAGCATGTGTTAAATACTCTGTTATTCACTTACAGCTGCCAAAACATAGTACAGTGAAATAATGGTCTGCTAGCCTGCTAAACAAGTGTCCAGCTTCCACAATGCCTGTGCAGGCAGCTCAGTGGACAGAATTTCTGTCCTGCCCAATCTGCTACAACGAGTTTGATGAGAATGTGCACAAACCCATCAGCTTAGGTTGCTCTCACACTGTCTGTAAGACCTGCCTGAACAAGCTTCATCGCAAGGCATGTCCTTTCGACCAGACTGCCATCAATACAGACATCGATGTGCTTCCTGTAAACTTTGCACTCCTTCAGTTAGTTGGAGCCCAGGTATGATTTAAGCAAATCTTTGTTTTGCCACTTTGTGTTAAAAGCATTTACATGCCAGTTGCAGTACATGCTGACCTTTTTTCTTGTTTGAAAAATAAAGAAAAAACCCTATAAGACTTTTATTCTAATATTTGGAAGTCCATCCATACTCTAAAACAACCACACCTTTTCAACAACTTCCTCATAAAACAAAAATGTGTTCTGGTTGTAAGTCGAATTCTTGTTTTAAAAGGCTCTTGAGCAGTGACTGGAGAAAAATACCCACTAGGAAATAGACAATTATCTGTCACACCTGTCATTAGAAAAATGAACCTGCAAATTGGATTTATTCGTTGTACTCTTGCAAGGATTTTGGCTTCTACCTGTCACATGCTCAATAGTAGCCAGCTGTTCAACCATGTTTCAGAAGTGTGTGTATAATTTTTTTTTTTAAATATGCATGATGATAGCTTTTCAGTTGCCTTTTCAGACACTGGCTAATCAGGCCAGGAATGTTCCCTGTGCTGTCTCGTAGCAGTGGCAAAACAGCCATTATATAACCAGTGCTGTGCTTTATGGAGACTAAATAAGTCTGTTCACCTTATGCTGATTCATGTGTTTGTTTATTTTACTCTTTCTGTAACACCTGGGGGATGCAGTAAGATGTTTTTTACTTTGCCTTTTAATGTCTTACGTCTTGACACAGCTATTGGTAATGACACTGTGTCAAATAGGGTTTGTTTCTCAAGCATACATGTTCCCTTTCATTTTTTTATTTCTCAGTTTGTGTCAAATCACTGCCTTGATCTTACAACATTCATTTTCCTGGTCCTCCTAACTTCTCACAATATCTTTCAAACAATTCACTGTATTGTGGCTAATACTGCCTCTATTTTCATTGTCTGACCTTGTTATTCTACTTTGAGGTTTTTCCACCAAGTTGAGTTTGCTAGTTCTTCTCTTTGAAGATTTCATTATGCCCAAATTATGCTTAAATTACTTTTAACTTTGCTTTTGATTAATTTTTTTCCTGTTAATTTTGTCTTCTACCTTTCCTTGTCCCTGTATAGTAAATCGTGCTGATCTTGTATACTGACCATCCTCTCAAGTCTTACATTCTTTATTCATCTTTTAAGTACCTTCTCATTAGACCTTGGTTATTGGGTTTTACTCTGTTGAGTACTAACAGAAGTAATCTTTCATCACCATGATTTTCATCTTCATCCCTTTTTGTTATGGGTGGGTCCTGTCTTCTCTAAAAAGCTGTGTGCATCTGCAGTGTTATATAATTAACAGTAGTGATGTTGGTACCATCATAGGCATATTGGGTAGGTCAGCTGGTATATGTAATTCTGCTTCCCCTTCCTCCCCTTTGCATTGTCTTAGGTACCTGATCATCAAACTGTAAAGTTGAGTAATGTAGGAGAGAACAAACATTATGAAGTAGCAAAGAAGTGTGTTGAGGATTTGGCACTCTACTTAAAGCCATTAAGTGGAGGGAAAGGTGAGTCTGTACTGAACAGTGGAATTATGATGTAGCTTACTTCTGACAGCATTGCGTTCTCAGTACTGATTTTAGATATCAGTGGGATAATCCTCATTTTTGTAATAAGATTTCCATTTTGTCTTTAAAAGCTTATCCACACCTGTGAAGATTTTTCTATTTGTTTATTTTAAGTTTACAAAATATTCTTTAGCTAACAGTAATACCTTCAGGCTAACTTTGTACTAAAGCTGAACACATCCTCAAAGGATGGGTTTGATGTCACTTTAAGACTTTCATTATCAGAAAGAATTTTACTTAATTACACAGAGTTGCCTGAGAGAAAGGAAGAAAAGGTACTTCTGGCTAATATCCCGAGTCCTAGAGAAAGACACAGACTGTTAAGCTTTTTTGTTTGTCTTACTCAGGTAAATTTGATCAGAAGCAATAGTTAACTTTTCTCTCTTTTTTTTTTTTTTTTTTTGAAGGTGTTGCAAGCTTGAATCAGAGTGCACTGAGCCGTCCAATGCAAAGGAAGCTTGTGACACTGGTGAATTGTCAGCTGGTGGAGGAAGAGGGTCGGGTTAGAGCTATGAGGGCAGCTCGATCACTGGGAGAGAGAACTGTTACAGAACTGATCTTGCAGCACCAAAATCCTCAGCAGCTTTCTGCCAATCTTTGGGCTGCTGTCAGGGCACGAGGATGCCAATTTCTAGGCCCAGGTAAGGTACCTGTAGAGTCTGCCACAGAGTATATTTATCTGTACTTGGTTTTAAGAGAAAATTCTTTAGAAATATCTTCTGTTCAGCTGAAGATGTAATTACTTCTTTTTTTCAACGTTTTGCCAGGAAGAAAGAAGAGAGGAAAAAAAAAAAGACAGTAAAATCTGTTGGTTTAAAGTTACAGGGTTTACTTCCCTCCTTATTAACTCTTCTTCAAAACTGTGAGGAAGTATTTCAAAAATCCTAGCAGAGGAGTAGATAAGCATGTCTTCTGCACAGTGCACTGTAACTAACACAGGCTAGTTGTCCCTCTACCTGTGATTAGAACTGGATAAAAAAACAGCAAACGCACTCTCATTCGTGCTTCTAATGGTAAATAAAATCAGCCTAACTTTAGTTGCAGTATATCTTAATTTTATAAATTTATAGTGATCATGTTTATATCTTTGACAGAAACAGCAAATTCTTAGTTAAGAATGCTGCTGAAGGCAAGCCCAGAAATGAAAAGGAAATTCTTTTTAAACTGGAAGTAGTTCTCTGATTCTAATAACTGATAGCATTTCTGTACTGGTCCTGGAGTATTTTATACAGTTTTGTGGTGTAGCATTGATTCCAAAATGACAAGGACTACAAGACTGCACAGTGGAGAAAAGCATAAAAAATGCATTTTTTATGTATGTATTATTGAAACTTAGTTTTAGCTTTTTAAATTTGAGCTTAGAGAGCTTCCGAATACTTCTAAACTAGAAAATTTCTTAATGTTTACAAAGATCTTTTTTTCTTAGGATTAGTCAAATAAGAAAGGAATTATGATCAGGATGTTTCAGCTGCTCTTACTTGTCATGTTAATATATGCTAGCCTTGCTATTTTCTGGCAATACATTTCACTTCCTGTCTTTTGTGTCTTAAAGCTATGCAAGAGGAGGCACTGAAGCTTGTATTACTGGCACTGGAAGATGGCTCTGCACTCTCAAGAAAAGTTCTGGTACTTTTTGTTGTGCAAAGGCTAGAACCAAGATTTCCTCAGGCCTCTAAAACAAGCATTGGTCATGTTGTGCAGCTACTGTATAGAGCATCATGCTTTAAGGTAAAATACTAATCCTTGAAGTTTGTTATTGTGAATTCATGCAGCTTCAGAGAACCTGAGCTAGAAATAGTATCTTTCACCTGTAAAATGTTACATAAATTCAGTTTCCACACATTTGAATAGTGTAGACTGTAAGATTTTTATCTAGAGCTGTCACGAAGTAGTTGTTTGATATTTTAAATTCCCTGAAAAAAAAGGACAGTCACATATGCAATTAGCTGGAATAGATTCCAAAATTGCTGCCCTCATGATTAGCTGCTCCTCATCATCTCTGAAAGAGGCATGAAACCAGACTCTGAAGGCACTCCCAGCCTGCTTCAGGAAGAAGTTAAATATATTAATATAATCACTATTGACTTTATTTAGATTCATAAGAGCTGACCATGGCCACACTGGCCTGGATGCTCCCAAAGCTTAGAATCCAATCACAACATTCCAAGAAAAACTTTTGGAGTGTTGTAACTGAGAGCTTCACAAGCCTGAGTGCCAGATGTGAGAGAGTGGCACCATACAAAGAGTGCTGTCAGCTGGGACTCCGGCATTGTATTGCCACATGTTTGTGTCACTGTCTTTTGTTTTGTCTATATCTCTGCCTTGCTTTGAAGAGCTGCTATAATTTAGATATCTAGGGCTGGGTTGTTTAAACTGAATATTCCCAGGTCTGCCTGGAGAAGAATGAAAAGTTAATTCAATGGATCTTTTTCTGAATCACTGTGAAATGTTGATTGGTTTAGTGATGCTGTGATAATCATTAAAATAATGAAAACCTCTGCTCTCCTTTGACAAATTTCTTCTATAACCTAAGAGTTTTATTTAGCATTTATAGTGGGCTCTCAGTTAATTCTTCTGTTCTTTAAATGTTGATATCTTAAAACATTTCATTTAAGTAAATTCTGGAGACTTTCCTATTTCTTTAAGTCATCCTTTAATATTGTGTAGCAAAAGCTACTAGTGGAAGTAGTATTTCCTGTGACTTGAGCAAATCCTATCAATTTCCTGGTTGGAAACCAATACTTTTGTGATTTGTGCTGTCTTTTTCTAATGGGGATTTTTGTTGTTAAAGGAGGAGTATTTAACTAACCATTACTATTTATTAGGTCACTAAAAGAGATGAAGATTCTTCTCTGATGCAGCTTAAAGAAGAGTTTCGTAGTTACGAGGCTTTGCGAAGGGAGCACGATGCCCAAATAGTTCACATTGCGATGGAAGCAGGACTTCGAATATCACCAGAACAATGGTCTTCTCTTCTTTATGGTGACTTGGCACATAAATCACACATGCAATCCATTATTGACAAGGTTCGTCAAAGGAATTATTTTAATATCTTTGTAGAATTAGATTTTGCTATTAAATATTACAGTGAAAAAAACTGCTTGAGATAAATTTTTGTCTTTAGTCATATCAAATATTAATTAAAGAATGAAGGGTTTTTTCCCCCACTGCTGTGTGTTCTTCATATGAAGACATTGTGGTTTTCAGTAGTTTGACATTCCCTTTCTTGTGTCTTGTGATGAAGCTTCATAGGGCAGATTCTGAGCTGAGAATAAAATTTCTCTCCACTGATTCTCTCTAGATGCCATCTGAAGACACTGCATATTGAGAATCTTTTTTAGCTCAGTAGTTCACAGTTGTAAGATGCAGCACACTAATGCTCACTTTGTTTTCAGCTCCAATCTCCAGAATCTTTTGCAAAGAGTGTACAAGAGTTGACAATTGTCTTGCAGCGCACAGGGGATCCTGCAAACTTAAACAGGCTGAGGCCTCATTTAGAGCTCCTGGCAAACATAGATCCAAATCCAGGTACGCAAATGATATTTTTCATATCTAGCAAAGTAAATTGAGATGATAAACTCCATTCTTGGTTTCAGAATTCTCATTAATTAGCATACTGTATCATAAACTATTCAGGGCTTTCCGAGTCCTGTCCTAGTACTTGGTATTTTGAAGTACTAGAAGAGTTGCCTCTTCTTTATGATACTACAGGGATTACTGAAGACTGACAACTCTGCTTTGAATCATTTTAGATGCAGCGTCTCCAACCTGGGAGCAGCTGGAAAACGCAATGGTGGCTGTAAAGACTGTGGTGCATGGGCTGGTGGATTTCATCCAGAATTACAGTAGAAAAGGCCATGAAACTCCACAGGTAGCTGTGTTCAGTCATTGCATTATATGTCTTAATGTACATTGACTGAAAGGTGCAACTTTGAAACATTACTGTTGATTGGAATATTTGTGGTCTTTTCTGTGGAATAATTGATGATAATAATAATGACTGCATTCAGGTTTTGAGAACTTCATGTTTCTGAAAGTGAAATGCAGCAGAGGTTGCTGTCATGAGATCCACACAATGGCAATGCACATAGCGCATAACAAGAAGTTTCCTTAGGTTTTCTGATTAAAGATGCCAAATGTAAAACAAATCTACCATGGATATGTTTTGTGTGTTTTAAGCCTATTTTTGTCACTGTATGTTAGATTGTTTATTTCTTTTTTCTTCTTTTTTTTTTTTTAAGCCACAACCAAATAGCAAATATAAAACAAGTATGTGCCGAGACCTTCGACAGCAAGGGGGCTGTCCAAGAGGAACAAACTGTACATTTGCTCATTCTCAGGAAGAGCTTGAAAAGTGAGTGTGGGAGATATTTTTTTATTATTATCATTTTGGCCCCTTCCTTTGCCTGTCATCTCCATCCAATTTCTTCTGCATGTCTATGCATTTGGAAGGATTTGTGAATCCTCTTGAAGTGACAACTCTTTACATGAAAATGAAGATATGGTAAAGCAATGTCTGCGCATTAGTTTCAATTTTAGATGAAGTAAAATTTCTTTTCCTAAAAATGAGTCTCGGCTCAGTGCCTGTCAGGGATTGATTATATTACCTACAAGAATGAGAATGATGATTAAAGTTTAATTGATTAAGAAATAAAGTGAGTTATTTGATCGGCGTACAATATCTGCATTCTTGAAGCTGTTTTCACCCAAATCCATTTTCAAAGTACTGCAGAAGTGGCTATTCTAACAAAGGACAATCTTTGCTTACAAGGAAGACACTGATGTTCTGTTTGCAGGTTGTTGAAAATAAGCACACATTTCTGAAGTCTTGTAATTTTTTTATCATGTGCCTCTTTATCCCTTCCTTTGTCTGGTTTTACAAATACATTAAGCTTCACCAGAAGCACGTTTGAAGTCATCTTTCTTTTGTGTGTTTGTACATGTGTTTGTTTATAGATACCGCTTGAGGAACAAAAAAATCAGTGCAACAGTGAGAACATTCCCTCTACTAAATAAAGTTGGTGTAAATAGCACTGTCTCAACCACAACAGGAAATGTAATATCTGTCATAGGAAGTCCTGAAGCAACAGGGAAGATGGTGCCAAGTACTAATGGAATGACTAACCTAGAAAGTGGTGTTCCCCAGTTGATCCCTCGCTGTGCAGACACCTCCTTGAGAGCTTTGGAGAACACCAAGAAGGGAGGGAAAAGTGGAGTCAATGGCCAAAATGTTTCTGGATCCCCTACAGAATCACTACCTGAAAAGTAAGTAACTTTTTTTCATAAAGACAACTAAGCACAACTTCTTACCTTTAGATTATAGAGCTTTTGGATGGCAAACAATAGGTGCGATGGTGTGGGGGGAATTTCAGCTCACACTGACACAATAGTTACTCAATTCTGGCCCTGCTTTGGAGTTGTTGCTGGTGCTCAGTGGCTGCAGAGTTGTGTAAGATCTACTGCAGTGCAGATACTGTTATACAAAGTCTGGGGATTCAAGTTGCCAGAGCTAGCATGGGTTGTTATAGCTGTTGACTACTGCCATGCAATATAAATAAAATGGTAAATCTCTCCCTTTTACTGTGTTCTCAGCCTGGTATCTTACTTGGTATTGAGTTACTGCAAACAAATAGATTTTAAAAAATGGCACTCAAACTTTGGCTTTTCCTGATGTCAAGAAGGATGCCTATAGTGCACAATGCCTTAATAATCTTGGGAAGCTTTTAGTTTTGGGGGTTTCCTTCAAAACTTTTCAGATACTTCTCTCCGAAGCACTGAGCCTCTAAACAACCTTTCAAAGCCTTTGCCTTTTCCAGAATACACTTCACAAGTGGTGTGTAAGCTTCTGTCTTTATTCCAAAATACCTGCTTTTGACTTCCCTTAGGGGAACATCTGAGACATAATACAAATACTTTGGGGTATAAAAAATTACAGAGGAAATGGCAAGGCCCAAATTTCTACATTACATGAGAGCATACATGAAGAGATGACTAACTGAAATAAGTAAAGATCTGCTTAATGATTTTATGGTAATCCTTTTCAGTAAAATCGGTTCTCCACCCAAGACTCCTGTAAGCCAGGCAGCTGCTACCTCAGCTGGTCCTCCTAATATTGGAACAGAAGTTAATTCTGTGCCTCCAAAATCCAGCCCATTTGTTCCCAGAGTACCTGTCTACCCTCCACATTCTGATAATGTTCAATATTTCCAAGATCCCAGGACTCAGCTGTCATATGAAGTTCCACAGTACCCACAGACAGGTGAGTGAAATGAGTACTGGGTCAAAAATAGCTTTGAACTTTTCTCTAGATAATCTGAGTGCGGAAAAAGTAACTTTAATGTCAATCTTGTAGATTTATCTTTTAATATCAGCTGAATCTTCACTTAATGGAATACTACTCTGGTCTATTGCTGAGTGTGGGAGGGACCTGTAGTTTGCTTCCACTGTTTGTGGTTCTTGTCTTTGTGTGCTGTATGTTATGCAACTTCTATCTTAGCATCCAGAAGAACTTGAACCTCAAGGTCTTTCATCTGCTTTTCCCTTTGTTAGCATTTAATTGCATTTATTTAGACTTGCTCACCTCATGGCCTCTCCGTGAGGCTATCCATAGACAGGATTCAGACCCAGAGACATAGCTTGCTTCTACTGTGATACTTAAATATCTTTGTGCTTCTCAAATGTTTTTGAAAGGTTTTGGTCTCTGTTTAGGTTGCAGTGTGTCCATTTATATTCAGGAAAATAATTGGGTGTTATGACTCGGGTCATTTACAGGCTCTCAAACAAAAGGTAGAGGTGTTCTGACAACCCTCTGAAAAGAAAAAAGAATAAGCCAAGTGTGAAATGCTTATTTATGGTCCTTTGGACTTACTTTTTTTTTTTAGCAGTATAGTTTTTACTTTTAGAGAGAACTATTTTGTCTTCCTATAATGAAGTGCTGAAGATACTGTCTCTCCAGTTCCATAGTCATACCATAGTACAAAGGAGCAATTGCAGAGAAGCTCAGGGTCAAGATGGTAAAGGGTCAGTACTACATCTACAAATATGATGGTTGTGTGTTAAATTATATTCCACAGAAAAAGATAGGGTCAGTAACAAGTTTGTAAAGTGTGACTCTTCATTCTCTAGAGGTCTTATGAGCACTACTTACAGTTCTAGAAGGTGTAAAATTCTGGGTCATATGTGGTTACATTAAATATGCCTTTTTCCAATTTTTAAGGATATTATCCACCACCTCCAACAGTACCAGCTGGTGTGGCTCCTTGTGTTCCTCGCTTTGTGAGGTCCAATAACGTTCCAGAATCCTCCCTCCCACCTGCTTCCGTGCCATATGCCGATCATTACAGTACATTTCCCCCTCGAGATCGACTGAATTCTCCTTACCAACCTCCTCCTCCGCAGCCGTATGGACCAGTTCCTCCTGTCCCTTCTGGAATGTATGCTCCAGTTTATGACAGCAGGCGCATCTGGCGCCCACAGATGTACCCACGAGATGATATTATTAGGAGCAATTCTTTACCTCCCATGGATGTGATGCACTCATCTGTCTATCAGACATCATTGCGTGAGAGGTACAACTCTTTGGATGGGTATTACTCTGTAGCTTGTCAACCTCCAAACGAACAGAGGACGGTGCCTTTACCGAGGGTAAGTGACAGCCAGAAAGGGAAGGATGTAGTTTTGGTTCTGAAGGTTGTTAATACAAAATTGGTAAATAATTAGCATAGACTTTTTTCTGTTTATTTGGGGTTAGAACGATCAAGACAAGTGACATGTACCAAGTTCTTGTTTTGATTTTAACCTTAATAAAATAGCTTATAAAATAGACCACCCTAATCTGCATTAGAAACAAGAGCTTCTCTGCTTCTTCAATTCCCATGTATATTGTTTGAATTAATTGCATATATTTTGAGTTGCCATACATGGATTAAGTTCTTTTCCAAGGAAGGCCTTCTGAAATTGTTCTAGTGATATGAATGGAAGGTTACAGACTCAAGGGAATTTGGAGTTCCAAGTAGGACCATGCAAGTATTTTCATTCTGATTGAGTATGATAGGATATACAATCTTGTATTCGTTATTACTAGGAGCCTTGTGGCCATTTGAAGACTGGTTATGAGGAGCAGCTAAGACGGAAGCCAGAGCAATGGGCACAGTACCACACACAAAAAACTCCTCTGGTATCATCTACCCTTCCTATGGCAACACCATCTCCAACACCACCTTCTCCTCTCTTCAGTGTAGATTTCAGCACAGAGGTGGGAAAGCCAAAGAACTTTATTTTCCTTTCCTGTTTCTGTAAAATGCCATTTAATATTTCTAGTAAAGGATTTCTGCCCACCATCTCTTGTTCATAAAATTAACTTAATCCTATATTGAAAGGGAAGTAATCTCTAAACATGAACGTGTTCACTTTGATATTAAGGTGATGCTAAACATGACTGTGGGGAGAAATGGTCAAGAAGTGAAATGATTCAATTTACCCTCACTAAATGTAGTTTTATTGAACTGGCCTTGTGAACCTCCAGGATTTTTGTGTAGGGAGGCAGAAAAGGTCTTGACTCTGTGTGAGCACTGCTCAGTAGCAATGAAAATGTTGCTGTATTATCAATGCTGTTTTCAGCACAAATCCAAAATAAGGTCCCATACCAGCTTTATGAAGAATATGGCAAAAGGCATGGGTGTAGAGCATTGTGTACTTGCATGGTAAGTTTTGTAAAAAAGAATGGGAACTCAATAAATAGGAACAGTATGCTGTTGAGAAAAAAGAGTCCTTCTATATGTGCAAATTAAATGTATCCAAGAAAGTAGTTTGATAACCACTGTGCAAAGCTCTCTTTGCTGTGGTTTGACAGTTCCATTGGTGATAGTTGAGTTGATAAGACTGATTATTCAAAAAAGGCCTTCTAAAGTAGATATTCGTGAAGTCCCTTACAGATGCATTCAAAGTAGATCAGAATTTCATCCTTTTCATCCAGGTTGGAGGGTTCCAAGCCATACTTGCATCTGCCACTGGCTCATATATTAAGGGAAAGTGCTTGTCTTTCAGTTTAATTACTGTAGGTATCTGCCTGTAAGAGACCTGCCACAAACTTAGTAACACTAATTTTAGTCTCTCATCATGGCAGACCAGGCAGTTACTTGTGACAAAGCCTGCCGTTCTTTGACGGCTGTCAGCTGCACTGGTTTAAAATTTGACAGAACGGGTTATGTTGTCCCTAGATCAAGCCTTGAATAAGGCTAGAATCTCTTGAATTACTTCTGAGATAATTTAATTAAATAGCAGTAAATGTATTTTCTTATTTCAAGACTGAATTCCCTGGTTTTATTATTCACTGGTTATTTATTCCCTTTTCTGTAGTTCTCAGAAAGTGTCAGTGATTTGAGTGGAACTAAATTTGAGGAAGACCACCTCTCTCACTATTCACCATGGTCTTGTGGCACTATTGGCTCTTGTATAAATGCTATCGACTCGGAGCCCAAGGATGTGATTGCCAATTCAAATGCTGTGCTAATGGTAGGGGTTTTCTGTATGTTATCTCATTAGTGTAATGATACTTAGATGCTGAAGTGTCTTCTGTTCGGTTAAACAAGCTTTTGTTAAAAGTTGGTATCTTTTGTTCTTAGTATCCTGAAGTAGTTCTGGCCATTGGAAGTTGTTTGGAATATCTTTTCCCAGTTTTGTTAGTAAACAATATACTTAACTTCAGTGACAGAACACAGTGCCTTGAATAAAATTCTCATCTGCCTGAAACAGCTATTTTAGTAATAGATCTCTGTAAATCAAGCTTGCAGCCAAAATATTTTGAGTAAATGGGCTGTAAACAGATGAGAACTTAGTAATTTTAAAATGTGTTCTCTGATTATTAGTGGCATAAAAAATTTTGACTGCTTAATTTTGTATGTCTCTCTTTAGAGTTCTTTGCATATGTGTATATGCAAGTGCTTAACAATTTCTTAGGCATCTAAAATAGTTTCAGAGTATGTTGTAGTGACAGGCTTGACTGGTTAATACAGGTCATCATGGCTAGGCCAGACCAGGTGTTTCCAGTGCAGAAATACATTTCCTGTTTGGCTTAAGTGCAGTAGTCCATGCTGTATGAACCAATCACCGGCCTTTTCAGGATTCTGAGATCTGTTATGCTGCCATTGTTTCAGAAAATTGTAATTTGAACTTAATCCTAAAAGCAACACACACTCTCACAGAAAAGTTGCAATATTGTGGAGCCAGGATAATGAGCAAGAACTTAATATTGGCTGTTTTGTAGCCACAGAGAATCTGTCTGAACTGGCTTCTTAGACTACAACTCTAACTTGTTGGAAGACACATTCTTCTCTAATAAATAGTTTAGTAGCAGCAAATCTGAGAAAATAAAATACAACTTCTTTTTTTATCATCCAGTTTCCTTGAGAGTTATAAAAAGCTAACTGAAAGACTTGAGGGAACAAGAAACAGTAGTAAGAATTATGGCATACAGCTTGCCTCTGGAGGGGTAGGAGCGCATGCTGTTTGGAGACTTCTTGCTATATAATGTACCAGGTTACCTTTATGTTCTATGAAACAAATGTAACCCAATCCCCATCCTTGGAGGTGTTTAAAAAAACCACAGAAACATGGTGCTAAGTGAACATGGTTTAGCACCACACTTGGTGGAGTTAGATAATGGTTGGACTTGATCTGAAAAGTCTTTCCTAGCCAAAACGATTCTATGATGTATGAAATCTCATACACTCAGTCTTCTTTGCTGCCTGCTTCAAGTATAGGCAAGGGTACTGAAGGATTTTTAAAGCATACTGGATTTTTTTCTGCTTGGAAGCACAAGCATGGCAAAGCAAAATGATTTCTTCTAACACTGGCAATAGCTTTCTAGGTGTCAGTTTGCCATTAAAAGACGAGTTAAATCATTTAGGCCCATCTTGGCTTTCCAGTTGGATGTATTTTCAGCACTTTATTCAGCAATAATGAGAGAGGTATTGGCCAACTGAAGAATCTGAATGATCTCAAATGAGTCAATCTGTCTTGTCTCCTAAATATGTAGGATTTGGACAGTGGAGATGTTAAAAGGAGAGTGCATTTATTTGAAACTCAGAGAAGGGTAAAGGAGGAAGATCCTATAATCCCATTTAGTGACGGACCGATCATCTCCAAGTGGGGTGCGATCTCCAGGTCATCCCGCACAGGTTATCACACGACAGATCCTATTCAGGCCACTGCTTCCCAAGGAAGTGCTACTAAGCCCATCAGTGTATCAGGTACAAGTACAGGCTTCATATGACAATATAGCATCCATCCTGAGCATTTCATCCTGTTCATTCTTACTGTGAAGATGCAGAGCGCTGAATTCCCTGTGTATCTCACTTCAAGAACAGAGAAGGTAATGAATGGTTTCTTAATTTGTTACAGATTATGTCCCTTACGTCAATGCTGTTGACTCAAGATGGAGTGCCTATGGCTCAGAGTCTACTTCATCAGCACGTTACGCAGAACGGTATGGACCATTTTTTCTGTTCTGTTAAAAGCATTTTCTGTAATTTGCTGTTCTTCAAGGTCTCAAATGTGAGGGGAAAATCTGCAATTAATACATGTTCCTGATTTTAAAGTAGAAGGTTTCTTTTTTTCCCTACCCAGTATAAAGCTTTGGAAAAACTGGGTTAAAACTTGTGTAGTCTTTAATACTTAATGGCAGCTAATAATACCCAGTTACTAGCAATATATCCCTTGAGACCTAATTGAAGAATTGGAGTCAGGTGCTGCCAAGCTGTCATGTCATAATCTGCAGTCTTGAGTAGTTTCGCTCAGGTTTTCTTGTCACATCTTACCCGAATGTAAAATAAAGATGTTTGCTTCATACAATACCTTCAGGTACTGTAAGCCCAAAGAAAAACGAAGAGCACTTTATCTTAGTCATGTAGTTTCTGTCCAAAAATGTAATGTTGACAGACTGATGAAGGTTCTGATGTCTTTGTTTTAGAGAACTTGTTTTTAATTCCTAGTTTTGCCTTCTGCCTCTTAAAGGGACAGGTTCATTGTTACAGATCTATCTGGTCATAGAAAGCATTCCAGCACTGGAGATCTTTTGAGCATTGAATTACAGCAGGTAAGATCAGATATTACATTATGTGGGTTTTAATTTTTTTTTAAACAAAAGTTATTTAGTACAATGATTTAAAATTAATTTTCTTAGTCTAGCCTATTAAATAGTATAACTGACAAAATGATCAATAAGAATTAAGTAGACACTAGTCCTGCAACACTTACTATGATGCATGAGGACTATTAATAGGAGCTGTTCTATTGACATCAGTAAGGCTGTCATCAATACAGAGCAAAATAAATGCTGTGCATTAGAGGAATAGAGAGTTACCCATCCAGCAAGAGAATGGCTTTTTTAAAAGCTTTTTGCCATTGGACAATTCATGATTTAAGTGTATCTGTTGGTAACTGATGTTTCTTTCCACAGGCCAAGAGTAACTCATTATTACTTCAGAGAGAGGCGAATGCACTTGCCATGCAACAGAAATGGAATTCTCTAGATGAAGGCAGTCGTCTTACCTTAAATCTTTTAAGCAAGGAAATTGATTTGAGGAATGGTGAGGTAAATAAAGGGGCAATTGGGGTGAAACAGATCTTGAGGTGTTTTATATATGCATAAGTGCATGCTCTTAGTTTTGCCATTCCCAAATGTTTATAGCATGTTCTGTGCAAATTAAGGCACTGTTGTTGCACTCAGTTATTTCCCTGAGATCAAGTTGGTGCACCTGCTATGTTGCTGCTCCAATCATCCATTTACAAAATGGGAAGAATGTGACAATCCATTTTCATGCAATCATTACTTTTCATTCTACTTGTACGCGTTAAAAATCTAAACATTCTGCCAATGAACTCTATGGAAATGTCTGCTTCACTGTTCATTTTATTTCTGTTTCAATACTTCAATGTGATTAGATTTAGCTTTCTATCTTCTGTTGTCTATGCCCAAAGTTCTATATGTGTCTTAATTAGCTCTTTGTAGAAATGTTGTGTCCTAAAAATGCATCTTCTGTTTAATACTTCAGTAGTGTGTGAAGCAGGTAGAAAGCCAACTTGATATTTACAGAATGTATTAATTATTTTTTTAGACTGATTATACTGAAGACTCTGCAGACACAAAGCCAGATCGAGACATTGAGTTGGAGCTGTCAGCCCTTGATACAGATGAGCCTGATGGTCAAGGTGAACAAATAGAAGTGAGTACAAAAATCCGTCTAAAGAGATTACTAGGTCCTCCCATTAGATGTTTAAAAACTTCTAAAAATTACTTGAATTAGTAGATTCTGTTGATAGCAAAGCCTTTTGGTTTTAGCCTTTGTAGTGAGGTCAAACATTTTCCTTATTTTAACACTAGGGGTCTCATACTTCTCCTTTGGATACCTGGCAGTTAATATAACCAAAGTTAAAACCAGCTCACTGTGTTCTTTGTCACAGCTTTCAGCTTTGCTTTTTGTCTTTTGCTAGCATTAGTAATGATAGGGAGTCCATCCCTTTCCCCTTCCTCTCCAGTGCTGAAACTAGTTAAGAACGTTTAACATTCAAGTTTACACTTAAATATGGTCATTTAATTTAAACCTTGTGCTCACTGATTCTAATAGTAAAGTCATTTAAATCACTGTAAACCAGTGTTCTTTTGCTGCTACTTCACTGTAATACTGTATCTCTGCTCCAGGTTCTTCTATGCTGTTTCCTTCTTTGCTGCGCAGTCATAAAATATTCCGATGCTCATTCCAAGCATTAGGATCAATTGTCCTTATTTTAAAGCATCATACACTTAAAAGAAGCGCATGAAGGTTGTCTGGAACATATTCCCTACTACATTTCAATACTGGTCTACAGTAGTGGGCCACTGCTTTTGTTTTCTCTGTCTGTGTGGTAGTGATGCAGTGCTGTAGTATGTGAATCACCATGACATGAAAGGAAGGATCTTTTATCTTTGGCCTTTCCTCTCCCCCTAATCATCGAAACAGCTCTCAGTGTGGTCTTCTTTGTATTCCACATGAAAAGCCATTTCTAGCAACTGCTGTTGTCATTCACTGCCATTTATGAATAATTTTTCCCTTTTTCCTATCATAAAATGTGGTAGACATTCCAGTAGTATGAAATAAAAATGAAGAGTCTTTAAGATGAGACTTCCATTTCCATCAGCTTTATGTAGTGGAATGTAATAGGAAAATTGAAAATTGGAAGCAATTATATTGATGGGCATTTCTCCTTTTCTCCTGCAGGAGATTCTGGATATACAGCTAGGTATTAGTTCTCAAGATGATCAGCTGCTCAATGGAACAACTGTAGAGAATGGCCATCCACTAAAGCAGCACCAGAAAGAATCTATGGAACAGAAGAGACAAAGTTTAGGTGAAGACCTTGTGATTCTGTGAGTGTTAGACAAAACAGCAGTGTCTGCCAGTATTAGACAAACAGCAGCATCAGAATAGTTGAAGCATGGTTGGTTTAAGGATGAACTATGTACCTGCTCAGACGTGGATTAGACCCCTGCATTGTGTATACAAGGTGAAGTGAGAAGAACGTGTTCAGAAATAGAATTAAGTCACAAATCTGAAAGCCGCAGGATGGTACCATTGTTTGTATGCATTGTTGTAACCATATATACTGAAACATGTCACAGCTGTTAAATACCTTTCACACTCAGTAAGCAAAAAATGCAGTATTTTTGTAGTTAATGGAAATGAAGAAAAAACTTCAAGAGGTTAAATGTCATACCGTTTGCACAAATCTCCACAGAGAGGTAGTTTTTAAAATACACTGTTTTAGGTTTATATGTTCTGTAGTCTAATCTGTAATGCAGCCTTTGAAATGAGGCAGATTACATTTAACATCCTGAGCGTACTGTTCCATAGTAGGTTGTTTAGCCTGTTGCTAAGAATGAGTTTGTCAGTATTTATTTAATGCACACAATTCAGTTCCGAATACTTGTGCATGTACTTGTTTAATATTTGTGTAACTTATTTTTCTCCTCAGGGAGGAGCAGAAAACAATCCTGCCCGTAACTTCTTGCTTCAGTCAGCCGATCACAACATCTGTTAGCAATGCAAGCTGCCTGCCCATCAGCACATCAGTCAGTGTTGGCAGCCTCATTTTGAAAACAGCTCACATTATGTCTGAGGATAAAAATGACTTTTTAAAGCCTGTTGCAAATGGCAGGATGGTTAACAGCTGAAAGGCATTCATCTTTCCAGCTTGTGACCACACCATGGAAGCATTTACACTAGCTTTTTATATATATAATATATATTATATAATGTATATTTTTTTTAAAAAAAATAATATTGGGGTCATGCATTTCCTGTGGACTCTTTGATACTTCAAGCCCCTCTCGCATTAGCATTCTGAAGAAGAAAAAAAAAACTTACTTTACTAGAGTAAGGCGTTCACTTTCCACAATTGAATGGAATTTGGACATTGTTTTACTTAAGCTTAAAGCAGCTTTTTATGAGTTTGTAGCAATCCGGTGCGGTATCTGAGCCATTCTTGTTTAAAATGGCTTCTGTAGAAAACTAACAACTCAGTTATTTAAACTAGCAGGATCCTACGATGATACATCTAGTGAAAGTAAGACTAACTTATTTGTCTCTCTTTTGTTTCACAAGAGAAGAACTTGTGTCTCATTGCAGCTGCTTTTTCTTTAGTTGTGGAACTTTGCATGGAGTATTGTTTCCTGTTTGAAGACTGAGAGGTGGAGATTTGGACTTGAGACTTATACAGGGTTAACACACCATTAGCTTTGCACTGCTATGTTCTTTGCAGGTCTGTGGTGCAGTGCTTTGCTGCAGCTTTTTGTTTCCATTTCCCCTCCCCCAATTTCTGCTTTAGAACTGTAGATACACATACGCAGGCTACTTGTCCAAGTAAAGTTACCAGAAGTAAACCAAGTGCCTAAGTCCTCCAGCTAATGTACTAGGTATTGATTTCCCCAAGTTATTAGGTGAAACAATTTTCAACCATTCAGAGAAGTTATGCACTAATGTAACAGCAATTTTAGGTTTGTTTTTCTTTTTTATTGATAGTTCTTAACTTGGAGGTTATCGAATCCAGATGACTTGGCAAAAAGTATCAGGTGCTCTTGGCTTTCCTTTGAAAACCCTGTATGTAGTGTTTGCACTGACTAACAAGATGGTATTGCTGTTTCTTGTACTGTTTTGTTTTTAATTTAAATATTGGGAATTTGATGTGGTTGTAATACCTTTGTTAAATGTTGTTAATCATAATTTTGTATTCAGGTTTAATGTTTGCTAATTCAGTGGCAACTTATTTTCAGAGACCTTGAAAATACAATAAGATAGCATTATCTGACCTTCAGAGTACTGAAAAGTGTATGAATTTATGCCCTGTTAAGATGTGACTTAGAATCATGTTGGACATCTCAAATGAAAATTGGTTTTCATAAAATACACACAAACTAGAGCCCTCGGCATATTTTTATTTGAGAAGCTTAAAAATCCACTTTTGTTTTTTGGAAAAGAAAGCATCTCCCTCCTGATGATTACTATCTTCTTGTTTGTCCTCTTTCTTTTCTTTGTGACAAGTTGTACATGATTTTTTTTTTTCTGTTACGTTTTTATTAACTTCTGTGAAGTTGTTTACTCTGAAAATTGTACTGGAATATTTTAAGCCAAGCTGATCTTTCACCAGGTGTACTGCATGTAAGGGCTTTTCCTGCTAGCAAAATGCTTAAAGAGGATCATGTTACTGGTCGTCTGAGTTGTTATTTTACAAAATCACAGCTATGTGGTCGGGTAAGATTTTGATAACTGTTTTGTGCACGCTTCTGGGGGGTGGGGGTTGGCATTTCCCTGAGGGTTACTGATTAGACTAAATATTGGTGTTTGATATCTCTCCTAATGAACCTGTCCATGAAATAATTATGTTGTAAATATGCCTGAAAATCCAAGGGTTAGTTTTGATATTCTGGTGTCAGTATGGAAGATCTTACACATCTATTTAATACTCGAATGTATGTAGAAAAGCAGTCAAGTAGTCTTCTCTTAGTTTCCTTTGGCTGTTGCTGTACCTTCCTATAGCCAGTGCCACCTCATAGCTAGGATTAGGCTGATGCTTTGTTTCACTTGCAACTTGAAGTGAATGGATCCAAGAACCAGACCACATTTGTCACCTTAACTTATTTCCTATCAATGTTACCTTTAACTTAGAATGTTAGACATAAATATGATTGTTGTATATTTTATACCAAGACCATTCTGTAAATATGAATTTATATTACTTTTGAAATGCTTCTGAGATACTATTATTTGCTGTACAATGTAATTCCAAAACAGATATGCAAACAAGTATGTCTCTTTCATGGATATTTAAACAGTGAGATCTTCCATGTTGAAGGTGATGTAATTTTTTTAAAAGATTTTTAAATTTTAAATTGCTATTTTGTTACAAAAAATAGAGAAAATATAAAGGTTTGAGAAGTCCTTATTTGCCCTCAGGGAAAGAGCCCTCTGTGCACCAGAACTCCACAGAACATCTTCAGCATGATCTGAGGGTGAATATATACTACATAAATTGATTGTGTATTTACCTTAACTTTTTAATTTTAAAATTGCGATTTTAAGAACTTGGTTGTGCTCTGCTGGAGGGGGGTTGGGATAAGCTGCTTACACACATTTGCCTGTTTGTCCAGTGAAATTACATAAGCCTAATGTACTCCTGCCAACCATATTGGCATATTAAAAAAAAAAATATAACTAATATACTCTTGTCTGTGGCTGGAGGTCCCATGGTATAGCAGTTGTCTAGGATGACCATACACTTCATTTGGAAAGTTGGTTCTTAACTGAGGCTAGTTTTTATTAGTTGGAATTTCAATAGATGGAATGACAGGCAAAAGAATTATTTGGAGGTTTCAACAACATGCCAGCTTTGTCTTACAGTTTTAACACTGACTGTGTAGGGTTTTTTGCTGTGAAACTGTGCCCTCCAGTGCCCTGACAAGAAGCTACAGGTGGGAACCTAGTTCTGGCTGTCTTTGGTGAAGATTCAGCCCTTGATCCTATATGAGCAAGTATGTATTCATTTGTGTAGTTATAAATCAGGTGCCTTTGGGCTGTGGAAGGGCTCACTTTCTGACACTGAAATATAGTGACTTACCTTTGTGTGTTAATAGCAGTGATTCCCCTGTAGGTGTTGGCCTAATTTAGCTGAGCTGTCAGAAAAAAAAAAAAAAGGCCCATAGCAGATTGGGGAAAGAGATTGGCTCTTTTGCTTTGCTTGGACAAGCATTTTAGGTTGTTTTGGTTTTGTTGTTGTTTTTTTGTTGTTGTTTTGTTGGGGGTTTCCCCCCATTTTGGGGTACAGCAGGGATTTCACATGCAAGAGATACAGGAATTATTAGTATCTAAGTTAATTGTGTTGCCTCACTACCTGGATTCATTCCTTCGTTTGCCTCATTTCCCACATAGGTCTTAATAGAGACTAATGCTTGTGCTGGGAGAGTGCTTGTATGAGAAAGTAATTATCTGTACGTTCTTAACATATACTTCTAGCAGAGTGATTGCCCTGCTACTGATACTTTGTTCCTGTAAACAGGTGACAAGAAATGAATCTTAGTGTTTATGCAGATTTTGCATTGTAGAATGTATACTAGACCCTTCAAAGGAAAGGTTAGATTCTTTGCAAAGCAAACTGGCGCTGGTTCTTGGTAGTCTAGTACAGGGACACTAAAGGTTGACGTTTGATTTAGGAAAATAAAGAAGTTGTACGCAGCTGATTATGTTAAATAAGCTCTTAACTGCTCTTTGTAGAACTCTGATTTGGAAGGTTTGATAACACAATTGGAAGTTTAATTTATCCTGTACTCAAGAGCTGAATGCTGTTCTTGTATAATAGTGTACTAGGCTGGATGAGGTACAAAATAATGCACAGTGGTCAGAAATAGCTGAGGAAAGAATGCTTAAAATAACTTGATCTCAACTCAGAATAGTTCCAAACATGTTTTTGTTTGCTTTTTTAAAGCACAAGTTGTCAAGTTGTACCTGTTGCTGTACATAAACACTGTATACCAGCAGCTCCTTGATCATATTTGTGAACAGACTTTGCATTATTATTAGACTGTTATTAAAGGAAGATGTTGAATTTGAGAGTGTAACAATGAGAAATGATCAGATTACCTATAGTATGTAAAAGTCCATTCTTTTTGTTGTAGTTTAATCCCTTTGTTAGGAAGTTCCCTCTCTTTGAAGGGACCCCTTCTGCAAGCAGAACACAGTAAATGTGCTTTTTGAAATGACCCAATTTTCCACTATAAACAACCACCTGACTTTGGCAGTGGTCATCACCATGCTTCTCTTTGCTGGCAAGGGAGCACGACAAGGGGGGAAAAAACCACCCCAAACTGTCAGTGATGAGATTAAACAAACCTGAATAATCAAAATGACCAATACCTGAACAGAATACCACACCCCATTATTTAAGAAGGATGCTTGTGGAAGCTTTTAATCACTCAAGATTTTGCTGTAAAAGCTGAAATAAAACAGAGCCTGGCTGCATTTATTACTGCCAAAAGCCAAGGTCATTTGCACATAGCCCATGGATTTACCCAGAGTAGCTCTCAGTTAACCCAGGCATGGAATGCATGCGTTTTCTTAGCTGGGCAAACAAGTACATTATACGGTAGTTGTGATACAACACATGTGGCTTTTATTTGTACTGCACATACCCACTGTACAGCCACTCTGAAGTATTGTGGTTAGCTTGCAGCATCTGCTGTCTGCATTTATACTGTTTACTGCATATTCTTTTCCCTGGAAGTTTTAAAGGAAAAAAAAGTATTTTTTTTTTCTTGTTGCATTGATTACATTTTATAAATTTGCTTAGCTGGAAAGTTTGGGAAAAGAGGCCTGTTTGTCAATTGTACAACCGATTGTGAAGCTCTAGTGTGAATATTTTTACGTCTGTATTAGACATTTTCTTTGCAAATCTATTGTTCGATTGAAATGTAAATGAAATAAAAGATGGTGTACACCCATCATGTATAAAGCAGGCACCATCGCTACGATGGATTTAATGCTCATTTTTATGGCGCATTCTCAGCTTCTATTTAAAACTATAATTTAAAAAAAAAAATAAAAATCTGTAAAATGAAATGGGGATATATGGGGGAGTAAATTCTATTCCGTTTATTTGGGTTTTGAGTTCCCGATGGTCATGTTTCCCGTGGTGGTAGCGGTAGCGGGGGGGGCCGGCGGGCGGTGCCGTGTGTGTTCGCTGTCGCACTGACGTGCAGAGGTTGTAGCTTTGGCTGGTCTCGGGGGAGAGCAGCTGGTTTTCGGTGTTTGAGAGACTCGATGGACGAAGTTTGCAGTATTGACATGTATTTGCATGCACGAATAAAAATTATTTGTCCACCTTAACCCGCCTCTCTGCCTTCAACCGGGGCTGGGGAGGGAGAAACGCGGGGCGGGGCGAACGCGGCTGCCTCTGCCTGCCTCCGGAGCGCTGTCTCCCCAGCGCTTCCTTCCCTCCTGCGCCCTCCTCTGCTGGTTCTCTAACGCTGCCCCCGCCCCGGCCCCGCCGCGCCGCCTCTTCCCGCCCTGCCCCGCGCTGGCTGGGGCGTCCCCGGAAGGCGGTGGGGAACGGGTGAGTGGGTGTCGGCGGAGCCGGGCCCAGAGTGGTGAGACCACTGGGGAGGGTGGGGCGGGAGCTGGAGGGCGGTGAGCGCAACTTGAGGCGAGGGCCCGAAGCTCCTGTGGGGAAAGGCTGGGCGGCGCGGACTGGGGGACCCGGAAGGGGGAGGTGGGAGGAGAGGGGCGGGCTCGGCCGTGCCGAGTAGCGGCTGGGAACGGGCGTTGAGCGCCCTCGCACTTTCCTGTTGCATCGTTTTGCGTTGTGCTTTTGCACCGCCCGGTGCGGAGCTGCGTTAAGCATCCGCTGCTTCGCGGTGAGGCCGTGCCCAGGCATGCCTGTGGGTGAGCCTGGCCCCGCGGCAGCTCGGGCTGCTGGGGCACGTCCTCTGCAGCGCTCCGAGGAGTAATCTCCGTAATTCTGGGACATCTGGCCACCCCTTCCCTAATCTTCTTCATCAGGTTTTAACTCTTGCAGAACCTGGCAGCGGTTGGCAGAGAAACTGTTCTGCTATCAGTGTGCTGGATTGATGCAGACATGTCTTTGAGATCGTCTTTGAAAATTTGAATGAATGTAATCTGCAGTTTCTTCTCCCAGGTTTCGACAGAGGCTTGTCTCTGAAAGACTGGAAAGGAATTAAGGTCAGAACATTTTAATCTGATTAATTATATTGGTTGTTTTTCATCTCAGATAAATCATTGTTAAAATAATGTAAATAATACTGGAAATTTAAATTTCAATAACTGGGAAATAAACTTCATAGAGCTGAGTGAGCCTGTTAAGATTCCTCCGTCAGGCAGGGTTAGAAAAATCAATTCTCTGTGAATGAGAACATGCATAAAGCGTTTCTGCATTAATGAGCCTGAAAGCAGTTTTGTTCATAAAAGTTTTTATTTAATTTAAATTGTGGCAAAAATGAACTGATTGAACTGTAGTGTATTTAATAGCAGATGGTAAACTGTTCTTAGGTGGCTAAAAAACTGCTTTGAGGAAGCAAAGGACTACCATTGTATCGTTGTGAGTGGTATCGCATTGCAAAATCAAATGCAAGATTCGTTCTCTATTTTTTTAATTCATTTTTTAGAGCAGAATGACTACTTTGGATGATAAAGTGCTTGGTGAGAAGCTCCAGTATTACTACAGCAGTAGTGAGGGTGAGGATGAAGACAGTGAGAAAGAAGATAAAGAAGGGGAAAGCACCGTTCCTGAAAGTGTTGGGGAAGTAGAGCTTAGCAGTGATGGCAGTGCAGTCAACACAGGTATCATCATTTCAGACTAACTGTTTTGTAAATACTGTTTGTTGGGAGATTCATGGGGTTTTCTAAAATTTTTCAAACCTAGAGACCTGGCTTTATGCATCTTGAGTCAGGGATGGATCATTTCCTGGCTATAGTCTAACTGTATTTTTTAATAGGTAGTGCTCTTTTACTGTTTGACTTCTCTGAGACACTTCAGCATCACATCTAAAGCAGTTAGGCTTTGCATACAAAGCTGATTGGTACAGTTTAGTTGATAACACACAAATTTCTTTCCTGTAAACCACACAGTTATTAACCACTAACCAGTAGGTGCTGAATGAATACATGATGAATAGGCAGAAAGTGGCTGGCCTTTGCACTAAACCATTACACTGGACTTTCCCAAAACAATGTTCTCTATTGCCAGTATCAGACAATGTGGATCATTGGTGTGATCCAGAGGATGGTTCTTAAGAAATACTGTCCCTCTGTACTTTATGGTTTCTCTGAGAATGCTGAAAAATCCTTCACCTGAAGGAAGAACAGAAAAATTCTAGTACTAAACTGGCTTACATAGAGAGGACCTGAAAAAGTAAAGCCACTGGGCTCCAGCAGCAAGGTGACAGCAAATTGCAGTCTGTAAGAGCTAACACTACTGTACATCAGAAAATGTGCTTCTGTACCGGAGTGTTGACAAACTTGATTATACCTTCCCATGGTTATTTTTGTTCTTATAAAAGCCATGCTAACAATAGAGTAATTCTTGAGGGTGGTTCTATTTCAAGAGCACAGATCTTTGGAATAATCTTTGGGACAATTATGAGGATAGCCTAGTTAGATCAGATTTAGTCTTATTAATAATAAACCATAGATGCTCAAGGATGAGTAAGTGGCAAATTGCTTGTTTCATTTCTACATTTTGCACAGTATACAGAAAGTTTATAGCAGAAGCTATTTTACTGCTGAATTACATTTTACTACCTGAATTTTTAATCATGGATGCCATTTTATTACCCTTTTATAAGAAATACCTGCATATTTAATTTCAGGTCCCAAGGGAGTCATTAATGACTGGCGAAGATTTAAGCAACTGGAAACTGAACAGCGTCAGGAGCAGCGCAGAGAAATGGAACGACTGATTAAAAAATTATCTATGACATGTAGATCTCACTTAGACGAAGAGACTGATAAACATAAACAGAAAGAGCTTCAGGAAAAAATCAATGGAAAGGTAGCATGGCATGAAAGAATTAAAATACTACTTAAATACTTAACATTTTCAGTTCACTTGTTTGTGTACGTGAAGCAGATAGGAGCCCGTGTTCTGGTAGTAGATCTGTGTTGTTTCTTCCCAGTTAACGGGGACACAGCAGCAGTGTAAGAGGTGCATTGTAGCTGTATTTGCCAAGTGTTGTCAAGTTTAATTATTTTGCATTTTAGTGGTGTTCCAGCAATTCAAGCAATTGGTATTCAAAGCAATTTAAGAGCTATACAAAAGAAGTCCAAATCCTTTCCACGGATTTCCCTTCTCTGTTTATCAAATAAGTCAACCTCAGGGGACTCATAACAATGGCTTGTACAGCATATGTGTGAATACTGCCTTCTTTTGCCTCCCTTATCTAAACCAAGAACTGGGAGTCCTTTTTGATTTTGAATTTAGCAAGTGGATGGTGAGAATTTGGGTTTTATGTTTAGATCCAAAGACAGAAGCTGTTTGAAGTAGTGAATGGTTTTAGTCAACCAGGCTGTGTAAATAGCTCCTACAGTTCTAGTCAGAAAAGTTACTAATCAGCAGATAATGTTTCTTGCTTCAGATGATGAAAGTTGGCCACACTGTCCTATACATTGAGTGATGTAAATATGTTTAACAAAGCAAATTAAGTTAATTTTAGTTCTACAGACAAGATAATGCATTTAGTTGCCACAAAATGTTAAATGAAAAATGAAATTAAAAAGTTACTGAAGAAGAAGCTAGACTTAGTTGAGGCATGGTGTCCGAATCCGTGCTTACAATTCAGTGAAAGCACATAGCCACCTGAATTAAAGTGGGAGCATGGAGCAGCCACTCGTGTTATTAATGCAGGTTGTGGGAACTAGAATACCCAGAGCTGAGATCCCGGTTGTCCCTGGACGTGGTTTCTAATTAGATCAAAATGGAGCAGAATATAGAGGGTGCTTGAGCCTTCACAGCTGGCACTTTGCTGTTATTAAAGACGACCCACATAATCCTCTTGATTTCAGTTCTCATTATATAAGTGACCCGTATAGTGATGCAGATCTCTTTTTCCTGTATCTTTGTGTGCGTTTTAGATGACATTACAAGAATATAACATGATTCACAACGATGAAGATGATGAGGAATTTTTGCAGCGATACAGGAAGCAGAGAATGGAGGAGATGAGACAGCAGTTGTACAGTGGGCAGCAGTTCAAACAGGTCTTTGAGATTACCAGTGGAGAAGCATTTCTTGACACTGTTGATAAAGAGCATAAGAGCACACTGATCATGATCCATATTTATGAAGATGATATTCCTGGCACCGAGTCCCTGAATGGCTGCATGATCTGCCTGGCTGCTGAGTATCCAACAGTTAAGTTTTGCAGAGTCAAGAGTTCGCTCATCGGCGCCAGCGCTCGCTTCACTAACAATGCTCTGCCAGCCTTGCTGATCTATAAGGCAGGGGAGCTCATTGGCAACTTTGTGCGAATCACTGACCAGCTTGGAGAAGATTTTTTTGCTGTAGACCTGGAGGCTTTTCTGCAGGAGTGTGGTTTGCTTCCGGAAAAAGACCTAGTGCTCCTGACTTCTATACGTAATCCGTCTGCATGTTACAGTGAGGACAGTGATCTGGAAATAGACTGAACCACTTGTACTGGGGACCAGTAGGTGTAGTTGTACTGTGGGATGTTCTTGTGCTAGGCATTGCTCTCTTCCTTTCATTTTTCTCTTCTAGCTGTTTTAGTTGCCCAGTGACACTGATCTTTAAAATTTTCATTGTCCCAAAAGCCCAAGGTGATCCCCATTTCTGGACAGCACTGGCTGAGCCTGTTTGCCTCTTTAGAAACATTGCTACTGAATGCAGCAGCTGCACGTGACGCTTCCCGCCAGCACCTTTGTCCTTACTGTTTATTGGTGATTATGTTTTTGTTAAAGTGGGTTTGTTTATTATCACAGAACGGTGTGAGTTTGGAAGGGACCTCTGGAGACCTGCCAGAGCAGGTTCAGCTAGATCAGGTTGCACAGGATGGCATCCAGGCAGGTACTGAATGACTTCAGAGATGGAGATTCCACCACTTCTCTGCATAGCCTGTTTCAGTGCTCTACCGCCTTCAAAGTAAACTTTCTCCTCATGTTTAGGCAGAACTTCCTATGCTCAAGTTTGTGCCTCTTACCTTGCAACAGTGCATCACTGAAAAAAGAGTGGCCCCATCCTCCTAACACCCATCCATTAAATATTTATAAGCTTTGATAAGATTCCCCCTGTCTTCTCTTCTCCAGGCTAAAAAGCCCGAAATCCCTCAGCCTGTCTTCTCTCCTCCAGGCTAAAAAGCCCGAAATCCCTCAGCCTTTCGTTTGTGCTCTGCTTCCTTCCTAAATCTGATTAAAATACAGGGAAATAATTTTCAAGGTTTCTCTTCCATTAATGTTCACCCTGCCTCCAGCAAAGCTGATGCTATATAACTGTGAGATAACCTGGCTTATGGCATTAGAAGTCATTAACAATGTAACAGCTTATAGCAAATGCAAGCACAAAACCTTCAGATGATGCAGGGTGAAGAAAAAGCTTTACTGGACAGGCTGGTGTGGCTGAGCTGCTCAAGCCATGTACATAGTGCAAATGAGCACAGTGAATGTGTGTGCTCTGTACTTAGTTGTTATTGGAGCGCTCTCTATGTATTTAATTTGATACTACAACACGTTTACTTTCTCACACATTGCTTACTTTGCCTGTTATTTTTTAATTTTGAGGAAAGTAGACTATCATTAGCTAAATATATGACCCAGTGTAATGCCATGTTTTATGATTAAATATAATTGCAAGTTTTATGTAAGGCACTTTGGAACACCAGGAAGAAATGCAAATGTCTCTGTGTAAGCAGTGGGTTCTTGCAAGAATGGATCTTGGATAGAAAAAGAAGAATTTGTAATTGTATCTGTTTTGAACTGTGATTTAAAAAGTAGTATAAGCAGAAAAATAAAGAATTTGTAATTAAAAATTACCGAATTGGCACAAATTGTGGCTGGTTTAAGGCAACTGGCAGAAATCCAGATTTTACAATGTGGTAAGAGATTATTTCTTTTCAGCTCAGAATTGCATTTAAAAAAGCCCATGAAAGTTCCGTGGAATTAAATCATTGAGCATGGATATCAGCACATTTAAAAATAAAGTAGCTGCAATTTATATTCAGGATGAGATTCAGTGAAGTCTGTCGTGCAGACAGGGTGCACATTAGCATCATAATAAAACCTGCCTTGGAGAGGGGTCTGGGAGAGCTGTTTGCTGGAGCTGCTTTGAAGTTTTATTTTTATGTAGTGCTGCTATTTTTTTTTGCCCCTGTGGCAGAACTGTAACAGGATCAAATCCTCTCCTGCTGCTTGATGTCAAATGGCCTGCAGCAAGGTGACTCCAGTGCTCAGGTCTGTGATAGATAGTTTACAATGCCAATAGCAAAAAGGAGAAGAAAAATGGTCTGAATCCAATTAATCATTGATCTGGAAGAGTATAATAACCACAAGGGAGAAGACGTGCTAGAGAGAAGATGTGCTTAGAACTAATTGCCCTTTTTTTGTCCCATTTTCTATCTGCTACTTCTCAAGCACAAGACAAACATGCAGGCATGGCCCAGGTAGAGTTGGCTCTTCCTGCAGGTAGCAGCTCTCTGGTTGGTGGGTTTTGTGCATCCCCTTGGCTGCAGCCTGGTCTGGTTTGTGCTATACACCCTTCAGATCAAGAAGGTACATGTACCAAGTCTAAGCCATCTCTGATTCTAATCTTCAGAACTACTATAAATAGGAGTTGAAAAAACACTTGCAGGTAGGTTGTGTTGCCTCTAGGAAACGTTCTGGAAAAAGCAGCCTGCTGCAGAGAGGGCAGCCAGAAACAGCGGGGTTTACAGAACAGTGTAATTCTGCACTGGGAGAGAAGAGTGTAAAATCACTTGAGTTTGTTCACATTTAATGATGTTCCAATGCAAACAGCAGGATTTGGGCACAGAATGCAAATGCCCAAGGAAACAGATGGCTGCTTGGCAAGAGCAGGAATGGAGTCACGGGATGAGCTGAACGCAGGCATTTAATCACAGTGCCGACCTGAGTGCCAGGCAGTAAGGGACAAGATTTAGAAAAGAAAAGTTTGTACTGTTTGGGGTTTCTGCTCTAGCCAGCAATAACCTCCTGCTCAGTAAATTGTGGTCTAAGAGGTCACACAACTACAGAGAGATGTTTTTTTTGTTGCTGCTCACACTGCATGATCAGGGACAACATCATCTCCCATCCATGTCAATCCCTATGCTGGGGAGCTGCAGCTGGGCTCCTCAAAGGTGCTTGTTTAAAAAAAATCAGAGAAGGTCCTATGGGTTGTATTTACCAAGACTTCAAACAGAGGATACATCTGGCAGCTCTGTACTGTCCCCAGAGATTGCAGTGGTGGGGGATGCTGGGAACCCTTGCTTTGGTTGGATGATGCTGGTGGATACACCTGTGTCAGTGTGAGCTGAAATTCCCCCCCCACCGACAATAACCAGGCTAGCCCAGTCTGGAAGCAAATGAAAGCTGTATTTACAAGCAGAGTCTAAAATCTACGATGAAATGCAATGAATATGTACAAATATACAAAATTCACAACATTTACAAATATATACAATCAACAGGGAAGCACAACCGATCTCCCTCTGCTGCCCCCAAAAGGGGACCCTTCCCAAAGGGGCCTCCCTCCCAGGAGCTTCCCCCCCTCAGGCCCCCCTGGCAGAAAACAGAGTTAGTTAGAGCAGAAAGTTGTTAACTTAGCTGCCAAGGTCAGCGTGTGTTATCTTCTGCCAGAAGAGAAGAAGAAAACAGCAGCCCAGCAACTACCCCGACAACAGAATGCAGAGTGCCCCACTTTGTTTTGAGTAATAGTTCTTAAACATTTCTATCTATCCAATGGAAGTATTTAGAACAATCATTATTTTGCTTTTCTTACACCCAATAGTGACTTATTTACACTCTTTCGCTTTCTCTGTTTGAACTTTGCAAAGGAAAATTAAAAAGACAGTTTCAAACCATCACAACACCAGACTAAGCACCACATTTAGGTGCAAACTACTGTCTTCCACGTTGGGTGTGACTGTGCTTTGTGATGGACAAGCTGGCAAGGATGTGAGTAATTTCTACAAACTGCCATGGCTGAAAGACCAGGAAAGAAGATTTGAGGGCTCAGCAGTGCTGGGCTAGGGGAAGCTTCAGGTGTGTCCCCAGAAGGAGGTTTCAGTAGCATATTGGACGCTGTGCCTTGGGTTGGTACATGTTGGTCCTGCAAAGAAACAATCCCAAAGCTTTTCTTGTTGCCAGAAGGGTGAATGCAGGAGGGAGATGCTTTGTGGTCCTGGTCTGTGCCATGTGTGAACTGGTGGCACAACTGGAAGAGATGTCAGGTTTGCAAGTGTTGCCTCAGCTGAGCCAGTTCCTGGTGAACCCTTCCTCCTTGGTGGCAGAGAGCATCTTGGCAGCTCTCTGTGTGCCTGACAGATTCTCAAACACTTATCGGCTGGTACCAAACCAGCACTGGCAGCCTTTGATAGCTACAAACAAAAGCAGGATGTTTGTGGTCTAACTGAAACAAGATGAGCTTGTGCCTTTATCCAGATGATGAAGGATGCTCCAGGCTGGAGCAGCTCAGTGCAGGGCAAGGGCAGGCCAAGTGTGCTCCAGCTGCAGACATGGCATGCATGGAACCCTCATGGATTGGAGGCACACTGCCAGTCTTTGGACTGTGTCTTTACTCTCCATTTGCTGCTGTCTACATCTTTTTGAGCATTGCTTTGCTGTTTGAGCAAGGGAAGTGCAATGAGGATTGTGGTCCTTGTGGGGGCCACAGCACAGGGTACAGCTGGTGGCAGGGCAGACCCTGAGTGAGAGACACACACACACACACTGCCATGTAACAGGCTGTGGCAGGTGCTGGTCATTTTGATACTTGGGTACAGTGTCACCACTGTGTGCTTGCTTCCAGCCAGAGGGGAAAGCTGGGGAAAGGGAACTATGAGACAGGAAAGGACCGTGTCTCCTGTTGTCTTTTGCTACAATGCTGTGTGCTGCACAGGGCCAGTAGACTGGAGTCTCAATGTGACAGGGTGACTGGGTAGGACTGGGGTAGCACAGGTGAGCCATGCAGCAGGCAAACCTGCCCACAGCCATAGATTGGATCTGCCGCTCTGCCTCCCTTTATACCATTAGAAACTAAAATCCAGATGATATCCTGGTAAACCCATCTCATTTCCAAACGGTTAAAGAGAGTAAGTAAGGATTTTGCCTTGGGAGTCTCCACTTGCAGATGTTCTCTTGCTGTGACATCCTCCTAACTTGTCTCTGCCAAGGCACAAGCTCTTTAAATCTCCCTGGTTTACAATTCCTGTAACACCTCCCTGTAACTGGTTTTAATATTGCCTGGAACTGCCTCAAAAACCCCTCTTCAGGAATTTAGATTGTGACATACTTGGTTGATCAGGTATAAAAAAAAAAAATCAGCTGGTGCAACCGGAAATTATTGAAACTTCTAGGGCAGAAGGTGGGACATGACAGGATTGTCATTCCCTCTCCAAACAGCCAACATCCCGTGCCCCACCTATCCTCTCTTCACCTTGGGGAATGGCATCAGAGAGTATGGAGGAGGCTGTGTCTACCTGAAAATACCTTGGGGATATCATATCTGTTGTCTGCCTCACCTTTGCCTGCACTGCCTCTCACATGCTGTCTGGACCCAGGTTTTGGGCCAGCATCCTGGAGCTGGATTCCTTGCCCTGGTTCTCTTGACTCCTGTGGCCCTGTGTGATGGGCAGAGGAGCAGCCAACACTGCTCAGGGGTGCAGTGTGGGAAACTCCATCAGAGTCTGTCCAGGAACAGCACAGCCCCCATGGCCTCAATGGTATGAAGTGACCATGCCAGGTGGAAGTCCTGCTGGGACAGAGCAGGAGCTCAGGAGCAGTCCCCTCCTCTGGCTCAGCACAGGAGGAAGCTGCAGCCATCTGCTCTCAATTTGATGCCCACAAAATACCTGGCTAGCAAGATTTAGGTGTGGATAGATTTTATGTAATAGAATTACACAATGTTGGGTAGAAGCTCTGTTATCAGCAGCACAGGGCTACATCAGCTGAGGAGGAGAGACACTCCATTTATTTCTTCTGATGCAGTTGGCAATGACACAGCACAGTACTGCTGAGCACAGCCTGCACCAGCTGCATGGCCCAGCTGTGCTCCAGCAGGGACACCAGCCTTCCAGCAATGTTCAAGGGACTTCTCCTTTCCCCCAGCTCCTGCTGCCTCCTGAGCCTGCTGCCTTCTTGTAGGGCCTGGTGCTGGTGACACAAAGCTTGGAAACTGGCTGGAAGAAACGAGAGGATTTTTAAAAACAGTTTATTCTTTTAAATGTCTGTTTTTCTGATTGTGAACTGGGGTGTGATGGGGATCAAGGCTGTGTCAGCAGCTGCCAGTGACCATGTCATCATGTCAGTGAGAGCTGAGATCTGCATGTGTTTCTGGAGCAGAGCAGAAGCAAGCTCTTGGGGATGCCATTTACTAAGCAGGGAAGTGTAAAAATCATAGGACAATAGAGTCTTCATCACTGAGTTTGCACAAAGTTAGCATCTTGCTTCAAGCAACCCAGCATGAGCAGCTGGTGGTGCACACTGAGGACCAAGCCAGCAGGTGGGAGACACAGGAGGTCTGATGCTTCTCCCCATGTCTCCTCACACAGAGACATTGCTTTGGTTCCTTCTTCTTAGCTGTGTCTCAGCTATGACCATGCACTGGGCAGGCTGGGATGGACAGTCTTGAGCAGCTGCAGGAGGAGCATATCAGTACAGGTTCCTACTACAAGGTCATCCACTGCTGGGCCAACGTGACCACCTCCAGCACGTCCTCCCCATCCCTCTGCATGCTGCCACCTGCCTCCCTTGGGGAGCTCAACACCATAACTGGATGCAGCAGAGGAGAAAGGGCTTCCCAGGCTCTGTGCTCCTCTGTCCTGAGCTGGGAAGTCCTGTGGAAGTGGGGCTGCTGATGGCCTGGTGCTGGAAAGCAGCAGCGGGTGGGGGGTGACAAAGCACAGGGGAGTCCAGAGTGTCCTGGGGAGGAGGGCGTCCCCTGGAGAACCCCAAAGCTGGCTTAGTGCAAGATATTCACCAGCAGGAGAATTGGGTCTGCTGAGGACGGAGGTGGCAGCCACACTCCTGCAGCACTCCTCACGGAGTTGATACCAGCCTCTTCCCATGGGCTGGTGTGAAGGACACCCAGTATGGGATCATCTTCTGTCCTGCTCCTGACCAGCACAGGGGTGGACAGGTCCCCAAGTCCTTGCTGCTCCCTGCAGAAAGGAATGGGATATTCAGTGTCAGGCCAGGAGCTCAGCTCATCTGGTGTCAGGGCAAGGATGGTCTCTACCTGGGGAGGCTGTCCTGGTGCTAGAGCTCAGTAGATGGTCCACCACCCCGAGGGCTGCCATTTTGCACTTCATGTGGCACACGAAATGCCACATAGGGGCACTTCTTCACGTTGAGGCACACGAGCTTCTTGAGTGATGCTGTCTTAACTATTTCAAAGCCAGTTGCTCCACCAAATGTACTGGGTTTCCAGTACTCTGGGGAGCAGATGGGGTTTCCAAAAAGCCCTTTCAGGGAAAAGGGAGCTCCAATCTCCACCATGCTTTCCCCAAAAATGCCATTGGGTTGGGGTTTCTCAAGTAGCAAGCCTGGATAAAACTCCAGAGCATCAATGTCTCCATACAGCTCTTCCAGCTCTGCTGCCTTCTCTTCCTCTCCTGCATCAAGTGAACACCAGAGTGTTTTAGCAAGGGAATCACCCCAACAAGGACTGGCCTTGCTGTGGGTAACAGGAACATGTCAGTTCCTGTGACCCAGGCAGTAGCAAGCCCAGCTCCCAAGCAAGGCACTGCCCTCTGGACCAGCCATCCAGCCTCATGGGAGGATAGACCTCTGCAGCCAAGGCACCAGCCTTGTCTGCCTTGGTGCAAGGGCTACAACCAGGCAAGGCTGAGAGGGGCAGGAACAGCTATTCTGCTGGGTGAACCCAGCAGCAAGGGGATCATGGTCTTGTACCCCAGCTGTGGGCACAGAGCATCTGCACTGCGCCAGTGAAGCCCAGAGAGCTGCTGTGCAGCCCTACCTGTTAGCTCCTGAAATGACTTGTAGGGCTTCATGCCAAACCTCTTCCGATACTGATTGAACGGCTGCAGCCTCAGCTGCCGGGATTCCTTGATGACCTCAACAGCCACTTCCAAGACATTTGCATTGATGTTTTGTCCCCCACCAATCTGCAGGGTGAGAATACAAGGAGGAACACACATAAGGCACAAGGCAGCACCAGCATCTGCTCCAGGGGAGCCACTGCACTAAAGTGTCCATGTCCTGGGCACAGTGTAATGGAGACCAACATGTCATTGCAACAGCCAGAAGAGAGGGAATCACTGGACTGTGCTAAAAGCCAGCTGTAGAGCAGCCCGAGTTAAAGTTAGTCCTGCTCCAGGGCAGGTCAGGGAATGATGCAGGAGAAGCATGATGAATGGTGACCCAGTGGCCTGGAGTGAAGGGAGAAACTATGAGAGTTTAGGGTCACAGGGAGAACCCAAAGAGCAGTGGGTCTCTGCCTCAGCCTTGCTGCTCTGCACAAGCAAAGGGTCAGAAATGTGGATGTAATCGCTTGGAAGAAAGCATCCATGTGATGGCAGCAAAGAACACTGCCAGGCAAGCTTCTCCACACCCAGGCTGCTGACCCAGTCTGGGCCAGGAGATCTCAGTTTACTGCAGGCTCCTGGTGACACCATGATGGTGACTACAGTCAACAGGGCTGCCGAGGCCCAGCCTTCCTACCGTGCTTGTGAGGAGGACTCACCACATGCCCACCACGTGCTGGGCTGGGTAGAAGACTCTGTGTGACATGTGACCCTCTGCTGAGCGTTGCTGCTAAGGGCACTGCCTTCACAGTACCACCAGCATCCCTCCTGGGGTCCTACAGCCCCAGAGAAAAGCAGGACCTTACCCTGCCTGCAATCTGCTTGGAAAAGGATCCCACCAGTGCCTCCACACCATAGTCCATGAGCATGGAGGTGTTGTAGAGGAACTGCTCATAGCTGTACTCTTTGCCCTGGATGATGAAGGAGTCGGGCATCAGCCCATGCCAGTGATAGAGCTGGTTGAACTCCACCGCAATGCGATTCCGGTACTGGAACTGCTTCCCAAACAGCAGCTCAGGGTCGAACTTGAGGCTCAGGTAGTACCCACTGAGATGCTGGACATAGTCTTCTATGACGATCTTAATGGTTTCCCCTGGGCAAGAGGAGAGAAGCAGCTGGCAGCTGGCAGCAGCAGGAGCTACCAGATCTGTACTCCAAGATGTTACACATGTGCTATGGGCACTGCATCCCTCCACCCATCCACCACCTGAGAGCTTTCTGACTAAAGGCTTGTTGAGTTGGTTGGTCATTTCAGTGAATGATTATTTCACCAGCAAAGATCAGTCTGCCAAAAATGAAACAGTTCCTGAAGGAAGCTGACCTTGATATGCTTCTTGGAGATAATGTGGTGACCTGTCTTTTTTTCTGGAATTCGGTCAAAAAAGACTTTTCATGAGATTATAGTAAATTTATAATGAATATCAAAGTGAAATAATTCAAAATGAGGATGAAATTATTCTAAATTAATATTTTGATGGACCAAAGCAATGTTTTGCTATAGGGGCCACAAGCAATGATCCACAGAAGGCTACCAGAGAAACTCCTCCAGCCTCTATAAGCAGCCTGGCCACCACCCTCAAATTGAGAGCAACCAACACCCAAATCCTTGGGGCTCGCCTAGGAAGGTGGGACACAGGACTCCACTGTGCCAGTACCCTGCAGCACCTCTTGGCCTTACCAATGAGGATGAGACGAGCTGTCTGGAAGAGCTGCTCATCACTCCAGGTGGGATGCTCCCACTTCAGGATGTCACAGACACGGTTGTGCTCACGCAGCCAGAGTGTGGCATACATGCAGAGCCCTGGCAGCAGCCCAAACACCTCCTGTCCCATTGCCAGCTGCTTTTCCTTGGGGGTGGCCGATGGGTAGACCATGTGAACTGGAGCATCAGTGACCATAGGAGGGTACACCTCTCCATCCACCACCTTTCAGAAAGAAGAACAGGATGGCAGAAGGTAGAACAGGATGGCAGAAAGTGAGGAGAAAACTACCCCAGTGAGAGCCTGCTGAGATGGGACCTGCCTCCCTGCTTGCACCTCAGCTCCTCTGTTGCAGGCAGTGCAAGGACAAGAACACCCTCAAAGAATCCTGACTGCAGAATGGCTGCTGCCATCCAAACAGCTACACCCCAAAGCTTGTCCCTCTGACTTGGCATCTGTGGCCAGCAGCCACACAGGGCATCAGGCACGGTGTTTCCTGCGAGCTTCCAGACAACCTTGGGCTTCAAACAACTGTGGAGCACAGGTTGTGTCAGGCAGTACCTGGAATTTCAGCTTCCCATCTCTGAAGAGTCGCAGCTGGTGCTGCCGCTGCAGGTTGTCCCCATACACGTGCCCAAGATCCACCTGCCAAGAAAGCAGTGTCAAGGCTGCCCTGAGAGGCCCCAGTCCCCTCCTCACTCCCTGCAGGCCCCTGTGTCTCACTCACCCCATGCCCTAGTGCCTTGGTAAAGCCACGTCCCATCTTCCCAGATGTCTTGAAGAACTGGTGGGTGAAATGCTGAGCGAAGAAGGCAAACATCAGGTTGGTGCCTTGGGGATCGGCTTCAAACTTCTGCCGCAGCAAGAACCTCTCTGCCAAGAGCTGGGGGTCGGGGAGCTGCTGCTTCCCTGTGAATGATGGAGATTAAGGGCAGATGCCCCATGCTGACCCAGCTGGGTACCAGTGCTAGTGCTGGAGCTGTAGGTGAGCATTGCTGTATCTCCCATAACACCAGGCACTGACTTGTCTGCACAGACACCTTATAGCCCTCCTACACAGGCTGTGGCATGCCCCAGCAGCTCAATCTGAGCTGTCCCAGCAGTGATTTAGATGCCATCAAACTTCTCCTGCCTGTGAGACCAGCTTGGGCAAGACAGCAGTAGCATGTGACACTGCCAGTGGTGCCTTGCATTTGTGTCATGGCAGCAAAGGCTCAGGCATGGCTGGGTTGAAAACACTGATACCACACTGGGAGCAGATCCAGGGCGCTGCTCTGGTGAGTCAGCCCTGTCCCCAGCACCACATGGTGCCAGTCCCCCCAGGCCAGCCACGTACCTTTGGTGCCCATGGGCGTTGGGCAGCTGTCTGGCACAGGTGGGAGGACACGGGTAAAATAGCTGACATTGGCGTAACCCTCCCAGCTGATGTAGCCATAGTCAGAGTTGAAGGTGGGGGGGCTGGGGATGAGATTGGCACGAGCTGAAAGGAGAGATGGGAGTCACCACTGAGGGGTCCAGGGCAGCATCTCATAGGCTCTGTCCTTGGCCCCTGCTCAGCCCTCAGCGCTGCTAGAGCCCTGCTACCCCAAAACACGGAAAGGTACAGGCAGTGTGGGCATGCGGCCATCCCAGGCTCTGCTCTGAGCCTTTTAAAGGCTGCAGTTCCTCACAGCAGAGGAGGGCTCGTACTAAAGTGCCAAGTGGATTCTTGGATGATGGATGAGATGACAACCACATAGAAATGGTGAAACCAACAGCCGGAGCCTTGCAAATGTGTCGCTACGGCTCCAAGGGCTGGAACCTAAATATTTATGCAAAGTGATGAATGTGGGGACATGAGTAACCAGGACCATATTTCCATAGGCTGCTTTCTGTGCGGCTGCTGAAGAGCCCTTTGGCCCAGGGAGAGCAGTGTGCTGTGAGCCGCCTGTGTTTTCCAGCTGGCTGTTAGCCCAGAGCATGGCTGAGGACACACAGCTGGGGACATGTGACTGGGGACACACAGATGGTCCAGCCTGACCACCTCCTGTACCCTGCTGCTGCCTGGCTGGGCAGCCTCCTCTGAGAGGGTGATGCGATGACAACCTCCCTGGGTCTCTTGGTGAGGTGCCTCAAACCTGGTGCCCACCATGGCCATGGGATTTTCTCAGCATCACAGCACCCATGCCACCCACACCCAGGGCATCCCAGGTCCTGCTGTACTCCAAAATCTGCTCCAACACCTCACCTGTGAGCACAAGCATCATGAGTGTGTCCCGAATGAAGGTGCTGTTGATAATGTCCCAAAACCACTTGAAGTTGGTCAGGACAAAATGGTAGAAGGCAGGACTGGGCTTCAGCAGGTCGTGGAGGCGTGTCCAGAATTCAGCTGTGGGAGACAGACCAGGCAAACAGCTCACCCTGCTAAAGAAACCCACTGACGACCCCAACCCACCCACACTGTTGCTGGTGAGAGCAAGAGCTGCAGGCACCGCATGCCACCCAGAGACCCATCAGTGTGAGAGGTCCTCTGGGCTAGAAGGACTTACGGGAGGTGCAGTTGTCCCCAAAGTATCCTGTCCGTGTACAGTCACACTCGTACCCTTCCAGGCCAACTCTCACACACACTCCTTGGTTCTGGCAGGGGAAATAGCAACAGGGATTCACTGCAGGGAGAGAGAGATGTCACTGTCATAGAATCATTAAGGTTGGAAAAGACCTCTGAGATCATCAAGCCCAGCTGTCTACCCAACACCACCATGTTCACTAAGCCATGTCCTGAAGGGCCATGTCTACAGGGTTTTTGAACACCTCCAGGGATGGTGACTCCACCACCTCCCTGGGCATCCTGTCCAATCCACACTGTCACCTTCCTTGTGGAAGTTAACAGTGTCTGAAAAACTTGGGATTGCTAGAGGAACTGTCCGCATCCTCTGTCCACACATCCACAGGTGCTGCAAGCCCCAGCCCCAACTCAGGCTGTTGATGTGCCCTGCCTGGTGCCCCATGCCACCGTCGGACCATGTCACAGTGGTCTCCTGCAAGACTAGGGCTGTGGCCTCGCACACAGGGGCTGCTGTGCCCCTGAAGCCCCATCAGAGGACAAAGCAGGGCAGACACGGTGCTGGTGTTAATAATAACAGCAACTGTCAGGGCTGAAGTTTGCTTTGGCAAGCGGCTCCTCCACCATGCCAAGCGGATGAGAAGGGCTGACCCCTGGGGTTGTTCCCCCAGCTTCTGCCCAGCCCCTTCCTCTGCCGCCTCGGTGCCCCAGCCTGCCGGAGTGAGATAAAGGCCCCTTCCCGCCCATCCCACAGCAGCAGGATCCTGTGGGACAGAAGGAGCTGGGAGCAGTGCTGCCAGCAAGCTGGGCTGGTCCTCACAGACCCAGGGTGGGGCCTTTGTGCCAGGAGAACAAAACCACCAAGAGACAAGACCTCCTGGAGCACTCCTGGCTGAGGGGTTCAGTGTGCATTAGCACAATGATGGTGCCCAGGCCCACTGGGACCCGCAGGGACACGGGTGCAACACAGACTGCTCAGCTCTGGTGCTACTGGCTGTGGGGATGACCAGCACCAAAAGGGACCAAGAGCTGTTCCTGGTGTGCCCAGTGTCATGGCTAATAAAGTAATGTTTCCTGGGCCCATTGGTTGATGCACATGGACTCTGCAGGACCTGGTTCAAATTCTTCCAGAATTTGGGGACAGGTTCCAGCACTGGGGTGGAGGAAAAGGCACACACAATAGAAACCACATTTTTTTCCGAAGGAAATTGCAGCTAAAAATTAACATCTTTGAAAAATAAAGCTACTTCTGTGGAGTTGCTCAGACTCCCAGCTAGCCACAGACTCAGGGCAGGGCATTAGCTGCCCAGGAGTCCAGAGCTTGGTGAGCAGTTCTGACCCTGCTGTGCTCAGCCATGTGACCCTAAATCCCTCACATCATGGGGGCTGGCTTGCGAAGATACACTCAGCCCCTAGCTCTTCCGTCAGACTCCCTTTCATCTCCCATCTTTTCAGGTATCCAGACAGGAAGCAGCAGGCATGTTCTTATTTATCTCAGACAAATTGAGGTCAGACCACCTGTTTGTTTTTTTGCAAGACAGGAATTCTGCAAAGGGCGCCATGTTGCAGCACAGCTGGTGCATCCTCTACTGCATCCTCTGGGCTGTGCCTGCACCGCCAGCTCTGCACTCAACTCTGCTGCAAACACTGCAAATGCCCAACAGAGCAGCCCCATGCTGAGCCCATTGGAACCAGGGGGATGTGAAGCTGGAACAGGCACAAGGCCAGAAGGATGCTCCATGCCACCAGGTCTGGCATGGCAGGTCACGCCTTGCCCCATGTTTCCAGCTGTCATGGGGAGTCAGGAGATATTCACTTTGCCAGAGATCTCCCCAGTGCAGGGCTCAATGGCTTGCTGTAGCTGAGCACTCCTCCAAGGTGGGTTTGGCAGCACGCCGGGCTTGGCCGAGCTGCCTCATCCCACGGTTCACAGTGGTGTCAGCGCCGCAGGGTCCCAGAGGTGTGGTGGGAGTGGCATGTTCCAGCTAAAAGGGTGGGAGGGGGATGAAGCATGTCCTGATCTGCAACAGCAACCCCCTCATGTCCTTCTGGAGCCTCCCTCCCGCAGCGCCTCTGTGCCTCTCCCCAGCCAGGAATCCTGCACCGGCCCTGGCGGGAAGGCTCCAGGTATGGAGAGAGCTGCTGCCAGCCTCCGTGCTGGAGCACGGCCCCCTCCGTGACGGCACAGCTGGTGGACACGCTCGATCACCGCTGAAAAATGCCAGATTTTGGGGACAACATCCGCTCTGCAAACCGCAGCCAAAGCAACCTGGGGTGAATCACGGCCAGGCTGGAGCCGGGATTGCTCGATGGAACACAGCTTCACGGCCGCGGGCTTTGAAGACGATGAAAGGCTCCCGCACTGTTCTGATTCAGGGAGGCTTCCTCGGGCCCAGGAGCTGTTCACAGCACAGTCAGTGCAGCCAGATTGTCATCTGCAACCACTTCTGGCAGCATCATGAGCAAAAGCAGTGTTCCAGGGCTGCAGCTGCTCACCACGTGGGACTCAGCAATCCTCCTCTGTGCACCTGAGCCAGGCTGCCAACCCCAAAGATGGGCTGTTTGGGGTCAGCCAGGCTGGCTGGAGGGTGTGATGTACCCTCAGGGTTCTTGGTGTGGCAGCAGCCTGGGTTGAAGCTCCATGAACCCCACTGCAGAATAATTGTGCTGAGAGGAGGTGTTTGACCACAGACTGTAGAAACAGGCATGAATCAAAAGTGGTTCTGCCAGAGGTCCCTGTCTGTCCTCACTCAGTGGGGTCTGTGCCTGGCCTGCCCTGCGGCCAGAGCTTGGGCAGTGATGTTTAGGTGCTACTGCACCTCCCATTCACCTGAGCTTTGGAATGGCTGTGAAGAGGATGGTCAGGTTTATTTTGCTGTAACACTTGGACAAAACTGCACCCCTGAAGGCAAGCCAGCAGCCAAGGGCAGTATCTGCAGGGGAAAACATAGAAACACCATGGGACCGGCTTGGCTCCAACCACAACCAAAGGAAAAGTCTACAGAGAGTAAATATCACTGTTCAGAGCCAAGGTGCAGTCAGCAAGGAGTCAAGTAGAACTGCTCCAAGCAGCAGAGTGAGCAGGAGATACCAGTCTCAGCCCAGCATCCTGTTATTTGGTGCTTGAGAGCAGATCCGAGGGCTAGATTAGGGCTGCGGTCCAGATTAGAGCCGTGGTCCTCCCAGTGCAGTGCTCCTCCTCCCAGGAGCCCAGTGGTTTTGCTAACAGCACCTCAGGGCACAGTGCAGTTCCCCTAATTCCTCAATCAGATATCTTCTTCCTTAATGGAGGCTTGGAAGAGAGTTGTCCTTTCATGTATATCCCAGTTATCTTTTTATTTCCCTCCATAGAGTGAAATTTGCTTTGATCTTGGCATGCAACAGCCAGTCAGCTCCAGGTCATGCCTGCACCATCCCAGTGTGCATCTGTCTCAGCTACTTTGGGCATGTGGGTCCCCACTAGGTCTCCAGGTCCTCTCCTGTGCTCAGGGCACAGAGGTGCTGCTCTTGGCTGTCCTCAACTCCCAGCAGGAGCTTCTCAGGGAGATATGACCCATACTGGAACATGGCCGAGCTGCAAGGGAGACCATGCAAAGCCTGTCCCTTGCTTGTCCAGCTCCATCCCATGGGGTCCCTCCTTTAGTGCAGATGTGCCCAGTGAGCCCCACAGCAGGGTGCCCGTTGCCTTCCCAGCACTGCCCCTCCTCCTGCAGCACTCACTCCTGTTGCTCCTGGTCTCTCCCTACAGCCTGAGGCTGAAAAACTCAGAGGGGTACAGAGTGGCTTGGCCATGCTGGGGTCACCCAACCCTGCTGTCCCTCGTAGGTGGACCTGACAGCTCCTGCCAGCTTGCACCCTGCTCAGATCAGGTCAGTTCTCACATTGTCCCACTTCCCCTGCCATGGAGGGGTATCTGCTCAGCCTGTGCACATTCTGGGGGCTCTTGGATTTGGGCACATCCGACAGCCCCAGCAGACTGTTGGAGATGGGGTCACCACCAGCACTGTCTGCACCACAGGTGGCTAGAGCTCCACTGAGGGATGCAGCCCACATGCCTGGGCTGGGTTTGCTGAGAACATCAGTGAGGAGCTGTAAAACCTGAAAAGGGCCACAGCGTTTCCCTGGAGGGCAGGAGGTAATTTCATGGAAGAGGGACTGGAGTCAATGCCACATTAAGGACCTGGAGGAAACTGCACTGTAGGGTGTAGGGATGGACTTGATGGGATTTGAGATGTGGTTTTATTTTGCAACATGCTCTGTGGATGCCTGCCATAAGCAGCATTACTCCTTGGCATCCCCTGGTGCACAGGAAGCCTGAGACCACCATGGCTGTGCCAGCATATGGTGAACTGCTGCAGCATGTAGACATGGAAATGAACGGATGGCTCAGGCCACTGGAGCCATCCCTGCTGCTCCCAGCCCTCCACCCTCACCCCTAAACTGCAGTCTCACCTGGTATGTGTTTGGGGAGAGCAGGGAAGGGCCCTGTCTGCCAGTGCTCATGGATATTGTCTCGTTTCTTCTAAGGAGCCCTGCCCCAGATGGGTGCTGCTCCTTAACCCAGTGGTGGGACCACCCTGGGCTGGCCTTGCTCTCATCCTAACTAGGGCCTCTTGGGACAGCACTGGTCTTGGCGGGGACCTCTTGGGACAGCTCTGTCGTGCAGCCACACTTGGGCCACTGACAGTTCCTCCTGCCCCTGCGTGTGGTCCCTGCATGGCCACAGCGGGAGGTACCAGGGAAGTTTGGTCTTCATGGGTGACTTTGCTCTCTGGTCAGGCGTGACGAGCCAAACCCTGCAGCTCCTGGGACTCTGTCCAAGGCAGTGTCCTCGGGGCTCACGCTGCCACTGCCCTGTCCTGCGCCCCAGGCACTGTGTCCGGGTCCGGGCAGCGACAGCGTGACGACCATTCCGGGGTGGTGGGCACGATCCTGCCTTGGGAACCCCCGGGAGCAGGGACCCTTCCCTCAGCCCAGGGGTAAACTTGCCGACCTCTCCCGGCAACCGCTCCGCGACTCCTGCGCCTCCGAGAGGTGCACCTTTGGGACCAGGTCCCCCCGCATTCCACGGTACGGAGCCCCCGGGGCCCGGTCCCGCCTCGCTCCCCAGGTCCCTCCCGTGCGGGATGTCGCCACTCCTGCCAGTACCGAATCCCGTGGGACTCCCTCCCGGTGCCGGCTCCCTCCCCGCATACCGGAGCCGTCAGTCGCGGCGCTCCCGGCGGCGGACAGCAGCAAAGCGTGGACGAGGAGCAGCCGCAGCCCGGCCAGGCACAGTCTTGCGGCGGGAGGGTCCCGGGCCCGGCACCCACCTCCCATGGCGAGACGCAGCTCCGCCGCGTACCGCCGCCGTCCCTGGCGCGGCCCCGCCGCCCCCGCCCCCGCCGCGCCTCCCCCCGCCTCTGACGGGACGGAGCCGCCTCCAACGGCCCGGCCCGCCGAGGGAGGCTGACCCGGCCCGCGCACCCCTCCCGGGGCATCCCGTGGCCACCTTTGGGTCCCCGGCCATGTCCCGAGTTCTAAGTCCCCCGGGAGCCCATTCCCAGGCCCCCCAGTGTCTCTCTCAGTTCCCACCTCCTCGAGCATCTCCATAGCCATCTTCTGGCCCCCATGTCCCCCTGCATCCCCGTGTCCATGCTCTGGTCCCCATATTCCCCAGCATCCCCATGCCCACAGCCTGGTCCTCATGTCCCCAAGGACCCCCATACCCTGAGCCATAAGCTCCCTGCCTGAGTCCCCACTCCCTGGGGCACCCTGTTACAGCTCAGGCACCAGCACCAGCCCCAAAACGTAGCCATGGCCTGTGGGCCCAGCTCAGATCCCTCTGACCCACTGCAGGAGGCTGCCCAGGCAGCGCTGCCCGGTTGGTGCCAGGTGCCAGGCTGCCCAGAGCTGCCAGCAGCCAGAAACACTGAGTTTATCAGTGAAACCATCGCCGGGTGTTTCCTGCCTGGCCTCTTTACCCCTGCAGCGACACCGGGGACAGGATCGGGCCAGCCCAGCCCAGCCCAGCCAGGCACCAGCCACCCTGCAGGGGAGTGCATCCAGCTGGGAGAGGCTCTGTGCATGCCTAGGGTGGGCAAGGACACCATGGGCTGCAGACCTTGCTGCGCAAGCCTCAGTAGATGTCCTCAAGCCTGCAGTCACACAGAGGACGGGGTGCTGCTGCTTGCCCTGCCTTGTGCTACTCTATGGCAGCAGCAGAGACCCCAGCACAGAGCTGGGTGTTTTTCAAGATTGTCTTGGGTTTTCCTGTCATCTCCTTGCAGAGCAGTAGGAAGCCCAGGCAGGGCTGGGGAGCGCTAGGTTCCTGTGTGGTTCTGGTGCAGTCCTTTCATTCTGCACAGAAAGCAGCTGTAGGGTGGGGATGGGTCAGGAACAGGGCTGTGGGAGCAGAGCTCACGCTTTGAGGTTTTGTGGGGTTTCGGCAGCAGGGAGGGACCATCCTCCAGGGCATGAGGCCTTCAGAGGTGTTCCAAAACTGAACAAGAGCCTCAGATCTATCTTCAGTGGGCAAATGCATCAGCTGGGACACAAATATGATCTCAGTGGGCTCCTGACATGCTGCAGCAGGGTGGGGACCCCAGATGCCTCCCAGTGACGCTGGAAAGGAGGGGCAGGTTTGGCTGTGCATGTACTTGGTGTGGCCAGCGTCTGCTGTGGCCAGCGCTGCTCCTGCCTGCTGCCAGCCTACCTGTGGGCAGTGCCATCCCTCTGGGCACTGCATGCTCACCCACTTGTCCCATCCTCTGGCATCTGGATGAAGAGCAGCTGAGCTACTTGGATGGGCATTAAATACAAAGTATTTGGTGATTCAGTGCAGATAGATGGATTTTGGTGGGATGTCGGAATGGTTTCAGTAGGAGCATGGGAGCTGGTGTCAAACACTCACCCAGGTGCTGCCCTGTACCCCTGGGCCCATGTCTGTGTGCTACAGGGCTGCAGGAGTGAGGCAGTGATGGTCCCACCACATGCTGCTGCCGCCAGCCACATAGAGTCACAGCCCCACAGAGAACAAAGCAGTTTACCCTGTGGTGTGTCTTTGCCACCTCTGGCTCCCACCTTTCCTCCTCTCCCTGGACTGAGAGTCTAGCACTGCTGGCCACAGAATTGGGACTTGGAAGAGTCTGACTCCCTCACATCTTCAGGGGCAACTTGGCAGCCCTTGGGGATGTCCCAGCTCTGGGAGCACTCTTGCAGGTCCACTCCCTTCCCTCCCTTAAATTTTAATTAGGATTTGCTTTGCAATACAGGAAATGGTTGCAGCAGCCCCAGGGCCACTGTTTGAAGGCCACCAAGGGGATGCCATGGAAGGGCTCCCCACAAGCTCCTGGGAAAGGGAGGTGGTTACTGCTTGCAGCTGCAGGGCAGGGCACAGGCCAGCCATCTTGCAGACCCCCACCACTCCTGGCATCTTGCCTAGTACTCAAACCTCTTGCTCCAGACACTCAGTGCCACACTGGGCTGCTTGGCACAATTGGGCTTGGCACAACCTCCCTGCTGCCATCCTCAGCTGCCAGCAGACTTCCTCCCCTTCATCACGGCTGGCTGTCAGAGCTGCAACTCAAGTTGTCTCTCCTCATGTCCCAGGATGAGAGCCAGCCCCAGTTCCCCAGATGAGTCTGTCCCTGGACAGGGCAACGGCAGGTGGTGCTGCCTAGGCATTGCAGTGGGACCACAGCCTTGCAGCCTCCTTAAGCATGAGCACGAGACCACAGCCATGCTGGGCACAGAGGGCGCATCCAGGGGACTGTCACAGTGATCTTCCTGCAGTTTAAAATAGCATGGGGAAGGCAGTTTTGGATGCACCCGAGCTCCTTGGGCGGAGCAGCAGCTCTACCTGCACGGTGCCAGGCCTGCAACAGCGGTGAGAGGTCACGGCCGTGGTGTGACCCCATCCTGGGCCTCCCGTGTGCAGGGGACAGCGAGGCCCCGGTGCAGCGGGAGCCAGTGTTGCCGGCGCGTCCCCCCGTAGGGAGGCAGCAGAACACCGCCTATGGCAGCGCGGCGGGGGCCGGGCTGCAGGAGGCACCGGAGGCACAAAGAAGCGCTGTCCCTGAGCTGCTCTGCCTTGGGCCGTCCTGCAGCTGTCTTCTGCTCCTCAGGAACCCCTTCCCCAGCTTTGGAGTGACTCTGCGCCCACGAACTATAATGCCACCGGGGCAGGACAGCAGGACCCGACAGCCAGTAGTAGGGTCCACACCTGAAACTCCTTCCCCATCATATTCCCAGGAGCGCTAGAGCTGTGGGGACATCCTGTGCTGTAATGCTGTGGCTGTGGGGCCATGGGCAAGGTAGCAGCTCAAGCTGCGTGGTGCAGGTGTGGAGCCTGCCCAAGCCCTGCCATGGGCAGGGGCACGGTCATGGCTCCCCAGTCCAGCGATCCGGGATGATTGGGTTCGGCAGGAGCGTGTCTTCTGATGGCAGGTGATCTGCACGGCTCGTGGAGCTCCACTTGGTCTGACCAGGTGCATGCCTGAGAGGCTCCTTGGGTGGGACATGACTCAGTGGGTGGACCCTCACCCATGTGTTGTGGCGATCTGGGCACCCCTCCTGTTTTTCTCCCATAAGGTTAAGAGGTGACTGCTGACAAAGTTCCTGGTGGGAAAAGTTCCACATAGCCACGGGAATTTCAACCCAGCACAATGCACAGCAGATGCTTGGGACTGGAGGATCTGCTTGGGGCGCTGGTGTGGTCTGGTCCACCCTGTGCTCAGGGGGGCTGTGGGGCATGGGGTCAAGAGAGACAGCAGCAGCAGGGCAGCCCAGAGAGTAAAACTCTCCCTGAAGGTCGAGCAGGGCTGGTGGCCCCTTCCTCAGCTCTGCTGGGCACGGCGGCGGAGGACCCAGCGTTTCCTCCAGCATGGGGAGCTGACAGATGCTGTTTGGGGGGCTACAAATCAGAGCTGAAAAGCTGGGGCTGGACAGGCTGTCTGGGAACTCGTAACCTGAGCCCCAGGAAAGGAGGACTCAGGAAAGTGCTTTCAGCAATCATATTCATCATCTTCAGCTCAGGCTCATTAGGCTCGAGGAGCCCAGCCCCGCCACCGCCACCGCCTCCCGCACGGAGATAGAGCTGCTGGCTCAGACAAATAAATGCTTCCAGCTTCCCGGTGGATGCGGCAGGTCAGGGAGCATCTGATGCCAATTACCCTGGTTTAGGGTTCCCTGGCCGTGCTCACCAGCACTGCGCAGCGTGGTGGCTTCCACTCTCCAGCCCTCCTCTCTGGGTCTGCCCTGGCCATAGGGGTTCTCAGCCACCTACATGGTCCCTTCAGTTTGGAGTGGCCCCATGGATCATCCTCTGCTCCCTGTGCCAGGAGCCATGGGGACAGCCAAGGTGGTGAGAGTTTTAGTCTCCTATTGCAGGGGGAAGAGCAGCCTGGTGTCACCCATATTTCGGATTCCTCCATCCTATGATCAGGGATCAGGGTAGAGATCTCCCACCTGAGCATTTTAGGGAACACTTGAAGGCCACCTCAACCCATAGCCATCCTCACCATGCCTGGCTGTGCACAGCATTGGGCACTACCATGTCACTGCTGTCCTTTAATTTCCCTAGGCAATTTCCTCTCAGGCTGTCTCCATCACAGGAGCCTACAGCATAGTGACAGTGATCTCCCTGCTCCTCATGAGGGGGACTGAGGGTGGAGAACTGTTCCAGCTGGTGCAGCAGGTTTGGAAATATCTTGGACAAGGGTCTGGTAGAGCACCAGGTGCAGGACAGCCACTTTGGCAAGCAGTGGAAAGTGTGCTGTGGCTGTGCATCACTGTGTGACACCACATGGGTTCCCTGCACCCTACTATGCTCACCATGCGTGGATGCCAGTGACATCCCTAGGACAGCACATCCTCATCTCAGAGTGTGATCAGAGGGAAGCAGTAGGAGTCTGTTGGGCTCAGATCCAAAATTACAACGGACTGTGGAAACCCATGAACAGGGCTGTGAAGGGATCCGAGGGTCTGGGCACCCATCCCAAATGGTGCCAGCAGCCAGCACAGCCTTGCAGCCTTGCTGAGTGCTGCCATGAAATGGGTGCAGGCAGATCCACTTGCCCAGCAGCTCTTCTTAGTGGCAGATACACATTTCCAGTTCTCCTGGTTCAGGCTAGCCTGGATGTCTGTAATTGCCCAAAGGTCGATGTCCCCGAGCCCGAGGCCACGTGTCAGAGGGACCCTGGGCAGGAACCTGACATGGACACGAGTCATTCAGGATCAACGCTGGGGGCCAGGAAATTGCAATGGACACAAACCTAAATACACTGCATGTCCCCCCAGGTAATCAGGGGCCGGGCCAGATTCCGGCTGACAGCTTAAATGCCTTAATTCCTTGGCCACTGCAGTTTGAGGGGGTCCCGTGTGCTGTGGGTTTCTCCCAAACAGCTGGAGAGTTGTCTGTAATTGGAGGCATGTTGCATTCCCCTGAAAGTAGCCAGGTCCCGCTGGAGGGGGGCTGTGGGAAGGCAGCAATTTCCCTTATGGAATTATTTACCTGATTAGAGAGTTTATTTTATCAAAATTGCTTCAGAATGGGGCTGCTCGGTGTGTCCAGCGCGGGGAGCTCCCCGGTGGGGCTGGCAGCATGGAGACAAATAATTTGTGTGGTTAATGGGACTAATCCACCAGGCAATTGCACCAATAGATTTCACGGCTGCAAAGTGCTCTGTTCCCATTAATTAAAAATCTGTTAAGCAGATTAGCATGTAAAGGTATCAAAAGAAACCCAAGAGTTTCTTTCCCCACCAGCCCCCAAAGGTGAGTGTGGGAGTGCTGGATTGCTCACATTAGCACAAAAATCGTTCTTTTAAAGGAAAGGGCTTTGCATCCAAAATAATCGCTGACAGTTTCCCCTGGCTTCCCTACCAAGAGGTGCTTTATGCTTAATTATAGTTTATTTAAATTAGCCCTGATTGTTCACATGGAGTGTTAGCTTAAATATATTTGGAATGTGTGGTTTCCCTGTGCACTGCCAGTGTGCATTGAGGAGGGCAGCCTCTGTCCAAGCCCTGTGCCCTGGCAGGTGTCCCCACTGCAGGTCTGATGTTTGGGGCTGCCTGGAAAGAGATGGGTGTCTGGGGAGAGTCCAAAATCTGCATCCCCTGGTGGAGATGGTTGTCCACAGCTGGTGCCAGGGATGGTGGTACCCACCATGGGCTGCCAAACCCAGCTCTGCAGCAGGCATTGGCCTGTGGTAGGCACCTCCTAAGCATGGTGGTCTTCCCAGACCCCATCAATGGCTTCTCTGCCAGCAGAAGCCCTTGCTGTCACCACCTGCACCCTGGGGACATCCCACTCCTGTCCCCATGCTGCCACTGACTACCAGCCCAGCACTGCTCAACCTCTCACTCAGCGGCCAGTGCCACTCCTGGCCTCTGTCCACAGGCAGACACTGAGCAAAACAAAAGCAAATTCTCTGGCAGCTGAAGGTGCCATTTTTATGGCTCGGCTGAACGAGGAAGTATTTTTTGATCTCCTAAAAATCCTGAATATTATCTGACAGTTTATCTTGTTTCTCCGCATCCATGTCTTTGCAGCAACGCCAGCTCATTTACATGTGTATTGCGCCTGCCTCCACGGGTGCTGAGGTCAATTGAAACTCAAGAAAAGAGGAAAAATTTATGCAAAACTGTTGATTGCATTTGTATGTAATGAAATCATCCAATATTCATCTGACTATAGACTCTAATCTGAAAGGAGAAGTGAAGGACATAAGAGTCACTGGAAAGCAATAATGAGCTTCTGTAGTGATTAAAAAAGCACTTGAGCTTTCTGAAAATCCAGCCAGAAATCGTGTCTAATCAACACGGAATATAGGAGGCAGAGATTACATTGATACATTTTGCAAAGCTCACTGCTGAAAATGTATGCGAGCTGTAAACTCTGACATGCCAGCCATGGTCTGTTTTATACAAATCCGGGCGGCACACAATCAGCGCCCGGGCTCGTCCCTGGCACAAAGCAATCTTGGTGTCTCTGCTCGATGACTCACAAGGAGCGCAATCACATCTATTTTGAAGAGCAATGTTGGTTTTTAACTATGTCGAGAGCTTCCAGCTTCCTCGGAGTTTTTCCTTCCTTTTGCCTCTGTTTCACATTTCCTGTGGCCACAGGGCTCGCTCTGGGAGGTGGTGAGAGGCTGGCATCATCCAGGTCTTTGCCATAACCACCTTGGCGTTGCTGCTCCAGTTCTGTGTCTTGGAGCAACCCAAAGCATCCTGGCAGAGCTGAATGCATCAGTCCAGGCCCCAGGGAAGGATGCAGGTGTCTGCCTGGGGTGTGATGGGTAAGGATGTGCACAGGGGTACTGCTTGTGTCAGGACTACAACCCCCTCCAGGACCAGCAACTCACCAGGGCACGGCAGCATTCACTGGGTGGAAACCCAATGGTGCCTGCAGACCACACATGCTGTTGGGAGAGAGCTCCTGGTGAATGTGGCAGGGTGTGGAGAGACCAGGGCACAGCTCAGAAGGGTCCCTTATACCTTTCCCAACACCACTCAGTGGCAATTGCTGCTGAGGCCAAATTGTTTGGTGGCCAAAGCAATGTCACTAACACCAGATCCACCTTACACCCAGCCCAACCATCTTTCTGGCCCAAGGTTCCTTTCCCTCCTGGGTTATTCAGCACAGCTGAAGCTCCTTCCCCACCCACCAACAGAATCAGCTGCAGCTTCTTATCAGCTCTGGGTGCAGTCCAAGCTGGAACCGAGTGAGAGGCTCCTGCTGATAACTAGTGAAGGAAGCTTTTGGAGCAGATAGGCTCCTCTGTTGCAGCTCTTGGTGTGGAGCAGCAGATTTGTGCAGTGAAAGGGAAAGCAGAACTCAGAACAAGCCACCCTGTGAGTGTTTGTCCCTCCTCTCTTCTCCTGGATGGTTTACAGTCGTCCTCATCCTGTGGCAGTTGGTGATTGGGCTCCTGGGCCAGCACTCTGCTGTGTACCCAGCTATCTATGGTGGGTGCTGCTTCAGTCCTGCATGGCTGGAGGGTGCAGGAGCTGCACCTGGTGCTTTTGTCTGCTGGTCCTGTGCTGCAAGGGTTCACAGAGATCAAGGCAGGCTGTAGTGGCACAGCTCATCTGTCACCTGCGCTGCTTCACTGGTACCAGTAGTGAGTGCCATGGATGCTCTCAGATAATGCATAGTAGGGGGGTGAGGTGAGGATACAAGCCAATGGATTCCTCCCCAAAACCTCCCCTGCCATGAGGATGTCAGATGCAGCCACTGAGAGAATGATTCTCTGCCTTTCTTGGCATTTAAAATGTTTTTTGTATCTGGTTTTGCCTCACCAGTGTGACCAGCCCTGGACACCCAAAAGGTTGCACTGGGGGCAAGCAGCTTCATCCCCAGCCTGGCACCAGTAAAACTGGTGCAGTTTTACTATTAGGTTTTAATTCATGGTGTGTGAGGTGCTGCAGGGTAGGAATAGCAGTGTATGTGGGAAATTCCTCTGTGTGATGATGCCATGCAGCTCTGCTTCTCACCTCCATCAGCCCATCACCACCAACTTGGACCCTGGGAAGACGCTGTAAGAAGCCCTGGTGGGCTGAGCCTGTGCCTGCAGCAGCTTCTCCACCTGCCCTGGCTTAGAGGAACACCCAGCTCAGCAGCCACTGCTCCCAGGCAGGTACCAGGGAAACCCTTCAATCCCAGGCTCTTGCTGGGATACTGAGGCTGCAACAACTGAAAAAAAAAAAAAAAGAAAGAAAAAAAAAAAAAGCCTAGTTGATAAATGTCAAAAGAAATGCAGTAATGGGCTGAAAGCAATTTAGTGAGCCATGTAACCGCCCTGGGCTCGCCATTTTCCTTTATTCATTTATCACGGTGAGGGCTTTGGCCAAAATACACAAAGCAGAGAAATTGTTGACATGTGGGGCCCTAGCAGAGCAAATCCTTCATCCTCCTCCCCCTCCCCACTGCACACAAACTAACTTTTTTGGGAGTTGTTTATTTAAGGACTGCAGAGCACTCAGTGCTCTTTGAACCCAAATGCCTTGGGAGCAGGGCTGGCCACCACCTTCCCTCCTCCTGCCATTGCCCAAGGCTGTGGGGAGGCTGTTTGCTGCTCTTGGGAAGTACCTGCTGGAGGTGAGGAGATGAGCTCTGTGGTGTTCTCAGGACCTGTTCTGTTTCTACCTCCCCTAACACCTAAACGGTGATACTGGTGGCTTGTGTGGGCATTCTGTAACTGGTCAGAGAGGGCAGATGATTATTTTGGAAAGTTTGTGTTGGTTTTTGGTGTTCTCAGATCTGGTTAAAAGAGCCATGAAGACAGCACTGGTTTCAGTTCTCTATCCATGCAGCCCAGAGTCCTGCAAAGACCTGCCCACCCTGCACCAGTCGGTGCTGAGCTCCCTTGTGCCTTCCCAGTGGCAGGCTGCAGCTAACTCTGCTGGCCATGGCAACAGGCAAACACTTTTTTTTTTGATGCATGAACTCTGGGGGGCACACCAACCAGGAACTGGCTGCTCCTCCACATCTCATTTTGTCTTTATTTTACGCAAAAATAAATGGTTGACAGCAGGACAGTCAGGTTTCCCTGGTGTGTGGTCCTTGCCTCTGCCAGGCTGCAAACAGTCCAGTGCACAAGGTAAGCAGGGCAGTCATTCCTCCTGTGCCTTCCAGTAGCCTCCAGTCCTCCTTACTCCTGTTTTGTTTTTAATCTGGGTGCATCCAGTTCTGTTGCCACCTGGATGAAGAGCAGCAAGGAGAGTTCCCCAGCCCCTCCAGTACAATCCGAGGTGGGGAATCACTGCAGCTGAAGCACAGAGCTGCTTGAGAGGTCTGGCAGAGGTACCTCTGCCCATCACCTGAGGCTATGGGCTCTGGGCAGGGATGGTCACTGGGGTCTGTGGCAGTCCATTATTGCTCAAGAGGGCTGTGTGTCCATTAAGATGGTGCTTATCCGAGTAGCTCCTTGGTCTTCGCTGCCAGCAGCTTGTCCATCTCTGCAGCAGTGCTGTCTGCCATTTGCTGGATCTGTGGCAACACAGTACAAGCCCAGGTCATATGTCAGGGTGTAAAGGGAAAGGAGTGACTGGATCATCTCCTGGAACAAAGCCCAAAATAGTGCTGGGGCAATGATTGGCTCTTCCTGGGGGCTCCCACCAGCCCTCAGTAATTGTGCCAGTATGGCATCAGTACAGTAAGGACATGGACAGGTCTCTGAAGAGACACATAACACAAGCCCTTGGCTGAGCTTTACAAGTGGCTTGGTCAGGTCCTTACTTAAAGCCACCTCGGGGGAAGACAGGGTTGGAGACCTCATGGTATTGGCACCAGAGAAGAGAAGGCTTATCTCACTACCTGCTGCAACCTTTCCACTGTTAGAACAAAAAAGGTAATAGCAGGAGCACAGCCTTAATGCACACTAGGAATTTACTCAGTGAGTAACAGATCTGTTTACTTCTTGTAAAAAGAAAGCAATGGAGATGGTTAAAGCCCTGCCTAATGATGAGGTCTCCTGGTAATATGGGATGGACATGGCAAGCATGTAAGCAGGATGGAAATGTGTATACACTTATGTGAGTGAGTGCAGAGAAAGGCTGGAGCACATCAAAGGGGTTTGTGCACCAGTTCTACAGGATTGATTAAGATGCACTCGCTCCCAGGGTCTGAGGTATATGCTGATGACCTTTCCTCGTGATGAAAAATTTGGGCACAAGCAAGAAGGAGACTTGAGAGGCTACCTCTACACATGCAGAAAACCATCTGTCTGCTCTGGGAGAGCTGCTTCCCAACAGGATTCAGTTACACTAGCATGGCCATTTTTCCTGCTTGCACGAATGCTCTGTATATCAATGTTTATTTTTGTGAGCACACAGAGAACTGTCCTGAAGCATTTGCAATGTATCTAACTTTAGCTATTACTAAACAAACAGCTAAAAAGTAATGGCCTGCCTTCAGAGGCATCAATTCAGCAAAACGCTTAGGCTTGTGCCTGAGTTTATGCCCAAATAATTGACTTTAGTGACATCTGCTCTCAGGGAATTAGGCATGTGCTTAAGTATTTTCCTGAATTGGAGCCAAAAACTCCTAACAGAGATAATCTTGCTAGCCTTTTCATTAATAACAATCTGGAGCAATCCTCATTAACACCAGCTGTTTTGCTATGGCCAGCACTGTGGAAATGGTGGTGAAGCTATGGACGTGGGCTATTCTGCTCCCCAAGTTCAGCTGGTTTGTGCAACAATCCCTCATAGCACAAAAGCTTTTGGGGAACCTTTTTTTTGTCCTTTGTCAGCTTACAATGGTTCATATTATAAATTTGGCTTTGAGCTTGAAGTCCCAAATCTCACAAAAAAAAAAGCAAATACAACAGCCATTGCTGACTCCAAACATTCAGCTCAGGGCCACCCACTCCCCAGCTGGATTTTCAGTGCTGGAGGTTTGTCAGCAAGGGCTGAGAGAAATACACCACTAAGCTGTGAAATATCATGATATGGCAGAAGGAAAAAAAATTACCTGCTTTTCTAGCAGCCAGATGGTATCTTCAGACACTTTGCTCTTGAACTTCTTTACCTGATTGATGCTTTTGCTTCGCACCCTTCTCAGGGCTTCTTTGGACTTGTTGGTGGACTGCTTGGCAAGCTTGGCCAGGCTCTCCCTATGTTCTCTCGTTACCCTAGCAGCAAGGGGAAAGAAAAAAAAAACAAAACACTACCAAAAGGAAAAACAGGGTCATGTGTAGCACAGCCAGATTTAATTTCCAGGGGCAAATGCAGTGATCCTGCCTGCTGTGGTATGTCTACGACTAGCTCAGACAGAGCTTCCATGCAGCACCAAGCTGGGCTGTACAGGGAGACCTAAGAGCTCGCAGTGTGTGGAGGCCCTGTGCTGCAAGGGCAGAGGGACTTAACAGCTCAGGGGGTGTTTTTCTTCCTGTTTTGGTCCACCTGAGCAAATTGGCCACCTCTGCACAGCATCACCAGGGTAGCACACCCCAGTGATGCACATCTTCAGCCTAGAATGGAAAGTTCCCAGCACAGACCTAAGTTGTCACTCCAGTGCCTGAAAGTCATGCTGAAATGTTCAGACTTTCCTTTTCTCTGCTGCCAAAGTATTTGCAGGAAAGAGGGAAAATCCTGCTCCAGACCTGAGAGATGGAGCTGAAATGTGTAACACTGCAAAGCAGGGAAGAAAATTCCATGCCTTCCTGAAACTCAGTTTCATGTCCCTGCCATGGAAGAACCTGAATTATGCATCTGGAAGCTACAGAGCTTATATTCCAGCTCAAAGCGACCAGGCTTTTCCACCAAGACAACGTGAACACCCAGTTTGATAAGAGGATGATACAAGATATGGCTGGCCACAGGAGAACTTCAGCTCCACCTTCCCTCTGATCTGGGGCAAGCTGCTGTTGCAGAAAGTACTCAACTTTCCATCCCAAGCTAAAAACTGCAGGTGATGAGGAGTCTGGCCATCTGAATAAGGCACAGGAATGGCTGACGTGTCACCTCAGCTCTGGTAACGCTCCAGCACCTACAGCTGATCGCTGTCAACATCAACTGCTGGCGCTTAACAATAATATTTTAATTATTTTCCTGGCTATTGAAGTTTCCAGACCGCCTCGGGAATGAGAGAGCTCAGTGTGCTCACTGTGCCTCACTAGCAGGAGAGCAGTCCCCTGCTCGCAGCAGATACTGCAAAATAAACATTTCACAGAGTATTTAGAAATTGGCTGCAACAGCCTGGGTCACCGAAACACCAAGGCCAAGACTCTTCCTGCAGAGAGCTCAGGAAACATGGGGTGAGGGCTCCGAGGGCAGGGCCTGCTCTGCCCCAGTGAGGGTGCGTTACAGGGAGGCTGGCAGGGCACGATAGGACCCTTGGCCCTCCCTGATCTCACGCTCAGCCCAGCAAGGTGCCCGGGCACCAACACCTTCCCTCAGCAGCCAGGTTGCTTGCAGCAGATCTCTGCAGAGGCACTGGCCTCTTTCCAGTTATCTTTAGCTCACAGTGCAAGAGGGAATAGGCTTCCCAGAACTGGTTAGCAATTACAGGAATTTGGGATTGCTAGAAAAGCTGACAGACCTTGAAAGCAGCAACTCAGCCCCAGCATCCATGGTGCCCCCTTGGTGCCCCTAACCCATCCTGCTCCCTGCTGAGGGGCAGCAAGAAGGAGATGGCCAGTGAATTTCACATGTGGCGAGTGGCTCTTGGTTCACACAGGCTGGAGCCTGGACTGAAAGCCTAATTAGATGTGAGTGGGGTTACTGGTGATTTCCTCTGCATCCCAACACTGATGCCTTTAGGGCTTCTCGAGTTCGATCTCCTCAGCTGGAGGTCCCATGGCACATGCGAAACCAGCAAAGCCAGCTCACAAACAGAGGTCTGGGTGAGGTCAGATTCTCAGGCAGCTTTATTTGGGGGTGGGGAGTCAATCCCGACTGCTAAACTTGGAGGAGGGAGCCGGAAATCTCTCCCATCTCCTGCTGGGTGGTGAGAAGAGCCGGTCCACAGTGGGCCTGTCTCAGCTCTGGGAGCCCCAGCTTGCTGTCAGCTGCCTGCCTGCTTGCTCCTGCTCAGCCTCTGCAAGCTGTGCTGCAGCTATCTCTTGCCTGCTTGGGGCTGCCGAGCCTTTAAGGAAATGTTTTTGTTTATACAGCGCTGCCAGATTTCCTATGCTTCTTGGCACGGGGTCACAGCTTTCATGCCTCCTTGTCTGTCTTTATTAACACCAATTTCTTTTTATCACTGCGCAGCGCTGTGGAGTTTCTCAGCGGGTTTTATGTTCCAGCCAGACTGTGTGTAAATTCTCAGCAATGCTACCAGCAATGCCAGAAATGGACACTTTTTCAAGCAGATGCTGTTTCTGGTTAAGGAATCCATCAACACGAGCCAGGCCCATGGTTTCTAAGGACAGTTGTTTAATCCTGCCCCCAAATCTAGGTCTTTTAAGCTGTTCTTAGATATGTTTTCTTTTCTGTCTAGTAACCATTGTCCTTACAACTCTCTTTAAAGCCAAAAAAAAAAGTGTGATGTGAACATGGGGAAGGGATGCCAAAATGGGGAACAAAGACAAGATTCCCTCCTGTTGTCCATTCTGTCAGGGAGCAGTGGGCTCTGATTCTGCTGCTCCCCTGGGAACAGTCCTGCCCTGGCAGGACAGAGGCTGGAGACTGCCACACCAGGGCATTCAGAAATACACACCACCCCATGAGTAACATCTCCTCTTTTTCTGTTTCCCTCAGCAACCAGCAGTTTAAGCACTGCAGCCCTTGGATGTTCCTCTCCCAACACCCGCAGTGAGCACAGCACAGGGCACAGCTCGTCTGGAGACGTTCACGCGGGTAAGAGTAATTTCTGTATCTCAAATGCTAGGAATTTCCTGTGAACGAGAGGGATCAGTTAAAGGAAAGTAGGCTTAACTAAACACTCTGCATGCATAATTGCAGATAAACATAGGGTGCAATGTATATTGCTCAACAAAAAGCATGCAAGAGACTTCTGATGACAAGTGATCCAGAGCAATGCACCTCAGAAACAGCTTTGGCTTTGGCTTTGTTTTTTAAATGAATTTTTTTTGAGTCCTTTCTCCCCATAGTAGGTATCTTTGCATATTTCTTAAAGGGCAAAGGAAAAAAAAAAGCTCACAATGAGTCATTAAACTTTCAAATGAGTCATCTGGCTTTCAGTAAAGCATGTGTAAAAATATTACTAATTTACAAACAATATCCAGTGTAACACAATGGGTCCAAAAAAGATGAATCTAAAAATGAGGCAATACCATAAAAGACACAAGGTCAGGTCAAATTCGGCCAAGAGATCAACCAATACAAATGTTCCCATGGCTGGTTCTCTTTCCCCCTTTTTTATTTTTTTTTCCTTTTAAAACCCTCAGAGAATACATTTTATACAAATAAATATTGCCTATGCAGCGCTAGCAACACAAACAGGCAAATGCCTTAGGGAGCAGAGGGGATCCTAGCAGGCAGCAGAAGTAAACACAAATGAACCAAATGTATTTTTTCTGTTAAAGCTGCAATACAAAAACTAAACTAACACAATAAATACTGAAAAGTAAACTCCATTTTCAGATGCTTAGTTGAAACAGTCTCAAGCACTGAGGCATAGCTGGACCTGCATAAGGCACAATATGATGCATGTGTGTCCAGCTGGTAAGTCAGACTCAAAAAAGTATTTTTAACAACAGGTAAGGGCAAATCAGGTTTGATTGTACTTTTACTGTGCCTCCTTGTGAAAGAACAATTTCTGCAGAAACAACATTATCTCTTCATTTCTGCTTTGCTCACTCGTTTTGTGCATCTGCCAGAATGCTGGCAACTTCACTGCATCTGTCTGTCAGATATCCTGCCCTAAATGTCTTTCGAGTTGGGAAAATGAAAACTTATAAAATTTAAAGAAATCATTCAAAGATATAAATTTAATATAATGTTAAAGAGAGGCCTCAAGCCTCTTTGCATTAGAAGTTTGAAAAGGTTGAAACTGTCTGCTTGTCTTTTTTTGGTAAGTGGATGAAACTCGGACCCACTCCAGTGTGGGTGAGCAAACAGGACGTGAGGTGCCAGGAAGGGCAGACTGCAGGACATGTCCCCAAGCCAAAAACCTCTTCAACTTGAGACTCTGAGAGCAAGGGGCCAGGAGCAGCAACCCTGACACACCAGAGGGATGAGGGAGTGCATGGGGCAGATGTGCCCTGAGAAGATTCGTTTTGGCGCTGCAGCACTGACAAAGACAGCGACAGGCCATATGCATTTGTTTAAAAACCACTATTTTTTTAAAGGTTGGGATTTGCAGTTTTGGAGTTTCCTCCCCTGCAATTCATATTCAAGGATGACCCAAGTGCCCATTAACAATCAAACCACTGTGCAGCAACCCAGGAGCCTCAGCAATTATGAAGATAATGGTGCCCTCCTCCTTCTCTGCCTCCTCTCCTGAGGAATGGGGGAAGGGCAGGGAGCATGGGGAAAAGAAAATCAGCAAATAGAATGATAATGTCATTCCCTCTCACTGACAGCAACGGAAAGCTGTAATTAGACTTCTCTGATCAAAATGCTAGCTAAAATTTCATAGAATTTCTGAAGCACAAAGAATACTTGGTTCATCTTTACTGAGAAGTCACCTGCTTGTACAACACAGTGCATGTGCAAGGTGTAAGGAGGCATAGGCTGTGTCTTTACCCTTTATGGGAGTATTTTTGCAGCAGCCCAGGGTGTGGGATCACATACACCCACATCTGCCCAAGGCATTCAGGGGCCAAGCATTCACAGGTGTGTTTTTGCACCACCCAGACCTGGGCAGAGCAGCACTACAACCCTGGTTACAGGCTGTGCCAATGCTAGCAAGCTGTCCAGCACAGCACAAGCAGAGCTGCTGGGAGGCCTTGCTCCACACAGGTCCAGCCTGGTGCCAGGGACTGAACACATGTGCAGTGGGGGGCCACTCGGGGCACTGCTTGAGGCTATTTCTCTATCTAGTTCCATCTGAAAGGAATCTTGTCCATAGGCAGAGAGCTCAGCATGCTACAGCCCAAAGCACGCTAAGCAGGGATCATCCAGATTGCTTCAAAAGTGCCCTGTCCATGAGATGCCTGTGGTGGGTGAGAGAAGGATGCTCAGACCTTGGCCAGGAGCAGCCTGCTCTTTTATCAGTCCTATACCAAAATTTCCATGCAGCTGTCAATCACACAAGAAGGAGTAGAGTTTTTTCAGCCAAAGCTATCAATTTCCTCCCTCTTTCTCTTCTAACTTCCTTTTAGTGTTCTCTGCAGCAAGGTGCTATTCACTCCTAATACTCCTGGCTCACTGCTGTGTTACTGCTGCTCTGCCCTGGTGTAATTCAAGGACAGCAAGGAATCAGCCCTTGAATTAAGGCAATACAGCTTAAAAAACCCTTTAGCTGTCTCTTGCAAAGTGCTGAAGCCAGCTAGACCCAAGTTTCCTCTGAAGAGAGAACAATAAGACCAACAATTGGATGCCAAAGTGTGGTGACTTATTGCTCAGGCACTTAGAAGAGCTTCCACCAGACACTTCTAGGGGCTCAGATTTTTTTCTGAAGCTGAAATACAGGTCTCTGGAAAGCAGCTGCATTACGACATAATAGCAGTTGTGCATGCTCACCCTCTGAAGGGCACTTACTGCAACCTATTGCTTATCTTGCATGATGATGAACTCGTGCAGCCATCAATACTCACTTAGGAACTGGCACCCGAATTACTGTCCCGTCCGCTTCTGGGTTCAGGTTCATGCCGCTGTCCCTTATAGCCTTCATAGCTGCAGCTGTGCTCTGTAAAACAGATCAAAAGGTAAAGGGAATTAGGAAATAATCATTCCCATATGCCAGAACTCTGTCAATACTTGGCAATCCATCTCCACAGAACATGGAAACATTTACTTCTGTTACCAGTAAGATCAGGAAGTTACATTGGTGTAGAGAGCTTTGATCAAACCGAATGGGAAACTACGGCAGTGCTTGGTATCGGGGTAGGGGGGCACAAAGGGGGGCAGAGGGGAAGGGAAGCAACAACAAAAGAAAACTGTTTTGCTTCTTTGAAACTATTTGAATGGTTTGAGGCAACGCAGAGTAAAACCGCAATAAATTCCCAAGGCATAGCCTGACTGTGGCGAAGGAGATGAAAGATTCTGAGCATTTAAAAATTCCAGTTGAGTGTTTCCCACTAGAAATCACACAATGCCAATTTAGAAACTTTAACTAACTTAACCACTTCAGCACTACAGCCTAACCACATTACATCAGGGCAGTAGCAGCTGACTGAGAAAGAGTGTCTGTGCCCAGCTCTGTGTTTATTTTACAGATTACTTAGGATTAACCTCTCCAAATCCCCCCACCGTTGGCTGACACTCTGCTTGCTTAAAAGGTGGGGTGCACAGGTTTGCCTGGTAAGTGCAAAGTGATTAAGCAGCTTCCTTCCCCATTCCAGGGCACCGGTGTACCTCTACAGCATCAGCCTTTATGGGTAAACTGGAGTTATGTGGGGAGCTCCTGCAGTGCACTGCCAGGTTGCTTTGGTCTTGACATTGACAGTAACAAGAATGAATGAGTCTGTATTCTTGTGACACTTGTGTGGCACTTCATAAAAGGTGTACTGCTATTTCTGAGACTCTTTCTCATCATAACTCCAGCTCCAGGCTGCTGCACTATGGCTGTGTTTATGGAATTCAGCCTTTGTCAGCTGAGCCACACAATTAAAGCTCTGCATATTTGTTTAGGTCTCCAACGCGTGACATCTCTGAAGGAAATGATTGTTCTGCTAGTGCTTTGTTAAACATCACTGCTGTCCCCTAGAACACAACAAGGGCAGAGAAAATGTAACCAAGATGATCTCAGCACACGAGGAATGTAAATGTGTTATTCTATGGACAGTGCTTGCTCTGGAGGAAGGAAATGCTCAGTAAAAGCTGTGTTGTTTAGCTGTGTTGGAGGAGAGAGAGGAAGGGGAAAACATTGCAATATTGCCCCCATGCTCCTGCAGCCCATGAAATAAATATCTGTGCTTAACAGCCATAGCGTTCTTTGGATTTATAACACTCTGGCAAACAGTGTAAGTTGTTTTTTATGATTATTTTCTTTCCCAGATTCTTCAGGCATTTTTATTTACTTTTCAATGCCATGAAATACTGACTATATGCTGTAAACAATGACATCAAGTTAAATGTGTCTGTTATGGCTTGAAAGAGGTTCAATCTATCCATGGAAGAGTTATGGTATAAAATGACTGCATGGAAGGAAATAGTTCTAGCTTGAGTTCAAATGAAAAATGGTCCTTTGGCTTAGAAAGCAAGTATAGGCAATGCCTTATAGATGATCTTTAATTTCTCACATGTCCATTTCTCAGCCTGAGCTCCTGCTTGGACATGAGCTAAGTCGTGAAGTGACTTCTCAGGTCCTCTCAGCTCCAGCACTATGAGGGACCTTGGTGCACATATTGATGAGAGGCCTCCATTCTTCAAAACCATTACACATGCTGGGTACACTTTAAGAAAAACTTAGGCATCAAGTGCCTTACACTGACCTCCTCTGAGACTTTGCTGACTTAATTAATTGGGGAAAGCCTTTTCAAAATAAATAGAGATAAGCTTTGGCAAACCTCCAGACCTGGAGCGGGATGAATAGCTAACCTTGCACTCATTACTGCTCCTCTCTGCCTGGCTCTGGCTGCGTGAGCCTGCTGCAGGGGACCACTACTTGATCCTGAGGTGGGGATCAGATTTGCTCCCTCATTTAGGGGCAAGTTTAACTAAGGCTCCAGCAGAAAATCAAGGGAACTCGGCTCAAGATACCAAATTTGGGTTGTGATCTGTAGGTGCTGCCAAGGGAGTTCACTAGCTCAGTGAGCTCAGCCTGGCCCAGTCATGCCTTGTGACAGCAGCTAGCATGGGCCCAGCTTAGTCCTACCAGGAGGCTTTGCAGAAACTTGTTGGCTACATGAGCAGCTTCTTCCATGAGCTCTCAGAGGGAGGCACCAGCCCTGGTGATAAGTAAACAAGCTTTAGAGGAGCCTGATGGTGTTCCCAACACAAATACAGACTACTCCAACTATATTTCTTGTGCTGTGCATGGCCACATCTTCATATGGAAGTGAAATGACACAAATGGAATGGGGCAGATGCAGCATTGCTTCCACATGTCACCCAGGTGAACCAAAGGAGACTGTGTGCGCACTCAAGACTCCTGAGTGCTGTGAAAGCAGAGGAAATGGGGACAGCTGGCAGGGCACTATTCATCCAGGCACTTAGTCTACAACATGCTCAGTGCCACTTTACAGCCATGCTTTCGCAGATTCAACTGTGGGGAAAACCAGTCCCCAAAGCAAACTCCTTAGATTGTGATATTTGTTGGATATGACCCTGAGAGCGATCACAGCCTCTTGCCTGACCCTGTGCTGCTGCAGGTGAGATGCTCTCTGCACCAGGCAGGGCTGCAGTCTCTTGCCCTGAGCAGTCATCAGCAAAACACCACTTCTGTTGTGTGTCAGTCACAAAGTGACACACAGCCTGGCCCCAGCTCTCAGCACTGCCAGGCTTGACTGACTTTGTCTGAAAGTTCCTTTGCTCAGCATCGACCTGTTTGCTCCCATGGGAGGTACCTCCTCTTGCTGTCAGGAATGTGTCCTTACCTCTGGAAAACTGGCCATGTTCACTATAATGAGCTGTGGTGACTTCTGTGAGATCTGCCCCAGCTGGTTCAGTGGAAACTTCCCTTCTTCTGTCACCACAGTTATGTGATCAAGGGCCCCTCAAAAGAAGCAAACACAAGGGAGTTTCAGTACCACAGAGCAGTTCACAGCAATGCTGAAGAAAAATGCATATGCAGGGTCCCACTTCCCCTCTGGTACACAAAATAGAGATGTTACAAAATAAATAAAAGCATGTTTATTCAGACCTCAGGTGCTGTTTGTGTTCAGGCATCCCCTGTGGTATTTGCAAACTAAATATTTCAGTGCTACTCTAAAGCACAAAACCCATGAAAACAAAACTCGTTTTTGTTACTAGAATAGGAAAACTAAGCAGGATTGTGAAGAATTAAAAGGAAATAGTTACTTTTTAATTCTTACAACTTAAAGAAAATCAAAAAGTTATAAAAATCAAGATAACTATTGTCTTTAACTTAGTTGTGTTCTCCTAAACCATTTTTTTTCCAGGTCCCAAGAGGAGGTGTTGTACTCTGCCTAATTTAAAGTATTCAGTTTCTCCCTGGGCTACTCTTAATCTGCTCTCTGGTTTCTGCTGCAAAACATTAACAGGCCAAAAGGCACGTGGGACAAGAGGTACTTTATCAGTGCAATTAAAAAAAAAAATCTATGGTTAAAATAAATAGTTAAGAGACTGAGCTATGCTTTCCAGCTCCATTAAAGGCTGAAGTGCCCCTGCCAGATCTGTAGTGGTGAATGATTCAAATTTGGTCATTGTTTAATGTTAAATTTTATCCCTGAAACCTGACACTACTTACAAATACATATGTTCAGAGTGTTATAGTAACTGTAGCTTAGTCAAATATATTCACATTTCTTCTTAAAACACAAAATTCAGTAAGTGAGCAAGGCTTGTAAAGGTCACTAACCACAAAGATGCAGCAGCAGGAAAAAAAAAGTTTGTATATGCCAGACACCAGCCTGATGGCAATTTCCAAAAGGCTAATTTAATGGCAATTGGATTTTTCCTGCCCTACTGCACCATTAGCTGACAACCTGCTTCTTCATCACATCTGCAAACAGTTCAGTTAGACACTTTTGACATCTCCTACTTACAAAAGCTATTTCCAGGAAGCTATTAACAAAAATGGATTCTTCCTGGTCAAGCTCAGGGTGAAGGAAGCCTTGAGTTGGGGATGTTACGGTTGTAGCAATTGGGTGTTCAGTGAATAACTCAATTTAAAAAAAATTAAAAATCAAAATAAAAATAAAAGAGAGTTCTCCATTACTAGGACTGGTTATCTTTATTTACAGGCAACAGAGCAATATACGAGAACATTACCAACCTGGTGAAGTTCTAACACTGAGATTTCTGCTGAAATCTTCTTTCAGAGCTTCCACCACTGCCTGCATGTCTTCATTGGTTTCCTCCAAATTGATAATATCCTCAACTAGGGCAGCACTGATATTCACTTTGGCTTGACTCTGCCCTTTACCTTTACCTGCAGATTACATGGAAAATTAATTTACGTTTCTGACAACAGTTAGTTGGTGCATTAGAAAGTACAAAGAAGATATTAAACCCCCCTGTTGAGTCTAAGATAAGACTGTATTTTCTAATGAGTAAAAAGCCCAACACTCGAGCACATAAGCCAAAACACATTTGCAGGTCATACTGTGTCTGCTGCCCCCAGCCTGGACTGTGCAACCGGTACCTACAGCCCCAGCACAGCAGCAGCTCCAAGTGGTACCTCTCCCATGGGAAGAGTTAACAATTCCTGGGTACTGCAACACCATCCAGAGCTGTGTCCAGCCTAAGGTAGGTCAATATCAGTACATGAGATAAAAGAGATAAAAGAATAATTTCTGGCAGCATACAGAAACCGACTGCCATTGTTACCTTTTTTGGTTGCTAGCTTTCTGGTCAGCAGCACCTGATGAACACACTGCCAGCAGCCATCCAGGAGAAGGACTGAGCAGCCTGCAGGAGCCTGTGGCAGCCCTCGTGTCATAGCAAACGAGGAACGATAAAGCAGCAGGGGCAGATGACGGAAACATCGTAGTGCCATAGCCATCCTTTACCTCACCTGGAAAAGAGAAAAGGCAGCTGGTCCACTCGGCATGATACAAGGAAACAGATTCAGGTGTTAGCTGTGCCTATCAATGCAAATTGACAGTTCAGCAGTGTGGGCAGTGGGTCTAGGCATGCTGCAGTGACCAAGGGGAAGTGGCTCAGTGGCAGCCAGCCTATACCCATGTTATCTGTGTGGCCTTTGCACACTTGTCCAGAGGGGCACAGCTCTGTAGTGCAAAACCCGCGTTTGCTAAGCATGAATAGCTGTCAAAGTACCTGGTATTTGCACTTCATCTGAGCAGAAACTTTTAATTTCTCTTGCATGAGGTTTGAGGCCCCAACCTCCCCAATAGCTCCGTATTTTCAGGGTTTATTTCAGCCTGGGCCACTCGGGGCTCCGAGGTGTTACTACACCTGCAGCTCTGCTGTGCTCATAGCTGCAGAAAGACAGAACGGAAAGCTCGGACCCATCAACCAAGAAGGGTGGGTGATGGCTGTGGGGGCCGGGAAGCTGCCGCTCCCGTCTACCGGCGGCATCGGCCTACCCCCTGCTCCCCGCCGCTCCACTAATGGCCCCGGGGGCATCCATACCCGGTGCTCGGTTACGACGGACACTTGGCCCGTGCTCCCGAAGCCCGGTGGGAGGACGCCACCGCGATTACGGTCCCCGGAGCCCCGCCGGCTCCTCCCGCCACGTGCGCTGGGCCCGTCCCCGCTGGGCCCGTCCCCACGAGGCCTGCCCCTTCCCTCCCCAGCACCGGAACGAGACTCCGCCTTTCGCCTAGCTCCACCCCCACCGCCTCCCTCTAGAGCCTCAGGACGCGCTGGCCCAGCCCCGCCTGCGCCGCTCCGTCTGCGCCCCCTCCTGATGCCCCACGGAGGGACGGGCTGCAACGCTCGCCGGTCCGTCCTGGGTCGTGTCGTGGACCGGGAAGCGGTGAAAAGGAGGGGTAGGGCATGTAGCCGTCACCTCGCTTACCGTCGCGCAGCCCCCAGCGCTCTTGCAACGTCATCAGGCCGCGCCGTTACGTCACAACGCGGCGCCCAGGGAGGGGCGAGGCCTGCGCTACGAGAAAGCGGCAGCGGCTTGCGCGGTCCCGCGGTATCATGGTAAGTGTGGCCTCGGCCCAGCCCATTCCCCCGGCCCGAGTCCCTCACCCCTACTCGCTCTCATTGGTGTCTTCCGCAGAGCCATGGAGCCCGGGCGCCAGACGCTGCCGCTGGAGAACGCCTCCATCTTGTCCGAGGGCGCGCTGCAGGACGGGCACCGCCTCTGGATCGGCAACCTCGACCCCAAGATCACTGAGTGAGCGACGTGGTACACGCACCGCACTTCGCGGTGCTTCGCGGTGCTTCCCGGTACCGCCACCAGCTGCCCCGCCTACCCTGCTCCCCCCGCGACGCCGCTTTCCTCCACTCACCCGCCTCCAACAGCGGTACCGCCCCACCGCCACAGTTTCCCCCATCTGGCCGTGCTCCCCCTGCATCAGCAGCGCAGCATTGCTAGACAAGGCCGCAACTCCCTGCCCTGGTGTTTCCCCCACCAGCCACTATCCTACACTGACCCTCCCTAGCTCTAGCAGCCCCCGAGGCCCCAGTGTTGGCCACCCTCCGGCCCCCGGTGCTGAAGGCTCTCGAGGGGATTGGACGGGTGACAGTTTGGGGAACCTGCACTGCTGGTTTCTTCACTGCCACAATAGTACACCTAGCTCTTGTCTCTGCCCCACAGTGAGGTGTGAAAGTTGCCCACGCCAGCAAATTTGCCATCTTGTCCCAACTCCGTTGGCACTGGCTGAGCAAGCCTCTTGTTTGATAGGTGCTGCGGCCCAGCAGTGGGTGGCACGAGGGGTGTGGGGGCATGATGGTAGGGGGTGGGTACATGTGGGGCATGTATGTGGGGAGTCTCCAGGACTTCACTGGCCCCACAGATCAAAGGGCTTAGAGACAGGCACTGACCTACTGCACACAGCAGTCTTCTAAGCTTAGGTTGGAAGCCCAGAGACTGGAAACATTCTTGTTTTCTAAACTAGAGATTTGTTAGAATTTTAGGCTTGAGACTTCCAGGGTGACCGAAAATGGTGTTTTGTTGGTTTTTATGGTGTTAGCAGTGGGATGTAGGTTGAACAGAGAAGAGTTCTTGAGTAACCATGGAGTAATGAGACAGGGGTTGATGTGACTGGCTGCCTTACGCTGAATAAGTGCAAAAATCAAACACATGTGTATTTGTTTCTTGTTTTCTTCAGACTACAGATAATTATCTTCTGAGCAAACACAATAAATTGTTAAGGATGTCTTGCTGCCCAATATTTGGATAGCGTAGGTTCTATAAAAAGCCACAAACCAAAACAATTTGGGGTTTATACACTTCCAAGAAACAAGTATTTTTGATTAAATATTGGATATATCTGTCATGGCATAGATTTTCTTCTTGCTTCTTTATATGTGTGTGCGGGTGCTAGCTTTTTGTTCTAAATGTGGTTCATCTTAATGGAGCAGTTTTCTAATAGCCTCTAAATGGAATCATTAATGCATTATGCTTTTCAGCCATTCAGCTTTGGGTGGTTTCTGCATTAATTACCATTTCTATCTCACAGACATGTTATTCTGGTTAGCCCACATTGACTGACCATGTAAAATTAGCTATAGGAGTTCTTGAGCATGTTGTTTGCTGGGCCCTTAAAGATTCAGGAAACTGGGTTAGTGTGAGGACAGGAGTAGTGGGTGTTTGTGAATGCATCCGCTTCCTGGGGTGATTATTAGTGGTGTTTTTGAAGACCCTTTCAGTCTAGGTTGTTCATCTGAATCTATGCCAAATAAGTAATAGCTTTATAGGGCAAAACGTGCTTTTCATAGCATGGGTGAAATGAGTTTTATAGTTTTCAATCAGCTTCTTGCATGGGCAGGCTATTCCTATTCCAATAATCTCTTGCAGCTGCATGAATTCACCAGTCTGGATGTGGGACTTGGGTACCAGGGCAACCTCACTGTTGGAGACTCTGTCCAGAGCAGTGTCACAGCTGCAGGCAAGGGGCTTCATTCCCCAGTGACATCAAACCTAGAGTGCTTCCATGCTACTGTTTAAGGCTTGCCCAGGGATGACGTGCTTGTTGCTTATTTCAGGCTTTGTAGTTCTGTCTCTTGCTTTATGTTTTGCTTTAAAGATGGCTCATGTCTCCTACAAATCATATTGCAATCTCCATTTCCTTGGGAATTATTGAAAGAAGAGGAAATTTCTTTTAACACTTTCTCAGTGTATAGACAAAGAGTGTGGTTCTGTGTCAGGTCAGTAAGGTTCTATAAATCATCTCAACCCTTACTCTCTTTTCCTAAGAGCTTGCACCTCTGCTCGTAGTTGCTCATCTGAATGAGCCCTGTAGAGATTACTAATCACGTGACTAAAAACATACACCTGGAAACAAAAATAGATATTTCTTCATTTGCTGCTTTTATCTGACTTTTAAAAGGTTGCCTCTGCAATCTCCATTAGAGATAATGTGTGAGATGTAGACAAAGTAAAGTTGATTGAGTTGTTAGCAGGGTTAATAACTGATTGTGACTTTTGAGCAGAAATGAGTTCAGCAAGTCTTGGATTAATCCAAGCAACCTATAGGTGCAATCAAGTGCTGGGGTGTTAATGGGTAAGGTACACATTGGAGCACAGGCTGCAGGGATAGGAATTTATAAATGTAGGGTTGCCCACAAATTGCAGCCTGCAAATTGATGACTTGAGATGTTATTGCACGTGTTGAGTAACTGTGACTCAAATGAGAGTCTCATAGGATCTTGAACATACCCTATGAGCTGGGGTATGGTGGGACTTCTGGTGGGGCATTCCTCCTTGTCAGTAGTTTGGATGACTTCTTATACCTGGCATCCTTAGAGGATTGTTCTGCCAGTGGAAGAAGGTAGTGTTGGGAGTCTGAGTGTATTCTTAGCAGCTGAAAGGAAGCGAGTTGGCACCACAGGACTTTGCAGTTGTTCGTGGCATAGGATACTGTTCACCAGGCACTTCTGTTGCTGACTGATCCCTACCACAGCAATGTACGAGATGAGCAGTAGATATTTGGGCTCTGGGTTTGGTATCACTGAGCAAGGAAGCTGTGGAGTCCCCTCACCATCAGCATGAGCAGAGCCTGGTGCTTCCTTTGTCTTCCAGTGCACAGTAGGGCAAGACATGTGCTGTGGCACAACTGTTTGTTCACATTACCTCTCAGTAGTCTGCACTGGGGAGAAAGACCCATCCTTTAGTAATGTCACCTATGTGGCAAACAGAGTAGGGCTATCTGCTCTGCCCATCTGTTTGTAAAGTTTGCAACTTTTCAACATTTTGGACAGGCACAAATTTCCTTTGCAGCCCTACAGTTACACACACAGATTACCTGCTTTCCAGTAGCCTTTGAATGACCATTCATTTTCTGCAAGTATGGGATAGTGAGTGTTCAGCTTCCTTGTTCTGCCGGTTGTCTGCAATCCCATCTTGATGAGTCTCACCTAAAAAACAATGTGTGCAAGAGTTGTTGTTACAGACTCCTACTGACTCCCAGTGGGGCAGAATTCTTTGCAATAATAGGTTTTGCATGTGGCCCGGTCCCTTCACGGTATCCTTGGGACAGCATTGTTCAGAGGAAGCCTTGCCTGTGTTTGAATAGCGCTCGGAGTGCCAGGAGGAAGAGTGGAGGAAAAGGAAATGGGGGAGCTGCTGGTTTGTCTTGCATTCACATCAGATGACAGGAAGTGGAAACTGAGGTTGGCTGCAGTGATCTGCGCAGCACGGTGGGGCCACATCTGTGTGAATAACTCCCGAGCTTTGGCTCACCCCAGGCGTTGCCATAGTAAAGCTTTTTACGTGTTCTCACTTTGGGGTTTTTTCCAAGGCTTTGGGTTTTCCGTGACAGGTCTTCCTTCAGTACTGAAGTCCTCTTGGCTTAGAAAGTGCTTGTCAAGTTACTGTTAATGCCCTCACTGCATTAACAATAACAAATCATAATCACAGCCTGAAACTTCTTATACCAGACTTCGGTTCTGAGCTCTTCCATGGAGAGTGGGTGACCAGAAGTTGCATGGGTGGCTGGATAATAGCATTTGCATCACGTATGATCTGAAGATTCTGATCAAATAGATGATGTGGGTTGCTTTTAGACTCCTCTTTTAAAGGAACAATTACCACTTTGCTGCTCAGAAATTATTATGTGAATGCAAAAGTTCTCAGAAAAGAGACCTACAAAGATTCCTTTGAGCAGGGCAACTGCAGGGTTTTATTGCTCCTAACAGAATGCAAAGAGTCATCATTGCCTTTCCACTACCCCTGGAACTGCCAACAGGACTTAATTTTGGTAGTGTTAAAATTGCAAATGTTTTTTCAGCAATATGTTTACAGAAACAAACCTGAAGTGGGTTTACATATTTTGGAGGCTTTAAAAGTTCAGCGTGTGGGCTGTTGTATACTTCACGTGTCTCCACAGACAGGGGTTTTACTTGCACATCTGTGACCTGCTTGTGGCTAGCTTGAGGTGCGGTGGTGAAACTTGGCTACTATGTAACCAGCTCCTTTTTTTTTTCCCCTGCTCTTGCTTTTCTATCTCCTTTGCCTTCTGAGCAGAGGCTGAGGGTTGGTAGGCCTCTTGGAAGACCCTGTGCTTCATCTGTGTTCTGGAAGCCTTCCATGATCAATTACAATGTGTTTATGCCCCTGGGAGGTAACTTGGCCCTTCTGCACTGCTCCCCTGAACACTTGCTGCACCTTCACCTCTTTAAAAGTGCATATCCTGAATGTCCACCGTGACCCATCCTGTGGGATGACTCACGTTCCTGGAACTTTCTTGCTCCTGAAGCTTAACAAAGGGCTAAAGCCCTTTTCAAACATCCTATCAGGCTTTATTAGGAAAAATGTTGTCTGCTTTTCTTATTGGACTGTCCCTAAAGCTGCCTGGTGTGTTTGGCTGTCATGAACTGTTCTGACCATTCATGCCTGGTTTCTTCTAGTGCCTGGTGCTCCATTTACACCTCAAGTTAGCCTGGAAGGCTTTCAGAGCACTGAGTGTTGCCTTGCAAGTTGAAAATGTGCCTTAGGCTCTGACTTGCTAACGAATGCTTTACATCCTGTCCTGAGTAGGACAGCTTTACTAAACCCTTAAAAATTGTCTTAGAGATGGGTCCAGGCAGTGAAACAGGAACAGGTGTCATTTTCCTCTAGGTCAGCTAGACTTGTTAAACACTTTGATCCCAGGGAACCACAAAAAGCTGGAAAGAACTTTCAGGATTAGATGTGGCCTGTACAACAAATGTGCTCCTTATTTTAAGTTGCTCAGTGTACTAGATATGTAAGCAGACAGATTTACGCTGGCTTTCTGAGTTTTATTAGAAACAGCACGTTCCCTACTGGATGGCAGGAAGATAATTGGCTAAATAAGTGTCTGACTTTCATGTGTATGTCACTAAAGAACTGCCTGAGCCAGAAGTGTTGGCAGATTTGGCCTGGATGATCCTGAGGTCTGTCTGGTGCCTTTTTTTTTTTTTTTTTTTTTTCCCCCTCCTTGCAGTCCATTCCTGGTTGCAGCTTATTCTGCTTGATTCTTCTGTCTTTATGCTTTCCCAGCTCTGCCAGGCATGGGGGACAGTGGCTGCATCTTTGTAGGATCATAGAATGGTCCAGGTTTGAAGGCACCTCCAAAGGTTATCTAGTCCAACCCCCTCTGCAGGAAGCAGGGTCATCCTCAACTAGATCAGGCTGCCCAGAGCCTGATGTGGCTATGGCCTTGCCAGTGCACTGATAGTACTTGGCACAGGGAATGGATAGATCTAGCAGTGTTTGTTCAGAGGGAGAAATACAGGGGATGGAGCTGCAGGTGGGCACATTTGGGCTGGGGGATGGGAGACATGGTGTTTGTACTTGAAAGTAGGTGTGAGTTAGAGAGAAAGGAGGCAGAGCCCTCCCTGACCTTGCATAATTGTCCAAAAGCCAACTGTTAACAGATATTCTGCATGCTGGCATGCAGCTGGGAGGGAAGGTTTTTGCTTAGAGCAGTAGCAGCTTGGAGCTGTAGATGCTGAAAGGCTGCTGTACAGGGCACCTACCTCCAAGGGTGTTTGGAAAGAGATATATGGCACAACTGAACTGCTTGTGTGCTGACTGTGAAATTTGTGTGTGTTTTGGGGAGTACCTCTATCTCCTCATTTTCAAAGCGGTGAAAGGTGTCATAAACATCTTCTCTCCTCTTTAGATACCACCTCCTCAAACTCCTTCAGAAGTTTGGCAAAGTAAAGCAATTTGACTTCCTCTTTCACAAGTCTGGTGCTCTGGAGGGGCAGCCAAGGGGTTACTGTTTTGTGAACTTTGAAACCAAGCAGGTATGTTACTTTTTGTCTAAAATTCTGATTTAAATGACTGTCTTCTTCCCCCATCTTTTTTTCTGTTAATGTAAAGCTAAAACAGGAAGGTGTAAATCAAATACCTTGTCTACACAAACTTAGATTGTTAACAGCTCTACTTTGTGACTGCTCCTGGAAGTAGCAATAATGATATCCTTTCTCCTCTCCCGTCTTTTCCTGAGTCTTGCTTTCTAATGCTAATCAGAAAGGGTTAGTTCTTCAGTTCACTTTTCTAGTGAGCTTGTGGAGTCATACCATGGAAATGCTGTGATCAGATCATCCTGCTAGACCAACTAAAATCAAGACCTGAAAATCAAGTTCTGAAGTCCTCCTAGTTTGTCTTTTGACTTGATGAATGCACAAACACCAACTTGTGTTATACTGCCAGGTGTGCAACATGACACATCTGCAGCATCCCAGAGTCAGCTCTTCTGGGCTGTCCATTTGGGGGTTTAGCTCTTAGTACAAATGAATATTTCAATTCATGCTCACCTGCAGCATTGAGCTGTAGTTACTTTGTCATAATTCTGCTAGAATTGTTTAAAAGTTATGAAGAACAGCATCTTTGGAGATTGCTTGTGGTTTTATGACCTCATTATTCTGCTGTACAGTTGCCTGTAAGGATGTCAGAAGAGCCCTGGCACAGTGTATTAGCTCTGGAAAATTATTCATAATAATTCATAATAATAATAATATTCATAATTCATCATTGCAACCTAAATCTTCAACTGCTGCAAATCAAATTTGATGGGAATGTCCCAAAACTGAGATTCCACCACTGAGCTTAGAACTGAACCAAGTGGATAATGGATCCAGTGCACACAAGCAGGATCAGGGATAGGCAGAGAGGTGTTAATTAACCATGTGTAATAGCTGTAACGAGTCACAGCATTGTCTAAAGAAACTCCTGTAGCAGAAACCTCCCTCAGAATGCTGCTCCAGTGGCCTCTCTCTAATATTTTCAAAACTCATGATCATTTTCCTCATTTCCTCCCCCAAAACAAAGGAGAGAATAAACCAATAAAGCTGATAAAATTCTGGATACTCAGATGTTGAAGTCTTCCAGAGATATTTGTGGACTGGGATACAATGGGAGAAACTTTCTTTGCTGCCAGTGAGCTGTACTTAGAGAAGACTGAATAACAAAGAAGAAAGGCTCTCTACATCTGAGCTAGTTTTGACTAAAGACGTGGTTTGTTTACTGAGCTCTCTTCCTGTGCAGGAAGCAGAGAAGGCGATCCAGTGTCTCAATGGGAAGCTGGCCCTTTCCAAGAAACTGGTGGTGCGATGGGCACACGCACAAGTCAAGGTGAGCTGCTCCTTGGGAAAGAATTTCTTTTAACTTGCAAAATGGGAAACTTAATAGTAAGGAACAATTCTTATCAAAACTGTCTTAGCCCTGGCAAGATAATTTCAGTCTGTTCTGGGAAATGCTATTAAGAGCCTGCTGTGTCTCTTGCCTACCTAAACTGTGCTGGATTAGTTGTAAGAATAGGCCATTTAACCTGATGTTCTTTGTAAGGGAGTTTCCAATCAGAGCACTGTGAACTGATTACTTCTATAAATGTCCATGGTATAATGTCTCCCGAAGTTACTGAGTGATTGGCTGAGAGGTTGACTCCTTCCCTTTGTGGTTTTGCTCCCTTTTTGGATAGGAGATGCGTGGAAATTCCCAATTACCAAGTACTTTGTTACTTTGTTCCACTTCTGAAAGTGCTTATGTGGCAACAGCTCTAATTACTTCTTTACATACTTTAAACCAATATATTTCATATCTTAGCTATATATCCTTTTATTGCTTGGTATGTTGCATGAAACATCAGTGTTTTCATGTTAACTTAGTCAGTACCTTCTGGAACATTTGTGCTTCAATATTTTAAAATTCTTATATTGTTTCTCCTGCAGTTATTTACAGTCTGGTATTTGATAAAGAGTTTATTTTGCATAACTTTCTTTGCAGAGAAACAAATTTGAGGGGAGGCAAAGGGGGACCTGTCTGCTGTTTTCCTTTGGGTGGTTTGCTTTTAGCCTTTGTGATTATCCTATGAGCAGCTTTTGACCCTTTCTTTTATCAGTTATACTACTGCATCTGTTTTGGATGCTGAAAAAACCCAAACAGGTATCTTAGTTAAAGGAGACCATGTTGTTCTAATTATTGGCTTCAAGGGCTCCAGGCTCTTGTCAGCACATCCAAGCTTGGCCAAATCCAGCCTCCATTTCCTTTATCTGTGTAGCTACTGGAGTGCCACGTGCTTCTGAATGCCTGAAGAGTGATCAGGCCATAAAAGGAGTTTCATCCAGAGGAATGAGTGTCTGCTCAGCTGGGAGTTCAGTGGGTAGCTGAGTGCATGGCTGTCCAGGGCATGGTGAAGAACATGCATAAGTAATCAGTTCAATTTGCATGGCATTTTCTAATCTGCAAATGGAAAGATTTAACAGCTCAGATCTTTGGCTTACTGTAACAAGTGTTTATTTTAGACAGTGCCAGCGGCATGCTAAGTAGCCTTAAGGTGAGTGGCCAAAGCTCACCAGACACTGTCAGTCCGAGCAGCCCTGCTGAAAAACAAACCTGACCCTGTGCCAAGCGAAATGAGGAAGCTGAGCACTGCAAATAGTTCAGGAGGCCTGTTGCCCACAGAGATGAGAGACTCACAAGAAAGGAGGTGGTTCCTAACTGGTCTCCTTTTTTTCTTTTTCTTCCCTTTTCTCTCAGCATTGCACAGTTCCATGCGGTTGTGTGCTTGGGTTACCTTCTAACTCTGCACAGCAATTAGCTTCAAATTTACCATCTTTTCTTCATGTCTTGTCAGGATGAGGTTTAAGGATCTTAGAATGGTTTGGGTTGGAAGGGACCTCCAAAGGTCATCTAGTCCAACTCCCCTGCAGTGAGCAGGGATATCCTCCATTAGATCAGGTTGCTGTTGAGTCTGACCTTTATCTTCAAGGATGGGGCCTCAATGACCTCCTTGGACAATCTGTTGCAGTAAGTGTTTAGTATCAGAGTTTATGTTCCATGTTGGTACTAAACAAGTATTGTGGTTGGGATTTCAGTGCTTGGCCCCCAAAATCATTCCTAGCAAAAGCTTCACAAAGTCTGAGGTAACAATAATCCAACTTTAAAGCACATCTGTGGGAAAAAGTTTGTAATTCCAGCTGACTTCAATCCTTGGTCTCTTGTTCACAGAGATACGATCACAATAAAAATGAGAAGATCCTTCCAATTAGTCTGGAGCCATCTTCCAGCACGGAACCACCCCAGTCTAACTTAAGGTAGGAGATGGAGTGGGTGAGAGGTGACCCAACTGTGGGAGTGGCAGGGAACAAATTTCTTTGATTTCAGAAAAATTTGGAATTGCTGGTGTTATGTTTGTGTTAAAAATGTAACATGGGAGAAAAGCTGCTTTCAGAAGGGCAGTGTGCTCTTAAGTAACTAATTTGATATGGGACACTTCAGATGTGAAGTTCATTCTTTAACATGGGAAGCTGCTAGGGCAGTGGGGAAGAAGAGGGGTGGGGAGAGGGATTGGGAATTGCAGTGTTCCAGCTGCTTTGGCTAGAATGTGCTTTGCGCTTCTTTGTATGAAATTCATTGAGAGGCTTTGTACTGTACTAATTTGATTAAGCAAAATACTGAAGAGCAAGAATTTCTACTATAGTGGCAAAAGATTAAAACAAAATCACAGCTAGTATTTCCCAGGGAACTAAATTATTACTTTTTTTCTGCCAGCTGATAGGTCTTCTCTGTGGGATGTGGTTAAACTCTCAGTTTACCTAAAGCACGTAGTGCTGCTTTGCTAATTCAGTTCAGTTGAAAGGGTGCGTGATTTTTTTCCTCTGTGGTCTGTCAGTGGAACCCTGCAAAGAACCAGGACTGGGGATGATGAATTTTACTACACATAAAATGAGCTTGGGATTCAGAAGTAACATGCAAGGAAGTAATGAGCAGAGTCATGCAGACACTGAGCTATACCAGTGGCATGGAGGAGTTGTTTTAGTGGGGATGGGTGCTGCAAGAAAACACAGCAGAGAAGAGAACGTTCCTTGGTCCATACCCAATGGAGGGTTGTGAATAACAGAAGGAATTTGGGGTGTAACCTAGGATAGCTTCTCCCTTTGGGATAAACCCTGCTAATGCTGAAATAATGTTTCTTCCTGACCTAATTAGAGTCTGGGGTTTTCCCATCTCGAGCGGTCTTGTAGCTGGGAGGAAGTCTGGCTTTCATTTCTCTGCTGTTTCCAGCAGCCTCATCTGATCTGTGCTCTGCTGCACATGCTCAGACCTCTTTAAATGACATCATTTTACATGAAGTAGGAAGCCTTGTTGTGTTCTTGTCTCTTAGCATCCTCAAGAAAGTGCTGAGTAGGTGCAAGGACTGTTATTTTGTGGTGCAATGATATATCTCAGAGGAGCTGAGGTTTAAAATGAAATCATGTGGGCTTTAAGCAGTAGATTCCTGCTTGTGCACGCAGCACTGGGGGCTGCCTGGCCCCTCCTCGTGTGACTGAGTATTCGCATGTCAACAAAACCTCTGGATTGCTGCAGTCAGATTCCATGCTGAGATCAAGCTCAATTTCTCTTCTGCTTTTCCTCTTTCCAGTGTCAGTGCAAAGATAAAGGCCATTGAAGCCAAGCTGAAAATGATGGCAGAAAACCCAGATGCAGAGTACCCTGCAGCACCCGTTTATTCTTACTTCAAACCACCAGATAAGAAAAGGACTACTCCTTATTCCAGAGCTGCCTGGAAATCTAGAAGATGATGCTTATGAATGGATAATGGTAGCAAGAAACACTGTTTTGTACACCTGGAGTCCTCCAATGCTTTTGTACTTTGTAGAGCGAGAAGAATGCTGCCACCTGAGCAGAACACTGCTGCATGGAGCACAGTGGTTTGTGATGCCTTAGGTGGTCTGCTGAACACTCCTCTCTGCCAGTGCAGCTCACAGCTGAGCGCTGTTCAGAAAAGTAGGTTCCCTTCAAAGCCTCTGATGAACACGCAGACAACCTCTCGTTAGTGTGCATTCATTAGCAAGATTAGAAACAGTAACCAGTCTGTGGAGTAAAGCACATCCAAAAATACTCCATTTAACTGATTACTTTTTAAAGTATTTTTGAACTAAAAGTATTCTGATTCCTGTTTTTAATGGAGGGGAAGCACTTGGTTTTGATTAACATTCTGTAGTCACCATGGAAAACTTTCATTTCAATAAAACTCATTTTAAATAGATTTTGCAACACTTTTAGTAACTGTGCATGCAATATTTTATATGCACCAAAGCAAACTTATTTTGCATTTTCATTTGCAGGCTTTAAGGTATTACTTTTATGATGTGATAACCTGAAGATGATAACACAGCACAGGTGTTTTTTGCTGTCGTTTAGGCTGTAGGTGTGTGCCTCTGTGTAGGAATTAGTGTATTTATACACCACTGAGGTCTGTGCACTGCCCTAAGCTCCAGAGCACAGCCGTGGCATATCTCGTGTTTGTGTTCTGTAATCCCCTGCAGTGGCAGCTCTTCAGAAACCAGATGTGACAGCGTGAGAATAACACTGCAGCCTCTGAGACATCTGTCAAGCACATGACCTCAGCATTTGCCCACCAGCCAGTCCAGCTTCTGGTTTTCACTGGCTGGTAAAGGTGGTCAGTTGCCCCTTGGTGTAAAGCGTTTGTGGTTAAATGGTTCTGTTGTGTGCTGAGGATCACCTGCGCAGGGTGCTTAGTTTACAGGTCTGATAGGTAGCGTTTTGCTTAAATGCTTTGATCTGCAGCACATTCTTCTCCCTAGACATTTTCTGCAAAACTGAAATCTTAAGGAAAAGCCTTGTCTGGCAGGAGTTTTCCTGAGTACACACAGTGCTGTGACTGCATGTGCAAGAGTGTTGTTGGAGAACATGTGTGCTCAGGGGCTGATATTTTTTTTTTTTCTGCTGTATGTGCTCTCTTGTCCTGGTAATGGTGAACCTTCACCTAGTTGCTGACTCTTGAGTTGTTTCCCCAAGCTGGTTAACAGTGCTCTCCAACAAGAGGAAAATAAGCCCCTGGTTTCTGTACACAGGCATTGCTCACTGGCATAGCAAAGTAAGGTTTGTATTCCTACAGTGATGCACCTACCTCTGAGCAGAGCATGCTTCCTGCCTCCGAACCAAGCGTCTGGAGCAAAGCTGTGCATGTCTGATAGACAGACTGTTAAAAGCCTGAACTGTTCAAAAGTGGGCCTTGTGCTGTTAAATATTTGCTTTCTAGTTTTTGGGTACCTGATTTAAGAGAAAAATATTGTCTTTGCGAGCTTGTACCTTATGAATGTCAATAACACCCATGTGAACAGCTGTGTTTTGTTCTTGCATGGTCTAACACTTGTAGTTCTATGGGTCTGTGTGTTATTTAGAATACCAATCAATTCTGTTTCTATTAGGATTTAGAAGATACCTAGATTCAGATTAGGTATGTGGTTGTCTTCCTGTCAGAAACATACTTTGATATTTATTTGTATTTGAATACAATTTGCTGAAATTCTTATGGCTCTAAATAAACATTTAAAATGCATGTTTTCCTCCAGGAAAGCGAGGGTGGCGAGCAGGAAGTGAGGGTGGTAAATGCTTGGCATCAGCTGAAGTCCACGGATACAAATCTGGGGACAATAGCATCAGTCTTTTCAAAAATGGGTTTTTTTGCACTGCCACTGTCACTAACAGAAGTGCCTTGTCTGACATTTGGCCAGACTCAGACCTGGGGGAGCTTTATTGCAGGTTGGTGTTTGTCTGCTGCTGCCACCAGCCTGGTAGGCACTTGTGCTGCCTGCGCATCCCAGGAATGCTGCGGCTTTCCCAGGGCCCCAGCAGTCACAGCAGCACAACCAGAAAGTTTCTAATCCTGGAGCTGGGTAGAGGTAAATGTTCAGTAGCATCTTTTCGTGAGCAGCAACATATCAACCATCACAATATTTGTTTGAAGGAAGTGCGGCACTGGTGTGGCAGAGGATGCAGCTGGCCCTGCAGCCGTAAGTACAGATGTTGGGAGGCTGGTGGTGGGAACAAGAGCTGGGCTTGGGCCCAGCTTCCCAGAGGAGTTTGGGGTCAATTCTTGTCTCCAGCATTCAGTCCTGTCCACTTAAAGGTTTTCTTGCTTCCCCTACATTTCCATCATATCTCTGGGACAAGTTGAAGGTACCCAGGAAAACATTCATTGTGTTCATGGTATAGGTTTTTCCTCAGTAATCTTCCTACCTATAGTGAGGATCTCTCAGCTAGGACAGGTACAACATCATTTCTTCATCCACAGGAACACATCCAACCCCGAATCTCAGGGTTCTGGCTGGTTGCTCAGTGGCATACAGGCTCCTTGTTACTGCCCTATATGAGCTCTTGCACTGCTGTGAGGAGCATGTAGTGTGGGGTATGATAAAGTTGCAGATAGCAGCTCTGTAACTCACGTTTTGGAGGTCTACCTGCTTTCAGCAGGCAGGGGAGGGGAAACTGGCTAGCTCGAGGGCTGAGAATTGACCCTGAGGCCAGGGAAAGGCAGAAGCTGGACTGAAGTCACCCTGTTCCTGAGCCTGTTCTGACTGTGGCCCCCAGACTGCCTAGTCTGTAATTAGAAGAACAGAAAAAAACATCAGTATTGCCGTGTTGTGCCATGGCTCCTACAGGCCTACATCCCACTTGGATGCAAACGCAACCCTCGCCCTGTGTAGGGGAATGGTGTTCATGGCTGAGTCCCTGAGAGCTCCTACATGTTTCTTCTGGAGCAGCTGGAGCTGATTCAGACCCTGCCAGCGTGGATGGGTGGTTGAAATTGTCCTTTCCCAGCACTGCTCCTCCGCACTTGTCCATGTGCCCCTTTGCTCTGCAGAGCCCAGGAGGGGCTGGCAGGCCATAGGCTGAGTTTCCGAGAGGTTCCTCGGCCTTTCTTGTAACCTCAATATTTAAACCTAATGTCTTGTATTTATTCTAAAATGGCTTTCATCTGATTTCCCTCTCGGTTAACAATTTAGCTGTCAAAATCAATAACAGCGAGGATCCATCCCCGGCCGCCATCAGCTCACGTTACCGTCCTGCAATTACCCCGTGGTGGAACCGCTGCCGGGGCTTTGCCGGAGAATTATCAGGTTACTAATGAAGCCCGGGCAGAGGCGGGCGGCCAGACGCCGCGGTGCTGGGTGCACCCGATCCCGCCCCGCGGGCAGCGGGGGGAGGCTCCGGGGCCGCGGCCGATCCCGGCGGTGCGGGGCGGTGCTGGCCCGGGGTCGGCCCGGCCCGGCCCGTACGCCCCGTCGGGGCCGGACAGGGGCCATCTCTCTACTCCCCCCGACCCCCACCGCCAGTACCGGTGCCGCAGGTAGCAGGGCACGGCGGGGCGGGCAGCCCCCGGGGCGCGGCGGGGGGGCTCTGCTTCCTGCCCGGCCCGCGGCCGCCCCCGGCGGGGGAGCGGGGCCGTCGCGGCTCCCCGCCCTTCCTGCCGCGGCCGCGGGACGCGCCGCCCGCGGGCACGGAGCGCGGCAGCGGCGGGCGGAGCGGGGCGCGCCCGCCCCATGCACCGGAGCCATGAGGGCGGGCAGCCCCGGGGACCGGGCCGCCGCGCCCCGGCCGGCGCCGAGGCGGGCAAGGTGAGGGTTGCTGCTGCCGGTGCTGCTGCTGCCGTCGGGGCCGGGAGCGGGACTGGGCAGCCCGAGGCGGGCGCGGGCTGCTACCGGGACCAGGGCCGGAGACGGGGCTGGGGTCGCTCGCTGCCTCCGTGCCTAAGGGGAGGATTTTCCATCCCGGCGTTTTCTGGGGCGTTTTGTGCTCAGCAGAGGGAGAGAGGGGAAGAATTTCGATTTTTAATTACTACCATTAAAAAAATCAAATTTGCAATTCTTTGGGTGGCCTGATGGATTCCCTGATTGACAGCCGGAATTGACACTCTGGGTACCTCTTATCTCGGGCATTTACGGCAATTTCTAATTGCAGGTAGTTTGTGGGGTTTTTTCAGCGCTTTGGCTCGCATGGGAACCGAGCGATTACTTCAAGAGGCCCGGGTTAAGTGCAGGCAGAGAGAGAATTCAATCCACATTCAAATTGCTTCATTAAAGAGACGTAGCTTTTGTTGCAAAGGATTTAAATGGCCACTAGAAAGTTCTTATTTATTGTTTTGAGGCGGTTTATATAGGGTGCCCCGCGCTCGCCCGGCGCATGGAGCCGCAGCCTTCCTCTCCCGCTCTCTCCTGCAAGGTGATGCCGCCGGAGCCACTGCCCAAGGGGAGCGTCCGCTGCCTCGACCCACACGCCCGAGCCATGGTAAGCGGGGCCGGGGGCTGCAGGGACGTACCGGGATCTACTGGGCCGGGGGCTGCGGGGACAGAGTGGGCTGGGGATACTGGGAGCTGCCGGCGGACTTCTCAGGACTCGCCGGGCCGGGGGTTGTGGGGACTCGCCGGGATGTACCGGGCCGGGAGCTGCTACTGTGACACACCGAGCTGGGAATGCCGGGAGCTGCAGGGACCGTCTGGGACCCGCTGGGCAGGGGCTGCAGGGACCCTCCGGGGCGGGGATGCCGGAGGCTGTGGGATGTCGGGACGCTCCGGGCCGCGTTTGCGATGACCGGCGAGGCCCCAGTTAACGGCCTCGCGCCGGTTCTGCCTGCAGTCCCAGCCCGACGGAGAGCCGCTTCCAGGTGCCCTGGAGAAGGAGGACGCCCGCTCAGCACCCAGCACACCCTCCACACCATCTGTCTGCTCCCCGCCATCCTCCTCATCCTCCACGCCGTCGGCCGGCAAGAACGTCTGTTCCAGCTGCGGGCTGGAGATCCTCGACCGGTACCTGCTCAAGGTGAGCGGCGGCGGGGGGCAGCGAGCGGGCGGCGGGGGGCGGCGGGTGGCCCCGGGTCTCAGCCCCCTTCTCTGTCGCAGGTGAACAACCTCATCTGGCACGTCCGCTGTCTGGAGTGCTCCGTGTGCCGCACCTCGCTGCGGCAGCAGCACAGCTGCTACATCAAGAACAAGGAGATCTTCTGCAAGATGGACTATTTCAGGTAGGGGACATGGGCTGGAGGGCAGCGTCCGTCGGTGGTGCTCAGTATCCTCGCCGGCTGCCGAGGAGGCCGAGACCGCTCCGGTGCTGGCGGGTAGAAGGTTTGAAAAGCCTCCGGGCTCTCCGGAGAATCCAGGCAGAGAAGCATGACCTCGGGGCACCGGGAGAACAGGGATTTGGGGTGCAGATCCATCATCTCCCGGAAGGGTTCCTGAGCCCCTCGGCTGGGGCTGTACGGGCCTCCCTGACACAAGGCACTGCGGCGGGAGCCCCTCCGGTTGCGCAGCGGGAATTGTCCCCTCGCCCAGACACAAGCCCGCTGAACGGCATTGCCCCGGGCTCTGCTAGGAGGAGAGTTCACGCGTACTGAGGGAACTGCGGTGCCGGGCGGCTTTCGCCAACCTCCGTCCGGGATGCAGCACCGCAAATGCCGAAGCATCCGTGGCAGGAGTGTGTTAAAGAACCCAACCAAATTAGCAGCAGGGCAAGTCCCGGTAATCGCGGCCGGGACGGGGCTCGCTGGTGCCGTTGGGTTCGGTCCGGAACTGCATCCCCCGGGGGAACGTGTTCTGCAGGGGAGCTTCGACAGTTTTTTGGTTATAAACCTGAAACCACGAATTTTCTTGCAAAAGAGAGGTATGAAGGGATAGGGGATCTTGAGTTCTTCACTTGGATTTAACTAAATATTCCATTTCCTTGCTCTGATTTTCCTCATCCCCCCGGGATGAGGGAATACGGTTTTCCTCGGGAGGAAGGGGAATCACGGTCAGGAAATGGGAATGACCCCGGCAGGAGCGCGGGGGGCTCGGCAGCATCCTCCTGCTGCGGCCAACGGGGCAGTGGATTTTCTTTGAGATTTCTCCCGTGTTTTTCATCGAAAGCGTTTTCACATACCGGGTAATCCACGGCTTCGTGCGCCGTTTTGCGGGCTCCCAGAGCCCGAGGGGTTGCAGAACTCCGCTTTCTTCGCCCTCGTCTTTGTTATTTTTGTGTATTCTTATTTTTAAACTGTTACTTATTTGGGGTTTCACTGAAATCGCCTTCATTTTCAACGGGAAGGTTTAGGGGTGTCAGCGGTGCCGTTGTGCTGCTTCAGGGCACTTTCAGCGTTCTCATTAATTAATAATCGTTGCGATGGCGTTAATGATTTTTTTTTTTTTTTCTAAGAGTGGCATTTCCAAAGGCGGTTTTAGAGCACTGGCTGGGTCTCTAAACTGCCTCCGGGCAAGTACAGCCAGTAACAGCTGTTAAAATTAATCCTGGTTAGCTGAAAGTCCCTTCGCCGCCCCCTCGCTCCGGCGGAGCTCTGCGGGTCCTGCCGCCGGCACCGGGGATGCCGGGGCAGAACCAAAACGAAAATCGCTGAAGGGGCAGCGGGACACCCCCGATTCCTCGGCGGCTGGTTCAGGGGGCGGAGGAGGCTGCTAATCCGCCTTTTGCACTCGACTTTTGCATAGAAAGATGGGGTTTGGGGAAGGAGTTGTTTTGGGTTTTTTTGGTGAAATGTGGTGCGGAGGGAGCGGCAGCGCTGGGAGCCGGCCGGGCGCTGAGTCTCTCCGATCCCCCCAGCCCGTCTATGACCGTCGCCCGAGCTCCGGGCAGGCTCCGATCGGTGCCCGCGGCGGACAGCGGGGAAGGGTCGCTCCCGCCGTTCCTGGGCGGAGCCGCCGACTTGAGTCCCGTCGTTGGGACCGGTCCGCGACCGGGAGCCCCTGCCTAGAGCCGGGGCGGGTCCGGGCAGACCTTTCTTAGATGCCCCCCGGCTCAGGGGGGCGGCTTGCCCGACCCCGGCACCCTCCCGACTCCGGGACCATTCTGGCCACCAGGCTGCTGAGCGCAGGACAGCCGGGACCCGGCACTTGGCGCTTGGCAAAAGACAAATCTGCCTTGTGAGATGGGTTTTGGTATTTGTTATTTACTGCAGATGAAGTGTGGGGCTGTTGTGGTTTTTTAAAAGCAAAGCAGAGACCCCATCCTAGCACGTGTGGCTGTGTGGAGCCAAGGCAGATGGGAAGGGGTGGTGTGATGCTCTCTGCATGGAGCACACGGTGGCTTTCATCCTACCAGAGCTGATACCCTGGGAAATGGGTCTGATTTTGGGCAACCGAGGCTGGGTTGAACACCCATGGGCACTGCACCACTGCCCAACAGAGAGTGTGTTTGGGCCTCGTCTGCCTGACCTTCTCTTCCCTGTTCATGTGAGGGGCTGCATAAGTGCTGCCATGGCTCTGCGGCCTTGTGTGCGTTTTTAACCAAGCGCTGCAGTTTCCTGTGTCTTGTCAAATAATTGCATTTGGCATCCAGGGCTTCACTGCTTTGAGGAGAACCAAATCAAAACTGGAGCTCATTGAGCAGAACATTGTGTTCCTGGGTGATGTGAAGGCTGCTCACAGCCAAGCTTGCATGGCTCTGGTCAAGGAAGGCCTGATGTGATTCTGGTCTGATTTTCATTGTGACTTTTGTGGTTCACTGTCTCACTGGGCAGCCCTTGTCTCCACATGCATGGAGTCACTGGCCCTGGTATGTGTTCCTGGGGCTTGGCGCAGCAAAAGAGCTGTGCCATGGGTGGGCTAGCACCTTCAGCCAGTCTGTGGCTCAGATGGCCTCTGTCACACTCACCATTGTGTCCCACTGGGATGATGCTTCTGCTGGAGTACTGCTGTGCTCAGTATGGAGATGGATTCACTGCAGCAACTCGCTACTGGCCTGCTGTTTGATTTGGGATGTTGTCTAGAAACCACAGCTGACTCCAGGAGCTGTACTAGGGACTTCCTATAGGAGCAGGCCTGGGAGGGAACTGGGATGTTTGTAGCTGTGGCTGGCTCCAGGTAGCCCTTGCCATGTCCCTGCAGGCAGGGATGTACAGTAGGACTCAGGGAGCTGTGGTACCTGGGTGCAAGTGGCATGTAAAAGCCAGGATGCACTAGGATGTCCTCCCACCTCTGCTCTTCCAGCAACCCAGATGTTGCAGCTGAGCCTGGGGGAGGCAGGATGAGCCTCTCCAGGATAAGTCTTTCCTGGTAATGTTGTTGGCATTTTACATCTCCTGGTGCTGACACTCATGGATAACCAGCAGCACCCGACCACAAACCATGTGTGTGGGGCCTGAGCTGATGGCTCTAGCAGATGTTGGTAATGCCCTGTCCTGCCCTATGCTATGCTATGCTGGGCTCAGGGAAAGCCTCTAGCTCTGTGTCTCCTGCTGCAGTATGGCCCTGTCCTCATCCTCGTCCTTGCCAGACAGGTAGCAGGAGCCATTGGATTGTCCTCCCCTTATGCCCTGTAGTCCCTTGCTGACAGATCTCTTTGGGCTATCAGTGCCTTGTGAGTGGTGAATTAAAGTCTGGTTTGCTTCCAATGTTGCTCCCAGCAGTGATGAGTCAGGGCAGCTGCTTGTAGGCATTTTTTCCCCCATTCTGTGTTGCTGGTGGTAGCAGTCCCTGCTGTGACAGTCCCTGCTGGGTGGCAGTGGGTGCCCATGCTTGGCCCCAGCTCACTTTGGTGTCTGTAAAACCTGATTGCTGCGGTCAGTGCTGGAGGTAGATGCTAGCCAAGAGCTGTGAGTGCAGCATCAGTGATTGCCTTTGCCGCAGCCTGCACACCCTCCATGCCTGCATCTGACTGCTGAGCCTCAATCTCTTTCTGGATGCTGCTTGTGCCACGGGTTGTCAGGGGACAGTGATGCCAGTCCCTGCCTGTGCTGGCTGCCATAGCCCCAAGAACTCTCAAAGCCTTATCAGCCCTTGCCTTGCTCCCTCGGAACTGCCACCAACCTAGGCGTCCCACCTAGCCCCAGGGAACACTGTACTCTGGGGCTGGGGACACCTGAGTGCATCCCCCAGTTCCTAGCTGGTGTGTGATGGGGGTGTGTGACTTTTCCCACACAGTGCCCTGAGCCCCAGTTTCCCCTTGGTTCTGGAGGTGCTGGGATACACTCATCCCTGTGCTGTGCCCCACCTCCCTGCAGCAGGCTATGATCCGAGCAGGGAGCAGTGATTACCACGTGCTATTAGCTTGGTGAGCCTGCCCCTCGTTTGATACCGTTCAGCAAGGACGACTGTTTATATAGCACATTGTTCAAAGTAATTCAATTTACAGGAATGATCTTTACTTCTAAATAAAAAATTAATACAGTTCTTTTGTTTGTGCGTTTATATAAACTAGCTGGCACAAAGTCAGTTTACAACGTTCCCATCTGAAGTAAATTAGTGAAGTCTCATAGCTAAGTCTCTGTATAATTTCAACACAGAAATGTCCTCTCTAAAACAGAGGTTTGTTTTTTTTTTTTCCTTTTCTTTTCTTGGTCAGCTATGGTCAGGCTGAAAAGTTGAAACCTTTCCTTTTTCCCCAATAGTTTTGCAATTAGTAATTGCAGCACACGATGGCATTTCTGCGTCTTGCTGAGCCCATGGTGGGCAGCAGCTCTGTGGCATGGGGTCATGGTGGGCACAGGCATTGAGTGGTGGCTGCTGTGGGCTGACTGGGGACAGGGCTACTTGGGCTGACTGAAACCCACGGGTTTGCAGTGCAGCATGACTGTGCCGTGTGGGGTGTCTGTGGTTGTTGGAGGTCTGTGGTCCTAGTGTTTTGTGCCTGCACTGAGAGATGCTGGAGCTGCTCAGGCAGGGCTGGCAGTGGGCAGCTTGAGGGTAAGGACCATGCAGTGCCCAGCTGCAGTGTGGGGTAGGATGGGAATCTTCAGGGAGCCTGCGGCAGTGGTGGGTGAACTGGGCATGCACAAGGAAGCATTGTGGCTCTGATCAGAGCTTTGTCAGAGCCAGTGCCAGCTCCGTGGTGACAGAGGAGATGCTCGCTTCTCCCCTACTCTTCTTGCTGCTGCTTGCTGCATTTATTTTTTTAAGCAGCAGTTACACTAAAATGTAGAAGCCAAATGAAGACCCTTTCTGCAGGCAGGACCTCCAAGCAGGCAGTAGCTGGAGGTGCAGGGCCATGTCTGCAGCTCCCCTCCGTCAATGGCCTGCCCTTGGCCAGCAGTGGCCTCACAGAAATGGGGATTTTTGGAAGCACACAATCACCCAGCACCCAGAGCCTGCCTGTTTGTTGCCTCCTCACTGCACTGAGCTACTTTCCAGCATAACTCACTTAAGTGCAATCACTGTCCTGTTGCAGCGAGGAGACTCCACGCAGGAGGAAAAAGCAGACGCATGTGCCTGTACGTGTGAGGAGCAAACACATGTTTTGATTTATGGCAGTGGGAGAGAATCGGCTCCGACACAGTTTCCATTCAAGTCTCACACTGGCTGTTATCAAAAGAAAAAGCCCATGGGCTTGGAAGCTGATTCATTGAGCTGCGTCACTTCAGCCCCTTGGACACGTCTGGCACCATAGGGCCAGGGCAAGTCACACCCTGCTCCTAATCATACTGCTGCCCTTGCCACTGCCCATGCCACTGCCTGTGCCAATGCCTGTTCCACCTTTCCATGAAGGAATGACACTGGTGGGACCATTTCACTGCAAGTCTTTTCTCTGCATGGATATTGGGTTTGGGCTGGATGGGGTGAGCGATAGGGCCAGCAGCAGTGCCCATGCCCCAGTGTTGTGCTGCCTGCCCTCACCTGGCCTGCCCTCACCTTGCCTGCCCTCACTCTGCCTCTTTTCCTCCTGCAGCCGGTTTGGTACAAAGTGTGCCCGCTGTGGCAGGCAGATATATGCCAGCGACTGGGTGCGGCGAGCACGGGGCAATGCCTACCACCTCGCCTGCTTCGCCTGCTTCTCCTGCAAGCGGCAGCTCTCCACTGGCGAGGAGTTCGGCTTGGTGGAGGAGAAGGTGCTGTGCCGGATTCACTACGACACCATGATAGAGAACCTCAAGAGAGCGGCGGAAAATGGTATGCAGCCCTGTCATGGCCTTGCCCTGGGGATGGTTTGGGCTGACCCTGTTCCCTGTGCTGAACCCTAGCACAAGGTGCTGGAGTTGGTCCTGTAGTTATAAAAATGGGATAAGGGGTGGTCTTGGGGGATGGGGGATTGAAAGTGAGGCCCTGGGCTCACAGAGGGCTTGTGGGGGTGGCCATTGTGCCTGGCAGACCTGTGTACCACAGGCAATGCTAGGGACAAGACCGTGGTCCTGCACAGCCTGGTGTGAAGTACACGAGGAAGCTGCTGGGACTTTGAGGCTGTGAGTCATGAATCTAAGAAGGTGGGAAAGCTGGCCATCTGACAAAACCTTCCCATCATTTTCCACCCGCCCCGCCTGCCTGGGGATGTGCCTCTCCCAGCTGCACCACGCCACTGCTGTCCCCACTGCGGCACACTGTGAGCAGCCGGCCAGCCTCTGCTTTCCCAATCAAGTCTGTGACGCTGAGGTCACCCAGTGCTGCAGCTCCAACCCTCTCCTAGTGTGCCAGTGGCCGTAGAGATGCTTGGAGGAATATGTTGGTGCGGATAGCCTGATGTGGTGCCCAGGGAGAACAGGTAGTGTCAGGGGCTGTCCTGTGTTGTAAAGCACCTGAGATATGGCAGTAACCACAGCTCAGGGGACAACCTCCTGGGCTTCATGTGGCAGGACCTCACTCATGCACAGGGCGAGTGGCAGCCTGGCCAGGTCCTGCCCATGGGCTGAGGCCAAGGCTGGGTTTGTTTCCCTCTTGCATTTGTGCTTGTGGGCAGCTTTTGTTCCTACAGCCCCACACTCAGGGCTGGGGCTTTGTTGGGGCATTACTCCTGACTGGTAGCTGGGCTCCAGCCTTCCATGCCACTTGATAGTGCTTGGTGGGCACTGGGGGACAAATGCCATGCCTGGGTCCATGCAGCACGTGGAAACCATTAACAACCTGACATGAAAACAATCAGTGTTTCTGTTTACAGTGTTGAGTAAGAGAACGAAAACAGAGTGCCCAGTTGGGTGGGGAGGGTCCCGGCTCAAGACATGGCTAGTGGAGTGTTGGCTCCTGCAAAGGCATAAGCAAGGTGGTGGGGAGCAGAGATGGAGGGGGAGAAGCTGTGTGGCCTGGAGGAGGAGGCTGGTGTGAGGACGGCAAAGTGTCACTGGGGGTTCCTGCAGGGCCATTAACCCAGCCAAGGGGTGAGGTGGTAGATTTGCTGCTGTTCATAAGGATCTGGTGGTGTGGGCTGAGCTCCATTATGTTGAGCAGTGCTGGGGCACACAGCAAATGTCCTGTATGGATATCTGTGTCCAAGTGTCCTCTGGTTTTGAGAAGGGAATGGGAATCACTTTAGAGAGCTGCAGTTGCTGCAGTGAGGGCCATGCTCCCCTCCTCCAGTAATTACCCAGCAATTTCTTCTGCACATGAGGTTTTACATACAAGAAAAATAAACAGATGTTGCTGAAGTCAGAGTCCCATTCATCATCCAAAAAGAACAAGTCAAACTATATGAGAAAGTCCTTCAACTCCAGCCAAGACAATCACAGCCCAGGCCAGCTTGCAGTGCATGTGCCGGGTGGTGCAGGCGCATCCTGGGAGCAGGGCGAACGCCAGCGCTGCTCAGGCGTCGTCCCTCATCCATCATTCGTTGGTGCTTCACCCACACTGTGGAGAGGGCCAAGCATGACAGGCTGTGGCAGGGACCCTAGAGAGGAACCCTGTCTCTGGCTGCCTTGCCCACAGGCTCCATAGCTGTGCAAGCACAACTGGACTTACCCCAGGGTGGGTGGACAGTCCCTTCCCAGCACATCCTCCTTCAGTGTGGTTGCTGCCCAGAGCCTGGGAATCACATTTGGATCTGTGACCCATAAGGTCATGGTGATGGTGCTGCTCCTGATGTTCTTCTGGGACCCAGGAGGAGAAGACTGGGGTGGATTTGAAGGATTTGGGACTGAGGAAAGGAACAAAAAGACTTTTGAAACAACTAATGGAGGCAGTGCCCATGGGGGAAGATGAGGTTGCAGGGAACAGTATGGGGCAGGAGTGATAGATATTGGTGAGCTCTGTGGAGGCAGAGTTCCCTTATGAGACATTTCTTGGAGGCTGTGGCCAAGTGGTGGCCACAAGTCAGGGCCAGCAGGACATCAGTACTTTCCTTCATGCATCATACTGACACCCATCTCCTGCTGCCATCTCCCCATCCCTCTTTCCTTGCGACTTCCAACAACTTGCTGTATTTTTTATTATTTCAATGGTAACCTCCTCAGGGGTGGTGATGTCTCCTTCCTGGTATGTGGAGGGGCTCAGCAGCCTGGAGCAGCTCCTGAACAGTGGTGCCCACTCTGCTCTTTCTGCAACTGCCTCCAACAAGGCAAGCTGCGGGTGCTCCATGCTGTGGTGCCAGGCTTGTTTTCCCCAACCGAGCAGCTGTTGCATGCAGGAGTAGCAGGCAGAGAGTTGGGCAGGGCAGTTTGTGGCCTGTGGCACATTGAGCTTCTCTCTTGTAGGCAATGGGATCACGCTGGAGGGGGCTGTGCCCTCGGAGCAGGACAGCCAGCCAAAGCCAGCCAAGAGGGCTCGCACCTCCTTCACCGCCGAGCAGCTGCAGGTAGTGGGACTGGGCCAGGGGAATCAGAGGGACCGTGGCTCCCAAGCCTCATTCTGACCCTTTCTTTCCTCTTCCCCTGCCCAGGTCATGCAGGCACAGTTTGCTCAGGACAACAACCCTGATGCACAAACGCTTCAGAAGCTGGCAGACATGACGGGGCTCAGTCGGAGAGTCATTCAGGTGAGGTGTGCAGGGTGTAGGAAGGGATGGGCAGGCTGCAGGCACTATTGGCCAAGTAACACCAAGCTGGGCAGCAGGGTGGACCAAAAGGCTGGTACTAGACAAGACTCGCATCCCTGTAGCTCCTTGATCTCACCACATATCAGCCCCAGGACTTGCAGCATTCAGCAGCTTCATGCTGCCACACCAGCCTGTCAACTTTGTGGGCTCCTGTAGTGATGCCAGCACTGTCCTCCCTCTGTCTTGCTCACGGGCTTTCTATTTATTTTTCCCCCTTAGGATGCAATGAAAAAACCCAGCATGCAACCCCAGTCAGTCCCAATAAGTTGTTGGGTGGGAAAGCTGCTCTGCCCTGACAGCAGGCATAGACAACGTGGGCATTTTCCTGGCCATTGGCAGCTGTTCCTGCTATGAGCTGGCGAAATCAGCTGCTTCAGGAAGAGTTGGGGTCAAGAAGTTTAAAGAAAAAGGAGTTTTGCAGCCCCGGGGGACACAGTGGCAGGGAAGTCCCCACGCTTGTGCTCTTTGTGAGAGGAGGGAGAGCAGTGCTGTAGGAACTGAGAGAAATGTCCTTCAGCAGCTCCCAGCTTGGTGTCTCTGGGGACAGCCTGGCTTTGCCCCCCGGTGACATTTATTCTCTGGACTTTAATGTTCTGCTAACATACTTTTTGCCTACAATAAAAACACAAGTGATTAAAACAAATTTGGAGCTTTCATCCAGGATTGTTTTGCCAACAGCACATGTAAATTTTGTGCGTGAAAATCTGGCTCGAGCCTCAATTATTGAGATTCTTCATCTAGCTAAAATCAAGCAGCCTGCACACTGGGCTATTTTTTATGTGGATATTTTTTAAAGGCTCTTTGAGCAGGAAACGATTTGTCAAATGCTTATGACTGTTTCCTTCTCTCTGGTCCAGTGTGCTTGGCCTCAGAGCTAATCTTCACTCAGCCTTGGAGAAGGTTTTTACTCCCAGCTATCTTTCAAAAATTAAAGCATAAGAAAGAAATCACCACATTGGCATTAAAAAAAACCCTCTTTAAATGCATGTTTTAACTCTAAGAGGTAATCCCCTAACTATTCATTTAATTAAAAGCAGTGAGATATATGCAGAGGGCTCATACCTGCTGTTTTTATGGACTAGGGCTGTATTCCACACGGTACTCTCCTTTCTCATCTTTCATGCTCTGCTTCTGTGGTTTCTGAATACAATAAACCACAAGTGATTAAAACAATATTGTTTTCATTGTCCCTGTAGTCATGTCTTCTCCTACTCTAAGGTTTTACTCAGTTTTGTCTCGTCTTGCCCCTCACCTTGCCAATGCTCACACACTTCCCAGCTGATCTCAGCCATGCTTTTAGGCTGGGCTGGCTGGGGTTGAAGGTTAAGATCTAAATAAGACCTTGAAAGATGCTCCCATAATTGGCAGTGGAAACCATGCAGGGATGAAGTTTTGCATGTGCAGGGGTGGTGTTTCTGCCTGGCTGGTATTGTGCTGTTACCAAAGGCTTTCGCAGCCCTTCCTGCTGAGGGAAGCAACTCCTTGTTAAAATTGTGTTGGTGTGAGAGGGAATAAGGTGATCATCAGCATGGGTTTCTGCATCACCTGGTCAGGGAGTTTCACTCAGTGACCCCTGTGAGAAGCTTGAAAGTTTTAATCGCCCTGGTAAAGAATGGTGTTGGTTTTGACTGAGACAAATCAACAGCAGACATGCCACTGCAGGCATCCTAATGTCTGCACTGTCTTGAGCCAAAAGTCTTGCTCTGGTGAGTGCAAAAAACCAAACTCTGGGAGCTGGTGGAACACTGGTGTGGTATTTCAGTGTGCAGATTTCTAAAACTGATTCCTTTTCTTTTTTTTTTTTTTAAATACTTAGAAGAGACACCCACCATAGAGGCTTGGTGACGGAGCACGCTTCGGTCCCGTTGTCTGCACTGACGCAGGGTTTGCTGCTTTTGTTTCAGGTTTGGTTTCAAAACTGCAGAGCCCGCCATAAAAAACACACCCCCCAGCACACGGTGCCCCCCTCGGGAGCACCCCCGTCCCGCATCCCTTCCTCGCTCTCTGATGACATTCACTACTCACCCTTCAGCAGCCCGGAGCGGGCCCGCATGGTGACGCTGCACGGATACATAGAAAGTAAGTGTGGGCTCACAGGGCTTTGGCAGTGGGGGGCTCAGGGGGGGCAAGGCAGTGGGGTGCTCCCTGGGAGCAAGCAGTAAGTAGCCCCATGGCTCCCGTGGCTCAAGGTAGCCCCATGAGTGCTGTCAATAATGCCCTTGTACTGCGGGTGCACAGATGGTGCCCCTGCTGCTCCTCCTCTGGTCTAATGAACTTTGCTTTGGGTTTTTCTGAAGGGCCACTTACAGGGATCCCCAGATGAGAGAAGGAGGGTAGAGAGGGCTGCTGCAGCCTCTTTCACCCCATACCTCATCCCCAGAAAAATCACTGCCCCTGATTTTATCTGATTTGCTCTTGTCCCTCCTTGTGCTTTGTTTGTCATGGAGAAGAGGTGTGAATGTGCCCTGTTGAGCATGGTGGTCAAGTGGTCTCCTTCCTGCTCAGAAGATCAGAGTTGCTTTCTCTAACAGTTGCCAAGTGTCCCTGAATCATTTATGAGTGGCAGGCAGCTTTGACCGTGCCTGAAGGGAGGTTTTGGCTCCATGACCATTTTGAGGTTTCCCCCCTCCCACGCCTACATGGGCTTCAGTAAAAACTGGCTCCTGCTGTCCCTTTGCCTGATCCATTATCACCTCTTCTTCCACGCTGTCCCCAGCTGCTCCCTGCTGGGAGCCTGATTGTGCTGGTTGGTGGGTGTGTGTTGTTTGTAGTAACAGAGGCTGAAGCCTCTTCTCATCCACAGGTCAGGTACAGTGTGGACAAGTGCACTGTAGACTTCCCTACACTGCTCCACCAGTACACCTCAAAGCAGACATGGAAGGACCACTATCTAATAGGGGTGAGAAGGTAATTGTAGTCCCTGTTTCAGGTTTTAGGGCCAAACCTTGACTGTAGCAAAGATTTTTGTATAACCTCATTGCCACTGCTGTCTCTTGTCAGCATCACTGCTTCTCCATGATCTCTGGCAGCTGCTGCCCACTCATGTGTCTTAGTTTTAGTTGCCCTAGATTGATGTACCAGCTGCTGGTGAAAATGGCATCACTTTGTCCTTCACCCCTTGTTGTTGTGATGTGCTGGGATGCTGCTGTGCCTTGTGTTCACTGATGGCTTTTGTCATCCTCCTGCCTGAACTCCTCTCTCTGGCTTCTCCCCATCCTGTGTGCAGTCAGCTGCCTCCTCCTGCTCTGTTCCTCAGCCATCTGCACACACTGTTGGTGCAAACAGCAACTGGCTGTTAACAGCAGAGCAAGAGGACCTTTAGTATGTGCTAACTTTCCAGTTTTTCATGAGTTATTAAGAAAGATTCATTTCTTGGGGATTTCAGTATTGCTTAAAAAAATAACAACTGGCTGTTACAATATCTGAAGTAGGAATGATATTTCACAATGTCTGGCAAGCAAACACTATTGCATATTGATATTGTTCTGCTCAGCACCCACAGTGTCTGTCTCATAAGAGTTTGTTTAGAATCCCAGTTTAAGTGGTTTCCTTCTGAGGAAACACTGACCCTCTGGCAGCTCTTACTGGTTTCAGCTTTTGTCTTTATTGTTAGAAGTTCTCAGCATCTTGCTGTGTTCAGTGCGGCAGTGGTACATCATTAAGCTCTGTTTTGATAAGCACAAGCAGGACCAGAACAAAGTTATTTTTTCAGCATAAATGCTACCATTTTGTCATGATGTCTGCACAGCAAGCTGGAGAATTTTCAGAAAATATTGTACAGTCCTGGTGCTGTCATCCAGAGAAACTTCACTGCAGCAAGTAGTTCCTCTGAGTTAAATGCAATTACTTACTTGCAGCTGTTGCAGAGCTGGGTTCTCAGGACACAGAGCTGCCCCTTTTCCAGACAATCACTTGCACATTGAATTCCTGAAACCTGAAGCAGCCTCTTTTTGCACATCCAAACTTTTTTAAAGGCAGCGATAGCTGAGATCCTGGGAAAACACATGCGAATGCATCTCTTGGGGTACCCAGTACAGTGGCTGTGAGAGAACCAATCTGTGACCAACTCAGTGGCTGCTTCCCCAGACTGCTGGCAAAGGCAGATGCTGTATTTGCAGAGCAGTGAGGAGCAGTGGTTTGAGGTGGATAGGGGACTGTTTGCAATGGTCTTCATCTTTCTTGGTAGATGTGTATCAGAATGAATAATTTAAACACTGGTTTCAGTGTGTTGCCCAGCATGACGTGGTTTCACAGCTAAAGATGTGACCAGAGGTGCATGTCTCCTTCAGGCTGTGTGTTGCCACAGTCCTGGTCCCTCTGCCTATGCCTTCCCTGGCTGGCTCTGTTCCATGGGCAGGGCTGGCAGCTCTGGGGCAAACAGTGGTTCCAAAGAGGGTTTTTTCACTGGGAAGTGGCTGCAACAGCAGGGCACATATCTGTTCTGTTGGCTCTTGAAATCACGTTTCTGCCTGGCCCTGAAAGCGGCTAACTCTCGGCTCCCCTTTCTCCCACCTAGGTCATCCTCTTTCAGTACTGACTGCGCGAACTCTTCCTCACCTGCCCATGGCGCTACCAGCACCACTGCCCCTCAGCCGCTGAAACGCAGCCTCCAGCCCAAGGCAACGGTTATCAGTCATGCAGGAGAAACTCAGATCCAGCACTATCAGTTATTGCCATTGACCAGCACCTAACAGCCACTATTACTTCTCCAGCGACACTCTGTGTATGTGTGTGTTGAGTGCAGAGTTACATTTTTCACTTGTTTCTTGTGGACTTGTAGAATGACCATGAGTCTCTCCAAGGCAATGCCAGACACAGTCAAAATTAGTGACTCTACTGTGCTTGCAAAGCTTGCTCCCATCCCATGGGAATATGAATGAACCAGAACATGCTGAGTCTCAGGGGGATCGATGGTCACCTCTGAACATAAAGGAAGGAGGAACTGATGTGGTTTGGCCTGATTCTCTTTTTGCACCAGTGAAGCACTGTTGGTTCCCGGACATCCCTCCTTATTTCCACTTGCATGTGTGAAATCTGAAGTGGGCTTTTTGGCTCAGCAACTCGATGTATACACAGACCTTCCTGAGCCAAACTCGTGGGTAGCTGAGACTCCACTAAGTGGAAAACATGATGCCAGCTGGAAATAGGCAGTTTTTCTTCCTTCTCAAAGTGCTTTAGAATCACATGTCCTTTGATCACTCTAAGGTAAGTAAAATCTTAGTGTTTTTTTTCCCCTGTTTTATAGAAGGGGAAACCAAGATGTCCTAAGCTGAGAGGAACTGTGGGGATTGGTGGCAGAGCCAAGTTTAGCACCCTGAAGTTTTTGATTGTTGACTTGTTCTTAGAACGGTGAATATCTCTCTCCTCTCACAGCCATCTGCCAAATGTTTTTATTTTTTTTTTTTTTTTTTTTTACTGTTGTTCTTTGTTAACAAGCTACTTTATTTCCTTGGAGTCATATTGGATCACAAATGGGTGATTTCAGAATGTACCTACACAAAACTATTAGACAATCCATACTCTGGGAAAGCCAGACTGGAAGGTGGCCGTAAAGGTGTTAGAAATGTTCTGCCCTGGTGTGGATCCAGGTTCAGTCAGTGGAAAAAGTGGGGTAGAAACTGGAGACCAGTTAAAAAGGTGAAAACCACAGTAAGGCCAGCAGGAACAGCTGCTAGCTGAGTGGACAGCAAGGTGGTGGGATCTGATGGCATCGCTCTGATTCCCTCTGCCCTTCTGCTGCTCTCCCTTGCTGGAGTATGGCTGTTGCTCCTGCCAAATCCTCGGATGCAGTTGCATCCCAGGGGATTGCTGCTGTAGGGGCAGGCACTGCAGGGCTCATTGCAACAGCAAAGGAACTGCTCAGCAGTCTGGCCCCAAATCAGGAAAAAATCTCTGAAATGATGCTTCATTGACGGTAATAACAAAAAGTAAACAAGTAACCTTTGCCAGCCCTTCTCAGTTCACACCAAGCCAAGAGCAGGTCTGTAAGGAAACCTCTCTCCACACAAGCACATGGGTCTGTCTTGCTGCTAAGTGTCTGTGAGGCTGCGCTTCCAAGAATGTGAAAGCCTACTATGAGCCACAGTTAGTGCAGAATATAACTGGACTGTGCCTGAGGAACAGAAGACAGGAATCCATCCGTTATATAACTTGTTTTTAATCTGAACTGTAGATACATGTGTTTTTCTCTCTGGGAGATCCTGGATCAGTCTCCAACATTGGCCGGGTAGGCAGCCAGCCCACTGGTTTGGCCAGCCCATATTGCACACGCAGCAGGCTTCCTCCTGACTGTGCCCCCGAGCTCCAAGTGACACTGACAGCTGGACATGTAGCTCCACTCACTGCTCTGTCCCATGAGGAATGGCATAAGGAGATGCAGACGTCTGCTATGGTGGCCACCAAGATCTTTCAGTTGGAGAGGTAACTGAGCACAAGCGTGCATTTGATATTTGTTGGAACAGTATACACATACATACGTACCTCTGTGTGTGTGTATGTGCAGTAAAAAATATACAGAGAGAGAAAGAGTGTGATGGCAATACCTTGGACAGTTAGGCCAGTACTCTGTCTAATTGCAGCTAGCAGCTCTATCCTCAATTTAAAATAACATGTGAAAGGAGAAAGGAAATCATGTCCACAAAGTGCTGTTGTCACCTCCTGATGCACGAATAAGCATTTCCAGTGTGTAGCCAGCAACAATGCACTCCCACATGCCTGACCTGACTGGAACCACTGCTACAGAGGCATCCCCTCAGGGAGGGGACAGTCACCAGTTGCACTCTCTGCAGTCACTTTGTCCTTGTCTGTGGCAGTGAGGGCAGGACAGGCATTCCCTTTGTTGGCTGTTGGTGGAGCGTCTGTAATTGTGAGGTTGAGGTGGGTTGCTGTGTCCACATGCAACAGGGTGGTGGTGGTCAGCCGGGCCACTGGGGCCTGATTTTCTTCTTCATTTGTGCTTGAACATCCTAATGATCATTTAGTTGTGGAATTAGTGCCATAAAGGAATGGGTAGTTAATTCATTTAAGACTGAAGGAGAGATTTCAGGCTTGTAACTTGACATCCCACAGTCTTGAGATTTCCACAGCTGTTTTGTTGAGGAAGAAACTAGTGTGATGCATTCCTCCTCTGTCTTGAGAGTGCAATGAAAGGAAAACTGTTAAATGTGTATCTGCTAAATACCAGCTTAGTTACTGATCGACCCTCCCCACTTGTGAACTGTACTGTACTGTACATCAGTGTTTTTGTAACTGATACCGCTGACAGGACCGATGTGCAAAGCCAAGGGCACGGGCACGTGGATGCTTCTCTCCGGTGGAAGGGGACTCGCCACTACCCACGGGGTGAGCTGCCCCACACGGACTGGGCTTGGGGCACATGCCCCCATAAGTAGCCAGGAGCAGCTTTGCTATTCAGAAATCAGGCTCTGTTTATATTAAGCCCAAATTGTTTGCAAAAACTGGAAGCAATTCAGCTTGTGCAGTTTTAGAGCTAATTATGTGTATGGAAAATACTCAACTGTACCAAGAATGTAAGAAATCCTCTAATTTATTCAATACATTGTTTCACAACATATTTCACACTGACTATTGCCACTGAACCAAACCTTATCTCAGGTCATTTGCATTCATCTCCTGTCTGTAGATTAAAAAAAAAAAAATTAAAATCATTCTAATTTTCTTAGTTTATTCAGTAATTGCCAAATGGGTTCTGGTGCAGCAATGCAGACTCCACGTACTGAACTTTTCCAGTTGCTATTTACAAGACCTTTTGCAGACAAAACCCAAGGCAGATAGCCAGTGAAAGGCTTTTCACTTGACTTTAATAAGGTCTCTAAATATGGCTAGGATCTGAAAGTGGAATGGTTTACAATTTTATTACCAATGATTTTTTTTTTCCACTCATGCTGGTTAACCCCAATGCCCGAGCTAAAGGTGCTTACTACACAACTCACTAGTTGGGATGGGGGAGTGGGAACCAATCCTGCACTACTATCAGTGATACAACTGTAGGATGCCAACTCTAGACACATCCGTTTTATTTCATCTGCCAATCATTTTGTTGTAGCATGTTGCAATTCTGCATGTCTTGGCTACAATGGTTAAGAAAAAAAATTCTCTGAACGAGTGGACAGTCAAGACTAATATTTATTTTAAAAAAAAGTAAAACTAAATTGTAAGCACTTTTTTGTAAAACCAATGTCTGTTTTGTTACATACTTTTAATGTTGTGCTTTGTAAATGTCTTATTTGTGTAATAAATAAAGTTAATGCAAGTAGAAGTGCTGGCACTCACATCCAGAAAATGATGTAATTCCATTTTATTTTATTTTTAAATACTTTCTGGCTTACTAATCAAGCAGCAACCCACCCAGTTTTCCTCTTTTATTATTTTGTTAAACTCTGGCTTCAGGAGAGTTCAACAAACGTTCGTAGTAAATGGATATAATTTCCTAGTTAGCAAACCAGTCATTAAAGAATACCTCTGGTGTACATTATTACAATGATCAATCAATATCAAAGTACTGAGCAAAAAGAGAGGAAAGGAATTCACCAGGACAGCTAACTAAAATCTGGGAAAATAATGTTGATTAAGATGGATTTGAATGACTTCAACATTGAATCTGAGGCACTCTTTTTAACAAATTGTTTTGAGGCTTAATAACGTTTATATGTACTAACTACACACCTCTCAGGAATATTATTGTAAGTACAATCTGCTTTTTTTCCATGGCTTTTCTCAGCGTGACTGATTAAATGATTATTTCCATTTTTGTTTGTGCTGACAAAGATGACAAAAAAATTATATTCCTGTAGAGGGAAAGGGTGAGACAAATCCGCAAGGACAAATTAGGTTTATTGTGAATCAGATTACCTGCTTTGGAATATTACTGTCTAGGAAAAAAATGAGTTTCATGGTTTTGCTCTATGATCAGTTGTTTCATCCCAAGCTTTCCGGCAGGTCTGAATGATCCATTCATGTTCATCATCATCTAAAAGGGAGATAAGAGAATGCCAAACATCACCATGTCAGATCTGCTCTTTGCATCACTAGCGTCCAGCTTAAACAAGCAGTTTTTCCTTTGCGGAATAAATACATTTTTAGCCATTGGCTTCTCTTAGAACCTTTTTATTTGTTTGTTTCTTTTAAAGACTGTGTGCTGTTTTGTTGGGATCTGTGGCAGCAGGAGGTACTGGATGTGGCGGTGATTCTGTTTATTCCTCTGTTTGACAAGATTAGCTTGGGCAGAACTATGAGATTTACACATACCAGTTTTTGGTTTTTTTTTTTTTTACTTTTTGGCAGGAGTTGTGCAGGGTATATGTGGAAGCTATCAGAAAGGAAGATACACATTTTTAAATACTGTGTCTGTGTTGCTTTTTGCTTTATGAAAGGTAAAGAAAAATCTATAGTTAAAACAGAGGTTCTTGTCTTCCAGCTTTTGTTTTAATGCTGGTTTTGAAATGTACATTATGACAGGTAATGAGAAGCTGATACAGTGGCTGGTGGATGTGTTTTAGACCATCTTCTGTGTCCCTTGTTAGTATTCATGTCTGTCCTATTTATTCTCAGAGCATAATGACAGTGTGGAAAGAAAAAGCAAAGACAATGTAGGAAAAAACTAACTGTCAAGCAAAGTTTGAATAGAAATTTTGTGTATGGTTACAAAAAATAACTTGGCAAATATGGCTTCTTAATTCCAGGGATTTAAACAGTTTTGTCTCAAAAAAAAAAACAACTGTTCTGCAGCCTTTACTTTAGTGTTTATGTAGGGAAAAAGAGATCTGTGTAGCAGATTAGGAAAACCAAACTTCAAAAAGCCTTGGGGAAAAAAAAAAAATCGAAGTCTTACTTAAAACAATACCTGTATTTATTTCTGTATAAATGTATAAGAGCTGCTTCTTGTGTTTACCACTGTCTTAACGAATTCATATTAGCTGCTTCTGCTGTGTGTGTTTCTAACCTGCCTCCATCTACATTTGAAGTGGTTTGTAGCAGCACTTACAACCTGACAGAATAGATGATTGTGAGAGGGCTGGAGCCGAGGTGCTGTAACCCCAGCACGGGGACCACCACTTGGCGTGGCACACTGTCCTGTTATTTACACAGCTGCCCTGCAGAGCTGAGCACCCTGCTTAGGTAGGTCAAAACAGATCCAGAAAGAAGCACGTGTCTTTTAAGGAGCCAAATCTTCGTGGAGATACTTTGACTGTGGAGTTGTACCTTTATGTGGCATTTGAAATGCAAAAAGTGGGAAGGTCCTGGGAGTGAAGTTGTGCTGAGCTAGGAAGTGAAAGTTCATGGAAGGGTGTGTGACAAATTAGGTCTGATGCACAAGTCTTCAAGCTTGGGGGTTAATCTCACTGACTACAGTGGGGTTTGAATCAAACCAGCTTTGTCTTTCCTTTTTCCCTTCCTTTTTTTTTTTTTTTTTTTTTCATGCTTCCCTCCCCTTTTTCTCATTCCTGGCTGAGTGAGTCGAGTGCACGCCTTCATGTCTCGTAAGATGCTGCTCACACACAGCTCTGCTGGCATCCTGATGAAAGTGGGCTTAAGGAAAGGATGTGCCAAGGCACTTGTCCCTTGTCTGAACAGCAGCACTCATCTGCCACACGTGACAGCCAGTAGTCAGAAAGGTTAGTGACTCACAGAAGGTTTTCCCTAAGAGTCTGCTCTCCATTTTGCTCTTTGCATGCAGTCACTGGTTTCCAGACAAAGTGCTTCCTTGTGCCTTCTGACCCTATTCTTGTTTCCCTTTCAAGGACTCTGGCTTGCAAAAGCTTGGTTTTGGTGGTGAGTGCCCACCTCTGAGCAGCAGGGGAACACACTTTTACTGCCATTGTTCCAATAGCTCAGCCTGTGAGCTTGTTTTAATGACTGAAAAATGGTTATTATTTGGATAGTACAGTTAAGTTCTGCCCTTTCTGGGTTCCACTGGCATGATCTTTTTTTATTCCCCATGCCTATGAATTAATAGGCCTAAACAAAATATCCTGCTAATGGCACATCTCTTATTTAAGTAAAAACTAGGAGAAAATAAATGCTGAAAAATATGCCAAAAGGGAAATTATATAGATGAGCACTGAATCTTATTTGAAGACCACGCAGTCCTTACAAAAGCAGATTCTACTGAGGGCTGCAGCAGGAATGCAAATGTGGTCCTTAAGCTTTCTTAAAAACATCATCAAAGCCATAATCAATGTGCTGGCTTTTGTTCTATGCACTAGGTGTTCCAGCAGAGTAACAACTCCATCACGTGAGCCTGGGCTATAACAGATATTGTCCAGCCTGGGTAACAATGTGATTTTAGCTGGAATCACTTTAACTAAACAAACAGTTTATCTCGGCTTGCAACAATTGCATGAAAATGAAATTTTGTCTATTTCTGCCATGGTGAAGGAATAAATAAAACTTACAGGTGCTGAACATCATCACTACCTAGCTCCTATTTGGGTACAGATGTATGTGGCTTACCCAAGTACTAAAAATGATTATCCTGCCTTCCCAATGAGAAATCTACAGCCCTCACTGTGCTGAGCATCAAGGACATAAGCACTAAGAAAGGCAGATGCTAACTTGGCTTCATTTAGCAGGTTTTCAACATATCCTTGGTTTGCCCAGATTGTTTCCTTCCGCTCTCTGGGTTTCCCAGGCCTCCTGGGAAAGTACACAAGGCAGGTTGCTCTAAGGATTTTAGTCTTCTCAGACCCATCCCAAAATGTCTCAGTTTATGCAGTGATTTGATCGCATGCAAATTAAATATGTGTTCATAAGCACTGCTTAACTTGCTCATGGTTTGATGAGATGCAACAAGGAATGAGATAGATGAATTTCAACTTTTTATAAGAAAACTAAAAATAGATGTGATGACTCAGTATTCCAAAAAATAACCTGAAGCAAATCCCCTAGAATTGCCATCCATCTCAGGCATGGTGTGCTGCTGGCCCTTGCTCTAAGTAAGGGGAAACGAAAGAACTGATCCAGCATAGCAAGGAGAACCACAAACCCAGAGATGAGAATGGCTGCAGGGCTAGCTATGTGAGAAGAGGCAGGGAAATATTAGAATGTAAAGAGTTAAGCTATGGTAAAACATACTTTTGCTACACTAAAGAAGACTGGTTGATAATTACTGTAGTTTTAGGGCTATTTGAATCAGTGCAGCTGCAACCTCTTCAGTAGTAACCCCTGAAACAAGACAAACTGGGTTTATTGTACTGAACAAGTCTTAAAGCTCCTCCCTGATTGTTAGTAATTGGCAGCAATGGACTTAACAGCCTCTTGACTACCCTTTTTACACTCTACCTGACTGTGCAGCTAACAATTTAAATCACAGATGCTGATCCTTCTTTGTGGCAGCTGCTTGTTAACTACACGTTCCTCTTTTTCTGTCACTGGCTGCTTCCATAACCCTGCAACACCAGGGTTAGATTGGAGAATCACATTTCATCAATATTTAAAATGGAATTAAACCTTGAAGTTTGATTAATGCTACCAGATAGTGAGTTGTAATTACTATTTTGCAAATTGCAATTGTTTGAATATGTTAATATGATTGTCTAAGCACATCTTCACCTTCAGAAGTAATTTTCCCTTTAAAAAAGAATTGAAAAAAATACAAACTCTTTAATCAGTGGTAAATTATCACTCTGGGCACAATTAGGTACTACGGGGTTCTTCATGTTGTGTGCTGAATTTTGTGTCAGTTTATTTATCTTTGAAAGTTTATCCTTTTTTTTGATTTTTCAAAGATTCATGGAACTGACTTTGCTGCAACAGGACTAACCATGTTGATATTTGAAGATAAAAAAAAAAAAAAGCTTTGTCTGAAAATTTTACTGCAATCTGATGTATTCCTGCTCAGTTAGTAAATAAGAAATTCTATCTTCCAAAGTTAGTGAATTATAATGATTATTATCATGACATTTTATTGGAATCTTGAAAGAGAGCAAGAGATCTTCATGGATGAGCTGTCAGAATCTGTGTAAACATTGACTGAGTTTTAAAAATTATTTTCTCATGTGTCACTCAAAACCAAGTAGTTTTCTGGCATCCACAAAATATATTTTGAATACTGTGGGACAAATCCTCAGCCAGCCCAAACTGGGAGAGCTCCTCTTTTATTTTCGTAATTAATTCAGGCTGTTTTCATCAAGCAGGCAGAGGCATATGGACCAACCCTGGTAGCTACCTGCACAACTGATCCTCAGAAACAGCATCTGCCCACAGCAGATGATTAACCAGGGGGACAAGTCATACTGATCTACTGTTGGACACTGTCTACACAGTTACCAGGTCAGTTTGGAATTATCTTTTTAGGCAAAAACCACCAAATTCAATTAGTCATTCTGTGTTCCTGGAGGTAGCCCATTTCAAAATTAGTTCCTCTCAACAAATACTGCTTTGCAAGTTTCTTCCTTGGCTTTAGATGAAGTTCCAAATGCCAGCAAATCCAAACAAGTGTGTGTCAAAAGTGCAGGTGTATTCCATGGTGAACTCAACCTGCAGCCTACTGAAATCTGTGGATTTCTGCTCAGCCTCTCTGCAAAATTAAACCACTTGCCTAAATTTCAATGTTCAGTCTAAAAGTAGTGGCAGAAGAGCCTTCCCCAACTACGCACTCCAGATTTATCTCTCAGCTGGGATTAGGAACAGATGGAAACTCAGGGTGGCCTTGCTTCAGGGTGCTTCCAAAGGATGACTTGAAAACACACTGTAATTTAGGTGCATTTAATCTTCCTATATTAAATGCATATTGCAAAGTTTAAAATTATTTGCTTCTAGCTATCATATTTCTGTGTTGCTTATGGAAAGCTCAGTTGTGAGAGACTTCTTAGGACTCTGCATGCTTGGGTGTCTGCTATGATGGAGGGTGGAGACTGCTAGCAAACAGCAATATGGTTGTGTAGGCTTCCAGGGTCTTAACTAAACCACATAGAGGAGCACAGGAAAAGGTACTGCATTGAAATAACAATACTTAGTAGCTTACACAGGAAAAAACCTACGCTGGTCAATTTAGAAAGCTGGTCTGACTTTGTCTTAGGTCATCATACTGCACTGTGTAGCTCTTCTTGCTCCCATGGTCTTAAAGACTTTGTCTACGCTGGAGGCATGATGCCTTCCAAAATTCAGATCCTTGGCTCCCTCCTCTGCCCAAAGGCAAGTTGGGACCAGATGTGAGTGCACATCATCCCTTTGTTCGGTCTTGCTTCTGTTAAAGCCTGTGTGAGCCAGAAGGGAAGTAGATGTGTCCTGATATGTGGCTGCCTTGGGACAATCAGAGGGTCACAGCTCAGCGTACCTTGAGCACACAGCCATGGGGGAAGAGCAGCTTTCCATCACTATGATGTGTAAAAGGGTGTTTATAATAGACAAGCCTTGAACAAGAGCTGAGTTTCCTCTCTGTTTGCAAAGAGCCAAGCACACAGAGACCATTATAAACAATACCATTTAATTCTTTCACATGCCTGCCTCCTCCCATCACCCGCCGTGCAGTTTATCATGTTCCTCCACTACACAATTACAGTCACATGCGATAGCATCTTGGCCATGGATTCTGCCTGGCACACCCCTTTCATTTCCACTGCCCACTCTGCTCCCTAGCACCACTTTCCTTACTGCACCTGACCCCCACCAACATCAAGGCTGGTAAGAAAATGGAAAATATGTTTTCAATTAACCTTTGCTTCCACCCACAAATTCTCACCCTTCCATTTACTTTTAATTATTGTAATTCCAAAATGGCCCCCAAATGAACTTCCCATCTCTTGTAAAACTTGTTTTCACATGGACTGTATAGTTGAATATAAGTGCCTATAAGTCTTGTGTTTAATCTGTTTAAGGGATTCACAATAGGATGGCTAGCACACAAACAAAGTTGTTATTCTTGGCATGCCACTATTTGGAACTCAAACTTTCATGGTTTTCCAAATGATAAGTGTTTTAAGACCAGGAAACCACAAGGAACAATATATCTGCAAAAGCTATAGCTACTGAAATGACTGGAGTAACTTACATCATGGTGTATATATTAGTATTATCATTGTTGGCTCTAGTCTTGAATATATTGGTTCATAATCTATTTACTGAATGAAAGATATTTTATATTAAAACATGTAAGTCAAATTTAGTCTGAAAATGTTTTCTTGGTTACATGGATGAGAAGTCTCCAGCTAGCTCTGTCACTTGAGCAGACTTTGACACTGAGAAAGACATAAGAAGAGTGCATTTTGCAATGGCATTCAAAAGCACTGATCTTAACACATTTCTGTATAGATATGAAAACAACATGTGCTGGGTAGGAGAACGGGCCCAACATTTTAAAAAGTGTTTGGGGTAGAGCAAGAATAGACATGAAGCTACTTCTCACAGGAGTCTGGGATCTTCTCTTTAAATTAAGTAGGTTCAATTTCCTTCTGCTGTCTTCACTTGAACACTCAATTCATTTGCCTTTCCCACTCAGCAGTCCCCAGTTTGATACTTGCTAATGTTCTACCTCTCCTGCTTATAAGATGTGGGTCCTCGATTAATTAATTTGTTAAGCATTGGAGATTCAGATCCAAAGCTCTCACAGCAGGACAAAAGCTATCTGACTAAAAAAGAGGAAGAGAGAGATGAGTGACACTTGGAGATCCAGATAAAAGAGCTATCACAATTTCCTACCTTCCTTTTCATGCAATATATTTCAACTCTTCTATCATTGAAGCAGTGAGCCCATGGAAAGCAAGTGCAAGCAAACTGGAATTGTATGAATGTGAGCAAAAAAAATCTATGATATGAGACAAGACACAGGAGAAAAACATATAGGAGATAGAGGAGATAAGACCAAAAAGTGAATTTGTACAGGCTTGTGTAGAGCCTTGTGGGCAAAAAAACCAAGCTAGGTGCCATGGCAGAGACAGAAAACATTTTTTTTTTTTGGTGATGTTATTGTGAAGGAATGAATCAAAGAGGCCAGAAAGAGGAGCTAGCAGTAGAAAGGAGGAGCACTCCAGCTGTTGCAAGAAAAGCAAAGGGCTACTCACATTCATATGCTCTGTGTAAATGAGAGTAGTCTTGGCTCTCTGTTTTACAAAGCTCTTTTTTGTTTTTTTTTCAGAAATAAGTTTGTTAGCCAAAGTAAAGAGAAAAAGATCAATGGATTGTAATAGATGGCATTTAACATAAAAATGAGTAAAATTTACAATTTGGTTAACTTGTTAAATGTTAAAAAATCAGCAAACAATAGACACAATTTGTTTTGTTCAGAGCCCAGAGGTAGAGACCAAATCCTCTAAATTAATTTCTGCAAAAGCTGGGTTTTGTTGTTTTGTTGTTTTTTTTTTTCCCAAACAGGTCTGGATCCTATTCGTTGTAGAATATACTGATTACCAACTATTTTTAAGAGCTTTACACAAACATTATTTCTTTTGTTGTGTGAAATGCAGAATCAGCCATCTGGCAAATGCCCCAGAGCTAAAATCTTTTACATGACATATAATTCAAAATGATTAAATATACAACAGAAAATAGCTATAGCACTGCACTTAAAATAGCATGAACTTTTACTGCCGATCAAAACTGATTTCTTTAGCTTAACAAGTATCCAAAGAACAATTATTTGAAGAGCTTTTAAGAGTTTCAATATGTAGGAACCAAACCTCATCTAAATTCAGTATCTTAAGTCAAATAAAAAAGAAACAACTGTACAAAAGATTAAATGGTCCTGTGTTATAAGTAGACATTTAAATCTATGGGAAGCTAAATCCATTTGAACAAAAATACTATATTCCCTCTGTATGTGTATTGCTGGGGCTTTCCTTCCTCTTCATTGCTAAGGGCATCTGCCAAAACAACTCTTACACTCTTAGGCAATGACTGGGGACTGGCCTGAAATCAGACTGTTCATCCACTCCCTCCATCATCAGAACAGGCAGTTTCAAAGAAGAGCAGGGAATAAAGCTCCATGCCTGATTCCCAAGTGCAGTCAATCTTTTTTTTTTATTTCCCTGCACCACAGTCAGCTTTAAGTATAACTTGCTGTCTTTTTTTCTAGAAATATTCCAGGCCTGAAAAATTGCCAGGTCCTCATCCCACACCCAGTTCTCCAGTAGTTTATGAGAGAGAGCACGCAAACATCTGCATGTATTTGGGGTACACGAGGGTAGGTACAGAAATATTACCCTGGGTAATTATTGAGTGGTTATGGCTCTATTTCTCAGCTATGTTTTTCAGACAAGTCAACATCTATGTTTCCCAAAAAGCACTTGGTGCAAGCCAGAGATGAGTTGTAAGACAAAGAAAAAAAAATAGTCTAAATGTAGGAGATTAACTTCATGGATTTGCATACTTGGATAAAACTGAGTGATGAATACATCACTGTCAATTTTCCAAAGGAAAACTTGCTTCTACATTCTTTCAAACCGAGCATGAGAACCTCCATCCCAAGGTAACAAAGTGAGGAAACTCTAATTCTGGGATTACTAAGGCTTAGAATGAGAATGACTTTGCACCCTTGCCTGTGGAGTTGGGTCAGCCTCACAAGCAAGGAACCTCAGACATTCTAATCCGACACTTTTCTAAACTATAATGAAACAATGTTCTTGAATCTTGATCTTTTCAGTTTATAACGACTCCTGAAGCCTACAAGACTTTCAGGCTTGTAGAAATCCTGAGCTGATTGCTGGTTTGTTTGGGATTGCAGCAGCACCAAAGCCTATCCCCTCATAAAGATATTTGTTGTGGTTTTCTGCCCCTAATCCTGTTTTTAATAACATGCATGTGAACTCAGTTACCTGACTGAGCTGTGAGTGTAAAGGCAGGCGTCGTGTCTTCCTGCTCTTGATGTTATATGAAGAGCTGGATATATTTCAGGTAATATTGACTGCAGTATAGAAAGTTACCCTATGCACCATACATCTACTAATTAAACCTGAAGATGGAATATGAAAGTAGTGGCACAAATGTTTTTGCATGGCAAAGAGCAAAAGTATGTTTCATGTTATCTAACCAATCCTTGGGAGAACCACAGCGAAACAGGGCAATTTTCATCAGAAATATCTTTGTTTTCACCCAAAGAGATGAGACTCAGGCAATCTCCTACTATATTTTCAATCTCAGTATAACAAAACTTCTGGGTTTGATGGTGTTTTCTCTTCTGATATTTGAGGGTCCTAAAACCTGAATGTCACAGCTCTTCTTGCACATCCCTGCTCTGCATTAAAGATACCATCATGCATTTCCCACTTTTTACTGAAAAACTGGGAAATCTTCCCAATTTTCTATTCACCAAACTCTGTTACAAAGGTGCCTGGAGTCCTATTTCTGGAAGAAAAAAAGAAAAAAGTAATGCCCCTAGTGAAACAGGAGTCTAATCCCAGTATCTGTTCAAAATAAACAACATCTCTTCTTACAAATAACCCTTCCCATTCTTATTTATGTGTCCAATTTTGTGTACTTTGCAATACTGGAAAGAAAAAAAAGAAAAGATTGAAGAACACATGGAGAGTCAAGAGAAATTTGAGCATCCCCAAGGAAACAGAGGTTTAGGGATGGAGTAATAACTGCAAGATTGTGATGAGAATTTGGAAAACTTTGCTAGATAAAAACGTGTAACCAAACTGTTGCTGTCATTTCGTTCCCTGGGCCTGATTGCATTTTCACGATGAGCCTTTGCACTGCTCTAACAGTGAGAGCTCTCTCAGTAAATGAGTATCAGACCTCCACGCTAGCGAAGCGCAAGGCTTGCCAAATTTAAGAGGAGTCTCTACGGTACTCCACATCCACTCATCTTGACAAAGAAGTGGTAGAAGCAAATTCACCAGCTTCAAATGGTGTCTGTTCTCTTATTTTCTGGAAAGGTACCTGGATGCTGCCCCTTTGGAGGCAAATCAGAGCCAAGGCTGGACGCTTCCTTGAGCTCATCCCCAAACAGCCAAGAAACAATCAGAAATTGCTTCATAATAGGGCCAGGGTGAAAGGTGAGAACTGGGGTATTCTGAAAGCTTGCTGCCAGACCCAAGGAAGAAAGTGTCATTTTGGTAAACCTGTCAAGCTGTTGTAAGAACTTCCTCAATGCTTCCTACCATCTGCTTTTGATGCTTTCAAGACTTGGCTGAAAGCCTGGAGGTTTTCCTGCTCATTCCTGCCCAACCTATAATGGAGTAATTCTGGATCTGTTCCCTGTCATCCCAGCCTCTTCCTCGGTTTCTTCTGCTTACAGCTGTTTTTTTTTTTCTTCACTGCAGTGGCCTTGTGCCCTGAATCATCTCTCCTGGGGCGGTAAGAGTTCCTCTGATGTTGAACAAGTGCCGGGTTTTTCAATTGTGTTCATGTTCTTGAGAGGAAGGGTCTGGCCTACATGACACATTCCTTCTTCACACTCACATCAACAAGCTTAACTTTGTGTACAGGGCTCTCAATGCAATGACCACACAAAGCACATCTCCAACAACTCCAACGTCAGGCTGCACGCTGTGCTGGTCTGGTCAGTGAATATTGATTGATATAACTCACAGGGTTTGAGATAAATGCCATAAGGGACAATGAGTTCAAAGAACAGATTAAAAAACAATAAATTGAATTCCAAGGCGTTCCCTTCTGTACTAATCTGTGTAGGTTCCTGTGTTTTTGGAAAGCATGTTGCTTATCTTCCTCATCAGTAGGCCCACTGCATTCCAGTATTTTGGATCAATGCCATTGGTAATAATCTGGATCAGTTTTTATTCAACGTTTATAAAACAGGCCATGTATCATAGGGTATATTTTATAGCAGATGGTATCTCCAATTCATTTAAACGCACCCCCCTCCCCCCTTCATTTCCCTTCTCCAATATCACAGCACATAGTTCTAGGAGCTCTTGAAAGTAGAGCTGAGCAGAAATTTTTTTTCAACAAATAGTAAATAGGAGTTTCCAAGTAACAAAACTGTTAAACTGTGGCTCACTGAAAAGAAAATGTTCTCTCTTCTAGAAACACCAGTCTTGCAATTTGGACATTTGGGGACGCCAAAAAAAAAAAAAAAGACAAAGTGGGGTGGGTGAGTGAGTGGGTGTTTGCTTTCAGAAATAATTTTAATTTTTAAAAAAGTGCAATGAAAACGTGATAAACACAAAGGTTCAACAGCCAGAACACAAAGGATTTGTTTCTGGTCAAATGACAGTTTTTGAGTTATCTCAGTGTCAGTTGTTTGGGGAACTTCTGTGTGTTTTAAATATGATAAGTTTCTCTTTTACCTTGATGAAAACTAATTTGCCTTAAGGCTTATTAATTTGAGGACTCATCCACAAGAACTAATATTTGCCAGACTCTACTCAAAACAGCTCTCCAAGGTGACAAGGAAGTTTCCTGTTCAGCAAGGCATTTAAATGCAGCCCTAAGACTCCTTTCATTAAATTGGACTGTTCCAACATGCAGAGATAAGCACATGCTTAAGCACTTTGCTGGTTCACAACAGTTTATTAGCTTTCAGGAATCAATGATGTACACCTCACAACCACTCCCTTACTTGAGATCATAATGGAAGAGACTGAAGATTTTCCTGAGTTTAACATACCAAACTGTAATAAAATATATTTATTTGTATCTGCTTGGGAACACTTCACTGTGATTTTACAAAATATGATTTATGCAACTCTGGGGATACATAAGTCACTGATAAAAATAAATAAGGAAGAAATATTTTCACTCATTGATAACAGAACCAAATAATGGATTTTATGTTTTAGCTTTAATCACACATCCTAGGAGATATGTCAAATAAACTCATCTTAGTTTACCTTGCAGAAGTTGTTAATCATACCTGCATTTCTCAGAAATCTGAATTTGTAGTCAACAATAACTCTAGTCTCAGGATTATAGAATCCATCACCACAGTCGTAACAACCTTCTGGGATTTTTCTGGGAGGATCCAGATTTGTAAATTGAGAAATGCCTGAAGAAAAAAAAAAAACAGCAAGGGTTTGGTTTATTTTGCTTTTAAATTTATTTTTATTTTTTGCATTTGTACCTTGGATCAAGAGAACTAACAAATCTTATATCTCCATGGTATTTGCTATAAAAACAATGTTACAGTAAATGCTATAAAATGTTTTGCCAATTTTGCAGATGGGAAAAAATGAAAATGGAAAAATCCATACAGAAAAAGATATCTCTTTGATTTCACTCACGATCCTGTGATTCAGCCCAATAAACTAGCATTACCAATATGACCCCAAACTTCAAAATGGGGCCAGGAGAGTCCTGCTGGCCTCACAGAACAACTGCATGTCATTGCAAAAATATTTTATGTATAAAGAAGTGTATTTTATGTATTACGTTACATATTTCACTTGTTCCTTATAAATCTTTTTATCATTTGACCACATAATAATATTATAAAACTCTTTAACATAAATATACGCTGGACACAAAAGTTTATTCTGATATTTACTAAAAAGGTACATGGGACAGATGCAGCCAAACTGTATTTGATGTTCTGGATGGAAATTAATTGTCTTTGCTCAGCTATTCTAAATTAAAAGTGTGCTGCAAAGGCAGTGGAGTGTATGAAAGGGTTAATGAGGATATCAAAAACTGTACATAACAAAGCCCTGTCTTTAGGGGCCATCACTCCAGAGAAGCCCATGCTGTGGATGGAAGGCTGAATCTCTGTGGATGGGAGGCTGGATCCCTTGCTGAGCTGGTGGAAGGTGGTGTCAGCATTCTCTGGCAGCATCGTATGGTCAGGTTCTGAAATTAGCCAGAGCATTTCTGCTCCATGTTACTCATGTAGCCGAATTAATCTTTCTTAAGCAAAGTTGTTAGTTTAATTCCTTCCAGACTCTTAGGATTGCAAATGCAATTCAGTACCTGCTGGTTTCAGACCAGACGAGATTTCTGTGTAAAATCGTCTGTCGTAGCCGTCGCAGTAATGCCATTTTTTATCTTTGTATTCGAGACCATCTGCAAAAGTGTATTTCCCCTGCAAAACATGTTCAAGCACAGAGTTAATAAACATGATGGATGGCTGGAGCATAAACACGGCCAGCGTTCCCTCTGCCAAAACCGTGCGTTGGCCGAGCAGGGTGAGTGCAGGGCGCAGCTCGGGCTTCCGTGATGCTGGGAACTGAATCTGCAGCCTCACCCTCACACCTCTGGGTGTGCGATGCCGTCCATGGGAGGCAAAAATTGGCTTGTCTCGGAAATTCGCTGGTTTTACCCAAAAAGCTTCCCTGGAGGCGAGGGCCTCGGAGTGAGGCCCCTTGCTCGAGGTACCTGCGTGGGCACCCCACGGTGCCAGATCGCCCAGTATCTGCCTCCGTTGGGGAAGAGCAGCTCTCCTTCGCCGTCAAACATCCCGTCCTTCAGCGCTCCCCGGTACTCGGTGCCTGTCGGCAGAGTGTAGGAGCCCTGTCCCTCCATCCTGGAAGAGACAAGGCGGTTAGGAACGGGGATGGAGGGTGGGCAGCCCGTGCCCGCCACACCCCGCCGAGCCCACCTGCCGCGCACGGTGTCCCCGATGTACCGGCCGCCCCCCACCTCCATGGATGGCCGGCTGCGCGGCGGCGTCACCATGGCAACGCCGGGACCGGCGGGAGGGGCCATAGAGCGCCACCTCCCGCTGCCGCCGCGCATGGGTCGTGATGGTGAGGCGGGGCTGCGCGTGCGCGGCGGTGGCGGGCGCTGAGGGGAGCTCAAGGAGAGCGGCGCCGCCACCGCCACCGCCGCCGCCATGCCCGGCACCCTGCAGGTGCCCTCTCTGGAGGAGCTCGACGTGCCGGAGGTGAGTGAGCGGCCGCCGCCGAGTCCTTCCCCCGCTGGGCTGCGCGGCCGGTCGGCCAGTGCCGGGGCGGGCCGCTGCCATTGCCGCTCTGCCTCTCTGTAGGTGAAAGTCAGCTCGGCCGTGCTGAAGGCCGCGGCCCACCACTATGGCTCGCAGTGTGACCGGCCCAACAAGGAGTTCATGCTGTGCCGGTGGGAGGAGAAGGACCCGCGGAAGTGCCTGCAGGAGGGCCGGCAGGTCAACCAGTGCGCCCTCGAATTCTTCAGGTAAGCGGGGCCCCCGTGAGCCTTCCCCGGCGGCCGCCCTTCGCCCAGCCCCTCTCTGCGGCTCCCTGTCCGCGGAGGCTCGGGAGGGGAAGGGGTTTCGGTGCAGTGTGGCCTTGCCGAGCTTTGTTATTCAGCTCTCGCAGTCACTAAACGTGTAACTAAACGTGCTGCCAGCACTCCAGCCTTCAGGTCGTTATGGTTGCTTCTTAAGCTTTAACTCTAAAATTTAACCCTTATATATCCTTTCACTTGAAGCTCCCTGGCATCAATGCCAGAGTAGGTTGCTCTTATTTTTGTTAGGTTAGCAAAAGAATCCTGAGGGGTTGTGGAAGGTTTTCAGCTTCTGTACCTTCTATTTATGTTATGAAATCCAGGAGACTGTCCTAAGCTTTGCACTGTCCATCCTCTCTTTTTTATGGGCAAACTGCTGTGAAAGCTCAAAGAGATACAGCACTTGCTACTCTGACCAAAAATGTGTATTGCAAGGTGTGCATCAGTATCATGCTCTTGAAGGCCAAGTTAGTTAGCTCCAGACATGTCCCAGTATATCAATTAGTAATCAGAAGCCTCTGTTCTAACCATGTCATATTGAACTTAGACATCAAATTAGTTTGGAAGCATTAAGACTGTGTATAATATACACTGAGTTATCTGGCAAAACAAGGATCTCTTGAGGAGGAGCTGTGTACATCTAGTGAGCAAGAAGCAGCTTCTATGTAGCAGTTAAGTTATTACTATCTCTACTTGTAGATGTACAATTTTTACTGGTATTGGTATCAGGTTCTGTTTAATGATGCTTCAGATACTGACCTCTGGATTCAGTCTTAGAGCTACAAAAAAATACTTTACACAGGTTGAGGCTTGCATGAATAAGAGAAAAACATTAAAACTGTAACACTTGCTTATGATTTTCATTCTGTGGTCTCTCACAGGAAAATTAAGACACACTGTGTAGAACCATTCACTGAGTACTGGACGTGCATTGACTACACCAACCTGCAGGAGTTCCGTCGCTGCCGAAAGCAGCAGGCAGTATTTGATAACTGTGTGCTGGAGAAGTTGGGCTGGGTGAGACCTGATCTGGGAGAGCTCTCTAAGGTAACTTCGTATGTTTTTGACTAAACAGTCAGATTCTTCTCTTTTCTTATGGACACTTCATCCAAACCAGGTCTCAAAGTCGTCTTCCAGCCAGAAGGTGATTTGTGAACTCAACACAGGAAGCTTGTGGAATTTACCAGAAGTGAAGACTCTGTTCCCCAGGGTTGCTTTCCCAGAAGAGTTGCACTTGATTTAGACAATGCCATTTACTCTTGCTTATGCTTTTCCTGGTGCTTTCCCTTTCCTTTATGAGGGAAGCTGACACACACATGGAACTACTCTCTTGTTATGAGTGAAATATTCCTCCCCTCCCTTTTTAGAAGTACTCTGGAGATAGGAGGTCTCACAAGATCAACAGTGTGGCCTTAGTGTTGCTTGGTACTTCTTGGAAATTATTCCTTTAAGTTCTGACTCACTCTAGCTTTTCTGTTTGTTACCTGCTGGGAGAAGCTGTGTCATTTCCCCTTTTCTTTCCTTCCAGGTAACGAAAGTGAAGACAGACCGTCCTTTCCCTGAGAATGCATATCACTCTAGACCTAGACCAGAGCCAAATCCACCCATTGAGGGAGAGCTGAAGCCTTCTCCATTTGGCAGTAGGCTCTTTTTCTGGTCCTGGTGAAGCTGTAACTGTGCTGTAACTGAAGAACAAAGATGAAGTGCTTGCAAATGTAAATTGTCCTGTATTTTGGGGTATAACTTCAATTATTAAAGAACCCCAAACCATTACATGGCTCAGTAGACTTCTTTAAACATGCTTACACATCACAGCAATTAAAAAAATGTATTTCCCTGTTTTGCACAGTGATCTCTGTTCTCAGGTGGCCATTGGGACCCTCTTAGCACTTGTCAGTTGATTGACACCGACTACCAGGCTTGTCTGAGATGTGTGAATGTAGCCTCAGCCTTTGGCTACTGCCTCAATCAATCCCAGACTGCCCCAAGACTTTGCTTACGGAGAAGGCTGTCACTTGGATCAAGGAAACTGAGAACAAACAAGTCATTAATGTTCTTCCTTAGGCTTGGAACTGATTAATTGTGCATTTATTTTTCTGAGGGGCTTGTTCTGTACAGCTTTAACAGTCAAACCTGTGGATTTTGCTAGGTAGGAGGTCAGAATATTTGCTGCTATAAAGATCCTTGTTTGACTTGTCACTCATTCCTCATGCAGCCAGGTTAGTGGCTTCTGGGGGTGGGATTTTTGTTGTTGGTTGTGGGGTTTGTTTTATTTTTTTAATTGCGGGAACATAATTCATCAGAAAAATCATGCTAAATTTTCAGTGCTTTTAAGGAAAAGTGATTTCCTGAAGGATCTTCTTGTCTCATTAAGCAACGTAAGAAGATGGCTTTTCTGTCTCAAGGCCCTGACTGGAGGGGTTTGAGGCAGATCCTTCCCATTGTTTCACTGTAGTAGGCTTTTTTCGATAGAGGAGTAAATCAGCTTTATCTTTTCTACAATGTCTAAAAAGTGAATTTTTCACAGGAAGATCTAGTCTTTCATCTGCTTCCATCCAAGAGCAAGATCTTTATTACAGAGGGCAGAAGAAACTAAATGAAGTTGTCTTCACAAAGCCAGGGGCAGTTTTACTTGCTTCAGGCTGGATTGTGTAGCCCCAGCCAGGGCAAAGACTCGGGTAGTGCTTTGCTCATAGAGTAGCCTGGCTGCTATTAGGGTCTGAAGATTTACCATTGCCTCGTTTGGGGTAGGATTAGACTGTAATGGGTCTGTAGCTGCAGCATATGTTTCTGATCCCTGGAACCAGAGGGAAAATTGTATAACATTTATCTAAAAATAGCTTGTGCACTATGCACAACTTTCTGCTTGGGTGTGTGGACTGAAACTCAAAGCAGGCACTATGGCATATTTGCATTTTAATGTGCCTTAGCAGCACCTTGTCTTGAGTCTGAGATGGTGTGCACCTTTGCAGCTTCTCCTTGCAGAGCTCTGCCAGCATTTTGGAGCAGCCATGTACTGCTGAAGACAGATAACCCCTTTCTGCAGAGATGGAAATTGGGACAAGCTTGAGGTCTAATTACATTCAGCTTGAGAGAAATGAGGTTTGGCCAAGTAGAGGAGAAATTGTTCTGGGATGTTAACACGTGTCACATCTGATCTTGTATTGCTGACCCACTCCAATAGTTAGGCAACCTCACAAGAAGATTTTTAGATATTACTTAGTATGTTTTGCTAATAACTTACTATTGTCAGCATAATGTATGAAGCATTGCACTGCTGAACATCTGCTTTGGAATAAACAGGCAGGGGCATTCCAGTAGTCAGCCTCTAATCATAATCAAACAGCATTTTCCCCATTAAATTGCTTCTGAAGAGAATGGCGTGCGTGAATGGGGGCAGGTTTTTAAACAAGCCTTTTATGAACCCCACCTTTCAGTTGGCCAGTGCTGTAAGTAAAAAAAAAAAAAAAAAATAAAAAGAGTAGCAGTGATTTATGCTTCAGCCTCAGTTTTCAGATTGTTCCTCTGTTTATGGCAGCTGAATCAACCAGAGGTGGTTGATTCAATAACAATGCACTGGCTGTGTTTAAAAGTCAGAGCTAACGATCTGTTTGCTGAGCAGGAGTGGGCAGGTGAACATACAAAATGAAGTGAAGTCAAGTACAATTCAGCTGCACTGTGAACACTTCTTTCATTAACCTTTTTGAGATAATTGCTTCTTGGCTGAATCTCTCTGAGGAAATATTGCCAGAGGCCTGTTTGGCACTTCGGACAGTGCCTGTATGTAGCTATTTCTGTTCAGGATCGTCATGTGGCTTTACTCAAACATAGATGCCCCCTTTGGAGCTGTAATGTTTTCTTGGAAACTACAACAGGTGAAGGTCAAGACTGAGTAAAGACCATAAAAGTATTTTTGAGGAATGTATCTTGATGTGTTTTTGGCAGATGGAGAGCAGACACACACAGATTCAACACAGATATTTTCCTTCAATGTGAAAATCATTATTTGTCATGTTGTAGGCTCTTATCTCTGCCAGAGCTTCTAATCATGTGTCCAATTAACAAAATGCTAAGCCAGTGTTGTGGTAACCTGCCACACCATGGGTCAGATGAGGCAGAACCTGCTTTGTTCTTTCACATTGTGGATGGGAAGAGTAAGATTCTTCTGTGATTTCTAACCCCAATAAGAGAGGAGTGTTTCTGGTGCAGCAGAGCTGTGTGGTGCTGGCACAACAGCTTCCTTCTGAAGGGAGATTTCCCATCCGCTGCACCTGGCAGTGCCTTGATCTCAAACAGTTCTGCTTGACTCCCAAGGCAAAAGGACTGAAGAATGTGTGTACTCGTAGCCAAAAAGGACAGGAGTCCAACTGCTTATAGCCACCCAACCTGAGCAAGTGGTGGTAAGTGATTTTTATTTAGCTCTCTTGCCAGTTTTTATGGTGCTGCTGCCTGTCATTTTATCCATATTACTGTCCCTGAGAAAAAAGATTCTTCCAGGAGTCAGCTCAGGTGGAACTAGCCTTTCAAGCATTTGTAGGCTAAGACTGTCTAGGGTCAAAGCCATTCTCCTGCTCTTCTTCCTCTGCCTTCAACTGCAGATAAATAAGTAAGATGGATTTTTTCCCCCATCCCATTCATAAGAAAGGATAAACCGTCATCTTTTATACCAAGGATTCATGATTTTACCTTCAGAATGGATACTTGTGTGAAGACAGAGAGGAAAGTTGAAGCTCAGGCTAACTTTGTAACCCCCTTTTGCAGGCTTGCTCTGTCCTCTTGTATTAGTTTTGAAACTAGATTCCGTCCAGCCTTAATAGGAGATTTAAGACTCCCTCTTGTGGCTACGTTAAGCTGATCTTGGGCATCTCGCAAGGTTTTTCCATCATGAAAAGTCCGAAGGCTACTTCAGTGTTCTGGTAGAAATTTGATTAAGTCTTTTGTCTCTGCTACAAAATTCACCTGATCATTGTCTCAACTTGATTTTTCTTCTATGTGAAAACTCTTAAATTGAGTATGAAGTGAGAAGAGGAAGAAAAATGGTTTGAAGATGTTCTGATCACATCCATGACATTTGGTGTGACTTATAGAAGTAAAGGCAGCGCCACAGCAGATGGAGGTGGTTGGGAAATCCCACTGTATATTGTATTTGCTTCTCTGAATCCAGAAAGGGTTGTCTCTGGTACTGCAGAGAACAGGATGGCTCTGAACCTGTGGGGCCAGTGCTAGCAGTATGTGCCAGGCAAACACAGGGAGCAGGTTAATTGCAGTATTTAACTTCACGTAAAAGCACATAATTTCTCTTAATTAGGAATAGACATGACCTTACTCAATAGTCTTGATAATGTAATCTTGCCCTTCTGTTAAAAGCTTTATGGTTCTTCGTGCGAGCCCTTCCAGCTGGAGAATTGATCTAAGTCTGTTCTAAGATGTTCTGTGTGGTTGCATGTGGTACAAATAATACTTTGGCAAAGGGAGAAGATCTGAGAAAATACAGAACAGCAAACTAGAAGCAAAAAGTCTTTAGTGTTATGTTGGATATTAAGGCAGTAAATCAGTGCCACAAGCAGGAGCAGATGCTGAAAGGGTGGTGGCAGGTCAGCAACGCTGCTCACTTGGCACTGCAGGGGTTATCCCTGGTTTTGGTTTCTTTCTGCTTCACCAGCAAGTTTCTCCACTCTTTTACAGATGTTGCAAAAGCTTTGGCAAGCCCAAGGCACGCATGGGTGCAGGTTGCTCTTGTGCATGATGTCTGTGCTTGATGAGAGTGATGCAGTGAGAGCAGGCGATGAGGAAAGTGGCACTGCCTGCACACCCGCAGCTGCCCACCTGCTTGAGAGCTGCTCCAAGCTACCACAGGGCTGGGGCAGAGGCAGAAGCTGCTGGGACGTGAAGAGCTTTGCTGTCCCTGACTGGGCCCAGGAATAAGGGCTTAGAGAAATGAGAGCATTTAATAAGGTAAAAGCTCTTCTCTTTTGCTCTTGTTCCAAGCATCTCCTCATTGCTGCTGCCCTCACTGCCTGTGAAACAGCATAGATCCCGTTTGTCTGTTGCAGATGCCTGAACAAAAGGATTCCAACCTGCGGGTTCCTGTGCTCTTGGCTGGGCTGGCAAATGCAGATGGTTCAAGTGACTGGTTCATGCTGTGTTCTGCAGCATAAAATGGCAAACAGCTTTTGCTGGGGTTTACATTAATTTCTCCTTTCTCACCAGGAGAAATGAGGGCTGGGAAGAATGGCCATGCCTGTTGCTTTGTTAAGCTTGGCTTTGGCTCCAATCTGGCACCAAGAAAGGAAATAAAATACAGGGAAGGGGAGCTTTATGAAAGAGCTATAGGTCTGCTCCCAAGTTGATAGGTTAAACTGTACAAAACACTGACTCTGAGGCATTGGTCTAACATTTGTAAAACCAGCGTGGCAGCTCTGTTAAGGGCTATGAGTCACCCTGAGGGTGGTTCAGCTCTTTAGTAACACAGCCTTTGCTTCCATGCAAATGGGAGCAAGCATTTTAATGGAGTCAGAATTACTCTTTTGGTTAGAGCACCGTCTGACCTCTGCTTTGTTCTTGCTGCCTCCCCTTTACAGCTGTGTGGAGTGTGGAACCTGACCCATCTTTGTCTTGGAGGAAAGGGCTGGATGGAGCCCTCCAGTGTGAATCACACCAGTCTGCCCCCTGCCACCCCTCCTGTCCCCAGCCTGCAGCTCTCTCCAGACTCTTGCATCTGAGCTGTGCCCAGCTGCCCCTGTGGGACGCAGTCAGGTGTGGCAGACTTGGCTTTGGTTTTCAGGAAGCCGCTGACAGCAGGCCTGACCCTGGCCATGTGCACACAGCGGGAGGCTCTGCCTGTCCCCAGGCGCGGCCTCGGGCGCTCGTGGCAAGCCTGTGCTCCAGGCTAAACAGAGGAAGGTGAGGGTCAGCAGTTGAGAGCTCTGCCCAAGACTCAGGAAGCACATTTTGGCAGAGGAAAGAAATACAATACAAGCAGGGAGGAAAACTCAGCTTCCATCCAACCCCCTCCAAGAAGCTTTTGGCTCCCTACAGCTGCTGGAGTCTTTACTCTCAGTTATTGGGCTCTTTATTGTTCCAGGTTTCACGTGTTTGTTTTGAGTCTTTTACACCAGCATGTTGCAAAGGGGAAAGAATGAAGCAATACAGGAGTAGCACAGACTGAAGGGTAGAGCCCTGCACTAGGAGACAGGCAACTGGCTTCCCTTTCCTGCCTGTCACTATCTTATTGTGTGGCCTTGGGGCATGTCACTTCCCTCTGTGCCCTGGCTCCTCTGTGTGATGGGGTGGTTCCACCCAACAGAGCGTTCTGCTTGTTTACTCTTGTCTTTGTCCTTGTGAAGTGTCTTAGGGGAAGCTCTGCATGGCCATGGCAGGCACAGACTCATGTCTTGAGGGGAGCCACAGCCTCTGTTCTTCTCTGGATCAAACAGCAGGAGCCACATGCAGCCAGGGTGTGCAGGTGGGGAGGGAGGTGGTGGGCCCATCACCCTGCCCTTTTCAGTCAGTGTGGCAGCTGCCTGCTGTTTGAAACACTTTCCTCTACAGACTCTGCCCATTCTACCCGCTGTAAATGTGCTGGCAGGCAGACAGCTCTGTGAGAGGGAAGGCAGTTGGAGATCTCTCTACCTGAGGGATAGAAGATTTCTCAGAAGTGTTGTTCTGAACAGTCTGGAAAGGGTATTTCCCAATTCTGAAACCACAGGTCTCTCCTGCCTTTCAGAGATCATAAGGGCAACACCCTGCACTGTTCTTTGCAGCAGAGGCAGTGCCATGTGGAGAAATGGCTGTGTGCAGGGGGCCAGGGAGCAAGGAGGTGGTGGAAATGGCTGCGTACAGGGCACCAAAGAGTAAGGGAGATGATTATAGGAGCAAAAGTCCCCACAACATACATGTAACACCAGTGCACAGTGCTTGTCCTGGCAAGCGCTTCCCTGCTCCCCATCATCAGCTTGCTCAGAGCCTTTGTTTCTTTCAACCATGAGTGAAACCAGTTGTGGGATGTTGTGTTCAGGGCATGACATAATCTGAGTCTGGGACTCCACTGGAGGAATCCTTTTGAAGATTTAGTCATCTGGCTAATTACAATGAAACGATGAAGGTGCTGCACTCTAAATGATTAACAGTTAATAAGTGGAGGTTTCTGTTTTCTTGTGTTTTTGCTAGGAAGCAAACCAGAGCTAATTCTGGCTACATCAGTGACATTTTCTTTAGCAAGAGGTCTGTCAGAGGCACACCACCATCCGTCTCTGTGTTGCTGCTAGCAGATAATTTGATTAAAAATATAAGTCCCTTCTTTGTTCCTTTCTCTGTCTGTTGCCTTTCTGTGTTTCTTTAAGCCTGAGCAGTGACAATAGCCTGCAGGATTTATTTGCTGTTTGTTGACATTTTCACTTTCTGATGCGCATCCTTACATTACCCTGTGGAGTTCAGCTTGTGTCAGCCACAGAGGGGTGGTTTGAAGGAAGGCAGCATTAGCTGAAAATGTCCCTTCCATCCTCATTCCCTCCCAGAATACACCCACATTAACGCTGCTCTTAAAAAAATCTGAGTTTTAATGTCAACTTCCATATTTTGTCCTGAAAATATTTTCTGTCTCTTCCCTGAGAGGGAAGTGCCATTGCACATCATCTGTGCTAACTCTCTAGTGTCTCATTCTCTTCCGTATACATCCCTGCTACATCTCAGTGTTCCTGCCAGCCTGGACCTGTGTGCTGCCTTCTTGTCTCCTGCTGGTTCTCAAGGGCTTCCCTGGAGTTGTAGGTGGAGTCACACCTAGGTTGGTATCACACCTAAAGCTTCAGCATCCACAATTCATAGGTGTGAATGTGCTACATAGAAGCTGCCAGAGGTGAAGGTATAGATGTGGGAAAGTAATGAGAGAATATTCAGGGCTAAGTGGAAAGCTGGTGGCAGGAGGTAGCACCGTGTAACATCCTCATGACTCTAAAGCTGTGAGGAACCTTGATAACTTCAAGCCACATTTTGGGGTTTCTTTCAGCCGTTGCAGGCCAGCTGCCCCAGGGATCTAGTGGGGAGAAACTCTAAGCCCCACAAGTACTGCTGGAGCCTCGTGTCCACCTGTCTCCAACATTTCCAGAGTACTGGCAGCTCCTAATACTCAACCAGAGCTACTGGGTCCTGGCACTGGGCCAAACCCATTGGTGGGATGTGGGTGGCTGGGCCCCAGTATGGCAGGCAAGGGGCTGTTGGAACAAAACTGAATCGAAGTGATTCTTTTCCTCTCCCTTTGGCCTGTGAGGAAATCTTTTTCCATTTACTATAAAACATGGTCCTTAATAGTGCTGAAGTGTTCTACGTATTTTAAATAAACATGAGTGGATTTGAGCCCAGGAGGACATGAAAGAATGCAGCATTTGCAGGGTACCGGCCCGGCACACATGTCAGCAATTTGGCTGCCTTGTGTACTTTGGCTTTTAAAAAAGCATTTAAAAGTAAACAAATGAAGGAAAATCTGGCAGCTGGATTTCAAAGAAAATTGCTTTCAGCTGATATACCCCTTTCCAGCTTGCTTGGGTAGTATAGAGCCATACACATCCAGTGAGAAGAACGAGGGCCAAGGAGAGGAGTGGGGGTGGGAGAGAGAACAAAAGCAGGGAAGTTCTGTGGATTTAATTCTTCCATTTCCTTCCTTTGCACCAAGCACTCCCTGCCCATCACTGCCCTCCCATCAGACAGGCAGGTTAATGCTCCGTACAGCAAAGTATGCTCCAACTTCTCTCAGCCCCTGTTCTGCTGGGCTTTGCATCCCATCTCTCAGGCCTGGAGCAGGGATAGGATGGGAATAACAAGGATAGGATGGCATCAATTGGCAGAGCTGAGCTTTACACTCAGCTGTGACCTGCAGAGTACTTGAGCTGCCCCATGAAACTCATCTCTGGCACTGCCCCACCAAGCATGGGGAGAGCCCCATCCTACAGCCCCTCATGGGACACAGCCCCAAATCCCATTGACCAGTGGGATGAGCCTGTCCCTCAAGGGGTCTGTGCAGGCATGGGCTAGGGGCTGCCAGTCCAGGGAGGGCATCACCCCTGTGCTGGCGGAGGGAAGCGGAGCTGGAAATGGCAGAGATAAGAGAATCATTAGAGGAGCGTGAGGCCTCGCTCCTCCGGAAGGGCCTGGTGCATCCCCAGAAGGAGGGGGCCCAGCAAATGCTGACAGATAGCAACGAGGTCCCAGGCTGGACAAAGAGGGGAGGTTGCTGAGGTCACACTTTGGCTCAGCTTTATGCTCCTTCTGCTTTGACTCTTATTTCCTCAAGTTTATAAAACTTTCTGTGGGTTGGTTCAGTGGAAAGGGCAGAGGAAACTGGTGGGTCTTAAATCCTGGCAGTGTGAGGCCAGGGCAGGGCTGCTCCAAGCCCTTCCAGCAGACCTTGTCTGCATGGAAAATGTGCCTGGGACTGTGAGAGGTGCATGTTGTGAGCTCAGGGTAAGAACAGCAGCCACCAAGTGTCTCTTAAGGGCTTCTAGTGGTGACAGGGGCTCCTGCTGCTGCATGAGAGTGTCCCAGTGTTCAGTGCTGCAGGTAGGGATGCCATGGCTTCAGCACCTCTGCAGAGCCTGATGGGCATCAGCACACCATGGAAAGCCCTGAGGTGGCCTTATGGGACAATGCCTGCAACTGGTGGGACCTGTTTGCATGGGCAGCTGTGGTATTTGTCCACTTCTTTGGGAACCCAGGCCATGCTGCAGGTGATGCCATGCTCATAGCATGCCATTCCCCTTGAGCACCCATGAGCTGGTGAGGGAGGTAGGCAGCAGCAAAGGAGACAGTGTCCCTGAACAGTGCAGGTTCCCTGCACCTTGCTGCAAGAGCCACCTCTGCTCCTCAGCCTCACACTGTGGACACAGCTCTGTGCAACACTCCGAGCAGGGGAGCAATTAGAATTATCCCCTCTAATGGCTTTCCTCCTCCCTGTAACTCAGCAAATGAGCTCCCTTTCCTAGATCAGGACTAAATATCCTGGCAGTGCAGAGGTGCTGCTAGCTGTAACCTGCAAGGCAAAACCTCCTGGGTGAGTACTGCAGAAGGCAGCCAGGGTTCAGCCAGTGCCCTCAGCACGTGCTGCTGTGATTGCAGCCAGCGAGGCTGGCTGTGCCCGAGCTCTGGCATGGCACTCATTATCCCTTGGCACTGGAGACCCCTGGCACTGGGGTTGGGAGCTGGCAGTATCCACATGCACCTGCCAGCACCAACGAGCTTGCTGGCAAATTATTGGCTCTCATTCATGTGATGGAAAGTAATTTTTGAGCCCTTTTCCCTCTCTCAGCCATACATGCTTCAGCATTGTGCCGTGACTGGTAGCAGATAGGGCTGCTGAGCTTTGCTCCAGACTGGGAGGTACATCTGCACCCTCTGGGTCCTGCCAGCTTTTAATTGTTTCCTGGATGTTAGTTTTGAGAGTGAAGCAGCTAAGCATGGCCTTTACCCTGCCTCCCATGTGCTGCAGGGCTCAGGGTCTTCTCCATGCTGGAAGCAGCCGCCCTGCAGCTGGACCAGCTCTGGGAAACTTGGTGGCCCAGTGGCATGTGCTCCCTGGGGACACCTTTGCTTCTCCTCCTTCACACGAAGTTTGTACTCTCCCTGACTGGATTTTGCTACCTGCCCTGGCTGAAACAAAACATGGAGGTAGCCACTTTGAAACCCTCCTCATGTTGGTCCCAACGTGCTGACAGGCAAAGACAGCTGTGGTAGGTGGATGGAAGAAACCAGGAACCAAAATCTCTGAGGCAGGGTTGATGTGAACAGGTGTGGACATCTCCATCTAACCTGACCACTCTGGGTCCTATACCGATGACAGAGGTCAGACAAATACATCTCAAGTAGCCAAGCATTTGACTTTTCCTCTTGATGGAGTTTCACCCAGGAGCTGGTAACAGGGCAGTATTGGGTCCAGCTGCCCTGGCTTATCACTGCCTGAAGTTGCCAGCATGCATGGCAGGGGAGAGGGACTCCAGAGCCAAGAGGAGAAGCTGCACTTCTCTGCTCCCACCACCACTGAGGCTTGTTGGAGAGCCCTGCACTGACCATGGGTTCACAGGAAAGTGGCTGCAATGATGGAAGGCTCTGGATGGAGGCAGCAGCTCTCCATGGGACTGGGGAAGGGGTGACACAGAGAATTTGCTCCGTGTGCATGAGTGGCTGTGGGTACAAGGTGGAGAATGCTGCATCCTCCTTTGGCAGGCTGTAAACAACCCCCAGCACAGACAGTTGCTCTGGATGTCCCTGTGATTAAGGGGAAAAATATGTAAATGTATATGGCTGTTGCCATGGCTACGGCAGGAATCCCGGCTGGTGCTGGAGAAGGCAGAGCCTCTGGCCCAGCCCGGGGCCAGGATTTGCATTCCAGGCACAGCAGCACCCCATGCACCCTGTGGTGGGAGCAGCTGGGCTGTGCCAACCCCTCTGCCACTGTGGCATCCTCAGCCACTAGCACTGTCCCACTGCTCACCATCCTGTAGCCACCAGCTGGCACACAGCAACATCAACCTGGGGTACTGCAGCCTTGTGCTAAGGCAGGTGCACCCCTAGACTGGTCATGGGGGTCCAAAGGGAGAAAACACCCTCACAGGAGGGATATTGCTCAGGTCCCACAGTCAGAGCTTGTCACACAGCAGCAAAAAGCTGGGTGCAACCAGGAGATGGATATGGATGAGGATGGGGAAGCCAACTCTTCCCATGATCCTCCTGCTCCAGGTGCACCAAACAACCCAGCCCACTTCCCAGCAGCTCATTTCTGGCTAATCTTATAAAGCTGGGAGGCAAAAGGGTCTTCCCCAACATGGAGCCTATGGAACCTGCTTGCCTGCAGCTCTGGTCAGTGCTGTCAGTTCAGGGCTGCAGGAGGGTGGGTTGGGCTGTGTCACTCACCAGTGTGGCTGTCATGAGCCCTGGCAGGAGCTACCCTCTGCTGGTGGGCATAGTGTGCGCTCTTGGCAAGTGTTTGTGCCCCTGCATGAGCTGGGATGGACCAAATAACAGTAGCCAGAGGATGAAGCTGAAACCCACTGGTGTTCAAGCACACAAAACCTAAACTTTCCTGGTTACCTGTTGCTTGCACATCTCACTTCTGTGGTGTAAGCAAAGGGGTGTTAGAACTCTATGAAAGCGACCAGTTACTCCTATAAACAGAGAAATGTGGGAAGGATGAGAGCTGAGCCTCTACCCAGTGCAACTGGCACTGCAAATGGTGTTGCCAGGCTGTGGCCCTTCAGGCTGTGAAGGATGCTCAGGGGTGGGATTCACCCCAAAAGGGCTCATTTCCATACTGATTTTCAAGCTATTTTGCAAACCTATCTTGAATCCAGACCATGGGTTGCTGCTCCCAAACTGAAGCGTCTCCAGGTGTGGCCACTGGAGAAGAGCTGGGACCCCAGCAGTGCCTTCAGCCCCCCTCATGTCTGGAAGGTAGCAGGGAGTGTGCAGGGACCCCCTAGCCCTGCAGCTCCCTCCCCAGCCAGCCCGAGGTTTCTCTGCTTTCCAAGGGCTTGGCTGTTGCCTATGGCAGGCATGTGTGGCCGAGCTCTGTCTGCTGTTTCCTTATAATTTAAGAGCCTTCCTCACATTAATCTTTTTATTTTTATTTTGACAAATGCATGTTTCCAGGAAGTTGCTGAGGTCAAAGCAGCATCTGTTGCTTGTTATTTTGGGGGATGCAGAGGGTCTTTGTGAGGGTTTCCAAAGCAACAAGGAATTAAGTGGTTTGTAAAGTGGAGAGCAGGAATGAGGAGCGGGCTGGGGCTTCCAGAAAGGCAGCTGAAGATGCTGATGAAAATCAGATCAGATCAACTCTATTTTCTTGGAAACTTGATCTATTTTTCTTGTACAACTGTCAGCCTGACTCCTGTATTTCAAGGGCTTGGCCACCACAAGCTTTGCTTCAATTCTGGCATTATCATGGCCCCAGGCAGAATTGGTGTCCCCACGTTGTACTGTGCCAGCAATGAAGACACAGGCTCTGTGGGGTAGTGGTAGAGTGAAGCTTTTGGGAGCATCCGTGCAGGTCCTATGGTGCAACTCTGGCTGGGGACACAGGCAGGAGAATCCCAGGATGGGCACCAACCCCACCTGCTCTCCCCCCCAGCTTCCCCAGGGTGTGTCTTGTCCCCTAAAATCACACCAGGAGTTGTCCAGTGCACCCCATGGGGGACCCGTGGCAAAAGCTGCTTTTTCTTTCAAAACAACCTGAGGAGGGTCCGGTGCCAAGGCAAGGGCAGTGAGGAGCCCAGGAGATTTATCGCTGAGGAAATACTTTCTCCAGCGAGGGCCGACGGCCGCAGCAGGAACAATGGGAGATTCGCAACGTGAACAAAGCTGATTTCGTTCTTCTTTTTATCAATGCGTTTTCCTTGCGGATCCTCCCTTCCTGGAAGTGGGAGATGCAGCTTCCCCCGCGCGCCGGCCGTGTAATCAGCAGGAATGGCCATATCCTGGCTGGGAAGCGAGCTGTGAAACGCTGTCGCCCGCAGTGATTTATGAGCCCGTGGCAGCGGCCAGCGGCAGAGCTGGCCTGGGGACAAGGTGCCAGGGCGCGTGCAATATCCACGTATTCTTTCTCCTCCTTGCTGTGTCCCCAGGGAGCTGCCAGAGGAAGTTAATGGATTAGACACACACGTTCCACTTGATTTTTATTTTTTATTGCCGTGTCTTTCCAAATGCCTTTAGCAGACGCGTGAGCACAATGGGGTCGGGCGGTGAGCATCCCGGGCAGGCAGCGGGGCAGCAGCCTGCCTGGAAAGGTCAATGCAGAGTGTTTGCTTGGGGACGTGCGGACAGCCTGTCCTGAGCGGGTTTAGTCCTTCTCCACCAAGGAGGGCTCACAGAGCCAGTGCTCAGCAATGGCTCCTTGCTGCAAAGGGGCAGAGTTAAGGTGGCTCCAGCTCCTCCACAGCCAGTGCTGACTGACAGCCTTGGGCCATAGAAACACCTTGCCCACGGGGTTATTGACACCCACAGGAGGCAGCTAGCACCAGCCAGGTCTCTCGGCCATGTCCAGAGCTGTAAGGTCCTTCCTGGGAGGCTCATGCCTGTGAAGCTGGACAATTCCACTCCCAGGCTCATGCTTCTGCCACACTACGTTATACAATCCTTGCCCTATACCGGGAATATGAAATAATTATTCCAAGTGATCAGATTTTAATTATGCAACACAGAGGATGATTATTGTACGCCAAATTGGTGCCGAGTGCTTAGTTATGTATATGCCAAATTTAGTCTATACTATTATACCCAGTGGGTGGCCTTAGACAATCAGGAAGTAATTAGTTTTGCTGGAGGTTGTTCGCCTGCCTTGGTTCGCTGTGCTGTCTGGGGAGCGTCTTGCTGCGCTCTGTGAATACCGCGGGCTGTGAGTTCAATACCGTCTTTTTGTGACAAGCTAATAAGCTGTCTGCATGGCGGCCTGTAATTAGCGCTGTCGATATTCATTTGGAAACGGAGACCGCGCTGAGCGGCTCAGCCGATGGCGCTTCCCTTTGTGGAGGCTCTCGGCTGGTCCCTCCTCTCCTCCGAGGAGTGGGGATGGGCGCACGGAAGGGTGGGGATGTGGCCCGGCATGCTCATGGGTGTGCAGCACCCTCAGGTCCCCACGAAGGAACTCGCTCAGACATAAACGTTTGAGTCCCCAAGACTGGAATCTGCCCCTCACCCATCCCCCTGCCAGCCTCGCAGCATGTTCCATGAGGAGGGCTGCCGCTGGCCCTGGGTGCCTCAGTGCCCTGCCCTGTGGTGCTTGTCAGGAAGGCTGAACTGGTATTGGGTGAGTGATGTAGGAGAGATGGGGATGTGCCAGGGCTTTGGGTGGAGTGGCTGTCCCCTCCCCCAAGCCGTGGGGATTGCTGGGCAGTGCCAGGATGCTACATGGTCACACCTTTCTGGATGCCCTGATCCTGCAGGGTCTGGACTCATCTGTTGGGCTCTTACATGTGGAATTGTTGGGAACCTGGGGCTGCATTGGCTGGGAGGTCACTGGGGCCACTGGGACACTGTACCCCCAGAATGCTGTCTGCACCTGGTCAGTGCCATGGGGCTCTGGCTACTGGCTGCATCCACAGCCAGGCAGGAATTGTCTGAAGTACAGAGCAACTTTTACCTCTGTTACACAAAGGAAACTTTCCTCCTCTTTTTGTCGGAGATGCTCACTCCATTGAGATGATTGGCATACTGGAGAGCTGAGAAACTAAATTGTTTATACACTAATGAATAGAAGCTTGATTGCAAGATCCTGTTTGGAAAATTATAGTGCTGAATTGAAGCCGTACAATTACATCCAAAATGCTGCATATTCATTTCATCTGCTTTGCATAGAGATTAACAAGCGAGCCCTAAAGCAGACTCTGAAATTAAAGCTAACACCAGATTTAGTCACAGGTTACAAACTAAATGGCATTGTTTGATGGATATGAATCTTTACCACCTGCCTGCCTGATGATTGCTAGCAGCTTACCAGACAGCAAAGGAAAAAAGTTTCTTCCATGAAGGAAGCATAATAAGATGCCAGGCTGGAAGTGCCCCCTCCCAGTGTGGGTGCCCCCCCCCCCCCAGGCAGATGTCTGCAGTGGGCCTGAGGAAAGGGCTCCCTGCTCCTGGTTTCATCACGTTGGAGGTTGCACCCACTCTGAAGGGATGGAGAGTGACTTAAAGACCCTTGCTGAGGTTTTGGGAGCTGGTTCCATCTAATCCCCAGGTCTGGGTTGGGTCCCTCTAGCTGAGTCCCACCTCCTGCATTGAGGGACAATCTCACAGGGTCCCTGACCGTCCCAGAGTCTTTGTGCTGGATTGTCTGTGAGTCCCCTTTCTCACCTCAGAGGGACCAGGGCAGGGATCTTTTGCCCCTCCTGTCTGTGGGCAGTTCCTGTAGGGTCTCAGCACCCCGACGTATAGCCAGTTCCACCCCACTCCACAGCACAGGGCTTTGCTATCTGCCTCCTCCCACTGTGATACTCCCACCCCATGTGTTGGGGGCAGGATTTATTTTCGGAGCGGAAATGAAGACAAGAGCAAAGGAGGTGTGTGGAACAGGGACCTGCCTGGGAGCTGTGGCATGCAGCATGGTGAGGGCACTGCCAGGCTTGGGATGGAATGTTTGCATTGGAAGTGGGCCCCATCCCTGACCAAAGAACCTGTCCCCAGTGTGGCAGCATGTGCAGGGCCTCAAGATCTGCTGTCACCAGCACTGTGAGCAGGAGCAGATGGGGCTGCTGGGACCTGTGTTTGAGCTGAGGCTGTAGGGCAGGGAGGGTGCAGTGGCTCTGGGCAGCCTTCTTTCTTCTTTGGGAATACCCAGGGGATTCCCACTCTACACCAGTGGCTTGGGACTTAAGCATGCAGGCCCCAGTGGGGCAGAGACCATGACACTTTCTCTGCAAATCAGACAGCTTTATTATTACTTTCTTTAAAAGTCAGTTACCAAACTGCAGTGTACTTGATTCCTACGGATGGGCTGATCTGTCTCTACTGCACTATGGGACAGCTGAGCCACTGCTTTACAAGCCCCAAGGCCTAATCACCAGCAGTGATGCCATCATCTCTTCCTGGCTGTCTCTGGAATCCATGTCCTGTCACCTTACATCTCCCCCTGCCATGGAAGAAGCACTGTGCCAGGAACAGGCAATGTGACTGCTCCAAGTCTCCATTTCCCTTGACACTTCCTCAACTCAACCCTCCAACACTTTCCCAATGCTCTTGCAAACAACTGAGGTGGACAAGCATCTCCTTGAGTCCCTCCCCAAAACCTCCCCAGGCTGAAGGGACACATGGCACCACGAGGGCCTTGCCTTGCCCTTCACCTAGGGCTGGGCTTCTTCCTTACATCTTACCTCATCCAAGGACACTCACGCTTTTGAGACCAAACCCAAACCACACAATAACACCATAAAATCAGCACAGTTGGAGCAGCCTTTTGCCTGCAACTCATAGAGGCATGAGAGGGCTCTCCCACCCCAACCCCAAGACATGGGGTGCACTCTCCCTCTAGGGAGTCACCCACCACAGCAGCAGTCTCCTAGAGCCAGTCCTGCACAAAATTAGTGGCCTTTGCAGGGTGGCCCCAGCCTGGGTGGGCAGTGGGTGCTGGGGAGCAGGAAAAGGCACGTGTGGAGAGAGGCAGTGGTGGCTTTGTCATACAGTGACACTGTAGTGGGGCTGCTGTTCCCAAAAGCAGGGCTGGTGGTGGGTGCAGCATGGCACTGGTGGACACAGGCTGCCCTGGAGAGACCTGGCCTGTGGCAGTGTGGTGGCACCCTGGCATCCACTTTGGGGAGCTATGCCCCACAGCCCTGCTCACTCTTCTACCACAGGTGGCAACTGATGAACTGACAACAGCCTTGTGTCCAGATGTTCACAGCCTGACCCCATGCTGTGCCTGTGCCCGGGGCCTCCTAATGTTCAAGTCCTGGAAATGTTTTTGTCATGGAGCACCCCATGGGGAATGTTGGCTAAACAGGAACCTCCTCAAATCCAACCTGTGCCATTGCTGTCCAAAGTGCCCTGGCCTTCAGCAGTGCTGTTGGCATCCATCTGCTGCGGGAAGGCTGGGGCTGGTGTGGGCTGCCTGCAGCCACCCAGCCAGCAGAAGGGACATAGTGATGAAAGAGAGCTGCTTGAGGAGCAACACCTGTGGCTGTGTGACAAGGGACAAGACAGGCTGTAGGGGGGAGGACAGGGCAGCAGGAGGGCAGTGTGAGCTCGTGCAGACCAAGGGCAGGGGCTGACCAGGTCACATCTGCATGGCAACCCTCCCACACACGTGGCAGGAGGAGCTGCTGTGTGGGTCGGGGATAGCAAAGGGACCTGCCTCCTAGCCTGGGCAGGGCCCCCAACCCCAGCTCAGGCTGGTGGAGCAGCATGGACAGAGCTGCTGGAACTGCCTGTCAGCCAGTTGCTGTCTACTGCTGTTCCACTAAGGGGGGATCCTGCTGGGCCCCCGGGCAGTGTCCAGCTCTGGTTCAAGCAGCTCATCTTCTGAGAAGCTGATGTGCAAGCAAGTGTCATCCGCAGGCGAGAAGGGCAGCGTGCTGTCCGTGGGGCTGGCCAGGGCAGCCAAGTCCTTGGCCAGAGCCTCGCTGGCTGCAGGGTTGCGGATGCTGGCCAGGGGGGACATCTGCCCACTCTCTCCAGTCCTGTCCTTGCCCAGAGCACGCTGGCAGATGCTGGCAGGGATGGGCTCTGTGCTGGAGGCAATGCTTTGTGCAGGAGTCCTTGCCTCAGGGCCCAAGAGGGCGAGTGAGCTGGCAGTGATGCTGGTGAGGTTGGAGACACTGGAGCTGGGCAGGCTCAAGTGAGCAGCACCCTCAGGCTTCACCTCTACTTCCAAGCTCGGGGAAGTCTTGCTTGACCTTTTGCGTAGGATGGGTGGTGGAGGGTTGAGCTTGGGAATGGGCTGCTGCTGCCTGGGAAGCAAAAGCAGAGAGAGGAGGTGATGGACAGTGACAATAGGGGGCTTGGACTGGCTGCCTCAGCCTCTTCAAAAGAGTTTTGTTGAGTCCTATCAGTGCAACTCAACACCTACAAATGTTGGAGATGGGGTGCAGGGCACTGGGAGTCCTGCTGGGCAGCAGCAGGGAATAGAAGGGTCTGCTTGGGGTGTTCCCACTTCAGCTGGTAGGAGGTGTAGGTGGTGTATCCTACCTGTCCTCGTCCCCTCTGTCCGTGTCATCTGCCTTCTGCCGGCTGCTCCCGTTGAGCAGAGCGAACTCGCTGACCTCGGAGCCCTCCACACGCCGACTGAGGCTGTCCTGCCCCTCCAGCACAGCCAGGCACTCGTCCCCATCCTTGCTGCTGTAGCGATGGCCACCCCCATCCAAGCCAATGAGGTTGAGGTAGGACTCCCCAGGGCCCAGGGCTGGCAGTGAGCCAGGGGCCACAGGGCTGCCCAGGATGCTGGCAGGGGTGGAGGTGGATGGCAGGTGGACATCCAAGCTGTAGTGGTTCTTCAGATTCAGGGAGAGGGACTGAGCCAGGGACAGGTTTTGCAAGGAGCGGTCAACTGGTGAGAGAGGGACAATGGGGCATGAAGGCATGGGAACCACTAACTCAGCTTCTCCTCTGGACCTCGAGGGGTGCAGAGGTGCTCCAAAGCTTCCTGGAGCCTGCTGGCATAGTACTAAGAGTATCCCAGCTGCTCCTTTTAACTGTAAGGGGTGCAGAAATGCTCTGAAGTCCCTCAAAGCCTGCTGGGCTGATACTGAAAGCACCTCAACTGCTCCCTGGGATCATAAAAAGTGCAGAGATGGTCTGAAGGGATGGTGCTGTGAGTATCTCAGCTGCTTCCCAGGACATCAAGGGGTGCAGAGATGCTCCAAAGCTCCCCAGAGCCTACTAGAATGGTACTGTGGGAACACCTCACCTGCTCCCTGGGACTGTGAGGGGTGCAGAAATGATTCAGAGGGATGGGGCTGGACACATCCTAGCACCCAAAACACCCCAGCGTGGTGGGCACTGTGCTCACCTGGTTGCCTCTGTTGCTCCCGGGCTTCCAGCACTGTCAGCTGCCGCACCAGCAAGGAGACGTGCTGCAGCAGGTCACGGTTGGTCAACAGGAGCTGCCGTACCCGCGCCTGTGCTTCGATCCGTGCTGCCGTTTCGGCAGCCAGTTGGTCCTTGAGCAGCTGCACCTGTGGGGTGCAGGGATGGATGGGGTGAGGTGGGATGGATGCGACGGTGTGGGACGGGATGATGTGGGGATGGGCAGGACGATGCAGGGATGGCCAGGGCAGTGTGGGGATGGATGGGATGATATGGGAGAGGATGATGCAGGAATGGCTGGGACGGTGCGGGGATGGATGGGACGATATGAGACAGGACGATGCAGGAATGGCCGGGGCAGTGCACAGACGGATGGGGCGGTGCGGGCCGAGCCGAGCGTCTCTGCGAGTCTCCGATCAGTTGCGCGGCGGCCCTCGAGCGCCCCCTGCCGGCCCACCGCGGTACCCACCGCGCCCCCTGATTCCCCGCTCCCGGACCCGCTCGGGGTGCGGCTGTAGGTGCCCAGCCTGGGGGTACCGAGCTTCTCGCTGGTTTGAAGGAAGAGGCTCGCGGGGGGTTGGGGGGTGTGGGTGTGTGGCTTCCAAAAATAGGTGAAAGAGGAGCTGGGTGCCGTGGGGTTTGTTTGTGACTTGTCAGAGTGGTCTGGGTTTAAGTGTGCAGCCAGCTCCATGTCTGTGAGCTGAGCCACACTGTGAGCTATGGAGGGCCTGCTATGATAGAACGAGGGATGATGGTTTAAAGTAAAAGGAGATTTAGACTAGAGAGATGGAAGACGCTTGTTATGCTGACGGTGGTGAGACCCTGTCCCAGGTTGTCCAAAGATACGGTAGATGGCCCATCCCTGGAACCATTCCAGATCAGGATGCTTGGGGAACTGAGCAACCTGCTGTAGTTGCAGATGTCCCTGCTCACTGCAGGGGAGTTGGACTAGGTGACCTTTAAAGGTCCTTTCCAACCCAAACCAGTCTATGATTCCATTATTATATGCTGTGAGTTGTGCTGTAAACAATGCTGCAAGCAACACTGCAAGCTATGCTGTAAGCAATGCTGCAAGCTACACCTTGAGCTATGCCATAAGCAATGCTGAGAGCTGTGCTGCGAGGTCCCTGGATCGCTCCCACCAGCCCCCACTGTCAGCCCAGCCTGGCCAGAGGCTGGAGCGAGGAAAGAAGGGCTGATGCCACCCAAGGGGAGGGCAGGACGCGTACCTGGGCCACAGCCACCTGCGTCTGCTGCTGCTGCTGGAGGAGCTGCTGCTGGAGCAGCTGGAGGCAGTGCTGGGAGGCCAGTGGGGTGATGGAGGCTGAGGAGCAGGGGCTGCTTGGGCTGAGCAGCTGCTGGGAGCTGGCTGGGTGGAGGGAGTAGTTCTCGGCATCCTGGGCACAAAGAAATGGGCAGGATGAGTGCCCTGATCAGCTCAGGCTGGGATTTGGATCATGGTTCCCCATGGCACTGAGCCTAGTGCAGCAGAGTGGCCCCCACATCCCTGGCACCAAGGGACTGGTGCCCAGGGCTTGGGACAGCCCAGGACTTGGGGTCAGGTGGTGCATGATCCCCAGGACAGTGTGTTTTGCTCTGACTCCCAGAGGACTGGCAGGGCTGTGCTGTCTGCATCTGGCCATGGTTCCAAGCAGGAAGCCCTGGGGAGGAGATGGCAAGGAATGACCCAAATATCCCATTGCCTCCCTCATGATGCAGCTGCCCAGGCTGGGCGATTTCTTGTTGCCTGAAGCATTTGCCAGTGACAGCAGCAGTTCAGTGTCAGGGCCATCAGCAGGTTAAAAGACCGCAGCAGTCCTAGTCCTTGGAGATACCCCATGTGAGAAGGGCAGTGCTCACACTCTCACAGTGCTCACACACTCACCCATCTCAGAGCAGCCCTCACCCATCTGTGAGCCCCCACATGCCAGTGTGATGTTCAGAGCCCAGGCTCTGCTAGTTTGGCACAGGGTGAGTGAGCTTGCAGCCACCTCACTTGCCCAGGGGACTGTGTGCTGGCCCTATGCGTGGTTCACCTGGCCCTCTGTAGCACCAGGGCTCTCAGCACGAAGCCCAGAGCCAGGCAGGCTGCCTCCCACCCTAGCAGCAGGGTGTTTTAAGATGGTTGCTCTCACAGCATGCCCCTCTCCTGTCCCCTGCCCTCCCCTGCTTGGGCGGCTCCAGTGCCCAGAAGGAAAGCACAGGAAAGCTCTGCCTTTCCAGCCCAGGAAACAAATCCCATCGAGTGCATTTCACTGCAGCTGTTCTCAGCCAGGCCCTGCATGCGAGACGATTGTGTGAGATGAGACAATTCCATTCAAGCCATCGGGAAGCGCTCATGGAGAAGCTCTGCAGAGCAGCCATTCCTTATGGCAAAACCACGGCTCGGCCGAACGTGCCCCAGTTGCCTCCGCTGCCAGGGCTGAGCCCCTTGGGAATGCTGCTCCTGAGGGGTGAGGGGAGCTGGGGGGTGTTGCAGGGCAGTGGGATGAGCAACTGCCACAGAGTGGCACTGGGGGCTCAGAAATGCACCCTGCACAGTGGGGAAATGGTCACTCACCAAAACTTCCACCTGTTCTGTGGATGCTGCTGGGGGAGGGGAGGTCCTGCCCCAATTCCCCTTTCTAGCACTAGGCAGTGGCTCCAGCAGAGTCCCCCTGCACTCTGCCTGGCTCTCAAGGGTTATGTTTGAAGCCCGCTCAGGTCTGCACTGTGGCCCCACTCCCAGCTCCCTCCTCTCCCCCTGCCCCAGCACTGGCACACAGCTTAGCTGCAAGTAATCTGGGTGCTAAATACCCTGTCCTGCCATCGGGGCTGTGAGAGCAGGAAGCCAGGACAGGGAACCTGCAGTGGGGTCTTCATGAAAGCCCCTCCAAATTCAGCCATTATACAGTGACCCTGAGCAGAGGGATCCCAGCAGCAGCAGAGTGCATTGACTGTCCTCACATTACCTGGCAGTTCTTATCCTTTGAGACTTGCCCAGGTTTCATGCCAAGGTCCCCCCTGGCAGTGGGCAGCTCTCCAGGTCTCCTCTCAGACACACAGATGCCATCAGAATCGATGCCAACCTCGTCTGTATCCGTGATCTTGGAGCCCTTAATCTGGTGAACTTTAAACGAGATGGATAAATAAACTCACCAAATGAGAAGGTGCCTGGGGTGGCAACTCAGTGACAAGTGCTGTGAAGGGGCAAGAGGAAAGGGCTGGTGCCTGCAGACCCTCAGTCTGCTGCACAAGGGGGTCAGTTTCCACCTTCCAGGTGCCCAGGTCAGTGGGGCAGACAGAGTGGATTCCCAGTGCTCCTCATCTGAAGGGTCCCATTGTTGCTGGAGCTGGCCCACAAAGGACGTGCCACCTGTCAGCTCCCCACCCGAAAGCATCCTTGGTGTCAGTGCTGAGGGAGGGTCATGCAGGGAGCCATATGTCACCTTCCAGTGGCTGCTCCTCGGCTGACTTGTCGCTGGCACCGTCTGCTTGCCCGTCGGCATTCTGCAGGGCATGCTGCAGGCTCAGCTTGTGGCACACCTCGAAAGCCTGGCCCACCGTGCGCACCACCCGCATCGCCTGGCTCTGTGGAGCAAACCCACACTGCTTAGCCCCATGGCACCATGCTGCCACTGTCCCACTGTCAGTGGGAAATCTGGGAACCTTTCCCCTGCTTCCTGCCTGGGGCTGCCCCATGCTGCCATCTCTTCCAGTAGTGGGGGGCTCCACCACTGCTGGACCTGGCAAACATCATCCCCTCACTGGAGATAAAATTTTATCTTCATGTGGGCTGGGACAGATGGGTTCTGCTGCTGCCTGGGAAGCTTGGGTCAAGAAGGGACAGGCACCAGGCATGCTTCTGGTGGACATCCAGAACTAGCACTGCCTTGGTCTTTCCCCAGGGATCTGCACCCTCTGACCCTCTGCCTTTGGCTCCTGCACAGGAAGGTGCCAGGTCCCTCCTCACCGAGGTACAACCCAGGCATTGCCCCAGGAGCATCCTACCTTCTTCTTCGATTTGAAGACATTGCACCTGAAGGAGTTGTTAGCACCGTCCCTTGCAATGTAACTAAAGATTTTCAGGTCTTGTGAGTCATGAGACACATAGAAGATCCTAGGTGGGAGAGAGACAATGGGAATTAAATACCCAGGAGAGTCTCTGCCCCCTAGACAACCTTGGAGGCTCCTGTATGTCCTGAGGACAGGCTGGCTCACAGCACCCAGGGCTGGAGGAATGAGGCAGTGCTGGTGCATGGCCCCTCCTGCAATTTTCAAGGCAGGAGGCAATGGATTTAGAGTGTTTCTAGCTTGACAGAAAACCTGGTTTCTGAAGTAGACAAAAGCTTTTTAAAGATGCTGTGGGAAAACTAAAAAATCTGTAGTACTGGAAAGCCTGTGGCTGTTTTTATCCCCAGAAATTAATCTCTGTTCAGGCTGCAGCATAGCACAACCCCCTGTACAGGGAACGTGGCACAGCACAAAATCCAGCCTCCCCTGGGTGCCTCTCCCAGGGTTACTGAGTGTACCCAGAGGATTTCTCTCTCTCTCATGTTCAGGGTGATTCTTTCTCCTCCCTGTGCTGCAAAACCAATTTTAAAGCCCTTTATACGTGTTTGATTTATTGGATAAATTGTGACAAGTGAGTTCAGCTCTGAACAAAGAAGGAACCAAAGGGGTTCTTGAAATTTGTTTTTCTTTTACCCTTTTCTCTCACTGGAATTTTTTTTTTTTTGCATTGAACTCACAGTTGGAGCAATTATTGCTCATGTACCACATCTTGTAATAACCTTTAAAGAATGCCAGAGGTGAGAGATAGGCATGGATAATGCACCAGCATGTCCTTCACTCTTTATCTCCTCACCAAGGGCTCTGACCGAGAAAATCAGTGTTGGTGATCCCAGCCCTGGGGGCTGTGGGCTCTCTGCCTGTGGTACAATTATTCACTTGGCAGATCTAACAGCCTGGTGCAACCTGTGCTCTTAGCTGAGTCTCCAGGCTACATACCATCACTAGGGTTGTCTTCAAGGAAGCCATGCCTGAAGGCTTCTCAGGCACTGGGTTTACACACAGTGTAAACCTCTGGGTGGGGCTTGTGGTCTCCAAAATAATTTGAGATCCTATGGCAGGTGCTATGGAATGTCAATGCATCTTTCCATGTCCTGTATGGGTTAATTCCCTGCAAGCATTTAGACCTTAGAGTGGGGCCCTGCTTCAGAAGCACACGGTGAGCCATGCTCTAAAGAAAAAAAATGTGGGAAGCCTGTCTTCAAAGCCAGAATCAGAAAGTAATTCATGAAGGTATCTCTGGAGGTCATCTAGTCTAGCCCTGCTCAAAGCAGAGCCAGCTTCAAAGCTAGATCTCTCCACCCTCACTCTCACTAATGTATGAATTGGATTCCCCATCAGCAGTAATCCTGCAACCTTGCTAATGTTTCATGGTCCTTTGGAAAGCCAGCCTTGGTGAAGGTAACTCAGCAAGCCGGAGGATGGATACGCATCACTCAGGGCGGGTACCTGGGACACCAGAGGTGTATCTCATGCAGCAGTGGCAGGGGGCACCCAGCCCAAACTGCCACAATCTAGCTGATGTAAATCCCCTGCCACACACCTGTACACAGGGTCATGCATCACCACCATCTTACTCTCGTCCCAGGTCCACTCCTTTCTCTGTAAGCAGAGGGAAGAAACAAAATTACAGTGAGTCAGGTAAAATAAAACTCCACCATGCTGAAGGGAAGGAACCTTGGAGAATGGTGTGTTTGTCCTGAGCCAAAATCTACAGTTTGACTATATTAACAAAGGCTGTTTGATTTGTATCTGAGATAAAAATAGATTTCTTTGCTCATTTATCATATCTGGTCATCTGATCACAGCCTTCAGGGCTGAAAATGGCTGTTAAGATTAATGTATAGCATCAAATATGCAGAAGAGTAGCACGTTGTGGGGAAGAAGGCTCTGAGATAGGGTTTAGGAGACCTGGATCCAGCTGCTGGCTTAGCTCAGTGGGAAGCACAGCCTGGGCAAAGAACTGATGGGTGCTCAGCCCAGGCAGTGAGAAAAAGCCTGCTGGTATTAGCAAGAAAAAGAAATTGTATTGCCTGAAAGCTTGACATTTTTAATGGAAAAACATGCAAATCCTCTTCCCACAGTGTAACTTTCTCACTCTCTTTTCAGCAAGCTTTTGTTATTCGTTTGATGAAAAATTGAGTGTTTTCTTGTGAAAATTCTGGGTGTTTTTTCAGAAAAGGCCAGTTTGGGTTAGAAGTGTGACTAGTCTGGGCAGCAGTAATAGTCAGACATGGTCAAACCAACACCCCAGGTGCTCTGGTCCAGGGTGCCCCAGCTGGGCTGGAGAAGTCTCACCTTCTGCTTCTTGCGCAGAATCACCTTCACCCCATCCACAGACACAATGATGTTCACTTTCTTCTTCTTAATGTTCTTGGCTTTGAATTCATACTGACGGGAAGGAAAAACCCAGGTTAGAAGAGAGGTAGTTTTGGAGTGGTACCAGGAACAGCATGTGGTATCAGTCATTAAACATTAAAATGTTTGTGTTTGATCCCAGCTGCTGAGGGAAGTGGGAATTTGTTTTATCCTGCTAAGAAAATCCATGCTGGGGAGGACTGCCATAGCTGGGATGCCGACAGGATCCTGTCTTTGTCAGGAGTGTCCCCTGGGAGAGAGCAAGCAGAGCTTGATCCTCTAGACTACATCTAGAGACTGTTAATTCAGATCCAGGAGGAACTTTCCTGACATACTAGCCATGCCTTGTCCAGCTCTGGAGGCTTGACAGGGAGATGGCACTTGCAGCAAACCCCAGGCAGTGATTTATGGCATCTCCAGTGCCCTTGTATGTCAGCACTGCAGTGCAGGGGGAATATAAAATCACTAATGAATTGCAGGGAGGGCCAGATGGGTGGCAATAACACAATTATGCCTCAGACATTTACATAATCACATTAACCTCAGTGGGCTCAGTATCTCTGGAGAAAAACCCAGCTCCTCACCTGCAGGTGTCTGTAGTCTGTACTCACCTCTGTTTGTGTTAAATATTAAATTGCTGGCTTTTAAATACTGCTTATGCTGACAGCTAGAAGCCAGGCAGAGCCCTTCTGCTCTGGAGACCTGTGTTTACAGCACTGATCCTTACTGGCCCCACTTGAGGCACTGTTTTTGGCTTCCAAATACAGGCTTTTGATACCCCATATTTTTCACAGTCCCTGTTGGGAATCCAGCTTTCAGGGGCCAGATCCTCACTTTATCTAAACCAGCACGCTCATTACTGTCAGTGCAGCTATAGCAACAGCCACCACGTATTGATGAAAAAAGAAGTCCTTTGGATTAACTCAAGGTGCAGTCAGCAGAGCTGGAAAGCAGAGGTTACAAATCCCCTGTCTTGATAGTCTAATAATGTCAATGGTGCTGTAACAGAGCTGAGACCTGGCAAAGGGGACATCACAGGGACACCAGTGCCTGCTGGTACAGGCTGTGGCTGGGCTCAGGCCATATCATCTATCAGTCTGTCAAATCTGAAGCAGTCTGGAAGCTTTTCCTGCTAAGGTGCCAGGGCAATGCAGCTCCCTCTGAGGTGTCCCTTTCCCTTGAGGATGGCCAGTCACCCATGGTGTCACTGAGCCTTCCTGAGGAATGCTGCGCCACTTTGTGATGGGCTCATGGGGTCAGGAGGTGCCCTCACTCCATCACCAGCCTCCACTGACTCCTGGAATGCCTCTGCCACATTGCTTTGGAGAAGCAACACAGGCTGTGCCATTTGCAGACATGAAGGATGAGGTGATGCCAGGCAGCAGCGTGCAGCCTGAAGCCTACCTACACTGTGTAATTAGACATCTAATTAGAAATCTTATCTCTTTACAGAGTTAGTGGAGCTGCAGGTAGCAATTGAGATGTTAAGGGAGTCTGGGCACCTTTCAGGAACCTGAAGGACTCTGTGTGTGGCTCCATGTCAGCACAGCACCCAAGCATTGCAAAGAAGATACTCATCTTTTCAGCTCCTCAACACCCATTGTAAGCCACGCCAGCATTACAGGCAGGAAATTGGGTGACTTTCATGTTCATCAGGCTTTTGATGCTGCTCATTGAATCCTTAGCACTCTGCAAGGTTTATGGTATCAGACAGACCCTGGATTAAACCACAGCCTTTTGATCTCCCCATGAATTATTACTTTGAGACAAGCTCTTTAAAAATCTATCTATAGCAGCATGGCATGTGAAGCCAGAGCTAAATTTGCTATACATGTTTTTTTTATTGATAGGGAGGAGTGAAATGATGGCTGAGGTGCTGAGTGCAGCCTGCAGACTGCTGCGGGGACCCGCAGGACATGCACATATCTGCGGGGCAGAGGCCAGGCAGCCAGGCTCAGGGCTTCTCCCACCCTCTGCCTGAGCAGTGCCCCAGTGCCCCAGCACCCCCAGCCCTGCCTTGTTGGGTGCTCCCAGCTCTGCCAGGCTGGAGCTTCTCCCTCCCCTATGCTCAGCACTGCCAAACTGTTTCTCCTTCTCTGCTTGCATGAATGTCAATAAAAGCGGGTTGGATTGTTCTGCTGGTAAAGAGCTATTTATCTTTCTTTATACACAAATGGCTGGGAAAATACTAGCTGAGCTTTCCAAGAAAAAGAGAGCAATACAGTGTATTTTCCCATTGTAGCAACAGGGGTGCAATTACATTCAAACAGGGCTCTTCACTCAAAGGCTTTAAGCAAAGTCCAAGCCTGGATTCTGCAGAGATGCTTTTTTCTTTCTCTCTTGGACAGAAAGGAACAATCGGGCGCAGCAGCATCACATCTCTGGGTGCTGCCAAGAGTAATGGCAAATCTCTGCAAGCCTAGGGAATCCAGCACCACCCCAGGCTGGCGTGGGGATAGGTACAGGGCTTTAGCTCTGCTTTTGCCCCTGCTGCTGGCTGATGCTGAGCCAGGGCTGAGGAGGCACATGGGGCAGGTGGGAGCAGAGCTCAGAGCTTCTCCCCTGCTCCAGTGACACACATGTCCTGCACACAGCATCTGAAGCAGTTTTGACCCTTGCAATCTGCAGGCAGCACCCTGGGGGACAAGGAATGCCAGATGGGCAAGGGCACTGAGCTGCTGAGAGCAGGGTTGGGTGAAAAACCTGAGCCCACACCACACCAGCTTGGATGGAACTCTCTCTCCGTCTCTACAAATAAGAGGCAGATGGGATAAAGCTTCAGTCACTTAATTGCTTCCTATCAAACAGGAATCAGATTTTTAATGAACTGTGATTTATATAAGGACAAAAAAGCACATGAAAAAACGCTCTTCAAGGTAGCAAATTTATCTCCTATGAAAACCAACACAGGTGAGCAGGATACTCCTGGCTAAGCTGGCAAGAGAGCAAAGTCTAGGCACTGATTTTTTTTTCTTACTATTGAATTAATGTGATGGTTTTTTTTCAAAATTTGTCAAGGTTACCAAAAAATTCAAACCCACACAGCAGTGTTCATGTTCTCTGCTGCCTTCTGAGACTCAATGCTTATTCTCCTGCTGCTTGTGCTATATCCTGTGGGGCAAGGCTTTCTGGATATTAAGGTATGTGGAATTGCTCTTACAGGTGGCGATTGTACAGGCCAACCTGGCAGCTTTCTTAGCTATGGAGACAAGATGGGATATTTCATTAAAAAAATGCAAGTCAAACAAGGGCAATGAGACTCATTTAATTCAGCAGCTTCATTAATTCTATTTCTGATGTGTCTGACCTGGAATACTTTCTATTTTTGCTTTTAAATCCCCGTGTTCAAGTTCTTGCTTTTCATATGGTCCCATACACTGTTGGCATGTAATATTAACTTACTCAAGAGCTAAAGACTGTATGACTAGAAATGTTAATGGTGCTGGGTGATGCATATTTCATCTGATAATTCCACCCAAGCAGATATAAATTACACATGCATTTACCAGCTTCCATCTGCTGATGAAAGAGATGGGCTAATGCACATTGGAAATCATATGCAGTTTCCAGCACTAGGAACAACTTGGATGAATAGAGTTATTCAAGGAAGCAGTTCTTAATGTGATTAATTACTGAAGGTATCAGGGCCTTCATTATGCAAATGAAAACTGTCATAAAATAAAGAGTTTGCAGGTCTCAGAGGCAGCTTCTATTTCCAAAAAACACATTTTCCTCATTAGCAAAGAGCAGGAGGGGCAGACCTGAGTGAGCCAGCACAGCCAGGACACACTCCCTGCTGTGTTTGCTTTGCTGCTGTGCAGCCCACACTGTATTCAGGGAAATCAAGGCAGAAGCTGTCCAGGTTCTTGAGACAGGAGTACATCAGGGATCCCAGTTGCTGCTGGGGAAGTACTTTGTTTGTGTGCCCAAAGGAAGATGGCACAGGCTTGGAAATGGATGATTTCTTCCTGCAGGTGTATATTCAACAGTCAGCCTTTAGCCTGCTTCCTTGCCAGGCTGCCCTTGCCCTGCCCTAGCCTGACAGGCTGCAGGATGTATGTGTCCATAAACAACCCCACAACAATAGGAGTCCCAGGCCCTTCCCAAACCTCACCCAGCAGGCAGACACAGGGAGCATGGCAATGAGGAGAAGAGGCAATGGAAATCTGCTCAGCTCTGCTCCCCAGCAGAACAGCTCTGGGTAACCCTGGCAGCACCCAGGGCTCCTGCTCCTGCTCCCAGGCTGTGTGGCCGCTTCCCACCCACCTGGGAGCCATCCTGCTGCAGCAGACAACCTCCAACACCACATGAGCCTCACTTCAGCCATTAAAGCTATGATGAGAGGTACTCATCATGATAGGTTGGAATACCTCTCCTGCAAAAAAAGGTTGAGAGAGTTGGGATTGTTTAGCCTGGAGAAGAGAAGGCTCCAGGGGGACCTTCTTGTGGTCTTTAAGTACTTAAATAGGCCTATAAGAAAGATGGGGACAGACTTTCTAGCAAGGCCTGTTGTGACAGGACAAGGGGTGATGGTTTCAAGCTAAAAGAGGAAGATTTATATTAGATAGGAGGAAGAAGTTTTTTACACTGTGGGTGGTGAAACACTGGCCCAGGTTATCCAGAGAGGTAGTAGATGCCCCATCCCTGGAACCATTGCAGGTTAGGTTGGATGGAGCTCTGAGCACCTTGCTCTAGTTGCAGATGTGCCTCCTCACTGCAGGGGTGTTGGATAAGCTGAACTTTGAAGATCCCTTCCAACCCAAACCATTTTATGTTTCTATGAATCCAAGTATTTCAAGTTCAGGAATGTAATTAATTTCAAACCAAACTGACCCACAGGGCATGAAGACAGGGCATCAGCTTGCCTGCTGCTTGAATTACTGATGCTTGGAATGCTGCCGCTTACAGCTGATGTTACAGAGAACTCCTGAGCTCTTCTCCCAGCAAGCACAGCTTAGCTGAGCACTGTGTGCTGCCACAGAGCTGACAAACAAGCAGTGTCAGTTCCCACAGCCTTTGGGACTGCAGGCTGCAGTCCAGCCTCCAGCCCCTCCATGAGTCGCTGAGGCCCCTCACAGTGCACCTTCCCCTGCCAGCTCACTGGTCAGCCACAGCCCTCCAGCTGGAAACTGCTGGGTTATGGCCTTGCCTTTGTTCCTCTTGGGAAGCCTGTGCCTGTCTGGAGCCTATGAACTCCCCGTGCCCGGCGGCGGGGTGCATGCTCCCGGGGACAGGGCCGGTGTGAATGCGGCCGGGCATAGTCTGGGTCTGTGTGGCAGTAACTGGGCAACACCGACACAAAGGAGACGCAGGAAGCGGTGGGGTCCAGGAGTGCACCTCCTGCACAGTGGAAAAATGAGAATTTATGATCCTTGGAAACATAAAACTGTTCAGTGGAAAGCAGAAACCGAAGGGGGAGTACAATAGGCAAGGAGAATGCTGGCAACATACCCAAAGTCTTTTTTTCTCATTTAAATTGGCTCCTTCCACCATCCAACAAATTCTCTGTAGGTACTGCAGACCGCTCCCCACCCAGCGAGCTGAAGGGGGCCGAGGAGCTATCACAGCCCTGCTGGGTTTCTGGGAGTCCCTGGAAGGGCAGCAAGGAAATGCGACTGCAGTTCGTCACACAGGGTTTATTTATGGATTCCTAGCTCTGTGCTTTGGCAGCACTGGTGCTGCCTGCTGAGCCAGGCAGGACTCAGACCTCTCCAGGCAGCATTTGTAGGTTTGTGCTCCAGCCCTGGAGCTGGGGCTGGGGAGCTGCGATGTGGCTTTGGCTCATTTGCAGGGAGCAGCTACCTGTGCATGCTTCTGTGCCAGACCTTGGATCAGGGCCCACCTGTGGCTGCAGGCTTTGCCTGGCCCAGTGATCCCTCCTCTCCTTCTCTAGTTCTCAGGAGCTGGCTGGCCAAGGGCTGAGTTTGCACATCGGAGAGTAACCCTCTGTCCCCTTCCTAATCTGAGCACAACCTCTAGTGACTGGCATCATGCTCTTGCCCCTCTTAGCATGATGCATTGGATTCAGGACCCTGGTGATCACCCACCAGAAGGTCCCACCACACTCTTCTTCTCAGGGCTCCCATACATTGGTCCTTTCCTGACTGGCAGTTAATGCAGACATGACTCCCAGGAGATGTGGGCAGCAGCAGGAGGGGCCTGAGCGCAGGATCCTGAGCATAGTGTGCTGGCCCTGAGGAGCTCCACATGCTCCTTCCAGAGCACTCCACCCAAACCACAGGCTCAGTCTCCACACAACCCACCCAGCAATGCCAAGGTCCCTGGCCACAGCCTAGGCTGCAGAGAACTGCCTACAGGCTAGGCTTTGATTAGTCTTAGCAAGAGAAGCACCATGGGTCAGGCTAGCCACAGATGATTATTGAAGTGATTACTGCAGCCTGGAGCCAGTGCCCTGCAGATCTGCAGATGCTGCTCAGGTACAGGACCTGGAGACAACTTGTCACATAGCTGTGAGGACAGGGCTAACAGGAAAGTCCAGTCTAATCCACCAGACCACATCCAAGGTACACAAAATCATCTGCTTTCCAACACTGGCTTGGTCAGGCAGGCAGATAGCTGAAAAGTACAAGCAGAAGAGCAGGGGACGCACTTCAGGATCATGAAGCTCTAGCTCTTGGGCCTAGCTGCAGGACAGCCTTCCTCCTCCAAAGCCTTCCACTAAGCCCAGCTGCTGTTCTGGGCCCATCTCTCAGTGAGCTGTGCTGACACCTCTGGCTCTTCTCACTTTCCTCACTTCACAGTGACCAACTGTGAACAGGTGTTAATGGTCCTGGGCTGGGGCCTCCACCTACCACCTCACTTAAAGGCATGGGGCTCCATTTCAGCTCAGCTCTGGGCCTTCAACCCCTTTGCTAAGCTCCAGTGCAGAAGTAATGGTTTCTAGCTCTTGCACAGCTATGCCTGACCACAGACCTGCTGATCCCAACCTGAAGACTGATTTCCCAGCTTGGCCTCAGATCTGACGCATTGGCATGGACTTTCCTGATGATCTGGAGTCTTGTTTGAACCTGGTTTCCACCTAGGGTCTGCTCTGCTTATCTCACTCAGGTATGATGGGATAGGACCCAGGCTGGTGAGGCTTCTGCCCTGCCAGGTATATTACATGGTTTGCTTCCAGCTCCTCCTCACTAAGGAGCTGGCTTTGCTGCTCCCTGGCCCCAGGGCAGCGTGCATAGCCCCTCACAGCTGCCTCCGTGAGTGGAGATGCACAAGTGCCTCACTAATCAGGGATCTGTTGGCCAAACCCTTTGCTAATGCCTCTCACTGCAACTAGAGCTGAGCAGTGCTGTGGGTTAAGGGAGGAAGAGGGATGAAAGGCAGTGGAGGAAATTGCAAAACCCCGAATTAAGCTAACAAAATATCTGCCTTGCTGGAGTCTCCTGTTCGGCATTGTCAGCAGTATTTTAATTGGTCTAATCTGCAGGTCTTCTTGGACCTGTGCCCCACAACCCCTCAGCCAGCAAGAGGACACTTTAGCTATGTTTAGCCAGTTCCCACCTTAGCTCACAACTGCAAAAAAAAGAGCTTCTTGGGAGTTGCCTGTAAATGGAAAAGGACATGAGCTGGGCTCAGCCCTCTGTGCTGGCTCTGGCTGTGCTTCAGCAGCTGCAGCAATGCAGGTGTTTTCTGTCTCTCTTTAGGGGGCTCTTCAGGGGACAGAAGTCTCTGGAAGGGGCCACACCAGGAATGCTGGGCATGCCTGCCCTTGGCTGTCTCCTGCTAACTCCTGTTTTGGCTTTGGAGGCATTCTGGGGTGGTATGAGCAATGCCATGCATGCATGCATAGGATCTAAGGAAACCAAAAAATATAATCCCTTAAGAAGCAGAACCAAGTGCCACATTCCTGCCAGGGTTTTGGAAGCTGCAGAGAAGCAGTTTGTGGATAAGAGGAGAGCAATCTGTGGATCCAGGCTCTCTGGACACTTCCAAAACAGCATTCAGGCTCTGACTGTGCTGAAATGAAGTACTGACAGGTTGCTTCAGCTCAAACATCTTGTGTGTCCTCTACATCTCCTTGCAGGCATCCTGTCTGCTGTCATCCCTGGGTTCTCTTGCCTGTCACCTTGGGGTGGTGAGGGCTCACGGAGAGACTGAGGTAAACAAGCCTCCAAGCACTGTTTTGGGAGAACTGTTCCTTTCAGGAAAGGAGCAGTGAAACATGCCTGACAATTTTCTGCTCTCATAAATATTCAAAACCAGCCACACTGGGAGCTGACTAATCTGAAGACCTTCAGCTGAAGAGAGTTTTCCATGCTTCAAATTCCTTTGCAGATATGAAACCTGAGATGTAGCTTCCCCTGAGGCAGGCAGTCATGAGCCGCAGTCCCAACACAGAGCAGGTAAAAATCTGCCTGCTACCCCCCTGGAGGGCTGGGATCCATCAGTTGTACCAGATGGCCTGAGAAACAGGTTTCTAAGAGGGACGCCCTAACTGTCAGCAGAGAGGGTGTTGCCATGGCTTATGCTTCAGTTTGGTCATTAAACCCTTAAGAATCTCCTCCCACTGCTCTGTTTGGGAGAGAAGCTGCAGGAGCTTGGCTGGGGTGGCAGATGGTGCTGCATGACCTACAGGCAAGGGGCTATGAGCATGCTGCCTCTGGAGGTTGGTCAGATGAGGAGGAGGCAGGGGAAAGATCAGCCTTTAATCCAGGTCTCCTTTGCTTTCTGAGGAATCCTGCTTTGTGAGGCCCTATTTAGATGGGCATGTTGATACAGGCCTTCCTCTTCATCCTCCTTCTCCCCATGTTCTACAGATCTCATCCTTGGGAGGTCTCAGACTGCTGGAGTCTCAGGTAGTCTTTAAAGACAGCTCTTTAATTAGTCTTTTCCACCTCTGAAAACAGGCAGACTGTTGTGGAACAAAGCTGCTTTGCCTACTTTTAAAAAAGGGTGGGACAAAAGCAGCCTTTTCATAGCCTCCTCCCTGCAACACTGCTGAGCTCCATCCCTAGAGGCACAAGCAGCCTCACAGCCCAGCACAAGGTGACATCATCTGGCCTTTGGTGCCTCTCTGACAAAAGCATCATTGTGTGACTGTCACTTCCAGGCACCCCCTGCTGTCCCCAGGTTTAATAGGGAGCTTTCCCACAAGCAGCCCTTCAGTCCTTGTCTCAGCAGGGCAGGCCAAACCCTGCTCAGCTCACAGGGAAACTGGGTTTTATTCCCCTCCCTACCTCTGTTCACTTTGCAGGAGAAAACAAATCACCTTTTCCGTCTGCAGTGCTTTGGATGATTAATTAGTTGCAGTAATGAAGTGGTGTCTTGGGACCCCACCCCAAAAGTGTCTCACATACCAGGCACTGAGTGCACACAAGCATAAGAATGATCCCTACTTCGAAGAGCTGCTAGGTTACTGCAGATAAAAAGTGCTAATTTCATTAGAAGCAGGTCAGATTCACCTGAAATAACCCTTCCAAGTGAAACTGCAATTACACACTGCGACACCTTCGAGTCATTCTGTATTTCCCTATAAACATCAGTGTCAAGAGGCCCTGCAGAGAAGGTCCTGCTTTTCTATACTTGATGTTTCATATCCTAGTTGCCCTCTAGTCTGGTATGTAGGATAAGAGGCAAGTTAGGAGACTGGATTGATTTAAACCCTGTTCATCAATGCTCAAACAAAGCTCAGAAGAGCAGGAGCCAGGCAGGCTCAGAGTTCCATGGAAAAGCCTCAGAGCCCCTCCATGGCTGTAGGAAGGTAACTGAGTATTTTGTGTCTGTTTTCTCATCCACAGAGTGAGGCTGTTCCTTTTCTACGTTGTCATTCAGTTGCTCTGGTTACAGCCAGGCCCCTGATCAATGACAGCTACCTAGCACCTAGCCAGCAGGGCCAGGCCACCAGATACTGCTCATATAAAGCCAGGAGCAGCTGAGGATTTCTGCTGTTCACTCCCTGCTTGTTTCTTGGTGTTACAACTAGGCTGGGACGAGAAGAAAAAGAGGAGCTGATGCCCTCACAGAAGACAAAAACTGAAAACCAGTTTTTAGCTCTTCTGTGGCTCTTCACAGGAGGGTTTGTGACAGCTGTTCTTCAGGGAGCAAAGCACCTGGTCAGACCATGAGCAGTCTATGGCCATGGAAGCCAGCAGGACCCAGCATGCTGTCGCTGTGTGAGTGGTGGGAGCTGCAGCACATGGGGTGGGGGCTTCAGGGGTGCTTCCCAAGGGCCCTGGCAAGGGCTCACAAGGCACAGCACAAAGACAGGGAGAAATACTAATGGTGCTGCCACACTAAGACTCTGACAAAGGCAGGTGCCAGGACTTCAGGCCTCTAAATAATGCAATGCTCCCCTCCATGCTTATGTAACAATACTATTTCAGTGCAGGCTGTCCAAGCAAAGGAGGTGAAGGCAGGCTGGGTGAGCCATGCTCTGCACATGGGGATGGAGAGGAAGTGACAGTGCTCCTCAGGACAGGCAGGCTGAGGGTAAGATGTAGAAGGCAGAGGGGAGAAGGACCACGGGTTCAAACCAGTAACTAAGTCAGCCCAGCCCCCGCTCCCAAGAGGGCCAGATGTGACCTCTTGTGGTTCTCCACTCCAGCACCTGTGCTGCTCAGCAGCCAGATAAAATGGGGTAACTGCAGACTCCTCCTTAAAACCTATGACTTCAGGATGTGGGGGAGAGTGATGATGAGCTGATCCATCCAGGGTGGATACTTCTCCAAAGTAGGAGGAATCTAGTTTACTGTTGAGAATCTGGAGAAGCTACATCTGCATGACTAACACTTGCTTTTGGTAAATGCTGCTGGGAGGGAATATCTCCTGGCTTCTAAACATGCTATCACAACTCATATGCATCTTGGGTGCTGTCCTCCAGCTCTGTATTTTGTGGTTTCTCCTAGCCACTTACTAGGGAAATCCACATTTTTTCTGCATATCTACAGCAGAGGTAGGAAGCTGAACTTGGCAGTTCCATCTTAGAGCAAATAAAATTCAAGCAAGAGTGAAGACTTGATCTCCATTTGCATTCAGAAACAGTACTTGGTGGCAAACCAGAGCAGAATGAAAATGAAGGGATGCTGAGCTGCCTGGAGTGCTGCTATGTGCAGACCAGGTTTCACGCCTTGCTTTGCTAGGTGCAGTCAGGCTTTGCTCTCTCTCATGGTAGAGACTTTTTTGTTATCTTGGGCCCTGGGTGCAGCTGAACCTTTCTCCTTCTCAATGCCAGCAACTTTCATGAACGGTCTTGCTATGTATTGGTCTGAGACAGTCAGGGCCTGAAACAATCTTTACTCCCAAGGCAAGGAGACCTTTTCTGTGCAGCTGCTAATACTATTGATCTTGAACAGTTCCACTTGGAGCAAACATTTCTCACAGAAAGCCCTCTGCTTTTGGGCAGCCTTCAACCACTGCACAGAAAGGATGTGTCTGCATCTGAGAGCATCAACAGTTCCAGCCAGGACCAGCTGAGCTTGGAAGGGGGTCAGTCAGTGTGGGGACTGGGTGTGTATGGTCTGCTGGTAAAGACTTGGCATGCAGTACTGAAAGATCTGTCCCCTGCATAAACTCAGCAGTCAGGTCCCATGTTTCCATGCAGCTATTGAGAGGGATTTCTAAAGCACACAATTCCTAATTCCCATTGACTTCAGATGGAACTCTCTTGTTCTGAACAACACACAAGGCACAAATGCCTTTTGAAATCTGCCCAAGAGCTCTTGTGTCATGCTCATTCCAGGAATACAGCAAAAACAAAGACAGAAAGGAGCTCACCCCTCTCCTACCAGGCTGCCCCTGGGCAGCACCAAGGTTATTACCCAGATGTGAAGACCTGAGCTGAGCCATGCAGAGCATAGCTGGCATGCTGCTTCTTGCCAAGTAGTTCTTGGCAAGAAGTTCAAAACCTACTGAATGCCAACCAACGATGCTAACCCTTCTCTGTGGCAATCTCTAAATCTAAAATAAGGTCTCTGGATTCTTCTCAAATTGTCCATAAAGTCTCAACTCCCAATTTGGAAACAAGACTGTTGTTACAAGAAAATTCAACACTAATTGTGTCACTTCCAAAACTCCAGAATATTAAGCAGTTCAAGGACTCTGTTAGCCTCAGGGGAGCTACTGAGGTTAGTGAAGCATGATGAGAGGAACAGCCTGGGTTTAGATAGTGGGAATTATGGAAAAAGAGGGGTTTGTGGTATCAGGATTTATTGCCACAGAGGTCTTGTCATAAAAACTGTACCAAGGTATCACCAAGGCAGAGGGAAGCAAGCTGGGCTGGGCTTTTGAGCTTTTGGATTCTTGAACAAGAGGCTACTGGATGATTTATCTGTTATTTGTAGGCTTGTGGTGCTGCCCAGGTCTCCTGGAGGTACTCACCAGGGTTCTAAGCTAGATAGGCAGCTACTTCACAGACGAGTTAAGTAAAGATGAAGAACTCATTATAGACAGCCAGGAAAGAAGCTACACCTGGCTGTGCCCTGTCTGCACTGCAAACACAGCTGTGACATGCTGTTGTCACCCTGCTCAGCAATGACTGGCAGTCACCCTTAGGGCTGATGTCTTGGTTCTACTTTCCTGATGCCTGCTCTGCTCCTCAGTGCCATTCCCAGTGTCCCTGGGCTGGCAGTAGTGTCAGCAGCTAGGTGTGAAGCATATTAATGCATCCTGTACTGCTTGCATACAGGTCAATGATTAACCACAAACAGTGTTCCCTTTCCTAGCTCATGGCATCTCCTGCCCTCCACTTGGATGCTTGGTAGCAAGACAAGCAGGAGATCAGCACTGCCCTGTGGGAACAACAGTGTGAAAATAAGAAAATGTACCTGGGCTGGAAGTTTAGAGCCCATAATCATTAATGGCAGGAGCACAGGTTGTAGCAGGACTGAATCAGTCCATGATGGCTTGGGATCACTGAACCTTAGTGTGTCATGAATTGCTTATGGCTCTACAGTAGGTACAGGGTACTCAGAGGTGGAGGTGTTGATGGCAAGACACCAGTGTTTGGACCAGTTCTACCAAAGAACCTACATGCCTGAAGAGTAACTGGGGGTCTTACACTGCCCTGGAGCCAGCTGCAAACACCTAGTTCTCCATCACACCACATCTAGTCTTAGTGTGACCCACTGCTCTTCTTCCTGCAAGAAAAATAATTTGGTTTTAGAAATAAAACCCTGGATCCAAGAGGGTTTGGAGGAATTCCTAGAGTATGCTGGACCTGGCTGTGCAGCCAGGAGGGTCATTTGGGGCCCTGTCCTGTGATGCTCTCTGCAGTTTAAGGTGCTGCATCCTCCCCACCAGCAGCATGGCAGCATCTCTGCAGCAGCAGTGACAGAAGGATGGAGGAAGGGGGAAGTGGCTCAGGTGTCCAGAAAACAGTCAAGCAGTTGCCAATTAGTCCAAATAACCCATCTGGCCCTGGGAAAAGGCCATTTAGAGAATGTCTAATCACTGCTGCAGAAAAGAAAGAAAAGCATTCTGTTATCCCTTTAAAAAATCCTCAAAGTATCCTTCCCTCCAGGGACTCACTCAAGATTTCTATTCTGTAAATTTATCATAGAGTTACTTGGCCAAAGCATCAAATCACAGAATGTTTTGAAGAATACATGAAGTAGCTTGTCAAAAGCATTAAGTTAAGTAGCACCAATTCTGTTTGCCTTCAGGCCTCATTTTGTACAGAGCAAAAGCGGAATGAAGCAAGCAAGCTTAGAACCAAGCTATTGTTAGCAAATCTTGTTTTACCAAGAAGAATTCTGCTTTGTTGTCATGGTCCCCCAGGGTCCCTTCTCCTCAGAACACCCATCCATACACAGGGGCCTTGCATTGGACAAAATTATGACAGCATCTACAATGGGACCTGCTGCTGTGGCACTAGGTCTGGCCTTCTGTGTCCATTGTGGACATTCTTAACCTAAGAACCACAAAGGCTGAGCTCAAAGTGTGATGTTACACCATAGCTACAAGCACTGATTTGTTTGGTTTGGTTTGGTTGTTTTTTGTTGTTTTTTTTTTTTTCCATGTGGATGGTTTCACTCACAGGACAGGTTTAACTGTTTGTTTTTTTCATGGACCATTCTGTTTGGCTCCTGAATTGTGTCAGCCTGTTCTAGTGGGAATCAACAAGTACACTGATATTAGCCACACAAGGAGGGTCTCTGCTTTACCAGCATAGCAAAGGCACTCCACACCGTGGCCAACCCCTGCTTCTGTGCCCTTGCCCATACAATTGTCAGTCAGATTAAGGCACCTCCTTGTTAGATAACTAATCCAATGTGCTCACTACCACTCTGGTTGTCATCTCAATTACATTTTTTCAGATACCAATAAGGCAGCAGGCTTCCATCGTGACTGATTTTCTACACCACAATGTAATTTGAAAGCCATTATATTTCATCTGTGTAACACTTTACAGCCACCAACATAATGTTGAAAAAACTACTTGATTTCAAGCTAGAGAAAAGCTTTGCAGAGGTTTCATACACTGCTATTTTAGCTTGGGAAATCAAATGCTTCAGTAATATGATGATAATACCGTTAAAGCCACTTCATTTCACAATTAAAAGGTACCTGTCTCATTGCCAAGATTCTGCAGCAGACAAAAAGCTCAGTCTTGTTCTATTTAGTACTAGCATTTTAATTTAGCTTTTATTAGCCTTCAACTAAACTCCAATCCACTATGACTTATGCAAAACAGCATTAATATGCCTCGTTAGTTCCACCCCCTTGTTGGAGAAGCCATCCAGCTCTCAGCACTCTGAGGAAGGCACTGAAAGGTCACTGTTGCTTAGAGATGACAGATTTCACTGACTGCTCTCTCCATCCATCTGTTATCAATCATACATAGCACACTCTGAACAGAGTGTAAGAACTGAAGCATCTATGAAACATCAGTAACTTCTCAAAAACTAGCACTTGAACAGGCTGTCCAGAGAGGTTGTGGAGTCTCCTTCTCTGGAGGCATTCAAAACCCACCTGGATGCATTCCTGAGTGACCTACTCTAGGTGATCCTGCTCTGGAAGAGGGGTTGGACCTGATGATCTTTCGAGGTCCCTCCCAACCCCTAACATTCTGTGATAGCATGTGGCTACTAAGAAAACTCTAAGCTGTCTTCTGTTAGAGCAGTCTGCATTCACAGCTAGACCAGTCCCCGCTCATTTCAGCTCAGAAGTTAACTGGCAGAAGATAACACAAGAAGGGGCAAGAAGTCCAGAGGTGATTTAGACATGGAGGTGAGCAGGGTGGAAACCTCCCAAGAGATAGTAAGACACTGGAGTGACTCTATAACAGTGAGACATCCGCAAGCAGTGAGAAGGCTGAATTCTCTTGTGCAGTCTCAGAGGTGTTTATGCTTCTCCTCCCACTCAAGCAGAGTGTAGTCAGCTCTCCACCGCAGCCATACAATGCTGCCTAGAAACACTGAGCATGATGCCACTGCTAAAGCATCTCTTTAAGAGCTTCTCCCTTTTGCCTTGCAATAATACGAAGAGCAGAAACCGGGGATAACGAGCTTGGGGGAGCCTGACACATGGCAGACTCGACTCCCTACAACAGCAGCTTCCACATTTTTAAAGCAATTTCTTCAGTTCATGAGAATTTTCTGTAAGGCTAGGAAAGCAGCATGTATATGAAACACACCTGAGCCTGCCGAGGCAACAACAGACACCCTCAACACCCTCAGCAAGTTTGTGGATGACACCAAGCTGTGTGGTCTGGCTGACAGCATTGGAGGTCAGGGATGCCATCCAGAGGGACTTGGACAGGGAGGAGACTTTTTACAACGGTTTGCAGTGACAGGACAAGAGGGAATGGCTTTAAACTTGAGGGGGGTAGATTTAGACTGGATACTGGAAGACATTCTTTACAGTGAGGGTGGTGACACTGCAACAGGTTGCCCAGGGAGGTCATGAATGCCCCCTCCCTGGAGGTGTTCAAGGCCAGGCTGGATGAGGCCTTCAGCAACCTGTGATAATGGAAAGTGTCCCTGCCCACAGCAGGGGTGTTGGTACTAGGTAACCTTTAAGGTCCCTTCCAACCCAAACCATTCTGTGAATCTATGAAAGGACAAAGAACCTGCTAAGAGGGCTGAGGTGTTGAAGGCTGCTGTTGAAGGTGTGATAGGAAGGGATACAAAAATCCACTGTGCCATGAATATGGGCTAAGGTTTGTGCCTGGGCACCCCAGAGATGCCTGTGGAGCTGCTGCTTAGGTGCTAATTGGAGTGTTCTGGTCTAAGGGTCTCTGACTCCACCCTCAGCTCTCCTCCTCTTGGGTAGAAGGAAGTGATAGGTTTCCCGGCATAGCTCAGGCAAGACTCTCAGAGCATACTGCAGGACTCCTCTCCCTCCCAGAAAACCCAGCCTGATCCCAATCCCTGTGCAGAAGACTCTGCTATAGCTGCACCAAATAGAGGAAAACAAACTAATGAGGCATTAGGGCTAAACTTAGCTGCAATTAACACTTAATTACCATCCTGAAAACACTTGCTGTATTTTGTCAGGGCCTGGAAAGGTAAAACCAATTAGCTTAATCTTGTGTGGTAGAAACCTTAAACTGGCTCAGATGCCTGTCATGGATGGGACCCTGGGAGTAACTGGTGTTTCTGAGACTGCAGTGCCTGGAGCTGAGCAGCCTTGCAGGTGAGTTGAGAATGGTACATAGCCCTGCTTAGGGCACCGGGTGCCTGGGGAAGAGAAGGGATGTGTGGCAAGGATGCCTTGAGCAAAGTCATCCCCTCTGCCCTTGTGTGTTTGACTGACTGTTATTGTCTGTGCCTGTGGCTTTGTTGTGCTGACTGGTATCCTCCCATAACAAAGCAGAGGGCAGGTAAGGTTGCAGGCAAAGGTATATGGGCTGCTGGACAGGGAGACAAAAGTACAGAAAGATCTGGAAATAAGGCAGAGGGCACAGAGCCATTCATGATCACCTGTAAATCTTCCAAGTCACTTGTGCAAGTTCTTCAGTTGTTTGTTGTGGTTTTAGTGATAGACTTTTAGACTCTGCTCCAGAGGACTGACTATAGTCTATTCATGTACTGCCTGCGTGAAGCTGCATGAGTCTTTCTTAGGCCTCTGGAGAGGAGTCAAAAGTGACACCAGACTCTCTGCAAACGGTATCAGAGCAAATTTGTACATGTTCTTGTGTACTCTGGATATGTAAAACCACTGTGCTCTCCTGCCACCTGTCCAATATGTATTGGTGTAGGTAACCCTGCATGGTTCTCCAGAAAAGCAGGGCAGGTATCTTAGAAAAACATGTTCTTGAGCAGCATATTTTGGGGTACATACATAGTCCTTTTGATATGGAGGAGAATGAGGAAGAGAAACATACAGGGCTGAGGAAGTCTTTTTCTCTGAAGTCCTCCTCTTGTCTTACTATAAGGTCTGCTGTGTGCCTATATGTTTGTCAGTATAGACATTGATTGGCCCCATGACCCCAGCATGGGACTATCTTCTACAGTACAGCTCCTCATGTGATCTAGTGACTGTCACTGTCATGATTGTATTTCTTTAACAACCTTGGGTGAACTGACACGACCCAGCTGAGAACTAAAGAAAGGTTTGCACCAGCAGTCTGAAGACTGCTGAAATATTTTAAGACACTAGAATTGTTTTCTTTCACAGTCCAGGGCTGTTATTAGCTGAGCATTTGGATGCTCTTCCAATGAGGCTGAAAGGAAAAGCCCTCCAGGAACAGTAGCAGAATCAACTGCCATCCAACAACAACAGATCCTGATGTGCAGCTACAGAGGTCTGCACCAGGGCAAGTGCTTTAACTGTTTTCACTTCCACATTTGACTGTGCTTCAGCTGCAGCAGACCAAATTACTTCATTATAGTGGGAGAGGCTGCAAAGACTAACCAAGAAACCCAGCAGCTGGGAGTTCAACTTCTATCTGTTTTTTTTTTTAGTACTGATCACAACTCCAGCTCAGAATAACATGGAGCTGGCAGGAAAACTTAACTCCAAGCATAGTAACTTGGAAAGGGCATATAAGCAGAATATATCAGAGGAATGTATGCAGTGGTTATCTTGGTGAACTTCTCTCCTGTAGTAAGAAGGCTGTCTCCCCGGGAAATGTGAAGGAACTGTTCTAGAAGAATCTCATGAACAAGTCTATCAAACGTCTCTACCTTTGAAATCTGCCTGCCACACAGTGATAAATTAAACCAGGATGGCTGAAGGCAATCATCCTGCCCTTTGCCAGCTGTCCACACGGCTCTTCTCATTCTGTAGCAAGAGCAGATAAATTTTACATCCATATTTGCTGCTGAACCATTGCAATTTGCAGCTTGGCATGGCTTTAAATTTAAGATGTTGTTTGAAGCCACCCCAGCTATCAAACTGCAGTGCAGGAGAAGCAAGTTTCATGTGGCTGTTCCTGCTGCCTCTGCATCACAAGGTTGCAGTGTAACTTCTACTCCTGCTGATTCAAACTGATGTCATGTCACACTTCAACACTGCCAGCTGATATTTGGCAGTCAGTATGACTTTTAGTGTGGCTAGATTTCACTTGCTCTCTGGAATATCATATGGAGAAATTGCAAAGTGTTGAAGGTCCGCTTAACAGCGTGGATGCAGCAAGAATGATCAGGATAAGAGTGAGGCTGAAGTGAGAACCCAGTTCTTATGCCAAGGAGAACTCAGGCAATCCTGATGTATCCAGTGTCAAGGTTTATAAATGTTCCTGCTTCTCTGGCCTCTGGGGAAAAAGACTTTCAATTAAATTAAGCCTAAGAAATGTGGAGGTAACAAGAGACACATTAGTCTGGATTCTTGCCTCCTGTTTATTCATCCTGGTGCTTGGATGGGCAAGGCACCAGCTGGCTGTTCTCTTACAAAATGATTAAACAATCTGACATCTGTCTCCTTACTGAGCCTTAATACCTGTTTAGGTCCAAGCTAGACCTTCCAAAGAGACCTGAAATTTCCAGGCTTTGTAGAATCTCATGTGCAGTTTCCAGGGAAACTGATTCCGTGCCTTAGGGGTAATGAAATGGAGTGACTTGGGGAACTGCTGGCAGCAGGCTGTCTGTGGGGATGACAGGCTTTGACACTTACCCCTACCATGTCCTTGTGCAACTTGCTACTCTAAAGTGCAGCATTTCACTGGGACTGCTTGATTGGCAGTGCTGGGCTGAGGGCGGAATTGCTCTAGGAGGGTAACAGCTGACTCTTTCTCCTCTGGTCAGTGCTAGCTCCAGAAGGGGGAGAATGGATGCAAGACATGATGTGATGTGAACCCCTCACATAAAGCCATCCCTTCCCTGGTCTCCCAGGCAAGATTTCCAAAGCAACCTCTCGAGCTTCAAGGAAATGTTTTGTGTGTTACTAAACCCATCTTTACCCCTAGACCTGTACCCAGAAGCATCATTAGCAAAGCTTTCCTGTGATGTTTCAGTGCTATGTGGGCTCCACATCTTTACTCTTAGCTTCCATGAGAGAGCCTTCTCTTGGCTAAGGGAAGAACTTTGTTATTTAGTTGTTCACTAACAGGCAAATAAGAGTGATGTGTCTAAGGAATGGGTGACCCTGCTAAATTTGAGCTGTTTGGTCTTTGGAGGAGAACTGTCACATTCTCACATTGGCTGCCACTTGATTTCTACAGGAAGAAAAATCTTTTATTGTACATAAACTCCCTAGGGTGCTGAGAAGGCTCAAGTATCTGTGGATAAATCCACTTCAGCAGAAAGCCAGCTCTACCAGGAGACTGACTTTGAATGCAAGAGATTGTGCAGGTGCTGCCAGAAACCCAGATGTGGATGGCCTTGGGCAGCAGGAGACAGCAGATACAGCATAGTGCTTCTCCCTGGGAGGTGAGGAACCCTGCCTGTGCTGGGTGCTTGGAGCTCAGAAATGGCAACTTGATGCGCCACTTATTCATGTAGCAAACTAATTTCACTACCTCTCCTGCCAGGGCAAGAGGAGGTAGAGAGATTAGTTTGAACTCTGATGATCATATAATAACATGGCAGCTCTATGTCTCATTGTCATAGAGTCACCCCACTGGGAGGATCAGCAAACTTAAAAATTGTCTAGCTCTGCATAATGGGAAGCTAAAAAGAGTAGCTACCTACTGCATTTACATTCCCTCCAGTGGAAGCCTAGAACATGATGAGACAAGGTTTCCCAGTCTGTTATGAAATGGGAATCTAATGTGTGACTAATGGAGTATTGCTAGCAATTCTACAAGCATCCATTCAGACAGGAATATGGATTTAAGCTATACTATGAATGCCAGGACAATGGATTTAAGCTTTACTATGAGAGTGCATGTTAAATACTTACTGCAAAAGAGCAGACTGTGATTCCAGCAGACTAATGTTAAAACACTCCATTTGGGGCTTTCTGGGAGAAGTATCCTACAGCCTATGTGCTCTGCATGTTGTGAAGTCTGCAAGCTGAGTGCTTTGATAATGCATGGAGAATACCATCCCTGGCATAATTCTTATGGAACTAGCAAAAAGAGCTCAGTACACAGCACAGGATAGTAAAAGGCCGATGAGTAGACTCAGCAGCTGGGGGTTTTACTTTCTTTACTACCATTTCTTTCTCCCCACACCCTTTAAGAACACATTTGAGTGCTAGGTAGCAAGGTTTTCTCCCTGGGGCAAATGCTTCCAATCACAAACTGGCAACCAAAATCAGACATAGTAGTAGGGAAGGCAGTTTCAGAGCTTGTATCAATTTACTAATGAAAAACCAGAGTAACCTGCTCTGTCAGAGCCTGGAAAATAGAGAGCTGTGACTCCTCATCCTCCTCCCTCGTCCTTTCAGAAGCAATGAGTAACAGCCTGTGCTGCCCCATGCTCAGCTGGCTCTGTCACTGACTGCTCCAGTGATGGCTCAGGCTGCCTCCTCCCATGTTGCAGGGCACAGAACACCATAGGAAATGTTGTGCTGGGGCTTGTAGCGAGCAACTTCTCTCTTCCGCTCCAGTAGAGAATTCCAGTGGCACACAGGAGCACACAAAGGATGAAAGCTTCTGCACTACGTGCCTCTGCCAACACTTGGCAGGGCTGCAGGACCCTTCTCACAGTTGCAGTGCAAACAGGCACTACTACTCACATTAAGATAGTAGCAAAATACTAGTTTCCACCAATAGCTTCTTTGCAGTGTTTCCTCCCAGTTGCAACCGGTGCCGCTGAAAGTCCATGGGAAAAAACTCTGGTACGGCCAAGGCCTCTGCATGCAAATGAATGCTACATAAATAACCCCCATCTTCCCTCAGTTCCTAGGTTGTGTACACTATGCACTAGATTTCTCCTCAAAGACCTCCCAGTTCATTCTTTATGCTCTAATTAAGGATCAGTGCCAATTAACTATCTTCAATAGAGGAGCATCTTCCGCTCAGCAGCCAGGAAGTGTCTGAATAAGATCCTGCTGTACAATGCACACATGAAAAGGGAAGCCCTCCCTTTTTGGAAAGGGCTTCCAAGATTAAAAACCCAGTATAGAATACAGGATGCCTATTTTAAAAATATCGTGTGTTAAGATTAACTGATGGCACCCATGAGTGCAGAGTGGTTCCTTACATGCTTCGTGTAACACTCAAGCACACTATCGCACTGCCAAGACTCTGAGCTAGACAACATCATGGCAATAGCAACGTGTGAAAACAGAATGCAACACGTTCTAGCAACTGATATTAAAATACTGTCTGCTTTTTTCTTGTAAGGGTATTATCCAGTCAAAGATCAGCAGAAGTACAGTGTCAAATTGGATGCTAAATATTGATTCAGATCAGAAATTGCTAGTAGTTACACCAGCATTAAACTGCCTCAGTAGTCCTCACCTATAGCCTCCGCTTCCTGTAGATGTTCACCTGTTCCATAAATAACCAGGCAATTTAGATTGCTGCTGCACTGTGTTCTGAGGAAGAGCTGTGCTAATAGTCTGAGTAGAGAAAGGCAGGGGAATGTCATTTCTGAGCTTGGCTGCTGATGAATACATCAGCTCCCCAACCAGTTACAGGCTAAGTTTAAAAAGCACTATTCTAAATGAAAATTAGCTGGCTAAATACAGTGGGGGGTAGGGGGTGGGGGGAGAAAATAGGATAATCCCCTCAAAGCTTTAAATGGAAGATTCTCAAACCTGCTTCAGCTGATGTGAGACATATGAAGAGCCTTAGAATTAAGACCCCTGCAAAACTTCAGCCGGGCACAACAGCTGCATTGCCTTTTGGGGTAGATACACTTGAACTGCTTACGTATGAAGCAGATGTAAGCTAGCCACCCTGCTAATCATAGCTAAATCTGGTGGCCATTCACAGGCTGTTCTGAAGAATAAAGGGCTAGAGGAGGAAGAGCACAGACTTGACGAGAAACAGGAACTGTAAAACTATAGTGGAGGATGGGGGAAAGCAGCAAATTATTCCATGAGCAGCAGAATCCACAAAGTCTAGTCTGATGGGATTTACATACAAAATATCTGTCAGACCATTGGTATTTCAATATATAACATAGTATATTTGCAACTGTCAATGAATTTGAGTGCTTTTGTGGAGTAGATTGTGTACATCTCATTTTTCACACATGCTCAAACAGGGTAAATAAATCTCTTAGGTTCAAGGAGAAACCCCTTACCTGGGGAGTGGAGACTAGAGTTTTATGTTTGAGTTTTGCTACCTGATCCCTTTGCAAAGAGTAGGCGATGGGTCCCTCCTAATTCACCTTGGCAATTTCTGGTGAAGCTTGTTACAATCCTGACTGTGCTGAGATTTGAGCTCCATACAGGAAGAGAAAAGGGGGAATGCAGCACAGCACACGGCAACCAAGTCATTCCAGTGAATACAAACTTTTATTCCTTGTAGGGTTTAGCTCTTTTGAACTTACCCGAATCCTTCTCATGGCTGCCACAATCTCCACGCGGCTGTTGGGCCTGGGCACATCCAAGCTACCAATGTACTGTAAGACAGAACAGTGAGATGTCTGTAAAGTGCTGCACAAGTTTATGGTGTAGGCAGCTTTAAAGCAAATAACATCTTTCATTAATTTAGTGCCTGCTTGATCAGCCTGTCTTGACCCAGGACATGATAGAAATATCCATTGTGGATAATATTATCAAAGTCAGGGAGAAGTTCATTGATCACACATCAGGTCTGAGCCTCTGACTTCATTCAGATTCTGGATGTTCCTCTACCAGTGCTTTGCAGGGCAGTATCAGTTGCTCATCAAGCCACAATCCTATGGGTCTGAAAATGGGACTGTCCATCCTTTGTCATTCCTTGTTACACCTGCTTTTAAAGGACTCATAGCTAAAAGCACTTAAGAGTTGGAAAGTTGCCAGGATGTACAACTACCTTTGCTGGACAAGGCTCTTGATTCTGGGCTAAATTTTCAGTCTGGTCCATCTTCCTTCTAGATGCTACTGTCCCTGTTTGGTTGGACCAGTTCAGCTGTCTGCAGAATCCCAGTAAACCCACTTGAATCGGCATCCAGCTGGTTTTAACTCAGCTTATGGGGGCTGCAGTCCTAAGCAAGCTGCCTGGCTGAGCTGTGACAGAGGCTGGCCTTGGCAGTGGGTGTTTGTATTTCACTGTAAGCACCACAGAATAAGTCCCACCAGGGTCCCTTACTCAGGGCTGGGACATGTGGGGGCAGACTGCAGGTTCCCAGCACCTCTGCCTCTATGACTTCACTGCACCCACAGCTTTCTGTGAGCCAGCTGCCATGCTCCTGTGTGTGGTGTCAGTATGCTGCTGTCGGTACGCCACTGATGCTGCGTGGGTTGTTAGGAAAGACCTGCAGGCAGACAACTTCCTGCTGCTTCTGTGTGCTCTTCCTTGTGCTTTTCCCTTATGCTGGGCTGTAACACTTGTGTGCCAAAGCAGACTTCAGTTGTGCACCTGCTGGTGCAGCCCGGTGGTACCTGTGAGAGCACAGGTGCACAGGAGTGCTGCCTGCACTGCTGCCAAGCAGAAGAGGCACAAAGCCGCCAGCTCAGCCTTGGGAATGAGGAAAACATGAGTGTCCTGGACAGTCACCTCATGTGTGGAGCAAAAGGCCATAAACATTGTGAAGTGGTGTGGCTCACAGCTCTGAGGAAAGACTTGCATGTCAAAGGCATGTCAGTGAGGGCAAGAAAAATGCCATCTGAGTGAGAGGGTGAGCAGCCTGATGAAAAACGCCAGCATCCTGCCAGAATGGGCTCGTGCCAGGTGTCCTGCAGCTCAGGCAGCCAAGGGCAGAGTGCTGGACTCGGCACTGGGGTAGCAGGCTACCTCAGCGTGACACAGCCCAGCTCTGCATGGCTGTCACAGGCAGGTTAGTGGGGGGATAGAGGACAGTTTACAAAGCTTGGTCAAAGAGGGTTTGGCTCATGAATTGTGTCTGGTTTTGAGTGTGTGGTTTCAAGTTGTGAGGTGCTATGGGTTTTGGGGATATTTTTATGCCTGTGGAGAGTGTAGAAGAGGCAGCTAGGCAGGAGGCACCTGCAAACATTTGGGGTGATAATATATGAACAGAGACAAAATACTTCCCCAGATAAAGCTCCATAGCTATCACTGTTACTGACATAGTTCTGGTTTTATTTCTCTGCTGAACCACTTACAGCTTGCAATGCATTTTTATCTTGAAAAACTTATACTTAATAGGCTTTCAGAGACAAGTTCTCCTAGCTCACTATTCACTGCTCTTTCTCCTGCCTTGAAATAAACACCACAAGCAATCTGAAAGGTCATCTGGCTTTTCTGATGCTTCTGTAAATGGCTTTGCAAAATGGCATTTTTAAGAGCAGTTAAGTTCAGCTATAGCCTTTGGTAAACCACAGAAGAGTCAAACCACTCAGACCATGAGAGCTTGAGGGCAGCAGGGAAGAGAGCAATAGAGCCAGTATCTCCCTCTGTGCTGGTGGTGAGGGCGTATCTGTATTGCCCTAGATCTGTGGTCTCTGGGTTGCAGGCATTTCCTTCCCTGCTCCGTGGTGGCTGTCAGTACAGTCACAGGTAATCCAGAATAATTCAGTGCAGCCAGCTGGCCTTTTGTCTGTGAACAACAGAGCTGCAGCGGGGAACAGGCCATGCCACCAAAGAAAAATTAATGGGTGGGGACAAGAGGAGAGCTGGTGACTGAGGCAGAATTGATCCTCCCAAACTCCCTTGCTTTAGCCTTACTGCAGCTTGGGTAATCATGTTCCCAGGCAAAGCTCTGCCAGCTCTCGAAGCTCTGCACAAACAGCCACCTTTCCAAAAGCAACTCCCAGTACTGACCTCCTGAAGTTTGTCCCTGAAGATTACAGGGCAAGAAAGACAGTTTGGTATGCGGAGATTAGAGACTAAATGTGGTCAATAGGATCGCCTGGTGCGAGGCACCTGGCAGCCACTTACAGCCTTGTCATTGTCAGAGTTGCAGCTGACTGATGTGCCCACAATGAGTGTCTTAATTGGAAGAGACAGATTTCAGAGGAAAATACAAAAAGCATGTTACTAAGGTAATGCAAAAAGCCCATCTCAGACCCACACATGTCAACAGCATGTTAGCCACTCTCTGAATAAGCTCTGGATGCCTGAAGCTGTCAGCCTGAAGGAGCCCATTTCACTCAGTTAAAGGTACAATTGCTTCACATCTTTTAAAAATCAAAATAAAGGCTTTTTCTTCTCCTCAGCAGAGTCTATGCCATAGCAAATGTTAATTTAAAAAGAGAAATCGAAGGCTAATTGTTTTGCTTCCCTATGAAAGACAGAGATTTCTAAAGTACATGATGAACTGTCTACTCAGATTCATCCTATATCCTGCTTAAATCTTACAGATCTTTCAGCAGGAAAACCAAAATGCACCAAATCCGCATTTCAGAGCTTTATTTCAATGTATATGCCTCTTCCTGCCAGCTCAGGAGACAGCAGGCATGAATTCCATTTCTAATCTGTGTAAGGCCACCTGCAAAGAGGGGAAAGGAACCACAGAGTTGCTCCAGCAAAATGCAGTTCTTGTCAGCTGAATTATAAACCCATTCCCTCCACTGTCTACAGAACGTCAATTCCAGTGGAGTCACCTTCTGAGAGCAATGCTGTGCTGCCAGACCTCTTTCATGATCAGTATTTTATTTCTGACAGAATCAGTGTTCTTCTCTGATACCTGAAGGCTGCCTGCATTTAGATGAAGACCTTGCTTGCCCAGCTTACCACACAGGGAACAGGTCAGATGGAATAAGGTGCTCAGATGGTTTTAAGCAGCACATAACAGACTGCTGGTTTCCAGGGGAATAGAGAGCTGTTACCTCGCTGCAGTAGGAAGGGGGTCCTGCCTGGTGGGGAACAGCACAGGCACCAGATTGAGCAAGGATATGCGCCTGGCATAGGCAGCATCCAGTGCAATGTCAAGAGGGGTCTTTCCAGATCAGCTCCCAAATAACGCACAAAAGGCAGCTTCTAAGGATTAAAGAGCTGAAAAAACACTGGGGAAAAAAAAGCAAAAACCTGTTTGATTGTGATAATTAAATGTAAGGCTTTTGTAATTTATTGGTGTTTTCTTTAGACTGTCTTAGATCCAGCACACAGGTGCATGGGCTAGGGGCACTGCCAGAGATGAAGAAATACCCCACAGGCAGGGCTGGAAGAGTGCAGAGAAAGCCCCGTCCTTGAGCCCCCAGTACGATCCGTCCTGTGGTGCTACTGTCCCCATGGCCAGCACATGCTCCACCGGTGGCAGCTGTGCGCAGGGTCGGTCTGCAACAGGCGAGGGCTAAGCGGGCTCAGCACTATGCAGGGAAGCCTCTGCCAAAGCCCCCCGGGGCCGGGAAAGGGCGAGGGGCTCTGACAGCGAGGCGAAGGGGGCCTGCTGCAGCCCCCTATCGAGGGTCCTGCCGGGCCCGTCGCCGCCCGGGGCTGGGGGAGCGCGGCCGGGGCTCACCTTGGCCTGGAAGTGGATGCCGTGCTGGAAGGCCTCCTCGTTGTGCAGCGGGACGCGGGAGTCGCAGCCATCGTCCACCAGGTTGTACCGGTTCTTCACCGGCATGGCGGCGGGCGGGCGGCCGCCTCAGGCCGCGGCCCCGCCGGGCATCCCCGCCGGCGGCGTCCGGCCCCCCGGAGCCAAGGGACAGGGGTACCGGACTGCCGGTGCCCGAGCCGGGCCGCGTTTTGAATGAGCGTCCGCGGGTGCGAGCGGGGCCCCGGCCCCCACCGCGGCGCCATTGGCCCGAAGTTCCCTCATGTGATGCGGGGGGCGGTGGGAGCCCGCCCTGCCCGCGGCCGCCCCGCCTCGCCCGGCCGCCCCGCTGGCCCCGGTGCCACAGCGAGACGCGGCCAGGCTGCTGCAGGAGAGGGCACAGCTGTCACGGGGCCATGGCCGGCTGTAGCCACGCGGAGGTTCCCCGAACCGGCCGACACTGGTTCGGCCCCGAAGCAGCTGCCCCGAGCCCGTGCTCGGGGCCTTGTGGCACCTCTGTTTTGGGTGATCCCAGGTTCAGCATTGCCTCGGGCACCCGGGGATAGTTGGCCTTGGCCCGCGGGGTGGAGCAGAGCTCCGTGGATCTGGAAAGGTTTTGTCTTGTGAAGTCTCCTCTGTAGGCTGGGCAATAAACCCCTGAAGTGTCGCATTTGGGTTTGGCTTATGGACGTTTTGTCTGGGACTCACTTTACCTGATAGTGCCATGTTACAGAGGAGCAATTCCATGGCATAACCTCCGAGGGCACAAAAATACCAAACCCCAGTTATCAGGTGCAAATGTAGAGCAAGGAAATGTCCAGATCATGCCTTGGAGTAGGTGTTGCCTTGGCTGTGAGCTGCAGCACTGTGCTCCTGATGGCAAAGGTTATGCATATAGTCTCATTTTAATCAAATTGTTTGCTTTTTTTTGGACAGTGCAAGTGGCATCATCTGTCAGCAGCTCTTGCTCCATTTTCTTCTTTAGAAATTCTAAAATGATAATGTACACAATGATCCAGCATCTCACTGCAGCTCCCGCACAAGAGCGGTTGACTGAAACCATTCTCTAGGTCCAACATTAGTGACTATCTTAATAATTACCATGTGCCCTCTGTCAGAAGCCAGTCGCACAGCTGAAGTCCTGACTGTCTCTATATTGTCAGGATTTTTGCTGTAGGCATAAGATGTACCTCCACCTCTGTACCTGTGTGTTCAGGGTGTTCCTTGCTTCTGGCTCTGTCTCAGTGGTGAGGCACTGCCAGGATGCTGGTGAGCCCTTGCACCTAGGATGCCCAACATGCTTGAGCTCTCAGGTACCAGTACAGGTAAGGCATGAGGCATGTGCACAGCTGTGATGGCAAGACCCAAGACTTGTCTTCTGTTAGTGTAGCCCCCTTAAATAAGCCCTTTACAGGAATGATCAGAAATGGGAATTGTGTAGAACCCAAGGGATGGAGGCGTATATGTACTCTAAATGACCTCATCTGGGTTCCCCAGAATTAATTTAGTGATCTGTTGCAACTTTTTGTCATACAAATAACTCCCTAGACAGATGCTAGAACATCCCACCCACAGGTGGTCAGTGCACAACTCCCTGACTCCATCTCAGGAATGTAATCACTCTGAGTTTCTTGGCACCTCTGAGTACTTGTAGGTCAGTGGGAGATGGGCAAGAGCCAAAAATCCATAAACTTAGAATTAAGAGAGGAAAAAAAGCCCAAAGAATTAATAGTGGTTCATTGACTGTGAGCCTACATGTTCGAGTATTTTGTGACATTAGCAGCTCCTGGCACTTTTCCTGGGATGGATTCTGTGGTCAGACTCCTGTCTTTGCTGAGTTTTTCTGTTCTCAGACAGACTTCTGTTTTCCTTCTTCCAAGTTATAACATTGCATTATCCTCTCATTTGAGTATTTACAGGTTTATGCTAATCCTTCTTTCATACAGCTAAACAGCATAACTCAGGTATGTAAATACATAAGTTGGTTTCTGCCCAATATGCTACTCTAGATACACATCTAATCTGAAGATGGTGATATTTTGTGTGATCTTCATGGTGGTGTGGAACATTTCATGGCATTTCTCTTATCTTGTATGAATCTTGGTTAAAAAAATATCTGTTGCCCTGAATTAATAACCTAGATTTTGTGTGCAAATGTCCTTGGACCGAGTGAGCAAGATTCATTACTTTGGTTCTCCTGAGCCCGAAGAGGAGGAGATGCCACCCAGTCAGCCTATGCTTGTGCTTCCTTTGATGCTAATGCCAGCAAAGCTAGTAAGGGGAAAAAAAACTAACAGAGACGCTGCTGGTGGAGTCTCTACATTGATTCTGCAACACTGCATTTTAACTGAGACGTGCATGAACCTGCCATGGTGCTGAGCTGCTAAACGTTCCTCCTCATTACCCTCCCACTGCCACAAGAGAGAGTGAAAGCACATGGGCTTTGCTTGGGATAGTCACACTTTTAATCTGATGGAAAGAACAGGATAAAATAACAAGAATGGTCTTTTTATTTCTGTTCTGGTGCTCTCCAGTGTCCCGCAGATTACAAAATCCTTTGAGTAGGGGGAAAGAAACATCTCATGGGAATCCTGAGAAAAATAAGGCAACAGAGATTTAATAAAGCTTGCAGTGCCAGTTTGTGTTAGATCACAATTGAATGGAGGCGTTTAATATTCCATGTTCATTAACTTCTGTGAACTTTTCATAGGGCTTAGCTCTTCTAAGGGTAATGGTTTGGATCTGTGTTTGAGAATTGAGTTTGAAGGCTGCTAAACTTAAAAAGCTGTTCACTTTCTAGTTTGTTGGGAAAAAAATATTTGAGTCCATTGCAAGTAAGAAAGCTGTATGTCTTCTGGATAATGAAACTGGGCAAATATGTGAACTAAAAAAGTTACACAGTACATTGTCATGTCTTTAGTATAAACAAACCCCTACTAGTGTTACCCCTTCTTGACGTGAGCAGTTAGCCAAACTTCCTAGTGAGTGTTTGCATCAGATGGAGGTACTGAGCTAGTTGTTCCTTTGATGTGCACAGCACACAGAGAAGGTCCCATTTCTCTGAACACAGTAGGAGTGAAGAACCAAAGACAGCTTCTTGGCTCACAATTTCAAGTGTTCTTTTTCAGAGAACAAGCTTATATCAACTTTTTGAGGCACAGGCTATGAAAATTTCTTTCCTTCCCTTTCTCTCACATGGCTGCACATTCCTGTCAGCATTGATGTTTACTGTGCATGGCAACCCCTCTTCCTATATTGCTTCATTTTTTGAAGAGCCCTCAAGTATGGTGTAGATCATGTAGTGGACATTACATGCAGGGTGTCCTTTAATTGCTTCACCAGTTGGTTTGCAGGGAAGGTAGCTGTTGCTCCTGTCTGATCCTGTCAGGTTTCTTCCAAACCCATCTTCACAACTCAGAGAAAGGAGTTGCAGAGGCACTGCATGCTTTCCAAAGAAGACCTAGTCTTGATGCCAAGGAATTTTCTTCCCTTCTGCTAACCATTTTAATCACTGATTTCTGCACAGCAGCACTGCAAAGATTTTAAATGATACATAAGATGTCAAATAGCAAGAACAACCAGACAGGCATCCAGTAATGGCAAACAAAACCTCCCTTACAGGAAATCACTTCCATGTCATATTTGTAGGATCCAAGATATCTGTGCATGCTTACTCTCTGGTTTTGTCACACAACTTTATCAGCGTCATTAACAACAAACATTATTTGTGTTGGTGCAATTTTTAGAGCAAAGTCTCTGGTGCTCTACCCTGCTCTCAGACTTGCAGTGTGCCTATAGACATTCCTTTGAGATTTGACAGCTGAATTCCCTGCTATGCAACTGCTCAACCTTCATTTAAATGAATTGATCTTGAGTTTCCTCTTAACAGAAGTAATGGGACCAAATAGAAACCCCCAACCATTGCCAAAATCCGAACTCTCCACTATAGATAAATTACCAAAACCAAAGATGGATGAAGTAGTTCAGAAATGTTTGCTTTACATCAGATAACTCTCTATCACACATGGTCACTAGGTGATAAACTAAAATCTTTAACCGGGTAAGCCTAGTGGCATCAATCATGTCCTTAAAATGCACCTGTGTGATGAAATACGGAGGCAAGAATAGAAAATTAGGTACTGTTGACTGAAATTGTGTGAGGTTACCCACTGTTGTGTTGAGGATTCAAAGCAAACAGATAAAACTCACAAGCAAAATATTTAAGTGTAGTTCTGAAGCTGCTACATGACATGTACTCAAATGTGACATGTGGACCTGTCATTGTTTCAGCCCCCCTCAGTCAGTGTCATATGAGTCCTCTGCAAGTACAGAGTCTGCTTGGTTTGATGATTGCACAAGATTTATGTTGCACAAGAAGAAACAGAAGCTTGATGTCTTGAAGGTTGATCTTAGCAGCATGGCCAGGCAATCTGCCTGTTAGAATTGCAAGCCTCTTTCATGCATGGCCAGTTCCAAAGTTCTCTGCAGCAGGACTTGGGAATGAAAAATGTCATCTACAATTATGCATATTTGCATCATCTTCTATCATGCAAATCCCCCCACCCCAAGTATGTAGCAAATGTTTTGTTTGCCTATGTAGGTCAACCACAAATCTTCAGTGGCCTAATATAAACATTGGGAGCATGGGTTGATGTATACAGACAAACCCAGGCTGAAGCATAACATCATCATGGAATTTTTCCAAGTGGAGTCTGTTTGCTAGGTATGTTTTCTTGTGCCTTTTAATTTTATAGAGCACTGCTTTCTTACTGATTTGTGACAGTACAGCTGACAGAAGATACTTCCCATCACTGCAAAAGGAATTACTAACTTCAGACACTGCTGGATAGTTCTTAATGAGTAACTTTTTTTTTCCATAATATCTTGGGGAATGTATTATTTTCCAAAATTATAATTAAAATCTTTCTGCAAATAATTCTTATTTTGGCACTGTTAGGAAGACAGTTTTAGGTGATATTTTAAAATACTATATGGTTTTGGGGTTTTTTTTCCCTTGTTTTTGCAAATTACAAGCTACTTAATGTCTTCCTTGTCTTGGCTATCTTTAAAAATGAAAAATATAGAAAAAAATTACATTTATTGTCCTTATGATGCTAGCTAAAGGCTATAAATTTTGATCCAGACTCTATAACCAGAAAGCTTACTGGAAGAAATCAAATGTATGATTTAAGAAAAATGTTACTTACTAAACTCATGAGCTTGATATGTTGGCATGACTACCTCATGAATTCTGTACGCACACAAGCTGGCAGTACAGTTCACTTTCAGTCTGAGTTGCTTGCATCAGCACACTGTCATGATGTGAAACTCATGCTCTTCAGTTTACTGCCTGGGAAAGTATCACTCTTAGAATTAGGTTTTCAATGAGAATATTTCTGCAAATACATACCGAGTACCTGCTGGGACAGCTCAGGCTGATCTATGGAGTGATGCTGCAGTATGTTACCCATCAGTGGTTTGCACCTGTAAAATTGCTTTATTGCCAGACTCATCCTTGGATCTGTCGTTACTGTGCACATCATGGGAAGCCATGTGTTTGTTCACACAAAACATCAGGTTAACCATGTCATGGTATAATGACTCAGTGAGTTACAATTTAGGATGAATGAGAGTGAAATTGTTGGCATAAGAGATGAGTAAAATACTATATAATGCGTCCTTCACCATTCCCATCACCATACCATCAGATTAGAATAGCACCCCTGTTGTATTTGATATCCTGAATTTACCTAATAAAAGTACAGGGGCATTGCATTAGGAGCCAGATCAGGGCTCTTACAAGGCCAAAATCCTGTGGGATTGGAATTGAAGTTTCTTGAAGGTATGCAATACTGTGTATATACACACATACCAATACTCTGGCAAGTTCCCTCCTGTGTAGGAGAGAACATGTTGTTCTGTCATGCCCACAACTACCATCACCACTGTGACACTGGAAGATGATTCAGAAAAGAAATTCATTGATACTTTTCCCAGCACAGTCTAACAGGTGTACAGATCTCCTGAACAGAATTCTTGTTCACTTGTTATCACAAGACAGTAACAATTTGTTCATAACAACAACCCGTTCTGGGCAGGGGTCTCAAAAAATAAACTTGTGTTTAAACAAGCACACAGTAACTTTAAATTTCCCCTCTCCTCACAGGGAATAGATGATCTAAAGTTTCAGGTATTTTCTCTCCTGCTGCTAGCTTCAGCTTGCAGTATTCAGCAGGATACACTCTCCTCCTGCATTACCTTGCTACCTTATTACTACTCAACCTATACTTTACCCCCCTACCTTGCAGTACCTGAACACCGTATACAGTCTGACTTCATGCTGCACACTACAGATCATGTATATTTATCTCAACATGAAATGAAGGTTTTATCCATATAATACAGTGCAAACCAGGTATCTGTTGTATTACAGCTTCTCTGGTAGAGAAACAACTAGTACATTATTAGCCTGTAAGGAATATGGGTATATAATAATTAGATATAAAAATATTTCTCCTTTGCAATCATTTTGTTTGGTATTTCCCATACTCCAAAGCCTCTTAATGCCTCGGCCCATCTTAACTATTTCCCTGGCTTTCCTTCAGCACTGCTGACACTGGTGAAGATAAATCTTTAATATATGTTAAAAAAATGTTAATCCAGAGGCCTGGCAGTAAAATAAGAGACAATCAGGTCACCACTTAAAATCGAAGTTGGGTTGGCAGATACCAACATCTGGTGGTGGTGAGACAACCAGGATGTACCCTTCAGTGATGGGCACACCACCTGGACATATCAGCCTTGCCAAGTTACAGGCTCCTCTGAGCTCCTGTTGGCACTAGGAAACACTCCCAAGTTTTTAATTAAGGATTGCCACAGCTATAAAAAAACCCTAACACACATAATTAAATAGCAACCTGAGAGTGGCCAAGAAGGAGCTATATGACCTCAGCCTTCCTGGTCAGTTCACATGGTAAAGACACAATTAATGAGTTTATTTGTTGTCTGTAAAGAGTGAATGGTGGAAAATAGGTGACACATTGGAAAAATAGAAGTAGTGATAGGAGTTCTCTTCCAACCTGGTTGATTCTATGATTCTATGAGTGAAGGTGAAGCTTTAGTTTGCTGTGGAAATAAGACAGTATCTCAGGTTTAAACTTTCTTATTTACAAACTGCTACTGACTTATGGAAAGGGGTCCACACATAGACCCACAGTTACTGACACACTGTGTCTTACTTTCTAGAAATTACCAGGAAGCATATGAGGTGAAAATGAGATATTAATCCAGATGTTCCTAAAACCTGATCTAGCAGGGTAAAAGATGTATTCATATGTCCTTGTCTGAGGAGTTTTGCAGCCAGGAGATTAGTCTTGACGGAACATATTTATCTGAACTTGCAGCTAACTGGATGTCCCAACGTTTAGCTGCTTCTTTCTCTTCCTTTCTTTTTCTTTCTTTCTTTCTTTCTTTCTTTCTTTCTTTCTTTCTTTCTTTCTTTCTTTCTTTCTTTCTTTCTTTCTTTCTTTCTTTCTTTCCTTCTTTCCTTCTTTCTTTCTTTCCTTCTTTCTTTCTTTCTTTCTTTCTTTCTTTCTTTCTTTCTTTCTTTCTTTCTTTCTTTCTTTCTTTCTTTCTTTCTTTCTTTTTCTCTTTCTTTCTTTTTCTTTTTATTTCTTTCTTTCTTTTCTTATTTCTTTTTCTTTCTTTCTTTCCTTTTCTTTCTTTCTTTCTTTCTTTCTTTCTTTCTTTCTTTCTTTCTTTCTTTCTTTCTTTCTTTCTTTCTTTCTTTCTTTCTTTCTTTCTTTCTTTCTTTCTTTCTTTCTTTCTTTCTTTCTTTCTTTTTCTTTCTTTATTTCTTTCCTTCTTTCTTTCCTTCTTTTTTCTTTCTTTTTTTCTTTCTTTCTTTTTCTTTCTTTTTCTTTCTTTCTTTTTCTTTCTTTCTTTTTCTTTATTTCTTTCATTCTTTCTTTCTCTTTCTTTCTTTCTTTCTTTCCTTCTTTCCTTCCTTCTTTCCTTTCTTTCCTTCTTTCCTTCTTTCTTTCTTTCTTTCTTTCTTTCTTTCTTTCTTTCTTTCTTTCTTTCTTTCTTTCTTTCTTTCTTTCTTTCTTTCTTTCTTTCTTTCTTTCTTTCTTTCTTTCTTTCTTTCTTTCTTTCTTTCTTTGTGGGGAGGTGGTGGTAAATTTTGCTTTCTTTTAAATAATTTCTTCTGATGTCTGGTTTCAGTCTTGCTCCATATCGGAAGCACAACTCTAGTATCGGCTCCTTCACACAAAATTCTGAGTATTCCTGTTTGGTTTTTTTTTTTTTTTCCCCCTTCCCATCTCCCAGCTGAAGTCAATCCCTTGCAGCCCGGCTGGATTTCCCAGGGCGCAGCGCCACCGCCTGCCCACGCTGCCCTCTGCTTTCTAAATTCCATAAATCTCTGCTTTTGCTGCTCTTAGACAGCAGCCGGTTCACTCACACGTTCTGTTTCAGCACCTCTTAACTAATACGGCCAGCGATTCATGTAACTGCTGGTAAGACCATTCTGTTATTGACACCGTAAAAGCGGTTTTCGGATTTCCTCGCTGTGTGCTTGACTCACTGGGGCAATTTACGAGTGCGTTTAAAATCCAGAGATTGAAGAGACTCTGGCAGCATGGTATTCGGCTGAAACTGTGCAATATTAAATAGACCAAAGAAACACTCGTCTTGGGAGTCATTTCCAGCACAGATTTAGGGCCTAAGTGTCCTTCAGCCATGCCTCAGGCAGGCCCAGTGCCGTTCTGCCAGCTGCACGCCTCAGCATGGGCTTTTCAGGTGGTTTTGGATTAAAAGTAATTAAAGAAAATATGGAAACTAATCAGTGGGCATTAGTCCAGGGTATTAAATTGGTCATTAATGGACAAGGGTGAATACATGTGAGCCATGCTCTAAGGCAGGGTAGCAGGGTTTTTGTCTCAGCGTAACCAGGACCTCCCGCACTGCATGCCTCACGTAAAAGCCACCACGCAATAAACAATAGATTTAATTTCTATGCCACGACGACAGAGTTTCGATGATAAAGGCAACGGCTGTCAGGCTCATCCAGATCCGCATGGCCGACCTGAGGCGGTGACAGCCTTTGAGAGGCGGCTACCACCCACGGGGGCGATTTCCTACGCCGCCCGTTTCCAAGATGGCCACCAAGTGCCTTTCCAAAATGGCCTCCCCAGAAGAGGCCAACAGCCCTGCCCGATCCCAAAATGGCCGCTTCGGCCATAAAACGTCATCGTCGTCGGGGCGGAGCAAGTAGGGTTGCCGCCGGACGACGATTGGCCCCTCGCGTGGCCCATCCGCTGCTCCGCTTTCATGGCAACGGGCGGGGAGCGGGGGTGGCCGGGTCGAGGCAAGGCGCCGCGGGATGGAGTCGACAGGAGTCCCGCTGCAGGGCTGCGCCCCGTCCCAGGAGGCAGAGGAGCCCCCGGGTTCCCCAGCCCTCCCCGCCGAGGAGCCGCAGAGCGGGCAGTCCGCCGGAGAGCCACCGGGGGAAGACGTGCTGCCTGCCGTGGCCAGCCGGGAGCGGAGTCGCCGCGGTGCCGGTTCGCAGGGCCCGCCTGGGCGGACGGCGCGGGGTAGGGGGCGGCGGGCCCCGGGCCGGCGCGGAGGAGAGGATGGGGGCCGTGCTGCCCGGCGTCCCCGCGTCACGGTGGACAGCTCCAAGGCCAAAACCTCGCTGGAGGCGCTGAAGATCAGCCTGCGGCAGCTCCGCTGGAAGGAGGTGAGCGCCCGCAGACCCCGGCCCCTCCATCACAGCTGTCGAGAGGCTCTGCCTGAGGTTGCTTTCTCCTTCCACGCCAGCCTCCTGGCTCCGGCCCGGCCTAGTGCTTGCCTGAGCTCCAGCCCTTCTCTCGGCATCCCCCGCTGCTCTGCCGGCGGTGCTGGGGAAACCTTCCCTCCATTGCGTTGGGGTCTATCTCTGGCAAAGCATTTTTCCTTCCCCCTCCTCCCTGAACCAGCACCACGGCAGGCTCCTGGTGTTGGAGGCTCAACCCGGCTGGTGTCATGCTGACACAAGGATTATTTCTACTTAAAAGTCAAGTCGGGAGGCTGATTTGATTCATGACTAAGAGCGCTATCAGCAGTTATGCAAGCTAAAATAGGGGTAATCGGATATTATACTTCAAAGCTTAAACAGATCTCTGGAAAGGGCAAGAAAGAAACCTACTCCTATGTAGAAATGTTTGGCGTGTTGTGTCGATTTGCACTTCTTTCCCTCATAGTGTGAGTACGTGACATAAGGCTCATGACAGTGGACAAAAAGTTATGACCAGATAGCTCAGCTGTCTGATCCGATGGCAATCGGATCTGCATCGCGGATTATCTCGAAGGCATGTCAAAGAGCAGTGTGTATGAATGAAATAATATTAAACCTCCTAATAAAGCATACGTAATGGGCTTTAGCCTTCTAAATAATTCTGTATTCAGAGAAGATAAGGCTTTTTCTTCGTCCTACAGCTTGAGTCAATACGTTTTCCCTGTGTTGTGAGGAGTTCAGGGTCTGCCTATGCTGAACTGGAGTCATGACAGTATGGGGGCTGGCACAGAACAGATGCTTTGGAATCTTGAAGAGATTGCAAATGCTAAATTGTTCTCAAATTGTAAAAAAATTATTTCAGTAATAACTTTACAACTGGTTTTGTAGAAGTTGAGATGGTTTCTTGGAGCTTTGTGAGGAACTTCTGTAAGAGAAAGGATACTTGTAATCCATTTGGAAGAGAGAAGCTGGAGGGGGTGTAAAGTGGAAAGATAAAGCCTGAGGATGAGCTGTTTCTTTGTGTGCAGAGCTAGAGTGCAGCAACATGATCTGTGGCACCTGCACCACTTAGCAAAGCTGCCTTTGGGATGCCCACTCACAGGATAATAAAATTTCTGTGCTCCTGATGATTTTAAAAGAAAATTTGTACAGATTTGGGGTAGACAGTACATTTTTGTGTTGTTCCTAACTTCAGAGTTAATTGCTGTAAATTTATTTTCTGGAGGATTGAGTGGCAGTAATTAACTGTGTTTATTCATAGTGTTCTGAAACCACGAAGGCATATTTGCTTCTAGCCAGCAGCTAGCTTTCTTGTTCTCTCTCTTCATGAAATTTGATTTCAGGATTTTTTTCAATGTAAATCCAGTGGGACATCTTCAAAGTCTCATTGCACAAATGCTTTGGTTCTCAACTCTTGTTCTTATAGCAAAAAAAGTAATGAAACACCAGAGGCATGAAATTAAAACCTCTTGAGTGTACGTCCCTTACCCCTCAGTGCAGCTGTGGAGTGTCTGTCAGCAGCCTTGCTCTGTGTTTTACTCAGTGACATACAGGGCAGGGGGGACTTCGCACTTAATTTCTTTGTTCTTGTGGTTAAGTTTTATGTTCAGAGTGCCTGGTGCCATTCCAGGGAGTGTTTCTGAATTACTGATTTAGCTTTGCCTTGCAGATTGTGTTGGTAATGAGCCATACTTACTGGTTAATTTGTTCTTTTCTATGGCCTGAGCTTTTACTGTTTTGCATATCCATTGTACTCTTGTTATCCTGTCCCAGAAGTGGACTTGTTCCCCAGGCTCTTGTTTGGCTTTTGAATACCTGTACTGTTTTAATCTGTATTGTCCTTCCTGCTCTGCAGCCCCCAACCGCAATTGCTTTTGCCTTTACTTCATCTTTCTTTGATTACTGTCTCCCTCAATATCCTTTCTCTTCTATCCATTAGTTCAGTCAATAATTTTCATTTAGTCTGTTGCTTCCTCTTCTGGCCGCTTAATTTCCGCTCTTAATAAAGAAGAGACCTAATATGGAATTTTGTGATGTTTGACTACCATCTGGATGGCAAATAATTTTTTCCTGAAAAAAGTCACTGTAATGTAGTACTCTATATTTTTCAGATTGTAAATAGGTTAATAAGTATGAACATGACATCTTTTGGCAAGAAAGTATTTTCTGGTATCAATGTGTATTTGTCTAATTTTGTAGTGAAAATGGAATGAACATGAGCTGGACCTAGCACTGTTTACATTGTGGAAAATACAATAGTGAAAGCCTTCTAGGATGGGAACAAGACAAAGTGCTGACTTCAAGCTAGCAGGCTTCAGTAAAGAAAGAAAATGAATCAGTAGGTAAAATCTTGTCTAGATTAGAAAGAAAAATTAACATCAAGAAAAGAAATCCAGGGAAAACTCTTTTATTCAAGTTACATATAATTTTGAAAGCTCTCCTTTACAAATACTTAGAAAAATAACACTGAAGTAGTTGTTCAAACAACTGTCATTGGTGGCCAGAGCCGTGGAAATAATTTCAGTGCTACAGCAGGACCAGCAGAGGGAACACGGATGTTGTTTCTTGTAGGAGCCATTATAATAATGTGGAAAAAAAGTAGTAATGAAATTTATGTATTTTGAATATTCACGTTTCAGGGCCTGGTATTCTGCTGTCATTCCTTCTACACTGCTTTCTAAGATGATTGTATCTTGGAATTTGATTTGCTATATTTGATCCTTTTCCTCTCTCCCCACTTCTTCTACATTTTTTCCCATTACTGCTTTTGTTTTTTTTTCTCTTCTTCTCTGTTGGCTGCTGGATGTGTTGGCCTGAATGTATTATTGGGCAGGAGACATCTTCATAATAAGCTTTCGAAAGTGGGCTGCTTTTCATGGATAACTTTTTCTGTCTAATGGATAGCATTAGTACAGTGACATATAGGCTCTGGGTTCAGTTTGGGTTTTGTTTTAAGTTGTATGTTCAGAAGGCTCCTCGTTGTAGTTACCCTGCCTTGCTGGAATGGTTTTGTTTCACTAATAGTCTAGTATTGCAATATGCACCCTGATAATTTTTAGCAGGAAGACATAATGCACTGTGATTACAGACTTGGCCACATGGTAGCAGTTTATTTTAGCAATCTAGCATATGGTAAATGCCATTATAAGACCAAAAAAAAAAAAAAAAGAAGAATACTGGAAACATAGCTAATGTTGGTGAGTGGTTTATTCTATGGCATTGATTGTGAGGAAGAGGCGAAGGGGTCCAAGACAGAGCACTTTGATTACTGAAATTCTGTTATCAGCTATGGGAATTTTGAGTTAAATTTAATTACCAGATGTGCTAGCCCTGCCTGAGGTAGTGCAGGTAGTGCACAGGGGTAGACCTTTTAAAAAGCATTGCAGAATTTCGGTGTACATGCCAGCAAAGCAATTACTCCCATCACTAGATTGGACTATCTGATTCAGCATGTTAGATTCTTTAAATGAACATGATATGCCAAATGAAATAATGGGCACAAATTGAGCTTGCATCCTGAGTTTGTTCATCACTTAATAAATTATTTCTTTGGCTAGCTTTCAATTATGAGGAAAATGGAAGAAGCAGATGTCTTGGGCATCAAATATCCCAGCATTAAGTGTTTCATTTATCTTGCTGTTCAGTAGCTGCATGGAGGCGTAGCAATAGTTTGAAATTTTACGCTGGGAAAAGCTGACTGGAAGACAAGAATCATTTAACTTGTCATTAAATGTGATGGAACAGACTGATGTGACCTGTGAGACAATTTGCATTGTTGGCTTCTAATCAGACAATAGAAATGACCTGTCAGACAGATTTGACTCTGATGGATTATTAATTGTGTCAATGCTGTGGAAACAATTTTATTCTCTTTGTGGCTCCTTGTTTATTTTTTCTGACAAGTGACCCTCACCTCTTAAATAAAAAAGATTTTGACTAAATTGTTCAAAACATTACTGAGTTGATTGTAACCTGAAGGTTGTTTGTAGGGACTGATCCTAGGACCAGACTTGGGTTTTCGCATGGGATGAGCACAGGGAAGCAAGAACGGCTCCAGTCATGCCTACTGTCTCTGTCCTGCTGCAGCTGTGAGCTCTCCAGTCCCCAGGCTGTGAGCACCTTGGCTTCAGCATCAGGTAGAGCAGTTCTGAGACCGTTTCAGCTGATGCCAGGTAGCCATACACAGAAGTTATGAGAACAGACAACTGCTTCAAACATCTGCCTTTTGTTTTAGCTGTAGGAAAGGCCTCTTTTACCAGTAGGATTAATTTATATTTGCCTGGCACTGTCAGAGTCAGCCGAGTAACCAGACTTATTTGTTCCTTTCCAAACACTATTCTTATGTAAAAGTATAGTGCAGATGATAAAGAATCCTTCTCAGCTCCTTCAGGTGGTGAGTTTGATGTGGTTGTTGGATTTGGCAGGGGTAGAGCTGTTGTGGTGCTACCCAGATCACTGATGCAGGCCTGCAATGCTTCCATTTTCCAGTCCAGACGTGCTCACTCTTCATCTATTGTGAAGTGATATCTATGCAGAGTTTGTAAAGTACTCTGGTAACGTCTGTAGATGAAAGGTGTTATATAAATGCAAATTTCATTCCTTTCATTTCAATTTCATTTAATAAATAAATAAATAGCTCAGGTTTTAGTGGGAAGGGCATTCTGAGACCTCACACTGCATCTATATTCTGGATATACCAGTGGAGAGAGGTTAAGGCCACTGATTGTCTTTCAGAGACTAACAGAATTAATTTTCACTTGTACAAAACCAGATTTTGCAGGCTGAATAATAATGAAATAAGTGACGAATCCACTGGTTCTGTTAAATTTGGTATCTCATCCCTATGACTAAGGAAACAGAGAAAGGATGCATTGCTCAATTAGCATTTAAAATTAATTTTTCAAGGCTATTTACAGAGGAAACTGAAATTTTAATTAAAGTAACAAATAAAGTAATTCACTCCAAAGCTTAATGAGATTCTGTTTTCTGTCTCAGTGAAAACAGATTCAATGCTTAAAGAAATGCTTTAAAGTAAGAAAAATTACATTTGGAGGAAAGAAGAAGTAGTTTCTGCAAGATCCTGTGATTCTTTCCTTAAGTAAATGGTGCTGAAGTCAGTGAGTGATGAAGGGGGTTGATATTTCACACTGTGTTCTAAAAATGCTGTAGTCAGAAATGTGACATATTTATTTGAAAGAGATGTAACCTAGTAATAGATTCCTGTGAATGGAATCCATGTGGTACTTAAATGATGGCATCTACATGGAGTTGGCTTTTTGGACTGATGTTTCTGGGAGAAGTGTGGAAAATGAGTGTTCCTTTTTTACACCAAACTATTTGTTATTATGACAGTCTTTTTTTTGTTTGTTTTTTCTTTGGGGTGTTGATACTGCTCATTCTTGTGGCTGCTGTTCTTACTTCTGGTAACTTGCTTTCATAAACCATTTCACTACTATTAAACTGTTGCTGTCAGTAAGTGGCAGTGCTGTTTCAGACTGTTTAAAAAAAGGTTGATCTTTTTGCTGGTGGAAAACTATACAATCTTCCAGTTTATGGTGAAATCTTGTATCACTGGGAAAAAGGCTCTTAGGTGATTGGAATACTTCATGTTTTTGAAATAATTTGCTTAGTCCTTGTAGTTGAAATAAGTATGTTCAACAAACGATTAATTAAATTGTATTTATTGAACCTCTTTGGTAAGAGGGTGCTGGAGCTGTGAAGCAGGCTGCCCAGACAGGTTGTAGAGTCTTCTTCTGTGGAGACTTTCAAGACCTGTCCTGGATGCATTCCTGTGTATTTATTGAACCTCTTTGGTGTGAGGGTGCTGGTGATCCTGCTCAGGCAGGGAGGTTGGACTCAATGATCTTCAGAGGCACCTTCCAACCCCTACCATTCTATGATTCTATTCCCTGCAATAGTATTTTAAATTACATGAGTCATGCCTAAATTGTGGTTGATAACAAGCTGAGAGTTTCTCAGTTCAGATCATGCCTCTCAGTCATTTGTTTTTACTTCTAGAAACCTTTCCCAGTTTATTAACAGCTCGAATTTTAGAGTCTCTAACTGATCAAAACAGTCATGGTTTTGCAACCCAAATAATAGGGCATGTTTGCTTTTGAGCATCAGAAAACTGTTCATGAATGGTTTATGCTTAATATGAATATTAATAAAAGTAAGGAATGAATGGTTTTGGCCGGATTGCTTAAAAACTTGTTTCCTGTTTTCCAGTTTCCTTTTGGCAGACGCTTGCCGTGTGATATCTATTGGCATGGGGTATCATTCCATGATAATGATATATTCTCAGGTCAAGTCAACAAGTTTCCAGGTACCATACTTCTGTTTCTAGTTTAAACGAATGCCTTAAAGCCATGTTTATTTGAACTGTTTTTGTGCTTTATTATTGAAATGTGAATTATCTGCCTAATCAGCTGATAGGATTTTTAGCATATGACTGGGTTTGGTAGGTGATTTTTGCTTAGGGGCCAAGAATATCCTCCTGGGTGTCTCAAACATTTTGTGAACTGAAATTATTTTGCAGATAAAGTGTTTTTTAATGAAAAGAGTACTTAATATATGAGAATTCAAGAAAAAGTGTGTTAGGCTATAATTTAAGTGTGCAGTTATTATATATTATCTAGCATTGATAACAGTGCTGTATCTTGATTTAAAAAGGAAAGAATCTCTTTTTGTCCTCTAGCCAGACTCAGGGAGAAGCTCAAATAGAATTTCTCAAATGGATTCTTTAATATTGAAGATTTCATGTTAGCCCTCATCTTATGATGCCTCTTCTATTTTTTCAAGCTCCCTTTTTTTCTCATTTAATCCCTGTTGAGATCTCTCTAAATAAGAGCTTAGGTATTGATTTATCTAAGCCCTTTACTTCAGATTTGTTGCTGCTATTAGTATGCTGTGAGAATAAGAACCCTCAGATATTGAACTTTATGCTTTATTTACCCTGACTTTCTCCTGTCTGTGGGAAGCTCACATTCAAGTATTGAACGGTGTAGCTTTCTGATGGTTTAAATCTGTGTTAGAATAATGTTACCCACTCTGCATTCTGGCTTCTAGGTGGTAGGCAAGTGGCATACATAGTCAAAACCAGAGTCCTTTAGAACTAGACCTGATTCCCAGGAACATTGTGTGAACTTGATGCTAGGTTTTACTAAATCATTTCTCTTGAAGAAGAGATCTTGGTGCTTCTCTTAATTACTTGTGGGAGATTCAAAGAATCTGAAGAGCTTGATTCTCAGACTTAGAAAGCTTTCCATAAAAATAGCTTCTTAGTCATGTTCTTGATGGAAATGACTTCAGCAGATGTATTCCCTGTCCCTTTCTGTCCTCTTTGGAACTTTGAAATGTCCAGGCCAAAATCACCCAGACTTGGCAGATGTTTGCAGTCGCTGCAGACTTCTGAGTTGTGGGAGGTTTTGTGGAAACTGCTGACTGCATAGCAAAGAAGCCCACAGGTGATGTTCTCACTGAGAAACTGTAGCATGAACTGAGCCATGGAAAGCATATAAACACCACAGGAGTAACCCTGAATGCCCCGACCTCAGGAAAAGCTCCTACCTCACATGGATCTGGAAATGCCACGATCCAAGCATGAGATTGAAAGCTGCAGGACAGCAGCTACGTTTGGCTGCTCACGTAATACCTTGTTTGTCTTGACAGAGGTACTTAAATGAATGCAAAGTAAAAACAAAGTGGGTGATTATATTTAAATGACATTTTCACCTGTTCCTGGGGCAATAACAGGCTGGGGAAATAAGTCTGGGTTATTGCAAAGACAGTGGTTGTTGTTTGAGTGAAGCTTTCCCTCTGTTATTCTGAGATGTATTTTTGGTAACGAATTTTTTCAGATCTGATACAGTATGAAATCCGGCAGGGGAATGCTGCAAATATTTGATCACATTTTAAGTTTTAAAATGTTTCAGCTTTATTGAGAGCAATGACTAGAGTGCCTACCAGTAGGGTGAGTAGTGTTTTACCAGTTTACGTTTAAGATGAGATTTCAGTGTGGATTTTTCATCAGTTTTAGGCACTGTCTGCTCTTTCCGCAGGCATGACGGAGATGGTGCGGAAAATCACCTTGAGTCGGGCAGTGCGAACGATGCAAGATCTCTTTCCTCTTGAGTATGACTTCTATCCTCGGTCCTGGATTCTGCCAGAAGAACTTCCCCTCTTTGTGGCTGAGGTAGATTACTTTTACTCTCAGAACAGTCTAACTTGGTGGATATTGTTGCCGTGTCCTTCCTTATTGTTTTCTTTATGCCTACCAGATTATTTAAAATCACACTTGGGTGATGTGGGGCACATAGTTTTCAATTTCACTGATACTAAACAGGATTGTGGACAGCAAGTTAAGCTGTTGCTTTGTTTGAATCTTCAGAGCATAATAAAATGCCAATAATTTTCAGGGTTTTTTTTTTTTGTTTGGTTGGTTTTTTTAATAAAAAAGGATGCTTTGGGGGCATGGTTGGTTCTATTATTGCAAATATTTAAAAAAATACTGTGTTTGTTTTAACCCTGTCAGAGGTTCTCCTGCCCCTCGATTCTGCCCTGGTGAAGCCACATTTGTGTGTGTCCAGTTCTGGGCCCCTCAGTTCAAGGAGAACTTCAGGGAACTGCTGGAAGGAGTCCAGCACAGAGCCACAAAGATGCAGAAGGGAATGGAACATCTCCCTTAATAGGAAAAGCTGAGGGAGCTGGGGCTCTTTAGCTTGGAGAAGGTGAGACTGGAGGGTGATCTCATTCATGTTTCTAAACATGTGAAGGGCAAGTATCAGGAGGACAGAGGCAAGCTCTGCACAGTGGTGTCCAGTGACAGGACAAGGGGCAACTGGTGCAAGCTGGAGCAGAGGATGTTGTATGTGAACATCAGGAAAAACCTTTGGACTGTGAGGCTGACAGCCTTGGAGCAGGCTGCCTAGAGAGGTTGTGGAGTCTCCTTCTCTGGAGACATTCAAAACCCACTTGGATGTGTTCCTGTGTGACCTACTCTAGCTGATCCTGCTCTGGCAGGGGAGTTGGACTAGGTGGTCTTTATAGGTCCTTTCCAACCCCTAACATTCAGTGATTCTTATATTCTACAATATCCTCTGCTTGGACAAGTGAGAGAAGAATGTGGAGACTTTAAGAGACTTCTACACTGTGTGCCACTTTTTGGGTAATTACCATATCCACAATCCAATTAAATCCATGAACAACTTTTAATATATACTGTTAAGTATGCTGGGTTGCTACCATGGCACTACTAGTAACAATAAAAACAAATAAAATCCCAAGGGTACTTCAGCTGTATTGCTTTAGAGCTAAGACCAGTTTGCAAAAGGAGTGTAAATTACCCAATCAGTTTGGCAGTGACAAGTAAAGAAGTGCAAATAACTTGGAAATAAACTTTCAGAATAGTGCTCTGGGGTTCCTGGGATGACTGTCTTGGGAACTGTACCTGTCTTGGTTACTGGGCGCTGATGGAGCAGCAGGGAGCAGTGTGTGGCCTGTTCTTCAGGGTACAGGCACAGAGCTGCACGCTGTCAGCAGGTGGCACTGTGAATAAATGCTTTGGTTGAACAGTTACTGGAGTGAAAACGATCCCAGTTTTTGTTCCAAGAATAACAGATGTCCACTAACACACTCCTAGGAGTTTCCTCTGCATATGTTCTTCCATCTGTGTTTGAGAAAAGCATAGTTCTTGTTATCAAACATTATATTTTATGTTGCAAGAGTTTGTTCTACTTAACACGAGTTTGCAATGTAACCCCTCCAATATAAGAAGTACAAACCAAAAAAAAAATTCCAATTCCACTATGAACCATAAATGGTTCACAACACTTTTCACATGCTGGTTCATGAGTGCTCAGTAGGAGCTCTCTAGTCTTTTTTTGTTGTCTATTTGTACATGTGTAGTTTTGTTTGCTTTACAGCCAAGGGTCTCTAAGGCTGCTGAAAATGTCAGTTCTCTGAAGCTGAATTTTCAGCTTATTCACAATCAAGTACAATACAGCCTCTGTGATAGGCCTACCCCTGTAGGAACTGGCATACACTTGCATGTGTGAATGCCATATGTGCATTCATCTGAGCAAAGGATGATCTAGCCAACTCTGGTACTTGTAGAAGTAAAGCTGTATTGTGAGGGGCTGCAGCTACTAAGCACATAGTTTTAGATGGGTCGTGCTGAAACTCATAGTGCTGTACCTTCACTGTTATCAGTACTGAAGTCGTTTAGGACATAGTTAATTGCCAAAGGTCACAAGTTCTGTGTCAGTGTAGGTTTAGCTTACACATGAAAAGATGGTGTTTGTAGTATAGAGCTTTGTCACAAAGGGCTGGAGTGAGAAATGAACACCTGGGAGATTTTGTCTGTAGTAGAAATGACTCCTGAAAGAAAGCTCCTTGAGATTTTAGATCTCACTGCCTCCTCCTGAAGCACTACACACTGCAGAACAATTTCTCTCTCTAATACTCTTATTCTGCATCACTTCTGTAGACATGATTGTGAATTGTTGTCATAGAGTTGTGTCAATAACTAAATCTAATGCTGACAGCCTTTCTTACTTGCCCCTATACATAAGTCAAGGTAGAAAGTACTACAGCTAAGCTTATTAATCTTCCATGCTTTAAAAACCAATAATTGATGAGAAAGCTTCACTCTTGTTGTGGATATGCTTCACACTGGGAAAAGCCAACAAAATGGTAGTTCTCAGTGTCATTTTTATTGACATGGAACAGTGCTGGGTATTTTTAACAAGGGCTTTAAAGATAAATTTACTAAATAAATAAATATCTGTTTTCAGTATGCACCTAATTTTTTTTACCTTCTGATGACATGGTAGTACGGAATGTTTTAGAACACAAGCTGATGCAAATCTCTCAGATGTGATGGTAATCACCCCTTCAGTAACAGAGAAGAATCTGTTGGAATCTGTGTGCTAAGACCTTATTTCTTACAGGAAATTCATATTTTTGAAAAGTAGCTAGCTTGGAATTCAAACCAGGGCCTTGATTGCTCTCATACTACTTTCTTGGTGTTGTCTGGGAGGATGATGAATAGGCCTGGTGTGATTAATTTTTAATAAGAATCTAATTTGGACTGTCTAATTTCCAGCACAGCATATTTTTGGTGGTTTAATCAGGTTTTCAGCTTTTGGATCCCTCTTAGGCATAGACATGAATATTGTAGGCTTTGTGCTGTCAAATCTTATAGCCCATTCTATACATTTTTTCCAGAACATTACATTCATCCAGCCTCTGCTCCCTCATGAAAGACAAACCTGCAACTAGGTCAGATTTTTACACCATTAGACATCATCCTTTCCTCTTGCTGTTGACTGTACACAGTTAAGATGTTTTAAAAAATAATTTCCTTCTGTCAAGTTGAGTACATGGAAATACCTCATTTCATCTGAACTAATTTTCCTACATGACTGAATATTCTAAGTCTGGACAAGCTTCCTCCTAATGAGAAATTGAAAAAATGTATTTGAAGTGATTGTGGAGAATTTGAAGGTGACAGTCAGGAATTTCCTTGAAGATCAAAACCCACCTGCTTTCTTCAACACAGTCTGCTGAAAAGCAGTCTGAGTCTGGATTACTATTCCCCTTTTCCCCACCATTCTATTTTCATGCACCATGTGCCGGCTTTGATGGACTAGATGACCTGAATAACATCCATACCTTCTAAAGCATCAAAAATGGAGTAGAAAATGATGGAGAAAATTATTTCCAGTTAAATGGAAGGAGATAAGGATGATATCCATGAGACCAATGGTTGATAAAATGCAGAACTTCAGAAGCAGGTTGCTGTTGCCTCTTTAACAGCAGTCGCTGGAAAACCTCTTTTTTTGGAAAGGTACTGCAGTAGCAGAGCAGAAGTAGCCTGAGGCATGAACAGGCATGGGAATGGGAGACAGATTGCCTTGGCTGGCTTCATAGAGGTTCTTTCTTACTTTCTGGCTTAGTAGACAATGGGCTGGCACTTTGTACATACAACTAGAGTCAAGGTAGGGTTTGCTTTGACATGGAGGCTGAAGATCAACCAAGCATCTCTCTGAGATGCTGACTTTTAACAACAGTGAACCAGAGAAACTCCTCTACTGTGCAAAGTAATGTCATGTCAGAGGACGATTATTCTCAAGTGGTAAAAAGACTAGGGCATAAATCCTGCTTTGCACATCTAGGTCTGCTGATCTACTTGGAGCTATTTATCCACACTCAGTTTATGTAAGCTAGACCTTCATTGTGATGTTCTATCCCTCAAAGTGACCTATTTTGAAGAAAGATCTTTCACTGAGTTAGTGTGATGCTTGTCCATGAGAAAAATCATAGTCTAAATAATTAATCATGATTTTCTGCTGTAGTTAGTAGGAAGGCTTTTAGCAGTGTGATTCCCAGTGAAGTAAATGACTGGATAGGATGGAGCCAGAAGTCCTTCAAGCCTTGGGAACGTCATTGCTAGAAGAGCTGCACCTCCTCTCCGGATCAGCAGCCTGATGCAGTCACCGCAGAGGCTGCTGTCCAAAAGTCAGGATGATCTGACTGGTGCTCAGCCTTTTCCTGTGTGCTAATTTGTCCTCTTTTGTTCTGTAGTGCTAAGGCTGATGATGACAACTGATTGCTTTTGTCTTTGTTAGCCTGTGTCCTCAGGGTTCTCAAAGCTAGTGTCCAGTTGTTACTGGTGAGCATCAGGCTTGTGCAGAACTAGTTCACCGATTCGTTCAGCATGTGTCTGGCTGAATGGAAAGAATTGCAGCTGCTGTTTGGTGCCACAAAGCATGTGAAGGCAAGAAAGGAGTGATCTGTACTCTGACATGTCTCCCCTTTGAAAGGAAGAGATTTTAAATACTCCATTCTTTTGAATTCCACGAGGAGCTGATAAATGTGTTAGCCTGCATCCTGTGTGTTCTTTAGCTGCATTCTTTGTTAGGGCTCCCCGTGCCAGTGCTGTAAGGAGTTTCATGAGCATCTATTCATTGAATCCTGGGGTTTGTAGTTGCATTCTGCTAAATTACAATTTGTCTTCTAATATTTGTGGATACAGTGCTACTGTATTTGCACCCATTGAGGCTTTATCTACATGCAGAAAACAGCACTAGAGCTGGGTGAGCTCCACAGGCTTCCTCACTGGGGTGTCCTGTTGCTATAGCAGGAACTTAAAGAGCTGCCTGAAAGAGTAGTGCAGCAGTTCGTTTTCCACTGCTGGCTCAGTCCTTGACCTCTAAATCAGTTGCCAATTAATACCACTTCCCTTGGGTTTTCTTTATATCCTTGGTATGTGTGGGTTGGATCACTGCCTTCACACTCCACTTCCCAAACAGCTTCTGATAGCGGTGAGCACCACTGGTGCTCAGGGGATTTGGAGAAGTGGTAGCAGGTCCTCAGTCATGCCATACTTCAGGTAGCTGCTTTTTCCCTCCTACACTTCTGAAGGCTGAGAAATGTTAACTCACTGACTTAAATAGGCTCATCTGCTTTCCTTGCTACGTGTTGTAAAATATGCCATATTTTATGAATAGTTTAAAAAATTCATCTAACTGTAAATCCTTCCTGATTTCCTTCCTTTCTTTCTCAATTTCACTTCTACTAATTGAGGCATCCAAATCTCTGCAGTTTCTGCTTTTGTTATCCAAGTAATAAATAAACTAAAATTTGTTTAGGCTGTGGGAGATAAGATTGTAACATGAAAGAGCTGATATTCAGCTGATGTGTCAGGCCCTTACAGTGACCTAGTTACTCTCTTCCTAATTTTTTTTTTTGTGGTCCTCAAATAAAATGTCTTGAAGCTTGTAAAGTTTAGGTTTGCTTCTTGGGAATGTGAGCTTTATAGGCAAGTTAGATAGTGTAGATGGTTTAGATGGTTACTCTAGTATCTGTTGTTAAAAGATTCCCTAATTATATTGAGTTTTCTCTTCTGTTTGAGAGAAAGGTTTGAGTGACCGTATGCTGTTTACAAGAGTACAAGAATCCAGTAGTTAACCATTGGTGCCATGTTTAAGTCTGACTCACTGTATCCAATTGGGAATGACATTAGCCTCCTAACATTCCCTGCTAAATTAATGTATCAGTTTAACACATGCAAATGCCAAACCAACCTTATTCCAATATTTGTACTTTGGACAGTCAGCTATTAACAGTATGTTCCAGATGGGATTAGCTAAATTTCTCACAGATAAAAACCGATTCTTTAGGAAAGAAAAATGGTCATTTAATTTTTTGGGGGGGAAAAAAAAATCTTTTTTTTTTTTTTTTTTTTTTTTCACTCCTTTGTATAGCTTGTTGGAACCAAACCCCCAAAGATATTTATTGTTGCTTCCAGGAAGCTAGTTTTTTAGAGGCTTTTTAGTTCTGTTTATGGCCCAGAAATGAAGCTGCTGATGTCACTGTATAGAAATGACAGTGGGACCAGGCAAACAGTTCAGATTCATACATTAATAGGATGGTTTGGGTTGGAAGGGACCTTCAAGATTATCCAGTTCCAACCACTCTGCCATGGGCAGGGACACCTTCCACTAGCCCAGGTTGCTCAAGGCCTCGTTCAACCTGGCCTTGAACACCTTCAGGGAGGAGGCATCCACAACCTCGCTGGGCAACCTGTTCAAGTGTCCCATCACCCTCACTGTAAAGAACTGCCTTTTGAATCTGAGACATTTGAGTTTTAGAACATTTTTTTTCTTTATTCTTTCTGTATGAGAATATAGGCATCTTTCTATAATCCTCTAATTCTCTGTAATTTACTTTTGTATTTCACTTTACTAAGGCCACATCTGGGATTTTGTAGAACAGTTAAATTCTGACAAACCATGGGCACTTCTCCATCACTAAGGTTATAGTTTCTATTTGTGATAAACCATTACCCATATATGCCCCAAGAATCTAGGGCAGAGTGTGGAAGAAGCCTCAAGATATGGGTATAATGGCTTGCATTGTTCTCATGGATATCTACAAAGAACTGCATACACAAGAATTGAGGTCTGGACTTCTGTAAATAATACAGAAATAGGTCATACAATGCTGCAGTGACATTCTTACCAAGTATTAGAGTTGACTTTAACAGAGATCTTTCATGGCAAGGCAAGACAAACAATGGAAACAAACTGATACTGAAAGGTACTGGTTTGCAAACCTTTGGTTTTGTTTTTTTATTTTTTATTATTGTTTCATTCTTCCTGTTTCAATCACAGAATCATAGGAAGGCTGTTTCTGTGCCTTGATCTTTAAACACATGCTCACAGAATGTTAGATGTGAAAACTTCTTGCTTGCTATTTCCATTCTAGGGGAATCTCCCCTCACCCCATACACAGTAAAATCAATTGTCAACATGTATCTTTTGGGGAAAAAGACAAATGCTTTCCAGAATGATTCTGTTAATTTAATGTGTTAGCAGTATCTGACAGAACTTTTAAAGAAATCTGGAAACTGGAAGCATTTCTCTGGGGGGGGGGGAAAAGTGAGAAGTGTCTTGTGTAGTGACTTTTCTAAGCCTTTTTGCATATTAATATCCATGATGCTAGGAGATGTTGGTTTTGAGTTGGCTGTTTGGGAGCCTGTGCACTAGAGAGCTGTGTTGGGAGCCCTGTGTTTCACCCTGAACAGCACAGCAGCAGTGAGCGTCTGGACACAGACTGAACATCTGCACTAGCTCAAGGAAACAACAGGCCAGGCACGGAGTGCTTTGTAGATTCATCCAAATGTTTTCATCTGGTACAAAACACAGTCAGGTTCTCCACCAGGTTTTCTCCTTTTCCTGATTTCATGCTGGGTACATCTAAAGAAAGGTTCTGAATTGCCATGTGTTATGAAGAGGTCTTCCTAATACAAATTAAAACCACTGAGAAGAGTTGTTGGAACTGTGGTAGTTTTCTTTATTTCAGATGAAAGAGAAGGGTACTAATTGCATGTCAGGCCCGAGGGGAATGCTGGCATGTTTTAGAAAACCCTTCATTTTGGGGAATAGTGGGAAGTAGCAACTGAAGCATAAACTCTGTGCTTTATTTAGTAAATTTGTGGTATTTGCTTAATATCTGTACATGGCTTCATATTCCCTAGTTTTACTAACAGAGTGTCTGATTGTGAAAAATATTCAGTGGTAGAAAAGATATTGACAGTGCCAGAGTTTTGCTTCATTTTTCCTTCTTCTGGTGCTCTTCATCTACATCTATACCCCTATAAGAAAAGTGCCTTTCCTTAGGTTAGCGATTATCTTTGTTAGTAGTTGTTCAAGATGCAGCATGAAAGTTTAACTTTGCAGTTTCATACACATTAGTAAGTAATAAAATGGATCTCATGAGCTATACAGCATTTCATTCTGCAAATTAGTACCTACCACTATAAAGAAGTTCCTGGACCCATTTAAACAACAGCTTGTTAAATAAAATGACATTTTATCTCTTCTAGTAATTCCTTACTCCTGCTTTTTTGCTTATCTTTGTGCTTGTCAGCACTGTTTATCTTCTACCTTTTTTGGTGTTTACTACTATAATGATGTCATCATGTTATTTTTACTGGTTTCTATTTATGACAGTTTTCATAGTATCAGCCTTTCTTCCCCTCCACAATTAGTGTCTTTCAGTGTAATTCTTTTCCTCCTAGGTTCGTATGATGAAAGACAGTGATCCATCCTGGAAGCCCACTTTCATTGTGAAACCTGATGGAGGGTGCCAGGGGGATGGAATCTACCTCATTAAAGACCCAAGTGACATCAGACTGACAGGAAGCATCCAGAGCCGGCCAGCTGTGGTCCAGGAATATATTTGCAAACCACTGCTTGTTGACAAGCTGAAATTTGATATTCGTCTGTATGTCTTACTGAAATCTTTAGAACCCTTAGAGATTTATATAGCCAAAGATGGACTTTCTAGATTTTGTACAGAGCCCTATCAAGAACCCACTCTGAAAAATTTGCACCAGGTTTTTATGCACTTAACCAACTATTCACTAAATATCCACAGTGGGAATTTCATCCATTCTGACAGTGTGAACACTGGCAGCAAGAGGACTTTTTCAAGCATTCTGTGCAGATTGTCTTCCAGAGGAGCTGATGTCAAAAAACTCTGGTCAGATATAATTTCACTAGTGATTAAAACAATTATTGCACTGACACCAGAACTGAAAGTTTACTATCAGTCTGACATACCAGCAGGAAAGCCTGGGCCAACTTGCTTCCAGGTAGGTTGGGATTTCTGCCAGGAATGCAGTTATTTCTAAGCATGGATTAGGTTTCTGGATGTTTAATTCCTTCTGTGGAAACTTTAGTTATGTTGCTGGTCAATGCTTGGGTGTAGTGCATGCACTGAGTACCATCACCTGAGCTCAGAGCTTAGGTTCTCCTCACAAAGCTGTCTCCTGCCCTATGTTACTGCTAGCCAGAAACATAGATGGAGAATTTTCAATTGGTGTCAATGGTTAGTAGCAATATTCTCTCCAATTTCTATCTTCTAGAAGTTATAACTATGAAGCTTTGCAGCTATGGTGATGATAACTTTAAGACCCACATGCCATAGGTACTAAGAATCCTTGTTTGACAGTTGAAGTATTTAGAGATGGAGGTAGTGTGAAAGCAGCCATTAGTGTTGAAGCCAAAAGGTTTCAGTAATTACTCAGCAATATAGCACATTTCTCAGCTATTTCTCTTGTCCCTCCTGAATGTTGATGTTTGGATGACCATTGCATTCCCTAGTAGAACTGAAGTAACACATTTCTTCTTGTGCACAGATTTTAGGGTTTGATATTCTCCTGATGAAAAACTTGAAGCCCATGTTACTAGAAGTAAATGCAAACCCCAGCATGAGAATAGAACACGAGCAAGAGGTGAGACCTCTCAATATAATAGCAATATTGGAAAGAAATTGTTTAGTTTGTTTTTTAGGTCTTTTTTCTTTGTTTGAAAGATGAAAGCTGTCTGCTAATATGAAACCTGCAAGGTGCTCTGTAATTTTCTGTCTTGAAATCATTGCTAATCTTGTACACTAGAAATATGACTTATTGGAATTGTGAAAGCTCTCCATCATCTTTGTCATAAATACATTTACTCATCATCCCCTGCAGCTGACTTAATTGTGTTTGGGGGATTGCTAATAATTTTCTTTGTGTTTGTATACATAATATAAATGGTAATGTTGACAACAATCCTTTTATAATATTTCAGTTTACTAGAGAAACTTGCCAAAAATTGTTGTAATAATATCCTGAAAATGTTAGAGTATTTGTGTATCCTTTAAGAAGTATTTTGTGATCTATCATTGCATATTTAAAATGTATATGACATGCATGAAGCTTGAGCAAATGTGGAATAAATAATCCTTAGCTCTAGAGTGAATAATTTTATCCTTTTGTAATTGAAAGCTTTCTCCTGGAGTATTTGAAAATGTCCCAAGCCCTGTTGATGAAGAGGTGAAAGTAGCTGTTATCAGAGACACTCTTCGTCTAGTGGACCCTCAGAAAAAAAAGAGGAAAGATATCCAGTAAGTGTGTTGACTGACTTTGCTTTTTGCATCAGTGCCTTGCAGTAGTTGTAGAAGTAAAGCCTTTTTTCCCCAGTTATGTCAGTTTATCCAGGACAATGACTTCCCAGCTGTCTGTGTCACTCCTGTTGCATCCACAATAGTAACTCTTTCAGAAGAGATTGTAGGATATTAATTGGTGGCATGGTACAGAAAGAGTGGAAGGAACCATGCAATTATTCTAGTTCAAAGAACTGAAAGGATTCTCAAACTGGCAGTAAATGAGGCTTTATCAGTTTCCCTGCAATATCTTACTTTTAATTCAGAACTGGTGCAAACAATTTGGTAACTCAGATTTATTTATTTATACTTGAGGCCTTTTTTAAATTCAAAACAGTCATGAGCTGTAAATTTGTGTATTAATTTGCTTGCAAGTCACAAATTACTCTGAATTAACCACCCCATTGGAGCTGAGAAGTATGAATATTGTCTTTAGAAATTGCTTCCTTGATCTATGATAATAAACACAGTTAAATCTGTGATCTAGCAATGAGAGGAACTGCCTGAAGCAGCTTGCACAGAAATGCTTTTGGTAGAATCAGGCTGAGAGAAATAATATCTTCTCTGTTTTGTCCCTAGAAATTCTTGCTTTTAGGCCTGCCTCCATACTAGAGTATTGATTTTGTTCAGAAGAACAAAAAAAAGTGTCTTGGCACTTAGTGGCAACCTTAAATCTGTTATTCATGTTCTATAATGATTTTAAGGGCGAATTTGTTGTCCTTTTGTAGACAGAGTCCCATGAACAAGACACAACTGATAATACTTACAAGTTCTGTATTACTGTAATATTATTATAAGATCAAACTATTCTTTCAGAGACAGTGCCACATGTAGAGGTTGCTGTGGTCAATGTACAGAATGTCCTGCAAAGCAATCTGTACTATGTGTTGCCTGTACTTAACCTTCACCCTTAAGATTATTTCAGTGCATGGAGCTGGAAAAAGATCATTTTTAACCTGTAATTATGTAACTAGTCATGGCTTTTTCTAATGCTGAAGTTATGTCAGGCATTCATTAGCTACATATTAGATAAGGAAAAAATTTATAATGAGAAATAAATTTGTGGGGAATGCCAATGTGCGTGGAACATTCCTTCAGCTGATTCTTCTTCTCTGATGCATTTTGAGTATGAAGTAGTTTATAACAGGATTAGTCGGTGATGAGATAAACCATTGGCTCTTCCCAGCAAGGACATATCAGTGAGGCAGCTTTTTTTCAGGCTAATCTGGTTAACAGAGCATCTTGTTGATGAATATCTGCATGTCTTCACCATGAGTCAATCCTGTTTCTTGCTGCAAAGGGCAATATACTGATAACTTTTTGTGTGGATATGGAGGAACCTGTGTAACAGCTGCCCACATGTCCAGCTGAGATTTACCCCTTCTCCCAGGTACTTTTTACTGATCTGGGCATGGCGCATGGAACTTCTTGAGAGAGACGTGATCTTACTGTAAGCATCAGGTAAAGACCTCACCCTGACCACCTCTGGGGGTTTACATCAAAGTAAAAGCATCTGAGAGAGGAATAGAGCAGCAGTTGCTTTTGCCTTCTTTTTGCTAGCAAAGGTTTTGCAGTGCTTTTACTTTGTGTCCTGCCTCTTGCTCATTTCAGTGCATTTCAACCAGTTCTAATGTGCACTCCCAGGTTACCTCTCCAAACACTTCTACTAGGAACTGACCAGAAATGGCATCATTCCTCTGTAGGACAAAGATAATCACTAAATAATTGACTGAGGATAGAAAGTTGTTTCCCTATTCATTGTAATACTTTTGCTAGTCTAATTGCATCTGGCAGGAGGGAAAGGAAAATTTGGCCTATTAGTAGAAAAACAGTCTGTAAAAGTTCATGTTCTCTGACCAGCAGCAAACATTGTAGACTCTACTTTTGATGCTAATTGAGTAATGGACATTAAGTAAAGTTTTAATGATACATATAACACTGGGTTTGAAAACACAGGGGAAATACTGAGAAATCTCAGCTGCATCTCAGGTAAACATTCTGCTGTGGAGATGGATTTGATTTCCTTCTAATTACCTCCCAAATTAAAATAAATGAAGCATCTAAATGGAAGTGAGTTTTAGAAGTCATCCTGAAGTACTTAATTATCAGGAAAGATTAATAGCTGAATTTAATTTTTTTCTAAGTTCAATTTTCCTCATCTTCATGGAGTTTTGATTATTTTTTCTCCTTCCTTTTGTGTGCTGTTTAATACTGAAATAAAAGTTAAGTTGAGTAGAATCACTTTGTCATGCCCTACACATCTCTTTATTTTTCCAACACAGTTCCACACTTTGCATGTACCAATCACTAGTAATTATCTTGGTACTGCCAATAATTAATCATTGAAAATCTAGAGTGATACAAGTTCAACTGAATGTACTTAAATATACTTAGTGGCTGTTGTTCCACGCTATGATCTTTTCCAAGTTTCAGTTATTTATCCTGACCATAAATACTGAGGTATGTGCTTAATAATTTTGCATGTAATCTGTTCAAACAGAAACTTTAAATGCATACAAAGATTTATTTATTTTTTTATCACTGTTGAGGAAAATCTCATTTTCCAACAGAAGAGGAAATCTCTTCTGTTGTAGAGATGAAGGAAGGCTTTGTGTTACTTTGTGGTGCAAAGAGCATGAGGAATTAAAATGGAATAAAAGGTGACACAGGCACATGTGAGCTTTTTGGGAGCATGAGCAGGGGGTATTGCACAGCACCTGCTTTTCCCTGATGCTATGGAACTGCAGGCAGTAGGTATCTCCTTAGAGAGATTAATGTCCTGCTTTGCTGCATTAATTTCTTTGCTGCTTCCAAATTAGTCCACATTAGTGCAATTGTAGCCAAAGTCTGATGACAGCAGAGTTTCCAAAGTAACTATTAACAGAGAGCTTTGGAGCCAGATACTGCTCTGCAGGGTGAGGATGCATGGCAATGGCTCGGAGCTTGGGAGAATCTGAATGCAGCTCTGCAGGTTACTTGTTAGGCTGCTTTCAAGCTACTCTAACCCAGAGGGTGAGTGGTGTCTGGCTCTGCCCTACCAAGTAGAGCCTGGATAGCCCTTTCTGAAATTAAAGAAGGCAGCTAATCAACGCCATGGTGTCTGCTTTGGTTTACCTTTTTGCTGCTCCTTAAAAATATATATATTAAAAAAATCCATCTTAAAATGCCTGGCTATAAAAAGAGGGTTTCTGCTTTATTTCCTATTGGATCTTTGCAGGAGCTAAAATGTAAAGCTTTTTTTGCCATAGCTTTGGTTCTAGATTAGTTCTCTTTTACTTAGGAATTCTTAATTTAGAACTCAGGTTTCATTCATAAGAAATTAAAGCTTTTAATAAAATAATATGCAAGATTCTAACTGTTTGATTTTGTTTGTGTGGCAGTACTGTTCTCATGGATTTTAAGGCTTCAGTAGGTCATTGCAGTCATCCAGGCTGATGACATGGTGGAACAAACACAATCATGTGTGGCTGAGCTGTTTTCTTGGAAGGATGGAACTTTAAACTCCTCTGTAAATCCATTAATATTATCAGACAAAGCTAACTTTCTTCTAGCAGCACTGGAGAGTGAACACAGGGGGTAGAGATGATCAGCAATCTTGATTTGTGTTCTGAACAATCTGTCACTGCTAATTTCAAAGTTACTGTGCTGTTTTTTTCCAGGTTACTTTAATTTTTTTGTTCAGCAATAGTAGTTGGTTTGAATTTATGCTCTAGTGAAGGCATTCAGTACCAAATTAGCCAGCTGGTCACTGCAGACTGGACAGAGCTTTTCTCCTCGAGTGAGAAATCTAATGTATGAAAAGATGGGGAAATGTAGGGGTTTTTACTTAGCATTTTCAAAGCATGGTGCAGATTAGGGGTGGCACATGTCACTTTGGAGTGGGAAATGGCTGGGAAATGATCACAGTGTGTGTTTCTTTTCAAGTCTGAAATAGGCAAAGTAGTCAGAAAGCTTGTCTGTGCCTGAATTAGAGTGAGACTCTTGTTATGTAGTAGTGTAAGGCAAGGGGCTGCTCTGTGCTCCACAACGTTTCCACCATGAAACTTGTATAAGTCTGGTATTAAATTTGCTCTGGATTTGCTTCTTGCAGCAGAGGTTCTGTTTACAGCCTACTGAAGGTGGGAGAAGACTGCAGCTAAAGGAAATTTGCACAGTTAAATGAATGGTCTAATGACACCGAACAGTTAAAGTAAATCAACGTTACTTATGTAAACAGCAGTTTAATTAAGATAATCACTGATGCAAATCATTGTTGATACTGTGACTCCCAACAGAAAATCCATTTCAAAAGGCTTCACAAACTTCTACTATTTTGTACCTAATTTTGAATCTTTATGGTAGTAAAATGTTTTTGTTTCAGTGTTTGTTCAATTATTAACAATTTATTCTTTTTAAAATTGCATTGGCTTTGAGGAGCAAAAAGGAGCCTCAGTCTTGTACACAAACACTGCACCTTCTACACTGGATGTTAGATGTAAACTGTTTGACTGGTGGTGTAATTGCAAGCCATGAGTATCACTTGGAGCATTTATATCCTCTCATCAATGCTAACGACCTGCTTTCCTGTCCTGTGAAAAATATTTGTGCCTTACTTTATTAATGCTAATTAATCTAGCGATAAGAAGAAGCTTCTTTATGGTTTTGTTGCTATTTATTCTCTGTATGATCTCTTGCATTTACATGCCTAGCTTCTTAACATATCTCGAGACAGAAGAGAAAGCATTTTATTGTTTTGACAAAGAAAGGACAGTGTTGTGACGTGCTTGCCATTAGAATTATGAGTTGCTCATGAAATAAAATGTGCTTTTTCACTTGCTAGAGATGATGAAGGTGCAGCGCCTTAAGTTGTCGAATGACTTATTCAGCACTAAAATAGGCATGGACAGAAGAAAGAATTGAAACATTTTGGAAATGAAATATAATTCAATTTTTGGCCATTCCAAAAGCAATCAATTCATTATGCCCACAAAAATGAGTGTTTTAGTTTTATTACCTTTTTCAGCATTGCTGTTTCATTGCTTATTTCTATTTTCTTGGGTGCTGTTCTCTGTACATCCCACTCCATTTCAATTCAGCCTTGAAATTTTTTTTGTGCTGTTCTGATTATTTTTCCTTCTTTTTTTGAGCTATGTCAGCTACAATTCTCCTTGCTGGATTCTGTGGCTCTAGCATATGTCAAATATGATTAACTAATTTTCTGAGCAGGAGGAACCCCAATGTGGTCTCTCTCAAATTTTTTGCAAGATCAGGATGCAAACACTGTCTAATGTCACTCTCTTCAGAGAGCACCCTCTAAATATTAATGAATGTCAGTTTGACTTTTTTCTTTCAGTCTTATGTAGTTAACAAGAAATTCCAGTCAAGATTTTGGAGAAGTTATAACAAAAAAGGTCTTCTTGCACAAAACAAGGTGGTTCATTATTTCTGCTGGGAAGATTACACATTTTTCTCACTTTAAATGATTTCTTTTTCAGTTATGGGACAAAATAATTTCTAGGAGGAGAATATGTGATCTGTATTAAAAGCAAACTTAATTTCTGGGCATTCTACTAATGTACTTTCTACTTTAAATGTAACTTAGATTGAAGTGGCAGATTCTTTAGGAGATGTCTCCTGCTGGTGATGGAGTGGTCTAACCTGGTCCACTAAATGCAAGAGGACTGTGAGTCTTCACTTAAACAGGCCTCTCAGGGATGTTTCTCTTTTGTGGGTTTCAAGGACATTTTGCAATTCCTAATGCTATTATTAATTTCTTGTTACTGAGTCGAGGAGGAATTTTGTATTTCCTTAACAAAGGAGGTTGAAAACTCAGGAAATCACCTGTGCAGCTCTATTCCATTTATTTTCCTGATTTTTTTTTTTTAAATTCAGTTTCCAAACCTCCCCTGATGTTTGTGTCACGTTTAATAGAAGTATGAAAATATAAAGGCATGAAAATACACTGTGCAAAGATGTCTCAAGAGTATGATTCTCCTAGATTTTGATGATTATAAAGTCATTCTTGCAATTGATAACTGTGTTCATCTCACTATACATATTCTAAGGTTATGATTGTGTGACAGGAGTGGTTTAAGAGGGTCAGAAACTCAGTGCACAAATATATGGAGAGGCTGAAAGGGAGAATACTGGTGTTGCAGCTATCACTGAACAGAAAATAATGATTATTTCTCAGTGATGTTGTAATGTTTCTTAAGTTCCACTCCTGTGAGTAGCTGTATTGTGTTCCACAGGGATTCATTGCTCAGCCTTGTCAGTGCTTTTTGCATTAGATGGGATGACTTCAGTGCTTATAAAAGGGAGCATGTAATAAACCTAGCTAGAGCAGTATCACTATTTTGGTTCCCATTTGCTAATTGACTTTATGAGCTGGCAGCCAGAGCTTTAGGTTGATTCCTGTATCCTTTTTGCTATCACTTGGCAGTCTGGTCAGGTTTTCAGCTATTCAAATGTTTCTCGATCACCACCTCTTCATTCCAAGCCTTATTTCTGCCTGAGAGTGTATAAACTCATGTGTAGCTTTCTTGAGATTGATCTCTCTACTCTGGTTCATTTTGGAGGCTGAGACAATTTTTTTTCTCCATCAGTCAGAATGACCCAGGATTCATATTCAGGATCATTCTGCCAAAGCCCTTTGAAAGCACATTGGATTAGACACTTTCTCTTTCCTAGAGGGATTTTTGTTTATTCCTTCATCAGGCAATCTGCCAGCTTCAGTATCAATTCTTGTCTGTTACATTAGCCCATGTGGCTTTTGATGAGTTAGACATGTGAGGGGAGACTTTTAAATGTGATGTTTGTCAATGTTACTTCAGTTCAGATTAGTGAAATGTTAACTTTATTTTTCTGTAGTTGGAGAGTATTTATTTCTACTGCTATTTCTCATCCTGCTCAAGAAGAACTAGCTTCAACTACTCTGTTCAGTTTTGTGAAGCAAATGTTACAGATGCCTTGATCTTTGCTCCCTGTTCTCACTTTCCAATTATTTGTCTGCTTCATCCTTAGGAGCTTTTAACCTTTCTCCTATTGATTAGGACAGGTCCCATTGGAATTACAAGGTGAGATGTTCTTCCCTGAAAGGAAGGGGAAGAGCTGGTAGTGTTTGACTCAGGATAGTTCTACATTGATTTTAAGAACCAGTTAAAAGAAAGCACCATAGGAGTGTTTACTACAACAGAAAAAACAACAGTCAAAAAATTTGAATGTGCTGTGGCAGCATTCCTAATGTGGAAAAGAGAATACAATCTACTAATAGAAAGGAAGTCAGATATTTTTGTTTACATGTGGCTCTATTTCATACCTAATCTGAAATGTTTTAATTGACTAAAAATGCTTAAATGCATGTGCAATAGTAATATTTCTTCAAAAATAGCTAAACTCATGTTGCTAGCATAGATACAGTAGGAATTCAGTAATTCACTTCAATGTTTTTCTCTATCAAACCATTACAGGAAAAGTTGATTTTGGGAAAATAACTCCGGAATAGAACATAAAAGATGCAATTTCTGTTCCTGATTCAGTCAATTTACTCAGTGACCTTTAGACAAAACATTTTCCTTCTGCTACCATTTTCATTCTGCAGAGAGAGAGGATGATGCCCTTCCATGCACTGCCAGTCCTTCTAAATAATAGTGTGCAGGACATGGCCTGTTATTGTGCTTAGTGGTACATGAGGTCAGTTTATGTATTGTTGCTGCATAAAAATATTACAGAAAAGCTTCAGATTTCTGCTCTCAGAAGATTCTAGGTCCAATTCTACACAGAATATCTCTGGTGGTTACTACGGTTTGTGAAGCATTCTTGGACTTGAACATCTCTCTTATGAAGAAAGACTGAGAGACCTGGGGCTGTTTGGTCTTGAGAGAAGTCTGAGGGGGAAACTTATTAATACCTGAGGGATGGGTAACAGGATGAAGATTCCAGCCTCCTTTGGGTAGTGCCCAGTCATAGGACAAGGAACAATGGCTAAACACAGGAAGTTCCACCTCAACTAAAGGAAAAACTTTTTGCTATGAGGGTGACAGAGCCATGGAGCAGACTGGCTGGAGAGGTTGTGGAGCCTCCTTCTACAGAGACTTTGAAATCCTGCCTGGATGTGTTCCTGTGTGGCCTGCTTTAGGTGATCCTGCTTTGGCAGGGGGGTTCGACTTTCAACCCCTAATATTCTATGATTCTTCACATTTTGCCAGCCTGGTTGTCATCGGTGATCTCTGTCTTTTACTTTCTCCCAGACAGAGTGCTTTCTGTACAATGTCATCACTTGGTGCATGGTGTGCTATTTGAATATTCAGGATGTTTGAGTTTTAAAAAAGGGTTCTGAAGGTTATTCTTCAATGATGTTACATTCATCTTCTCATTTTTATGGTCCTTTGCTAATAAAATGGAGAACTTACAGACTATCATTGGAACACACACAAACACAGCACTAAATAACCCCATGCTTGACAACAGGTTAATTTATGATTATTCCCATTTTAACCTTCACTACTGCATAAAATGCTGTTATTCATAACCCAGTTTTGCAAGTTGGTCTGTCTTTGCTCACATCTTGTATTCTAAGCACTATCATCTTGAAGGTAAAGACTGTATTTTAACTTGCACATAAAGAGTTGATTCAGTGCTATTTTGAGTCTCTTGAAATGACCCCATATTGAGGGACAGCTGGAAGTGCTTAGAGTATACTAAGCAAGCAAGCTGATGACAGGCCCAGTTCATTAAAACTTTTTAATGGACAAGAATTGATATGGATTGCAGAATTTTAAAAGGCTTCATTTTCAGCACTGTGGAATTAATTGGTCCAAACCCATACCATGCTTTGGCAGTAATTGGTGTGCTGCAGTGCCCCTAGCTCCAGTGTGAGCTGGAGTCTGGTTTTCTGTTATCAGATTGAGAATGGTGACTAGTTTGTCCAATTAGATTTCAATTACAATGTTTTGAGATGCAGCTAATCTAATTACATCTTTATTGACATCTCTTTTCTCTTCTTTTTTGTTCTTTAAAATTTCTAGTGAGTAGAGGAAGGATTGGAAATAAACAGAGCAATGTGACCTGTCAAGAGCATTTCCACGAAATGTGAACTTCCCAAACACTCAAACTGTGCTGTAGCAAATACATCTTGTAGGTATTCACAATGAAGTTGATCATTAAGAAATCTTTTTGCTTTCTTTTCTCTTAAGATGATTTTTAAATGGAAAGAAAACCTTTGTGATAAAATACTGAGACAAGGAAGATTTTAGCAGAATATGTCACTTCCCTCTAGTCTTTGTAGTGCAGCCACAAAAGTTGCTGTAATCTTCAAGGTTTGCTCAAGAAGAAGGGAGGTCAGGAATGAGGCGGGGTGGCTGCTTAGTCTACTTCCAAATGGCATAGAAATGAATGTGGAGGCAGTAGGTCTAAACACATATTTGAAATCAGTTATGTGATTAGAGAGTATAACTGAGTCCTAATGGTAATGGAACCTGGCTTGAGGTGTGCTGTATTTTGCATCCCTCATAACCAGCAGTGACTGTGGCAAGAGGAGCCCTAGTGACTTCTCCGGGCTGTAATGGCTCCAAGCCTGGTAGGAAAGCTCTTCAAGCCTCATTCTGTAACTGACAGCATGGATGCTGGTCTGTGCTGCTGCTTAGACTGAAATCTAACTAAGTAAGCTTCTTTTGTGTTGTTTTGTTTTGTTGGTTTTTTTTAAACATAAACTCATCCCTGGGAGCTTTGCTGCATATAGATGTTTGTTGTATCCTGGCACGGCTCATGGCAAGCTTCAGCTGAAACCAATGAAAATTCAGCTTAAGCATTGTCAGAAACTTGCTCAGGTTACATTGGATAGAATATAAAACAAATAGCAATTTTTACTTTATCCATGAAGTACTTAAGTGCATACTTAAGTGTTTTGTGGACTTTGCTCTCTGTACCTTTGAGAGAGTGAGCTTACTGCAGTCCTTACTGCCATTCACCTTTTCCTTCTACCTTGGAGGAAATCTGGCTTGCAAAAATAATATGGTAGAGAGGTTCTTGATGTTGTTAGATGTTGTTTCTACCACTCAAGGCTTCTCATATGAAGCCTTCAAGGCTGACACCTCTTCAGCCTGAAAAGGGTTAGTGTTCTTGTGTTGAACAAGGGCTTAATTTCCAACTGATTTTCAGTACTTGGCTCAGGTTGTTTTGGGCTTCTGTGCTTCAGTGATTTAGGCATCCATCCAGCACTGAAAGTGCACTATGTTTAGTCAGAGTGTTAATCTGGACCAACTCTTACTTTGAAAAACTGTCATGTAGGAGAGGTTAAACAAATACATTTATTTAGCCAAATCCACTGAAGAGAGTCCGAGGGCAGAGGGGAGCACACCTCAGTGTTCATCTAACCACAAAACAGGCTCTTCAGGAGCACTCCACTAACTTTCTGCTTACAAAATTGTTTTAATTGAAATCTAATTTGGTCCTCATATAAGGAAAGAAAATAAGTTTATTCTGTCTTCTGCACTCATCCCCCAAGTGCCATCTCCTTTCTCTCTACTAGACTGTGTTAATCACAGCCTGTCTAGTGCAAAGAAAAGGAGGAAAATGAGCCTTTGTTAAGGAAACAGCTTCGTTTTACATACATTTTTAAGAGAGAGTGCTGCATCTCCTTTCTTTGGATTTGCTATAATTTCCTCTTTACTTTTCAGTACAGGAAAACCATTGTATTTTGAAGTGAAACCCACTTTTTTTTCTCTTCTCTCTCAAAGTATGGGGCAGAGGCAGCATCTGTGTGCCTTGTCTGTCCAAGTGGCTTCACTGAATTTGCATGTTCACACAGGGAAGGTGATTAGTAGTTAGGCTTGAGTGCAAATTGGTTTTTTCCTGGCACTTCAATATGCTAATCATTGGAGCTGAGTTTCTGCTATCAGCAGAATAATCTTTGCCTCCACTTAGCCTGTAGCTTGCAAACGTAATCTAGGTGTTGGGTGGGAACTCGCCTTCCTGCAGGAGCAGTGCTTCAGCTGCACTCTTCACCATACAGCTTTTTCATGGCTTTTGTATATGTCAGTTTTCATTATTATCCTGTAGTTAAATAACTCATGAATAAATTCTAATTTTCAGAATGTTGACTTAATTCCTTTGTCTAAATGTAAGGATATTTGGTCATTATCTGATAAGAGATCTCTAGAGTCATTCAAAACCCACCTTGATGCAGTCCTGTGCAGCCTGCTTTAGGTGAACCTGCTCTGGCAGGGGCATTGGACTAGGTGGTCTCCAGAGGTCCCGTCCAACCCCTGTAATTCTGTGATGTAATTAGAAATTATTTCCCCTTTACCTTCTTGAATGTTTGTTTGTGCTGCACAGAAGCAACTCTGCTTTTAAATTAATTTTTCCAGTTGGTATGTAACATGAACTCTGATTTTAATGTTTAATGTGATTTACATTTAACATAAACTCAAATTTAAAGCTTCTCATCTTTGTAATCTTTCTGCTAATGAATCACAGCAGGTAATTTTCATACAATAAATGCACAAGTGTTTGCTATAAATATAAATGGTCATGCATACACTCTTGAGTATTTATACATCATGCCTATGTGTGGCTTGTACAAGGTATAAAACTCTCTTCTTTCATACCAGTCTCCTTGCCATCTTTACAATCTGTCTGTTGTGTGCAACCTAAAACTACGACCAGCTGTGATGGTTTTGATTGCATGGAATCTGTGAAGTGAGCTCAGAATGCTTTGTCTTGGTTTCCAGTTATATCTCTGTAAATTCTCCATGTGGCTGCAGAGTCGCAGTAGGTACTTGATGTTCTCTCAGCCCACGAACAAATTGATTTAGAAAAATAAGATTTCCTGCAACCAAGATGATGTTGTAACAAATCGATCAGGCAAGGGCATGCTGAGGTGCATCACCTTACTAATAAAAAAACCAAATAATTTCTGTGGAGTAGGGCTTCTGGGCCACATAATGGTGTTTTATTAAGGTAACAGTAAAATGGAATAAATGAGTGCATAGGCATGGATTATATCACTGGGTCACTGGAAAGCTCTTGGCATGCACATTCCTTCTTAAGAATTATTTATTTGCAATGTACTTAGATGTCACAGTTAAGAATGGGAAAACTCATAGCAAATAATGGTCAGTCTTGGTGCAGCTGTAAATTATAGAGCAGATTTAATCATTTAATTACCCTGTGTCACTGTAACAGTTCATTTATGTATTTTTGTTTGATGCAAATCATTAATTCCCTGTACTGTAGGATGAAAGCTCAAGTTTGGTACTGTTAGTCCGAACAAAATACACTCTGTCCTTTGTTGATGCTGGACTGCAGTAATTGACAGGAAGGCTGCAATTAGGGAGACCTTATTGCAGTATTCAAGTACTTGAAGGGGCCTATAAAAAAGACAAGGCAAGGGGTGATTGGTTTAATCTGAAAGAAGGAGATTTAGACTAGATAGAAGAAGATTTTTACACTGAGGGTTGTTAGACATTGCCACAGGTTGCTGAGAGAGGTGGTAGATACCCCATCCCTGGAATGATTCCAGGGCATCGTTCTGAGCAACCTGCTCTAGTTGCAGATGTCCCTGCTGACTGCAGGGGAGCTGGGCTAGGTGACCTTTAAAGGGCCCTTCCAATCCAAACCATTCTGTGATAGTACTTTCCAAGGACTGCCAAGCGTGTCTCAACCAGCCCTTTGCACTGACTCAGATCCATAGTTTGGGGTAAGCAGTAAAAAAGTCAGCAGAATTGTAGCATTAGTTGGAATTTTAATGGCAGATATTTCTTTTCCTCCATGCTTTTAAAGATACTTCTAAATACTAAAAAAATGAGATAATACTGTTTGAGTGAGGCTATCATATTCTTTTCAGTGTTTCTTTTTCCTAGCAATATACTTACTTTTCAAGACTTTTTTTCTTTCTTTCAGTCTTTCTTTTTTTTTTTTTTCCCTCTCCTCAGTTGTAACTATAGGGTAAATAAAAGCATTTATTTTGCTAGTATTTGGCCTTAAATAGACATGGTATGAGAAGTGAAGGAAAAATGTAGATTATTTCTCATTGTTTTTTTGCAGGAGTTTTATTATTTTCATCAGCTCCAGGCCATCAGAAAGTCATGTGTTCTCAGATCCCACACATAAAGTGTATGAATATTGGATCATAACCATATCCAAGAACTGTTTGCTTTTTCCCCTGTTTATAGTCACAAACCAATGGCAAGAGAGTGGAAAGCAGTTTTTCAAGGGACAGCAAAATGAAGTGCTTGGGATTTTGCCTTGACTTGTGCACAGTCATTGAGCAGAAAAATAACATTTTCCCTCTTATAGATATCCTTCAGGTGTCAATTCTGCAGGATCCCAGTTTTATTACATCAATCACAAGCAGCTTAAGGCTTCCAAAAACATAGCCACAGACAGATGTTGAGCCTGTCTAGGGATTAGAAATATCCTCTTCCATTAAGTATAAATTAACTTAATCACCAGGTATGAAAGATAAGCAGCATAAACATCATTCCCTGAAGCTTTCATTAAAATTAAAATTCTATTTTAAACTAGGCTCATACTTTCTATGACTTGATCCCCCTTCAAAGAGATTATATCTGCTGTAAATTTTAACAGTGACAGAGTGACAGAAATTAATGTATTGGGGGCAGTGATATTCTCTATCATTTAACTTCTGCTGCTAGTCATCTTTTAGCAGGAGTGATGATTGGCTTATTTTTAAGTAATAATTGGTCTCTAGTCTCTGAAAAAATTAGAAAGCAATGAAACTGCCGGGCACCCACTTGCCACAAAATGAAAGCCTAAAGCCACATGACTTAGTAGCAGTGTAATCATCAGGAGTGTTACTTTGTGTATGTAGAATTCACCTGCTTTAATAGGAGGATTACTGCTGATAAAATGCAATTGCACTGATGCTTTCTAGTCCATTGGATGACAGAGTAAAGCTCCTTTTCTACCCTGGCATAATCATGGCTGCTTTCTAAGAATCATTTCCACATGGGAAGAAATGCCATGGGGTTTACTTTTTTTTCCCCGCCCCCTCTTCTACTGTAAGACACTTGGTGGTCTAATTTAATGTTGGTTTCAATATATTATCAGGCTTTACAGCTGGTTTGCCTTTGCAGTATCCTGTATTACTATTTTTAAGGCAGGCTTTTCTAAAGAATCAAGGGAAAGTGGAGAAACAATAAGTACGTTAAAAGCAAGTACTGAACACAAATAAATCTACTAGGAATAATAAAAGCTACCTCCACAAAAAAATAAAGTGTTGGGGACCATATTTAATAATCTTTGTTCTCTAATAATTTTTTGCTACAGTGGAACAAAGTCTTTCGATGCAGGTTTGGCATTGCTGATACATTATTTCATTATAGTAATGCCATGTTTTCTGCAGCACTCGAATAGGTGACAGGTAATAGCAATAAGCATTCACTGCTTCTTTTACATTAAAGTAGTAAATCTTTGGCTAATGCAGACTGATACTGTCATTATTCTTAAAAAAAAAGAAAACTGGAATTAAAGAATCTCAATTATTAAGAAATAACTTTTTTTCCCCAGTACATTGCACCTGAGACTCCTTAAATGCATTTCTTCACTTTAGTGATTAAAACTATGTATTAGGGAGTGCTATAGAAATACAAACAGACCTCAAGTGCAGCTGTTGCATCCATCTGGAAGTTCATCCCAGCTGTGCAGTGTCTGCTTTGTATCTCTAAAGGATGTCTCTTCCCTCTGATGTGCTGCTGTATTGATTCCTGGCATCACCTAGTAAGGTAAGAGTGTAATGCAACTGCATTTAATCACAGTACCACTAGTGAACACTTAGAGTATCACTGGTGTAGCCTTAACAGCATATTTTTTCCCAGACAAGGAAAAAGATGTGTGTGACAGCACATTAGATTGTCTTAGGTTTTGAGTTTGAAGTGGATGCTTTAGTTTTCTCTGCCTAAGACATGAAAATGTCAGTAGTATTCTCATCCATTTCCTTGTGTCCTTGATGTGAAGCAAGTCAGGATCCATATCTTGGAAACACTCAACAGTGTGTGGAGGCAGCAAACTTTCAGAGTCTTCCATTTTCTTCCAAAAGCTATTTAATCTTTAATGAGAAGTGTTCATTTTTATAATAAATGCACCCAGTCTGCAGAGGCAGTGAACCCTTCTCAGAAAGGGGACTGATGTCTGTGGAGCCTACAGAGCATGATCTGTGTAAACAGATAGCACTTGTGGGACAGAAAATGGAAAGCCTGAACTAGCAGATGCTGTGTGTGAGAGCTGCTGTGATTGTTGTTGATGAACTGCAGGGGCTTTGATTGAACTTTTTCAAGAATCTGATTAACTATTTTGGTTTTGTTAAGTGAAAAGCAAGGCTATGAGGTACATTTTTAATTTAGCCTTGGATTCACCTAGAACTTGCTTGCCAACTCTTAGACACAAACTTGCTGTGTGTCTTTCACCCTTCCAGAGTGAATGCAATGGTAGGCCTCCAAGGTGCAGGCAAAGTTAGGCATGGTCATGCTTCTTATGGTAAGGTTAAATATCTATGGATCTATGGCCTTGAAGATGCAAAGTTAGACATATCATGCTCATGATAAGGTTAAAATCTAAGTGAGGAGATTTAACTATTTCTTTAACCAAGATACTGTTTCAGGTTTGGTTTTGGTTTGTTTTTTTTTTTTTTCTTTTTCTTCCTTAGATAGATGGAAATTCTAATTGCTTTCAGTGCTTTCTTCCAAAAGACAGGACAGCTGCTGCATTTTCAGAATGTATTTTGTATGATGTGAAGTTAGTTGTCTGCCAAAAACATGCTGATTACCAATCCTGATTTTTAATGTGATTGATTCTGCTCGTTGAAATGTGGACTCTTTATCGTGGTTGCTTTGGCTGCCTCAAAGCATTCTTGAAGTGTCGAATAAACTATATGTAAGAGCAATAATATTTCTAACATAACTTCAATAATGCCTTACTCTGCGAGGTTTAATATTCGTTTAATGCTTTTATCTTTGTGCAACTTCATTCTTTTTTTGAAAGGAGGGATGCTTGTGCTGTTGACATTTTTTATTTTGCCAGAAGGTGAAGAGGAGATGAATATTCAGGTTCTTCAAATGAAACTCACAAGTGGCCAGTGCAAAACAGAAGATGCTGATTGTTCACAAAACATGCAGTCAGACTATGAAACTCCTTCCTGTTGCATACTATGAGTGCTGGAAGCCTGTGTGTTAGCAAAAGTAATGGGATTAGTTCATAAAGGAAAATCCCTGAATGGTTGATAAGGCAGAGGCACTGCTCTGGCTTTGACTGTTTCCTAAATGAACTGTTTTGTTGAATGAGCACACAAATGTGTTTCATACCTGCTCACTCCAGTAACAATCACTTATCTGTTTCTTGGGAGGTCCATACGCTGTGGTGATAAATGGGTGGATAGATAGATTTGTCATGCAAAATAGTCTCTGCTTTTAACTATGTTAAGGGAGTCTTGCTTTGAGAATAGAGGCTCAGCTGAGGGAATAATTACAGCTTCAGAATCCAGAACATAATATTTTCTTTTATTATGTAAGCAGTTGTTGGCTGATACCAAAATTGCTTAATTTATACTTCTAGCAATGCCCTAAATCTTAAATATATCAAGTGAGCATTCTTGGAAATATTAATATTGCAGTTCTTACCCAATTTTACTCTGAACTTGACACCTACAAGTATAAAAATGCTGCAAATTTTGAAGCCTTTAATTAGCAGTTGCAAATTTGTTTGTCCCCTAGCAACTTCTATTTGCATAAAGATTAAGGCCAGTCAGAATGAAAGGGATAAAACATAGATGGAGGAAACATTAATAAATTAGTAATCATGTATAAAAGATAAGTAGCCTTAGATGTCATTTCTATAAGCTTTATTAAAACTGAAATTCTTTTTTTTAAAGATGCACTTAGTATTTTCTCCACAGTTGATCATTTCTAGAAAGAGATCTGTCATGAGCTACAGAATAAGAGAAATTAATGTATTGAGGTCAGACATTAGTATGTAAATTGAGCTTTGCTTTTATTCTGTATGGCAACAGAAGCATTACCTTATATTTGACCTTTCATTCATTTAGCCTGACTCAGCTGTGTCAGTCAAAACAATTAATTCTAAGGAGCAGCTTTAAAGTGTGGATTCAGCTTCCTTCTCCTCCCCTCTCGTGTTGGAAATCCCAAGAGAAAGGAGCTAATGGAGGGAACTTGTGCACACTTCTCTTCCTGGAGATTTGCTGCAGCATTTTGTGCTCTCTGATCCCTTCTCTACAGCCCTGCTGCAGGGTTCACAGACACTTCACAAGGTTTTCATGCAGACTACAGCCAAGGCTGAGAGCCCTGTGTGTTGTACCCACTCCTGAGGTGAAGTCCTGAACTTAAGGATATATAATATATTTCTTGAAGTGACCTTCTGGAGTAAGAAAGAACTGGATGGTACATAAGCACAGGAGTTTTTAGTGACACATTGAATCTGACAAAGTAGCACTACAAAAATGTGTAATTCTGTACTTTCTAACTGACTGGTTTATGGTAGAAATGGAGGTGAAAATCCCCCTTGTATTTCCATTGTTGCTGGACTTTGAGCTGTGTTTCTGTTGTTTGGAACTGTACTGGCAGTGCTTGCAGCAGCCCATGGTTTCCTGACCCCCGGAGAGTTATGTCATCAGGCTCACCCTTATGGTGTGGCAATGGCAGATGGCAGTGAAACACAGCAGAAAAGGCATCAGTGCGTTGCAAGTGAGTGTAATTTATCTAGTGCTAGGGCAAAAAAATCTGTTGTGCTCTGTTTCTTTGCAAAACTGTGCAGATCATGATAAACTTCTGTTTTTATAGACCCCAAGCCTGGCTGTAATATACCCAGCGAGGCAGTTTTTCTTAATTAGTTCTGTTGAGACCACGGTGAGATTGGGTGCATATAAGTGTGTTGAATAGATCTCCAGAAAATAAACTTTTATTGAAGTACTGATAGTGGTAGCAGTGGAAAATTGCACTTGACAATATAGTCAGTGTAAGTGCTTGCAGTTAAGGTGAGCATGCGAAAGAGCAATGCACCAATTCCATTTTACAGGACAAATTCTTGTGCAGGTTTGCTCCAGAAAGTCTTGGGTTTATTAAAAGCATGAAGTATACTTTGGATTAGCAAATTAGTTAAGATCTAGTGCATTAGAATCACAGAATGTTAGTGGTTGGAATGGATCTTGAAAGATCATGTAGTCCAACCCCACTGCCAGAGCAGGATCAGCTAGAGTAGGTCACACAGGAATGCATCCAGGTGGGTTTGGTATGTCTCCAGAGAAGGAGACTCCACAACCTCTCTGGGCAGCCTGCTCCAGGGCTCTGTCATCCTCAGAGTCATAAAATTTTTCTGGATGTTCACATGGATCCTCCTATGCTCCAGCTTGCACCTATTTCCCCTTGTCCTATCATCGGACATCACTGAGCAGAGCCTGGCTCCGTCCTCCCAGCACTGCCCTTCACATCTTTATAAACCTGAACAAGGTCTCCTCTCCTCCAACCTAAAGGAGCCCCAGCTCCCTCAGCCTTTCTTCACAAGGGAGATATTCCATTCTCTTCAGTGTCTTGGTGGCTCTGTGCTGGACTCTTTCCAGCAGTTCCCTGAGGTCCTTCTTGAACTGAGGGGCCCAGAACTGGATACAGTATTCCACAGAACTGGATACAGTATTCCAGATGTGGCCTCACCAGGGCAGAGTAGAGGGGCAGGAGTGCCTCTCTCGACCTGCTAACCACCCCCTTTCTAATCCACTTCACGATGCCACTGGCCGCCTTGGCCACAAGGGCACATTGCTGGCTCATGATCATTCTTCCGCCAGGTCCTTTTTCCCATAACTGCTCTCCAAAAGACAGCCCCCAGCCTGTCCTGCTTGATGGTGTTCTTTCCCAGAAAAAAGAATGAAACCTAAGAAAAAAAAAAATTTTTTTTTGGGGGGGGAGCAAAGGAACGAAAACAAACTTTAAAAAGCAATAACTTAAAAAAGCAAATTAAGTAGTATATTCTTTTTCTTTTTTCCCTACTTAATGGAAGTACAAGATTTGGCAGTAAGGATTAGAATTAAGTTTTCTTGTTCAGATTTATACATTTGGAAAGTCTATAAAATATTCATACTGAAAGGAATGAGACATGCAATTGCATGCAAAGGAAAAAGCTGGGTTTATTTTAAAAGTACTTTTCTAATATGAGCTGTGGTTTTTAAGAGCTGTTTCAGTAAAAGTTTAAAATGGGAAGCTGATTTTGAGTTTTTATCCATTGCCTCAGAGGAGCTGTAGGCCTTTCTCCATAGAAAGGAGGAGAAGAAGGAAATTCCAGGTGGAAATTTAGAGCTTAAGCTTTATTACATTCAACAGTATTTTTTTCTTTGACCACAACATGTTTGTTTTTTCTACAAGCACAATTTTCTATGACCCTAATAAAAATCAAACAGTCTTGTGTAATCATTTGACTGTTTCCATTTCCCCCTCAATTAGGGAGATACTTTTTCTGTGGCTCCCTGTAGTAACGTGTCCAGAGTGTTTGTCTACCACTATGATCTGCATGTTCTTTTCATGACCATTTCCCATTTCTCATGGGGAGGGGATTCTAAAATGAAAGGCCAAAAAAAGCCTCTTTTAAACTACTGTAGTTCCTCAGAAGTTCCAATGCCTAGTGCTTCAGCAGGAGACAGGTATGGATTTGTGGAGGAAGTACAGATTTTCAGATGGTGACTGTGCTGAAAGCTGTTGTTCCACAAGTCAGACTGCTGTTTCAGTGACACAAAGTGGATGGACACCACTCCAGCCTCAGCACAGGCACCAAAGAGCACTAGAGCTATAATTAATTCCTCTGAAGCTGATCCCTTTAACAGTTTTTCTGCAAAAAAACGAAATCTAATGAAATTTCCTCAGCTCTGCATGCATCTTTTAAAGTAAAGCTTTATTTTTTTTTTTTTAACTGACAACATTAATGATGAATGAATAATGTACAATCCAAACCACTCTTGAATTTAGAATAGGAAAGGGTTGGAGGCTTCCAGGCATCATTAAAACAAGAGTTATGTTAGGAACCACACAACCTTCTCTCCTACTGAGTACAAGGGCTCACATTTGGTCAAAGTCTGGTTCAACTGGCTGAAGATTGGAATTTTTCAATTAATGAAGAGGCTATTAAAGATTAAAAATAGAAGCCTACATGCTTCTTGTTTCTTGGCTGTACACACTCGCTCTTTTGGCAGCCAGAGGGTACTCAATGAGAGAGGGCTCTGAGGGGACCTTACAGCAGCCTTCCAGTACCTGAAGGGAACTTGCAGAAAGGCTGGAGAGGGAATTTTCTTAAGAATGTCTAGAGACAGGACAAGGGGGAATGGTTTTAAGCTGAGGCAGAGTAGGTTTAGACTGGATCTTAGAAAGAAGTTCTTCAGTACGAGGGTGGTGAGAGTCTGGATTAGGCTGCCCAGAGAGGTTGTGGATGCCCCTCCCTGGGGATGTTCAAGACCAGCTTGGATGAGGCCTTGAGCAGCTGAGTCTAGCTGAGAGGTGTCCCTGCCCGTGGCAGGGAGGTTGGAGCAGATAATCTGTCAAGTCCCTTCCAACCTAAGCCATTCTGCGATTCTATGATTCCGTGATGGCAGTGAAGCCACCACAATCTCACATAAAGAGAATAGAAATAATAATCCATTGCTTACAGCTTTATGTAACCAGTGACAAAAATAACATTATATTTCTACTTTGCTATCAAGAGCGAAGAGAAACGCTCAAAATTTTGTACTTTTCAGTGTTTTCTATCCCCAAAGTGATCACATTTATAGATGGTCAACATCAGTGAAATCCAAGTGTGGATACAAAAGAAGTACCATTATTTTAATTTTCTGATGGTAGTCTAAGAAGATGACTTGTGGTCACAGCATGACAGCCCCATCCAAGCAGCACTGGTTTGGCAGGTACAAGTGTTGAAACACCCGAAGAGACTGAACACTGATGTGTTCTACAAAGACTTGTTGCAATGTCTGTGGATGTTCAAAGTTCATCTAAATGAACCTGGAGCTGGCATTTGGTGCAGGGAGAGGCTTCCAGCCTGCACTGAGCGGTCGCATCTGTGGTTACAGTTTGGGCAGCTGCTGCCATGGATGGTGAGCTGCTGCCATTTGAAGGTAACATCTGGAGGTGTGAATGAATCCAGAGCCCAAATTTGAGCAGGGTTGTAAACCTGGCCCCAAAAATGTCTTTGGAAATGGGATACTGCTGTTTCATTCATACTAACGAAAACGGGGGTTTGGTGATTCTTACTTATTTAAACCTGCAAGAGCCCTTTGTCTCACAGTCACCATACATTTATTTCCAACATACCTCTCACTGTAAGTTAAAAGTATAACTTTGAAGTATTCTGTACTAAAAGGGGACACAGTGTGGCAATGGATTAATGTCTTTCAGGGAGATTTAGTAGAAAAGAGAGTACAAATTCATTATGGATGAATGACTGCAGGATGGCTGCAAGAGGGCTAAGGAAATTGCTGCCTTTTGCAATCCGAGTCAGAGGGTAGAGATTTACTGTAGATTTGACTTAATAACTTTTACTGTGCTGTGGGTGAGTAATAAGCATGTTGATTGTTATCATAAGCTGGAACAGAACTTTCTGAAGGGCACTAAATCTGCTCAGGAACACAAAAGATCAATGTAGTAAAAGCACTAATTTTTTTTAGTGCCTAGTGTAAATTATTTTTGATGATAGGTACTTAGAAAAACGACTGGAAAGAAAATGAAAACCTGCATATGCTTAGTGGGTGCCAAATAATTACCATCAGCTATCAGAATTTCTGAATTTAGGAGAATAGCAATCTTTAATTTTTATCTAGGTATGTCAAAAAGAGGGAAAAAACCCTACAAGTCTGTCATGCTGAATAAACATGTAGCATTTGTTTTGGAACATCATTATCTCGATCAGCTTTATTCAGGGAATTTGGCAACAACAATGAAGATGAAATAATGTATTTTGACAGTGTGCACAGAGGATTTGAAGAAAAAAATAATGGGATTGCCCAGAAATTGTCTTCTGAGTAGTGCCAGTATGCATTTATTGTGAACTGCATTGCTTCAGAATATATTGCTAGAATTTCTTCTTGGCAGATTTATCTTGCTGTACTTTTTGTGCCTTATTTACAGGGAAGGTAAAAGCTTCTTAATCATTATAGGAAGATAAGTTTAAATATCATTAGGTAATTTCAACCTCTAAGTATTTCCCTTTAAATATTCAATGAAACTTGGTTTACCTCTGTTCAATGTTGATAATATCAGCATGCAGTTACTGTGTGATGTCTCCTTGTCAGTGGGGAAGAAGTCAGCTTTGCACCTTTTGTGGAGCTGTAAAAGACGTTTTGAAAGGAGTATGAATATTCTACAGCATCACAATGGATCTACATGGAGATATAAGTAAAATACACCCTAAGAAAGACAACATATTGCATCTTGCAAGAATAAGGTTAACATGATGCCATTATCTTATGTGCTGCAGGTGTCAGTCTTTGGAGCATGTGTCAGAAGCAAATGAAGAGCTGTTGGATGCCTGTCCAGCCAAGCAAGCAGAGAATGATGCTGGCAGAAGCCCAGAGGCTGGTCTCCCCTCCCTGTGTCTCAAACAAGTGTTTCCCAAGTATGCCAAGCAGTTCAACTACCTGCGACTGGTGGACAGAGTGGCTGCACTCTTTATCCGATTTCTTGGTGTGAAAGGGACAACGAAGTTGGGGCCAACAGGTTTCCGAACGTTTATAAGGTCAGTGAGGTGAAGCATTCTTTAGGAGTTGTTTAAAGCAGCAACTTGGAAACTCCTGATCCATGGGGTAGCACTGTTGTCCTTATACTTACCTTGGGTTCTGTTGAGTAAAAGTATTCTGTGGAGTACTGTGTGCGGTGTTGGGCTCCCCAGTTCAAGACAGACAGGGATCTGCTGGAGAGAGTCTGATGGAGAGCTACGAGGATGACTGAAGGACTGGAACAGCTCTCCTATGAAGGAAGACTGAAAGAACTTGGGGCTGTTTAGTCTGGAGAAGAGAAGGCTGAGAGGGGAACTTATCAATGTCTACAGATATCTGAGGGGTGGGTGTCAGGATGAAGGTTCAAGTCTCTTTTGGGTGGTGCCCAGTGACAGGACAAGGAACAATGGGTATGAGCTAGAACACAGGAGGCTGCACCTCAGCATGAGGAGACACTTCTTTACAGTGAGGGTGACAGAGCACTGGAGGTGGCTCCGGAGAGGTTGTGGAGCCTCCTTCCCTGGAGACTTTCAAAACCTGCCTGGATGTGTTTATGTGTGGCCTGCCCTAGGTGATCCTGCTCTGGCAGGGGAATTGGACTTGATGGTCTCTGGCAGTCCCTTCCAACCCCTAACATTCTGTTATTCTGTGATTCTGTGAAAAGCAGCCCCTAACACTGATGCACTTTCAGACTGTAGGTATAGTAATGCCTTTTAAAGATTTTTTTCCCTGTAATTTTCATTGAACCATTGCATATTTTACATAAAATAAGTAATTTTTATCATTCCAAGCTGACAAAATACATGACCTATGAAACTGTGTCTAGTAGGAACCAAGGTCTTTATACCACAGCTGGTCAGTGATATTTTGGGAGATACTATTTACAGTCTTACTCAACATGTCATGTTCCTAGTAAATCTTAGAAATGCCATTGTGAGAAAGTGACAACCGAAACTGACTGACTCGACCTGATTCTGCTGGCTGTGGGGCACAACCAGCCACCCCAGGCCATGGGGAAGGGTTGCCAAATGCCAGCTGCTGATACATTGTGCACTGAGGATTTGCATTGTGAAATTGCAACTTGTGATGGCAAGGAACTCAATTTATTTTTCCCATACTTTTCATTTGTGAGGATTTTTCCATTGTTTTTTAATGGATGTATCTGTTCTAGTTGGGGTACAAATATCTCATTTTCTGTCTTTCATTGACAATGACAAAAGAAATAAGCAGCAGCAGCAGCAGCAGCAGATGTACTCTTAAAATACAGATCCTGTTTCTATGCAGATGCATTTAGCATTCAGGAATGAATATAAACAATTTGATTTTTACAAATTACAATACATAGAAAATGACTGAAGGCATCTGCTCTGTCCACAGAGCAGTACAGGATAGTTTCCAGTTCTGTATTTTCTATTGTCTCGTCCAGCCTTATTTGGCGCTAGTCAGAGGAACACAGAGTAAAGCAAGATTTTCTTTTAGGAATATTAAAGCAAACTGCCATATCTCAGTGAAATAGTGTTTGCAGTTTCCTAATGCATCTTAAATTAAGCTTTTTAATGTTGGCAAACAGTTTGGTTTGGTTATTACTTCCCCCCCTAGAGAATCTATGTATATGGCCCTTTCCTGAAATGCTGTCATTATTTCTCACTTCAGAAACAAGGTCCTGTCCCCGAGATGTGTGCAGTGTCACTTCTCAAGAATAAACAGTACACAGGTGTGACTCTGTGTGGACATGTGGTTGGAGACACCATCCACTCAAATTTTAGCTAATCAGAATCTGTTCCTCTTCAATAGTTTTTTCGTTCAGAAATGTAACTAAAAGAGGAATGCTGGACATGATGGTAGCTCTTGTTTGGATGCTGCCTAAGATTGTTTGGGGACTATCTAGGCCAGACCTCAGCCCTCTGTTTCAAAGGAGCTCTGCTTAGGCTGCTGAAGAGCAAGATTCTTTTGAATTATCTGGGTTGGTTTCGTTTGGTTTTTCTGTTTTCTGGCTAGAAGTTTTGGCCAGCTCTTTGGCATGTGCACTCGTTCCAGCCAGGCTGCCAGGCATCTGGAAATCCTGGACTGATGGCTAATTCTCACATATCGATCAGTGCTACACTGCAGGCTCAGGCCACACAAGTGTCACATCTCCTACATGTGCTTATCACTAAATGCCTGAGATGCTTCCAGAGATGCTGTTGTTTTCCAGGCAGTGTTCTGTAACTCAGAGGGTAAATCTGTTCAGTGTTCAGACATGAAGAAGTAATTCTGTGCCTGAAAGCTTTCCTCCAACCCTTTTCAAACAGGGTCAGACAGTAAACAAAAGAGTATTTCTCTGTGTAAGCTCTATGTGCAGATAGCCTGAGCAGATTTGTTTGGTTTCACAGTGTCCCAATTAATTCCATTCTCTTACAGCCTCAGAAAGAGAACTATAGGAATAGCCTGGGAGAAAGCTGGATATAATGGCCAAATCATATTTTTAATTAAAAGAGTCAGGGTTTGGTTTGTCAGTTTGGGTTTTTTCCCCTGCTTTGTTGCAAATCCAGACTAAAACTGTTAATCTGCAATCTGACCTGCTGCCTTTTTGTGGCTGGAGATTGCTGTGAGCTGGCATGTGCAAATTGGATTTAGGGTCATGCCTCTAGCTGGGCCATTTCTCATGCCTGGAGCCTCTGCTGGCAGAAACAATGCCAATGTGGCCTGAACAGCCAGCAGAACTGTGTGCATACAAGAGATGTTCTGCACATGAAAAATACAAGGCCTTTACCATTTCAGATCTGAACATTGCTGAACACTGGCTTGTTTGCTACCTGCTGTATGTGTTTTATTACACCAAACATCTTACAGTGGCTGTGTACATATGATATTGGTAATTGTTTCTCCCAGTGTTCTCTCAGTTGCCCTTACAGAATTTTTCCTAACTTTGAAGTTTGGATGTAATCAGAATCTCTTCCTTGTTTTGTCTGGTTTTAACAGAAACTGCAAACTGAGTAACAGCAATTTTTCAATGGCTGCTGTAGATATCTTATACATTGATATCACAAGAAGGTGGAACAGCATGACAATTGACCACAAAGAATCAGGTAATACCGTTTTGTATTTGAAGTCTCTGGAAGCTGGGGACATTTGTATTTGACGTCTGTGGAAGCTGGGGACTTTTAGTTTGGTTTTTTTTTTACAACTTTGGTAGCTTAAGCACACCTCACTCAAAAAGAGAACAAGGCATGTACAGCTGAGGTGTTAAGTTTACAGCAAGTTCTTTAGGTTAGTTCTCTGATAATTTCCCTTTGTCTACAGAATAGATCATTCTTAGTTTTCAATCTATTTATTGGAACAAGTCTTCTGCAAGCCCCATTTTACCCTTGCAGTGTAATTTTGCATTTGTAAGACTTGTGGCTGTTTGCAGAGAAGCATTTAAATGCATTCCCAGTGGAACGTTGAGTTTAATTACAGAGTAAGGAGGTATGTCCAGCTTACACAGTCCAGCAAAACCCAGCCCAACCAAAAGTTATACAGGAACTAGAAATAAATATGCTTAATATCTCTTTTTGATTTCTATTCCCCCAAAAGGTTACTTAGGGGACAAAAGAAAACACCCACCCTGTATTACTTTTCCTTTCCCAGAGAGTCTTCCCTCACCCCCCACTCTCTTCTTGTATTTTCATTGTCTTTGTGAGGAGTGAGGGAGGGACATTCGCTTTCAGCACAAACATGCACAGTGTTCAGCCATCAAATCAGCTTAGTGCTTTTTGTAGTTTTTGCTACAAATATCCCTTGCTGTTAATTTTTTGCTCATATAGGAGCTAGGTCAAACATCCAACCTAGCTTTCAGTAGTGAATTGCCTCCCCATCTGCTTTGGCCACGTTTTTAGGTCTGAGCCAGTAATCTAGCAAACAGCAGAGTTCAGAGATTATTTCCTCGTTATATTAATGGCCTAAATTACACCATTTAATGTATTACTTAATTTCTAAAGTTGCTATTAACTTTCTGTATGAAATTGAGTCCATAAATTTGGCAACTTTTCCACAGGTTTTGTTGAATAATTTCAATTGTGCTAATATTCCAATCTCAACAAAAAAACTCAGATGTTCTTGGCACCAGCTTTAAAAGCATGGAAACAGCAGCTGGAAGATTCTGGAAGGTTTTATGCTACTGCTCCTTGTGGCCATTGAGGAGGATAATTAAGATTCCATTTAAATTGGTGTAAAATAAAGAAATCCACCTTGATGCTGCTGGTATAAACCAATGTGCTGGTCACAGAGCTGCAAGTGAAGTGAGCATCTTCTCAAATACTGGTTCAAAACATATTTTTCTATAGGAAGCTGAACATGGACATCAATTTATGTACTCCTGCAACTTTTTAATAAATGCTAAAATAGCAAAAGAATCAAAAATCTCCAAGGAGATGAATATTTTAGTCTTCCCACCCCCCTAAAATGCATCCATACTTCCCACCTACATTAACACAGAGAATCAGTGATGCACATAATAACTTGAGAGTGTGGCCAGCTATGACAGCAGTAAAATTATTTTTATCTAACCTTTTTTGAATCTTTGTACCTGCTTCAGAAATGTTAATGGAGCTGATATTTGTATAAAATAGAGAAGCATTATTTTGTGTTGCCTGAATGTAGATATCCAATAATATCCTGTGGAGTCTGTTTATAAACTCAGATAAGGCAAAAGGAGAATAAGTAAAATAGGCTGTTCACATGGATAATGGGAAAAATAAATCCAGACCTAAGATTAGGAAGGAGAAAATGAAGGTGTAGTCCAGAGGAGATAGTGTGGTTTATTATGTATGAACTTCTGTAGGACTTTAGGTAAGTCATCTCTGATTCACAGCTAGGTAAAACTTGAGTATTTGCATTTAGCCTTTCAGTTTGGGTATAAGTAATTTTTGTGGTTAGCTGATAGAATAACACTAGAAGAAATAATAGAAATGCAAGTGAGTCTTCAGGTTTTCAGAACTGAAGAGATTTGTTGACAGACTCAGTGAACCAGATGTTTTCTAGCTGTTAAAACACAACACGCTCAACCACTGCTGATCGCTTTGTGTTTGGCCCACAACCAGCAGCTTCTGACTTTTTTTCATTAAATGCTTCACATGAGTGTCACTTATGGGGGAGGAAGTGTGTATGCCACCGAAGGTTCTTTCCCTGCCTGCAGCTCACCGTGACTGATAAAACAATTTACTGAGCTGGCAGCTGCTGCTTTCAGATAACTCAACAACTCCTTTGCAAGCTACTTTACAGCCAAGATCGTAAGCAACCCAGCTGCAGTCCTAGATGAGAGAAATTATACTTGGGAATGTAATTGTAATATTTTGAAAAGGTGCCTTTCCTGCAGCATCAATAAAGTTAAAAACCCCAAACCTTTCAATATCTCATCCCAAAATAATCTTCTTAAGTATATGTTCAAACTGGGAGAGCCAGTTAAAGCACAAAGCAGCTATAACTGTTCCTTGTTGCTGGCGTTCTGCAAAGCCAATTGTGGCCTGGCTTCTTAATTAAGAATTAAAGTAGGTATTACTGCAAGGTTTTAAATACAATAATTAGTTTTAAATACAATAATTAGTGTTAATATGCAGCCCCTCTTTCTCTTGGCTGTGATAATGTGTTATTAGTAAGGTGTGATCAAACAATACCTGAAGAGTCTATACTGCAGTGTGTGGCTTCTGCAGGGGACTTTTGTTCAGGGGACTGCTTTTATTATAGCAGAGAGCATTTTTGGCACTGCACCTACACACTTCAGCTGTTTTTTCATTTGTAGAATAGAATAGGATCATAGAATTGTTTTGCTTGGAAGAGACCTTTAAGATTATCAAATTTATAATTGTAAAGTTACTACAGACTACAGTTGTGGAGTTACTGGATTTGGGAGGAAAAATGGCCTCTTCACCTTCAAAGGCTCAGGGTTCATACCCAGTGCAGAAGGAAAGTAACACTTCAAATAAACTGACTTCTGCTAGAAGGTGATGCTTGGTAATGGGGTTACCTTTACAGTGCCACAGACTGAAATGACACAGTGTTTCAGTGGTTCTACATTTGAACTTGTGTTGTAGGTCCATCTCTGAAAATACAAGGTTTAAGTGACCCAGTTCGGGTGCTGATATAAACTTGTTTTTCTCTCCAGGTTGATTGTTTTCCTTGCAGCTCAGTATATTACTGTGTGTCTGATTTGGTTTTTCAATTTGATATTTGAGGCAGCAGAAATCAAGGCTGATACTCCATCAATTTAATGGTACAATATTTTACAGTCAGTTGTTGCTGTACCAGTTCACCTCTGGATGCCAGGCTGCTGGTAAGGCTGATGACCAGAAATAGCCTCAGTGACAGAGAGCATCACCCAGCCTGGGCTTGCCCTGTACTGAAACACTAAGTGAGTTCCTGTGCGTTACACACAAAAACCCCTTGTCTTTTGGTCTTTGAAGGACAGATAATTTCTTTTCTTGGTGAGTAATCTAGATGGCTGCTGTTGGAATTAAAAGATGTTAACTAACACGGGTGTATGTGTCCCCACTCAGCACACACGTTTAGCCTTGCTGCCTAAAGAACCAAGAGATAGCTTTATGCTTCAAGAATGTGGTTTGGCAGAGAACACTGTGCTATGATTCTCCTCTAAGCACCTTTTCCTTGCAGGAATGTGTTTGCAAGCCTTTGTGGAAGCTTTCTTCTGCCTGGCTCAGAAAAAATTCAAGTCTCTCCTACTTCATGAGCAAGTGGCATCGCTGATCGATCTTTGTGAGTATCACCTGGCAGCCCTGGATGAGAAGCGCCTGGGCTGTGGCCGTGGGATGGTGGAGCACCGAAGGGCAGTAGTTCCTTGTCAGACAGAGGGACTTCACCTCACACCAGCTGCCCATGCACCCCTCCCAAATCGCATGGCCACAGCCAGTAAATTAGCAGATTATAGAAGTCATCGCTATTAACGGTGCTAACTCACCAGCACAGAACTGAGAGTTCATCTCCAGGTGTGTAGATGTGTTGCAGGAGGAGAGACAGACTCTTGAATCCCTTCCCCTCAAAGTCCCAATTATTTATTTCAGCTTTTTTGAATTTGTGCTCTTCTGAAAGGCTCCTGCATGCTCCTGTTCTCTGGTAATGATCCTGGCAATGGCTATTTATTTACCTCTGTGTTGGACCTGCAGTACACCTCCTGTGACAAACTCTGCTTTCATCCCCAGTGGATAGAAAACCACCTATGAAGACCAGGACCAAAATACAGTGGGATGATAATCAGCATCATGGGATTGGTTGTGCTGATGGAGATGCACACTCAAATCAAGGGAATTATGTTGTTTATGCACTGGACGTATCATGGAAACCAAGGAAGGAGCTGCAGGCTCAAATACCAGCTGTGGACTCCAGAAAACTGAGACCTGGGATTATGTTTGTGGTCAGACTTCAGGCTTTGACCCTCTTTGGGTGGCTTGGACTGTACGTGTTGGAGTCAGTACAGATTTGGTCATTGTCTATGTACTTATTTTTTAAAGGCAGTCTTAAAACACTGAAATCACATTTTGGCTTCTACTTCTTTGTACATGTCTTTGCCATGACAAGTACTGTTAATTTTTTAGAGAAAAACTAAAGCTGTTTATCCTTTTGCATCCAGAGAACCACTAAGCTCATACTTGTTCACAGTAAAAATTTACTTCATGAAGTCAAATTTCGTGAATCAAGTGGTGGGTTTGTCTTCAGGTACTAAGCACTGCTTCTGCAAAATGCTGTACAGTGTAAAGAAATGAGTTGCATTAAATTCCAGTGAAAACAATCCTGTTGCTAACTCTAGGGTGAACTAACTCTATTCTAGGTTTGCTTATTTTTTGCCTTTTGTGTGTTTGTTACCCTATCTGCAGTAACATCTAGAGCAAGTTGGGTTATTTTTTGTCTTTGCACATATTGTTCTTTTTTCCCCCTTAAGTAATGGTATAACACTGTACAAGTTAAATCTGTATTATTTAAAAGGATATTTTGTCAGGAATGCTGAGCTGTACTGCTGGAGTTGTACAGAGTGCTCTTATTTTTTCAAGAAATGAACCCTGACTTCTGTAATCACACTCTTTTGGAGGGCTAAACACAGCATGGCTGAAAGGATAGGAATAACGTAGAACTTCATGGGGCTGTTCAGCCAAATTCTTTTTGCTCTCGTATTTTATTGCAATAATGTATGTCTATAGGCAAGTTTGATTTTGCCTCCTTTGTTCTATTCTTTAATGGTAATGAGTCTTCTTATGTACTGATATTCTTCATACTGTGAAATGTGGCAGAGCTGTAAGATTGTGACTGCACCTGGCCATTTTGCTTTGGATGAGGTCCATGTCAAAATGCCCCCAGTGGCTGGTGATCAGAGCTGTGGCCTTGGAAGCCCTGTCAGTATGGAGAGAGTCCCCCCATTTAGTGTCCTGGGCTGAATGTGCACCCAGCACCGAGTGTGCTTTCACTTGAGGGAAAGTTCAGTTACTTTGCTGAGGTCAGTTTCCAGCAGCATGTCTTCTTCCTAAGTGGCAGCATGGCAATACAATGTAGACTCCAGCAGAGCCCACCAGAAACTCACCCCAGCATGTGTCCCTACCAGATGTGGGCATCCCTTCTTCTCCTCTGTGTCTTTTTTCTGTAACACCAATAAGTAGTAGTGATGAGGTTTTTTTAGTTCAATGACCAGGCTATTTGAAATTTTATGTATTGTACATAAGAGGACAACTGTAGACTAATGCCACTGCCCTCAACCTTGTTTAAATTTCACAAAGATTATTGCACGATGAAGATAAAATGCCAGACTCCAAGGTTTGGCATCTGTCAGGACAAATGAAGCTGAAAGGGTCATTTTTTTCACACATTCATTGCAATATATTTGAAGACATTCACAGGTTGAAAAATGGTTACTTCTCATTTTGTGACATCTGACATTTGTCTTGCGATTGGCAGTGTGTTGCCAGAAAATAGCTTACAGTTTCTCTCATCTTGTGATTGATGTCTTGGAAAGAGAGAGTTACAGAAGAGTTGGCTTCAAAATGCTACAACTGCAAATGCCTTTCCTTACAGCTTTCAAGTAGTGCAATCTATAGCCTGAAATACCCAGGTTTGGCTATTGTGTAAGTTACCCTGATAGCAGTGGAATAAATTAACTATTGTATAGAATGAACACTGCTAAGATCTCTCTCTGTTTTGGAGATCTTTCTGTTCCCTGAATCTAATTCAGATTTCTATAACCTGTGCACACACAGGTTGATGCAGTATGCCCTGTTTATCTCCCATTTCAAATATGAAGGGTCCCTTGTAGAAAAGTCAAAATACTCAATTATCTGCCTCTAGTAATCCAGTGTTCATTTATTTATGTAATTGGAAAATTGAATGCAATATTATTCTCGGGGGAGGAGGGAGCTAAGCCAGGAGTGTACTGTAGAGACTTAATGACAAACTCGCATTTCTTTTCACTGCCATCTATTGCAATATCTTCTGTGTATTATTTAGCATCCAAAGCAATTTCACATTGCCTTTAAGTTACCTGCCCGTGCACACACACACAAATTACTAAGACACTTTATCCAGGACATGAATGCTAATGCACTGATAATCTGTTAATCCTTCCTAGCAAAAGATGCAGAACACAAGAGGTGGCGGGTGTTGGTTTTTCAGGAGTACTTTTCTGTATATGCTTTTCAGAGGTTAACACAGCACCATTCCATTATTACATACAGGAGCTGAACATTGCACACCGGTGGTATCTTTCTCCTTACCAGACACACTGCTCTGGGATTCCTCAATGACTTTAAATCAGAATAAAGCACTTCCGACAGCTAAAGAAGATGTCAGGTGAGCGAGTCAAGAAATTCAAGCCAGACTTCCCTCTTCCTTGCAGGTTTGCATCTAGCCCAAGCTTGGTGACTTCTTGTGAAATTTTGAGTTCTTTCTCTGCAGGTTAAGTCATCTGAAAATTGTCTTCTGCTAGATCTGGTTTGAGCCCTTAACACTTCATGTCGAACTCACCCCATTACAGCCACGTGTTTCGGGAACATAAAACGTACTAAGCAAATCACTTGCCATGTACTTCTAGCTACTTTCTTCTGAAACACAGCTGGAGGTACTCAGGTAATTACACAGCTAATGTTCAGGTGGAACCGGTTATACCTCTCTCAGAATTGGTCTTCTCAGCTGGAGCTTCCACCCCCATGCTGTGCAGGTGACTCCTATTTACCAGCATTACCCCCTGATCCCATCAGTCTTTGGTTCAGCCCATCATCAGGAGGGCAGAACGTTCTTCCAGACTGGTAGTGGCAGTTTGGAAACCCTTTTGATGAAGAGGGATCTAATCCTCCTTCTGCTGGAGCCTTCTGCAGGTCAGTCAGTGGTGTAGTTTCATATCTTTATGCTCTGGGTGCTTAAGTTGGATGGGGCTGGAGCCTCTGTGCTGATTTTGGGAGCGCAAGAAGGTTATTACTCCTGTACTGATGGATGCGGGAGCCACAGGAGGAGCAGCTCCTAAGTGGGGCCTACCTGGATGATGCCTCTGCACTTGCTTACTATGGCAAGACTGACTTTCATAGTCACCATCAAAGCCCTGCCTTGCTAGCCTGCACTGATGCTCTTAATCCTGAGGTACCTTCCTAGCAAAAGATGCAGGGTGTGAGAGGTGGTGGTGTTGGTTTTTTAGTAGTGCTTTTCTGTCTCTTTTTCTCAGAGGATAACAGGATGGACAGTGGCAGTTTGCTTCTGTATTACCCCCTTCCCTCAAATTTGTTTTCCAGGGTTTTTCTTCTCAGCTTGTCTAATAAACTGATGTGGTCAGCTTGGCCAAATCTGTTAGTTCAGCTTCCTATGTTCTGTACCAGCATTTCTGCAGGGTGTGTGTCTCCATTTCAAAGTGAATCTATCCTGCGGCGTCTCTTCGAGGTGTTGCCGTGCACCAGCCTTTGCCGAGTTGATGCATCAATTCCAGCTTTTCCCTGTGTGATTGCTGCACTCTGTGGCTTTGCTGGGTGGGTGCTGGTCCTCCAGCCTGCCCACCTTGCTGCTCTCAGGCCCACATCCATGGGCACGGTGGTATCCACATGCAGGCTGCTTCTTGGTTCCGCAGAGCAGAAATGCTCAGTGAATTACTGCTTGGTCAGGCCTGGCTCTAGCAGATGGAGTCACCAGGGGCTTTCTGGAGCACCCCCACACATGGGAATCTCCATGGTCATTCCTGCCTGGCTTGGCCACATGGGGAGCAGGGCCTGGCCCCCATGCCCGCTGCAGCCCCCGTGCCCACCACAGCCCCTGTGCTTCCGGAACCTTCCCGGCAGCCATTTGCCACCTGAAGCAGCCATTGCCTGCTCAGGGCAGCTGCCGATGAGTAACGGACGGGGGGCAATGGGGAAGGGGGTGGCCTGGCTTGGAGGAGGGGACAGTAAGGACTGTCCTTCAGGTGGGTTTGTCATTGTCAAGCCCTGAGTGAAGTGGGCCATCTTCATAACAATTCTGCTGTTCATGGTTGGTGAGAAGGAATCAGAGCACAGAGCCCACCTGGGCTTTACACCCTCAGCAGCTGGGTGAGCGTGCCCAGGGGCTGCTGCACAGCTTGTTAGTGTGGAACAGGGAGACCAGGGTGAAATAATTGGCACATCTGGTGTGGATTGTGCTTTATTCCACTGCTGATCTCCATCACTCACAGAAGTTGATCAGAGCCTCCTAAAGCAGGCAGCTGTGTAGCCTGTGAGAAGGGGATGGTGCAGTGGCATGGGCTGTGGGTCCTCTCTGTTGTAAGACCTTCAAGAGACCTTGAAGTCAGGGTGGTGATGGTAGGAGTTCAGTTACTATTAAATGGATCACATTTCAGTAGCAATTTGTAAATATTGCTGAGACTTGGTGTAGATAGGGAGATGAAAGACCTTGGTCATGGTTGCTCCCCCAGCAGCATGGTTGGAGTGCAGGCAGGAGGACTGTGGAGGTCCTCAGATCACAGCAAGCTGAGACACTCAGCAATCTTAAGTGGAACATGAACAGATCTTCAGAAAAGTAATTTTTTTTTTCTTCTCACTTCTGCTCCCCTGTTGCCCTCTGCGTTCTTACCAGAGAACTTTACTTCATTTATTTTCCTTGAAACTCTTGTTCTCACAGCACTTAACTGCTGCTTTTTCACCTCTGCTTTTGCCTTTTATCTCCCTCCTTTTCCCTCCCTTATTGTCATGGAGGAGAGAACTGAACTCTCTCACCTTTGCTTTCTTGATCCTAGGCCTTTTTTATTTTTTTTTTTAAATCAAGAAATTAGATTATTTACCTTGATGGTTCTCGTTTATGTTGCTGGTTTTGGGGAAGGTTCCTTTGCAGGAAGGGTTTGTCTGAAGAACTGGGAGCTCCCCACAGCAGCCCAGCTCCCAGATAGGGAATCTGGGAGTTCAGCTCCTTCTGCACCTATCTGTTCTACAATGTCTTGTCCCCCTTCTGTCTAGCAAGCTGTGACCCAGGTATCTTGGGCTGTGTGTGGCTGGGAGTCAGCTCACTTTACACTACCTGATGCAGCCTTTTGGGATGTGAGTGAATATGCTTCATCTGCCACTGTCCAGTGTTTTGTGGTGGTTTGATTTCTGTGGCAAACAGGTCTGTGCATGGGCATCTTTTGTATCACCTGTGCTTCTAAAACGACTGTGAAAACCTCTGACTAGTGAAGTCAGGGATTAAAAGGCAGCACTCAATGCCATTGCTTTCAAAGCATTCAGGAGTAGATGCCTTCTCTGCACTTTTGGCCATGCTTATTTGCAGCCCCATGTCTACCATCCTGGCAGCAACTTCCTTGCAGTCTCTCTTGCCAGCTCACTGTCAGAAACAAGCCTTGTGCCCATCCCTCTGCCTTGCTCACCTGCAGCTCATGCCAGCCTGTTCTCCTGATTTGCTGCCAGGAACAAGCTGCAGGTGAGCTGGCCAGGCCAGGAGGCTCCAGGGGTACCCTGTCCTGTGCAGCTCGTGAGCATCAGCTTTATTCTCTCCTACTAATGTTTCTGTCTTGGATCTGATGGGACCAAAATGTCACTTTGCATAGACTGGAATTGTTAACTATGCAGTACTCCAGATGGTATCTCCCAGCTGTGCTGTAGGACAAGGACTTGACTTCTCCCCATCCCTGAGAAAAAGAAAGGGTTTGTCTGTCCAGTGACCACCACTGGCCCCAGCTGCTCAGCCTGATGCTCTGTTTTGCTTTGCTGTCATGCTATTCACATACTGATTTAACTATTAAAAGATGCTAGACAGCTTTCTCCACAGTGGGAAACTCATCCTGGCTTTGTGCAGGGCCAAGCTGCAGCAGCTCAGGCAAAGGTACAACTCCCTCCATGGGCACTCAGCTGTTCCTCCCCAGGATGCTGCAGTGTGCTCCTTGCTGCCCACTTGAGCTAGAGCAAACTGTTCCACTTACAAGCTGAGCACTCCTCTTGGGTAATGACTCTCTTTATGAAGCTGTCTCCTCTTTTTTGAGATGCTGACTGGCATGACTGCTAATGTGCCTCTGCCTGCAAGCATACAGAGATTCTGCAGCGAGCACTCAAGGGTGTTCAGTAATTAGAAACCTGTCCAAAAAAATGAGTGCTATCACCTGTCTTTGTGCCAGTATCTAGCAGTTCTGCTGCTCAATTGCTGGTTTTGTTACCTGTCTCTGCTTTCAAACTTATTTTTGTGTAGGAGAGAGAGTTATTCCCCTTTTCATCTGGTGCATAGTTTAGGGAAAAGGAAAGAAAGCATCCTTTGCTTCCCAGTCATTGCCTTACCAGCAGCCGGACTCTGAGCATGCAGAGATATAGGATACCCCAGCACTAGCCAAGCAGATAAAGAGCACAGCTGAGACATTAGCAATAGTTCACTGTGCCCAGCGCTCTTTTCTGTACCCATCTTTGTCCCTGAGGTGACTGTAGTAATCTAGAAGCTTATCTACACTGCTTGGAGAGGGACCTGTCAGTCTCAGAGGCTTATTTTGCTGATATCCTTTCCTGTCAGGGGGCTGTTCAGAACTGTCTGGACGACAGGGAAGAGTTGCCTGTATGTTGACAATTACAGCAAGAAAAGACATGATCTCCAGGTCTGGGCTGATGCTGAGTCTGTGACCTATGCTCTGTTCTAGATAGTGCTGATTAGAGTTGCTGCTTAACAGCTTTCGGTGACAGCAAGGGTTTGGAACCTGGACTCTCAGATCCTCTTGACTGATTTCTGCTCTGAGTCATAGGTTTGTCAGCCTTTGGTCACAAGGTATGAGTGTGCTGGAGGCCAGACCAGTGTGCAAGAGGCTGGCTCTTCCCCACCCCTGCTGTACTACCTCATGAAGCATGGCACTGGAGAAATGGGAATGCTGCTGGCGGGGATGAGAGCTGGATGTGCATACCTGGCACTGAGGTGGACAAGTGTGGATAGCAGCAGCACATTTTGATCTTTACATACCAGCAGCAGCACTCCACGAGTGCTCCCCACTTGTGTCTTCTTGAAAGCAACAATGCTTGCCAGCATGAGAGGCAAGGGGGTGGCATCAGCCATCTCACTGCATTAGGGTTCCCCAGGGAAAAAGGCATCCTGAGGTTAGTGTGCGTAGGAGACGCTGAATCCTGGCTGTTTGCAGAGAAGAAACGAGCTTGTTCTGAGCCTCAGACAGCTTCTGGCTTTGCTGTTCCTGGGGGATGTCTGTACTGAGCCCACTCACAGAAATGTGTGGCAGGAGGTTTGCCCAGATGTTTACTGTTCCCATGTCAGATCTGGCTCTATCTCCATCTTCAGCTCACTGCTGAGATTTCTTTTTGTTACAAGTTCCTCTCCCATCGGGAGCCTCATTTTTCTGTCAGTCCCTGCTGGAGCAGTGGCATTAATTCTGTGCCACAGGCACATGCTGTAATCGTGCTCCTCTCTGCACGCTGGCAGTGGGCACGTTGCACTCCTGAGAATGCAGGTGCTGCACAGGAGCTATTAATGCCTCATCCAGATGTGGCCCATCAATCCTGGGCTGGTGGTTGCCCAGCATGGCTACATTTCAAGGAGTTTAATTTAAACTTTATTTATTGCCATCTACTTTTTTCCAGCCTGGTCCAATCTTGCATCTGCTCTTGAATTATGAGGAAGAACTATGATCAGCACTGACAATTAAAATTCTTTGATGAAGGTGCTGTTGTGTGATCTACACTAACTCCCAGCCACCTCTTTTTTTTTTTCTTAGAGAATTGCCTTTCCCCCCACCCCCTCAAGAATGAGATCACTTGAATGCTCAGCTCTGAATTGAGGGGTTTCATCCTGGCTTTGGAAGCCTGGAGCAGGAAATGTTGGAAAGCAGGGTTGTTGTGAGTGCCAGAGCATCATTCCCTCCTGCATAGCCCCAGGCTGGAAACAGTGCTTGTCTTCTTACGGCCTCACATTGTGCCAGGGGAGGTTTAGATTGGATTATTAGGAAAAACTTCTTTATTGAAGGGATGGTCAGGCATTGGAACAGGCTGCCCAGGGAGGTGGTGGAGTCACCATCCCTGGAGCTGTTCAAAAACCATGCAGACATGGCATTCTGGGACGTGGTTTAACAGCCATGATGGTGTTAGGTTGATGGTAGGACTCAATGATCTTAGAGCGCTGTTCCAACTGAAACAATTCTATGATTCTCATCATCCTCCTTGCTCTGCTGGGTCCCTGCAGCCCCCCAGGGCCAAGAAAGGTACTGGCTGTTGGATGCCCTCAGCTGCTGTATTTAACCTGGACCATCATTTCCCTTGGTCACAAAAATGTGAGAATTGGCATCAATGTGCAGTGCTAAAAGGGCATTACAGGGCACTGCCACTGCTTTGAACCAGCTTGCCTGTCCTGTCAGCAGCCTGCTCAGCTCAGTGGCTGTGTGATGGAGACAGTCATGTTCCTCTGCCAGAGCTCTGTGCTCTGTGGGAAGTGTTGTTAATCCCTGGATCACAGGGGGTTACAACAAATGACCCTGCTCTTAGGCCAAAGAAATGACACAGACTGCAATCAAATAACCTTATTAAATAACCTCTAGAGCTGGTTCCCTTTCTACTCTGAGCTTCTGACTAATGTCTGAGGGCTTTACGACAAGCTTGGTGTTAGGTTTTAACAACAGAGCTGTGAAGAGCTGCATTGTAAGGAGAAAAAACCCTCCTGTGGGAAATTTTTGTTTTATGATGACACTGCTTGCAGTTTTCAACCGAAGAGCCACAAATCCAAGGACTGATAGTCTGGTTTTCAGCATCTCTAAGACAAAATTTTAGCAAAGTAAGCAAAAAGCATATTTTTATTCAATATTCATATGACCAGCTGAAATAATGGCAAGTTGAAACCTGGGGGGGATGTGATTGTGGATTTTATTAGATGTTCTAAATCCTTTTTTTCCTGATGACTCTCTTAGCTTGGAGGTAAGTGCTGTGATCCATATGGACAGTGTCTACACGGACAGAGCACTCTGGGCAGCAAAAACTGTCAGAAGAGACGGGCTGGCCAGATGTGGTGGCTGTAGGCCAGGCTCCCTGCCTCACTGTTGGAGAACTCTGTATGGGCTGTGTGCTGGGGTGCTTCACCCCAAGCCATATGAATTGTGTAGGCAGTGCTGCCTTGGGACTTGCTCTACAACTGGAGGACCTGGCTGGCTGTGGGGTGCATTTGGTTTCATGGGGTGATGTTTCAGCAACTCCTGTGCAATTTAAAATCACAGACTGATTTCAGTAGTACGGGTCATTTAAAGGTCACCTGGTCCAACCACCTGCAGTCATCAGGAACATTTGCAACTAGAGCAGGTTGCTCAGAGCCCCTTCCTGACTGACCTGGAATGGTTTCAGGGATGGGGCATCTAACACCTCTCTGGGAAACCTGTGCCAGTGTTTCACCAGCCTCAATGCAGTGGGAGAAACATCTTTGCCTTGGTGAGGGTTATGAAGCTTTCGCCACAGAGAGGGAGAGCATCTCTGTGCCTGGGTATGGGCATGATTTAGTTTCTTCATGTGCTGCAGAGGTCCTGGGTGGGTGAGAAATGGCATTTGGGCTCCTAAGTCCTGCTAGAATCTCAGAAGTTAGGTGCCTCCATCTGCCAGCTAGGCTTGACTTGTCTGGCTCTGCCCCCTGGTTATTCCTCCATAAGGTAAAATTGATAAAGTATTAATTGTTGTCTGACTGTTTCTCTCAGTTCTGCCTTGTGAGCATCCTCCTGCTCATTTGGTTTGTTCTAGCAGGATGAGGTCCAGAGCCTTCTGCTAACCTGCCCCAGCTGCACACAGCCAAGCTTGTGCCTTTCTCTCATGTTATTTCTGCCTTACTTACCTTCACTTCACCTTAAGCACACAACAACAACAACAAAAAAATTCAGCAGCACTACCTGGATAAATCCATCTGGTCTCTGTCTCAGCCTCATTTAACCTCCCATTGAGGAGATTGTATCACATGGTACTCAGCTGAAACCTATTACCTTGCATGCCCGAGCATATCATATTGAATTACCTTCACCCACAGGCCTGTGGTGTTTGCTAATAGCTGATGGCATCTTTTAAGTTGGAGCTGATTTATTTGAAGGCACTTCCTGTTCCGTGGAGCAGCAGGGGTTGTGCCTTGGTGGTTTAAGCAGAGCTCAGTGAGGGAATGCCAATGGGCTCCTGGGGAAGCAGCTGGTGGCAGGCTGGTTTCACACCTCCCCACGTCGGGCAGTGCTGGTGCTGACTTCCAAGTGTTCCCATTCCTCCCCAGTGGCCCAGATAAAGCAAGCATTAGTAACTGGGAGTGGCTGCTTCTGCAGAGATCCAGGAGGGCACAGTGTTGTCACCACCCCTGCGTGCTGGGCAGTGTGTGTCTCACCTGCAGGTCAGGGATTCCCTGAGAAGGAGGCAATGTGCCCCAGGCTGCCCCCACACTCCACTCCCTAGAAGCCTGCTGCTTCTATGGGAGATGATGATTTTGTGTGGTTCTGATGGCAGCAGCAAGTTCATTGCTGATTTTTGACGATTTGCTGCAGGTGTAGGGCAGCACTAGGATGAAATTGCTGTAAAGGAAAAAATCAAAAGCCTATTACAGTGATGTGATGAATTTTTCTCCCCTTGTCATCCTCCATATCAGTGGAAATATAAAAGCCTTCTGCAAGTGAGGGTCAGATGTGCTAACGGCCAAGCAGTGAGCTGCACCTCAATGTAACTGGGCTCTGGGGTGTGAGCAGCCATACTGGGGACACAAAGGATCTGAACACTGGGAAGCTACAGTAGCAGTTCAGGAACAGCAGCTGGGGCTTTTGGTAACTGGATGGTTCCCATCATGCTGCAGAAGGTCCCTGCAGCATGCCTGTGACACCTAGCCAGCTGTGTGTGCTCTGGCTGCTGTGGGCCAGATAGCCCAAGGGACCAAGAGCAGGGCCAGGTGTTGTGGTTGTGTGAAAGAAGGAATGAGGGCTGTGGCTCTGCAAAAATCCAGGCTGATTTGGTGTCAGTTTGGAGAGTTTAGTGTTAAAAATCAACCCATTAATCCCTTGCTGAACTTGTGAGGTTGGCCTGGTAGCAGGTAAGATGCCAGCAGCACTGCACATGTGTGCAGGTCTGTTGCCCATTACTAGCTAAGCAGTGGGATGAGGAGATCTTCATCTTCCTGTCTCTCAGCTCCCCAGTGCCAGCAATATTGTGGCAGGAGGACGTGCCACAGTTGTGTTCAGTCACATCTGCCTGCTTGTGGGGCTGAGGGCTTTGCAGGCACCCCAGGAGAAAGTGGGAAAGTGAGTTAGGGACACAAACCCAGCTCCCAGACCAAGACTTGGGTCTCATATTTGTCTTCTCATCAGCCCAGGTGCTCCCAGCACCACTTTCTTTATGTGGGGAAGAGGGAGGACCATGACTTCCAAGCAGAAAAATAGTGACTGCAATAAATCAAAGTCAATCATCTTGTGACCTCTGTTATTCAGGTTTCATTCCTTGAAGATGTGGCACAAAAATCAAATGGTTGAGATGATTCGATTATCACTCATCTCAGCAATGGAGAGATCTGATAATGTAATGGGGCTGCATCAATATCATTTATGTGCAGAGGAGCTGGGATTGCTGTCAGGTGAAAGCAGCAGAAAACCTACAGGTGTCCAAGTTTTCCTGTCTTCTCCTCACCTCATTTTTTAATAACTGAATAACCTAATCTGATGTCTCTCTAGGGTCAAAAACAGTGCAGGACACATAATGACAAACTGCAAAACGCCTTCCCCTGACTGAAGGAACAGTGTCTCAAAACAGATCCTGTGAGCAGCTCTGGTGCTGATACAGCCAGGCAGGCGTGGTGTAGAAAATGAAGCTGCGTGCAGGCTGCTCCTGCTGCACCCACCTTGCTAGCCCAAGCACTTTGATCTGCTCTTTCTCTGTTGATGTTCTTAATCGGTTTTTCAGGGTGGTGTGTGGGAGCTGGCTCCTGTTCAGCAGCCTGTGTGCTCCTCCTTGTGCTTCACAGGTCAGGGGGCACTGCCCTCTGTGCAGGTTGCAGGCAGGCAGTGCTGGCTGGAGCCTGCAGCTTCACTTCCCAGCCCTTGGGCAGAATTAACTTTGAAGATTCTTCTTGTTTCCTCCTTAAGATGCAAGGAGAAGTCAACCAGGCTGTGTGAGAGCCTCTGCAGTGGCTGAGGTGATGGTGGCGAGGAAGTGCTGCCTGCTGCTCTGCTGCTGGCAGCTCTGGACCATGAGTTGGCAAGCATAGTCTTGGCATCCAGCACTGGGATGGTCTCAGTGATCAGCCTGGCTGCTCGGGCACTCAGCACCTAGTTATCTGCATGCTGGAGTGTGGGTCAGAGCAAGGGGCAATGATTTTAAACCAGAGCAGCTTAGATTTAGATTGGACATTAGGAAGAAGTTCTTTACTGTCAGAGTGATTGGAACACTGGAACAGGCTACCTAGAGAAGTTGTGGATGCAATGCTTCATCCCTGAAAGTGTTTAAGACCAGGATGGATGAGGCTTTGAGCAAGCCTGCCATGGGAGGTGTCCCTGCCCATGGCAGGGACATTAGAAGTAGATGATCTTCAGGGTTCTTTCCAACTCAAGCCATTCTATGACTCTATGATACTATATACCAGATGCTGAGAAGTGGGCTTCTTGGGTGGTGATTTCAGCAGCAAAAGCAGATAGGGACCTGGTGGCACAGGGTGGAGGCAACACTGGAAGAAGCTTTGGGAAGCCCCATCAGCATCAAATGCAGACTCTGCAATAATTATCTGCCTGGTACCAGTCTGCTGGCTGTCAGTGTGTGGGAGAGAAGAGAAGGGTTAGGGAATGTTATGCAAAATATTTCACACTTCTTTGCAAAGTAATGTTAATTACACCTACTACAAACTACGCCACTGCCTGTTCTGTGCCACTTCCACTCCCTCAGGTACTCAAAGAGCAAAGGAAGACAGAATCAGAGAATCACAGACTGGTTTGGGTTGGAAGGAACCTTTCAAAGTCATCTAGTCCAACCCCTCCCCTGCACTGAGCAGAGACATCTGCAACTAGAGCAGGCTGCTCAGGGCCCTGGGAAGTTAAAAGCCTGGGGACTTTTTTTCTGGGAAGAGCTGCAGCTGTTGTCCCCTGAATGCTGCAACTGACCTCCCTGGGATGGCTGGTTGTGGTCTTCTCCAGCATGTGCCTGTGTTCACCTTGTTTTGCTGTGCCCACATGGTGTTGGGCTGGTGCACACCACAGTGGGCTCTGGTCAGAGCTTCTGACCATCTCCATCCTGGCTTGGCTGTAGCCAACAACCACAGGCACTTTCTGCAGGATGTGGGAGACTGTGGGCAGTTGATAGACATGGGCAAAATAAAGTTGTGAACAGCAGCAGGAGCTGAAGTAGCAACATCAATAGCAGTTTCCAGATAATGATCTAATTAGCACAAACAACAAGTTTCCACTAATGACTCTTGTTCTTCCAGCCCCTTCCTTTCTGCTCGCCTGTCATTATTGACTTCTCTGGCAGGGAGCAGCTATGCTCCCCTGTCTCTGGGGCCAAGGCTTTGGAGGTTTGTTTACTGGCTGGCTTTGAATTACTTCTCCAGAGGATGTTTGCTCTGGAGCTTGGGCTGACGTGGGTGGGATGGCTGCATGCAGAAGGGGAGAGAAGTCAGCTGCTTGGCTCCTGTAGCTTGTGAGATGCCTTGGGAAAGTTGTGCTCCTGTGTGTGCCCAGTTGTAGAAAGAAGGATGCTGATATTCACTCACAGGGGTAGAGGGTGGCCGCTGGCTGCTTGGAAAGGGCTTGGAAAGCTGTGAGTGAAAGGTGCAAATTGCTGCTGTTGGCTTTGCTGGGGTGATGGAGTGGGCACAGGGTGTGGTTCAGGGTGAGGGTCTTGCAGTGGTGCCCAGTGGCAAGCGGGTGGCCAAGGTCTGGTGATCTGCAGCAAGGACCAAACATTTAAACCTGCATGAAAGCAGAGTTTCAGTGCCCAGGGTGTCAGCAGCAGGGGCCAGGCATTGGCACTCAGCTCTGTGGGGTGTGGAGGATACTTTTGTAGCCATGGTGCGAAGGGGCAGCAGGAGCAGTGGCTGCAAACTGGGTGCTGGGGAGCTGCTGGAAGGACTGCTGCCAAGGGACCCTCAGCATGAGGCAGTGCAAGAGCGGGACAGACTTTGTACTTGGATCATGGGAATGCTGCCTTTGTGCAGCCCTGTGCCTGCTCAAAGGGCCTGATGCAGTTAAGTGCAGGTGATGGGGTGAACCACTGCAGGGTGACCAGGGTCTGAAGGGGAAACACAAGGCCCAGAGGGGGGATTTTAGTGTGGGTGGCTTTTGACTTCCCTTCTTGGGCAGGTGCTGGTTCCTAGCAGGAACAGTGGCAGAAGGTCAGAGGGTTCTCGTCTGGCTTGTTAATGCTGCTGTAAGCCAGCAGATTCCAGTGGCCAGCCTGGGCCCACAGCTGCTGCCTGAGCACGGAACAGCCACAGGTGCTCTCCACATCCCGTGTCATTTTGATGCAGTCAGGCTGTCTTCCTTCTCTCCCAGAGGAGCCAATTACAGGGATGTTAATGAGACAGACGTACTTCTGCTGTCCAGGGTTTTAACAACTCTTCTCCAACTTTCCTGCTATGTTTACTAGACATAGGAAAGGTGGTTTGGAAGGAGAGCTGGGCAGTGGGTAGGGTGTGAGCCCAGTCAAAGCCAGGCCCTGGCCTTCAGCACAAGGCTGGTGTCAGAGATGAGAGGAGCAGCAGTGAGCACTTGCTACCTCCCCCAGTGTTGTCTTCTGGCCTCTACCACTGCTGCAAATGCCCCAGTCAGGGATGTGGCTCCTGGCCAAGTCTCAGGAGCTGTGGATCCTTGAAGCTGCCTGTCCTTGGACTCCTGCAGTGCCCAGCCCTCCCCCACAGCTAGGTGATGGGTGCTGGAGGGGAACAGGGTGGTCAGCCAGGCCATGGCTGAAATGCTCTTGGGAGCAGCAATTCAGATGATTTGTGTGTGCATGTGGCCAGCATGTGCCAGGATGCTCTAGAAACTTGGAAATGGCCAAGGAGTGGTGCTGGAGCACTTCTGTAAAATATCTAAATAAATCTTTAATATTTCTAATTGCAAATGTACATAAATTGCACAGCCACATCATTTCTTTGAACACCAACAACTTTCTCTGTACATTATTACATAGTTTAAAAGGAGCTGAAGGAGATTCAGCGAACACTTCCACTTTGCTTTGTTTTTTTAAACATACTTACAAAAAAAGATTTTTTCTTTTTTTTTTTTTTTTTTTTAATAAGAGGATATAAAACATAGCAACTGCTTATCAGGAACAAGTATCAGCCTAAGCAGATATACAGAGAGAGGTATATCTTAAGACACAGTGATGTATGATAAAGGAATATGTGGACATGGAGACTGCACTCTGGGGGTACTGGGAGCTGATGCAGAACCACATGGCATTTACAGCAATGTCACAGCTTGGGTGATCTGTGAAAGTCAATGCTTGGACGTGACACTCTTTCCTAAAGTGTGGTTGTTTCTAAATGTTGTGCAACACCCTCCAGGTTAGATTTGGTTTGTAAAGCCCATCAGCTGCATGTCAGCATGTGGCCATTGTCCTCCCTCTCCCCTCTGTATGTAATTTTCCTCAAGGGAAAAGGCAACAGTTTTATGTGCAGGGTTTGAGAAGGGCTTGGTGGTTCTCAGAGTAGGGCAGGTTTCACACGTGCAAGTCTTATGGCTCAGCAGCCTCCTCTGAAATTCCCCTAAAGAGATACTTGGAGATGGGCAGTGCCCAGTGAAGGCATCTCCTGCTTGCCATGAGGCAATGCACTCTGATCCACATAAGGTCTCACACTGGCCAAGCTGGAGGCCTGGATTGCTCTGAACACAAACCTTTTAGAGGCTGCTGAGCCAAGAGCTGCTGCAGGTGAGGATGGAGTGCTGCAGAGGAGCCCAGCCTAGGGATAGTGTCAGAGTGCCTTTGGCCTTTCTGCTCTGTGCTCTCCAGGCAAAGCTACGTGTTAGGGACAGGGCAGTGACCTTGGAGGAATTGCTGGTCAGAGGCACTGCTGTCACAACAGCATCTCCCTGGGGCTGCTACCCCTGCCCCAGCATCACTGGGGAAAATGAGTCCCTTGCAAATCAAATCTCTGAGCTGTACCTTGTGGCACCAGTTTTCTCCATCTCCTCTTGTTCACCACAGAATGGACCCCAGTATCTTTTCTGTTGCATCTGGGAATGGACATTAGTACCCAGGCAAAGCCGGTGAGTACTCTGAACTTTGGAAATGATTGACTACATGCTGACTGCTTTCCCTAGGAGAGCCTGTGCTGCCTTGCTCAGGTCCACCAAGTCCCTTCTCTGTTTAGGAATATCTGTAGTAGCAGAACATGTCCTGCACCCTGCAGCAACCTACAGGGCTGGCTGCCAGGCGAGAGGATTCAGCGTGTTCTCACAGTGCAATCAGTGCTTTACAACTGCGAAAGCAGGAAACAAAACCAACCAGACTCAAACAACAATGCAGAGTGACATAGGACTCTTTGGATGGTGGCAGGATTTGCCTAAACTGGTGCAAAAGGGGCTGGTGACTACACTGTAGTATTTATTAGTTGGCATGGGGAAGGACTTGAGTCCCTCTAATCTTTTGGCACTGAAGCCATAGTCCCTGTCCAGTATGATACTTGCAGAAATCTTGGGAATACTGCAGTTAATTTCATCCCCCTTTATACAAAACTTCGCTAGTTTTTCAGAAGTGTTGACTACAGTTTAACAAAACCCCAAATCAAAAACTCTTAAAACAGAATCTTTGAGGTGGACCAACCCCACATCTGGATCCCTGGCTTTTCTCCCTCCCCCTTCCCTCAGAATACCTAAAGAGAGGAAGCTGAAATTGTAACCTGTGTCTGGATCCAAATTTGCTCACTTGAGTCCGTCCACCTCTCCAAAACAGCAGTGAGATACAGCCAAATCCTGACCGAATAAGCAGCACCAGAAGTTACTATATACAACTGTTAGTGAGATAGATACATTACAGTAAACACTGAAAACATTTACAAAAAAAAACCAAAACCCAAACAAAACCCCCTAAGACTTGTATTAAGATTAAAAATCTGAGTGTGTTTTTGCTTTGTTTATACCTTGACAAGTTTGCACTAGAACAGGCTCTTACTGTAGGAAGCGCAAGAACAAAAAAGAGATGGAGCCCATCACAAAAGGTTAGGGGTAGTGGTTGCTTTGCTCTGGTGCTGCACGCACCTCTTGGGATTGCCTCTGGTATTGCTATGCCCGGTACCGGCCCCGAGGCCATCTGGGGTGACCTGGACACATAGGACTCTTGCTGGCTCCCTCACGCTCGCTCACACACATGCGCGCACACACACACGAATGTACAGTTTATAAATAACAGAAACACAAACTGAAGTAACAGAACTGAACTGAGCCTGGATCTTAAGACCTACCCCCAAACCTCCTTGGGGGATGGTCACTTTTAGGTCCAGTTGTTGCAGTTTACAGGGGAAGGAAAAAGAGAGGGGGTGGGGGTGGGGGATCTCTACTGTAACGAGACTTCATCCTGATTTGAATTCTTTTTATACTGGCTCAGGAACCTAAGCAACAGCTCCAGAAGGTGTTAGCACTGGAACCTTAAAGGTTTAAATAGCTTGCTGTGGAAGGATGTAAGTGTTTCTGCTATTTCAGCAGAACGTGTTTGGTAATTTGGGAGTTTGAGATTAACCAGGAGTTTCTGACAGATTGGGGCGGGGGGAGCAGGGCCTTGGCTTGTGGTTGAGAAGATTAAGATGTACTGTGCTTAGCTTCAGTACTGAACAATTGTTTTGTGGGTGTTCCTTTTTCCAGCTCTTTCACAGAGCACTGATTGCAACCCACAATTACTTCGGTGTATGAGTGGAAACATTGCTGGTGGGGTGCCCACCCCCATGCCCTCTTTCCGTTCCTCTATGTTACTTCTCTCTTGAAAAACTTTCATCTCTTGCAACACAAATATTTTGGAACTCAAAAACCATCAGCTCTAAACATAACATCTCAGGGCAACAGTGGTTTAAAATAGTCTTTTTGCAGGGTTCTTATCATGGATTTGACTCTGAGACAAGGGCAGACATGAGTGTACACACCCAACGGTTCACAGTACCCTGTGTATTCCTAACCTGTCTGGGTCTTTCTCCAGTTGTAACCTTGTCAGTTTTGTGAGGTTCTTCAAAGCCATCTGTGCTAGTCTCCAAAATTCAAAGGTGACTGTTACTTGCCATAAAAATTTAATGATTACTGTTCTCTGAGGAGCTCCGTTTGGGGTCTGCTGTGTGACTATACCACTCTGCAGGCGTTGGCGTGGTGTGGAGACCTCAGTGCAACACCTCCAGTCCTCCATGGGCCCAATTGCACCAGGCTTGGCCCAGGGCTTCCACAGAACAGAAAAACGTTTAGGAGGGTTAAAAAAAAGGCATCTTTAATTTTGAAAGCAATTGCATGTGGAAGAATGCTGTTAATGAGCCTTATGGCTGTGGGGCAGCATGGCAATGCAGAGCTTACTGGCAAAGTGTCCTGCTCAGGCAGCCTGGGTAGTGTGAGGCTGGAGACGGTACCTAAGCTGTGCAGAGCTCAGTGAACATCCTAGTCCCTTTGACTGTACATTTACAGATGGCAGGAGGAGCTAGGACAGGCGTTGAGCAGTGTATTAACTTTAGTGGGAGGAATAGGCAGATGTCCTGTACACTGTACACTGTCATCCGTATCTCAGAGAACTCTCTCTGGCTCGTGGTACGAGGGACCTGCTCTGAGAGTGGGAGTCATGAAGAACTAACTTTAGAAAAAAAAAACAAAAAAAACCCGAACCACAAACCAACAAACACACCGTGGCGGCAGGTCAGCGGCACAAGCCCCCGTTAAGGAGGCGACCCCTCCGCTGAGCACAACGTGTCTGAGTGTGCCGAATCTGCATGTCAGCAGTTAGGAAAGTCTACTCCTGGCTTATGCCTGCACAGTGCTCCTGACAAGGGGGCTTTCGGTGGTGGCTGCTGTTCTTGTTGGTTACTCCCTTATGACCATGTTTTACATTCTTCGAGCCGGTTAATTTCCATGCAGTGCTCATTCCCAATTTAAAGAGGATAGTATTCCAGAAAATGGGATCTTTTTTTTTCTAATGCATACTGTGAAAGAAAAGAAATACAATTACCGATCTTCATGGTTCTTCAGGGTATTTTTCTTGTTTGTTTTTCTCCCCAGAAATAGCAAAAAATTCTCTGCACAGAGCATTACATCCCCATAAAGAACCCTTTGTCAAAGTGGCCACATCATGTAGCCACTTACTGCCCCTTACCACACTGGGCACCAGGAAATCCAGCCCCTGTCCCTCATTCACAGCTCAGGGACCAAGCTCAGGCAACATTTATTTTTTATTCTGTGGCTTGAAGTGTGTGTCTGGGTCAGTGCCCTGGGGCTATTGCTTACAAAGACTCTTCCTCATTACTTCCGAGAGAGCTGGATCAGTAGAGAGGAAGTCGAGTTGCTGCTCACCAGGTGCCAGCTGCTCCCTTTAATTTCATGCAGAGCCTTGGGCTTGCTCTGCTCCCTGAGCTGCCCAGGGACCCCCAGGAACCCCAGCAGTACCAGTCATGTCCTTCTTTACTGCCCTGTCACCATGGTTCCCCTCGCAGTACCCCTTTGGCTACCACATCACACAAAGCGCACCCTGACCTGTCTGGACTGTGCTCCCTATGTGGGTGGAGTTAATTAACTGCTAATTAGCTGCTTAAATGCCCTGTGGATGGTGACCTGCTATAAAAGTGGCCTTACAAAAGCCACCTAAGGAAAGATGCTGGGCTTGGCTTGGGGCTTGCTTTGGGAGAGGGCTGTGCTCTGGGGTGGGGGGAGCGAGGTTCAGGAGGAGTGGGCCAGGCTCTGCTGCCATCCCTCGTATGGCCACATCTAGCAGCACGCTTTAACTTACTGGGCCACTGCCTGCTGCAGGCTCTGCCCAGCTCCCTTTCTTTCACTTACTGCAACCACAAGGATGTTATTCCTTGCTGGGAGGAGTGAGGCATATCCTTTGGGCAGTTTAGGAGGAAAAGGTTGCTTTTGTTTAAACATTAAACACTGATTTAAATCCAACAGTGACAGTGATTCTCAAATCTGTGTTATTTCCTTATGCCATTCATCTCACACTCCTTCTCTCCGTCCCCTCAAGGTGCTGGCATTAGCATCTCCCACCAAGGCTCAGTCAAGCGCGCCGTCCGCAGAAAGGAGCTGGGATCTCGGGGGGACAGAGCAGCTGTTCTCTGAAGCCGCGGCTCACACCTGCTGCTGCACGGTCTCTCTGGCCAGGCCTCCTCTCCTGCGGCAGCGCCCTCCACGCGTTAACAATTACTGCTGTTTCTGAATTCTCCATTCTCTGTAATCTGCAATTTAGTTGGGTTTGTGGGGGAGATCCCGTTACGTGTCTGCATGCTGTACCTCTCTTTCAGCTGAGTAAGGGCACTCATTAACCGTGCGTTGGCAGCATCCAAGGAAGCAATGCGTTTCTCCTGCAAACCAACGGGCAGATGGGAAGAGTCAGGGCAAAACCATGGAGACCTCTGTGATGCCAGGGCTCATCCTGAGGCAGTGACCCAAAGGTCTCTTGCACTAGGACCTTTCACAAGTTGGGGTGGAAGGAACCATAGAGATTGTCCAGTTCTGACCTCTTTGGCATTCCTGGGTGTGGGGGTTTCAAGTGCTACACAGCACTTTTTAAAATGCACTGCTATTAGTGGGACCACAAATGTGCTTTGCCTGCACAACGTGAGCTAAACTCATTTCAGCAGCCTGACGAAAATGGAACACAGTTTGATTCTTCACTTATACAGAAATTCATTGTAGTGTTTGCTCTAACTCAGCCATTACAAAGGCAGTAAGAGTCTTCTTCTAAAACCTTGGGTTCTCCCAAGGTAGTTATTCCTGTCAGTGTTTAATTGATTTTGTTAGTGTAAATTAATAGTTTAAATGACTTGTGGCCTCCCAGGATGCCTTAGATGGCAACTCTTACTGGTTACACTATCATAAGGATGGGAGCAAAGCTTCTGTGTTGCAGCCTGCTTCTGCCACTCCCGTTCTTTGCGACATTAAACAAGTCCCCATCCTTCTCTGTCTGCCATTAGCAGGTGGGAACAGAAACAACTCAGAGAGGCACAGCAGTTTGCCCGTGTGTAACTTTGAAGGTCCATGTATGAACGTGTCCAGCGCTACTGTACAGCTTGAGAGAACAGAGAACAATGTAGAGGACCCCCCACATGTAACACACATGGCTATAGGAGACAGGACAGCCCCCTGAGAGCTGCTGGCAGGCTGCACTGTTCACACCTTACAGATAACCCTGGAGCTGCTCAGCTTTGCCAGAGTGCAGAAAGGAACACGATGATTTACAGGCTTTGGACAAATTAATCCGCAGAAAAACAGTGATTCTTTCTGCAAAGTTACTACTGTCTCATCTCCTTTTTAATTAGCTATACAGTCAATTAGTCATGAATAGTGACTCACAAGTGATTAATAGGGTTATTAAGAGTAAGCCTAGAACACACTATCACCTAGCCACAACCTGTAGACAGGCCTGGCTGCTGAGATGCTGCTCTCTGCTTACACAAATTAAAAGCATATGGGCCCTAGTTTCAGATTCTCTTTTCCATTTACAGTGTTTTGCACCCAGCACTTGATGCTTCTCTGTCATTGTGATCTACGGCAATAACTGAGCTTCCAAAGCTACAACCCAAAGGCTGAAAAAACATGTTGGCTTTGCTCTGGCCAGGCTGTGTTCCTTGGGTCCAGGTCTCACAAGCATTACTGGAACATGAACACCAAGCAAAGCTCTGGGGACCTCAGACTGGACTGTGGGCATGGTTGCTCCACAAGCTGCTACCCCCCATATCCTCTGTGTCACCTGCCAAGTTCCAAGGCTTTCTGGAAACAGTCACGTAAATGTGAATGTTGTGACAATAAATTGCATCGTGCTGGAGCCTGGCTAGCTCTGCCACCTCACCCATGCACACACTTCTGCTGTGCTTGAGCTGGCATTACTGCATGTTGGCAGACTCACCCTGGAAGTGCGCAGCCCTGGGTATTTGGGTCTCACCTGTGCATCAATAATCTTCTGCTTGGAATCCACAGCAGCCTGCATTTCTGCATGGTCCTTCTTTAACTCCTCCTCAACTGACATCAGTCTGGTAGCCAAACAAACAAGAAAAAAAAACTGCATTTGTTGGGCTCTGCCAAGCCCCCAGGTATTAGTCTCATACACAACTAAATCAGCCTTTTGTTTTGTCTCTTGCTCTTCACTAGAGATCACTAAAGCAGACTGTCCCAAAGCTTAAGTGACACAGAACAGTGAAGGCTGGCCCATTTGAGGGCTGGTTAAAATCACCAAGTTGGCTTGGCTCAGGTAAAGATGAAGCTTGTTGGACTGGAACAGTCTATGCCCCAAATTTAAATACTGCATCCCACTGGGTCGGTTTCTCCCTAGCTAGGGAGTCATGGGATGGTGAGAAGATCATTAACCAAACGTCATGAAAAGAAAGCCTATTTTGATCATTACATCTATTGCTCATATGAACAGAAGAGAAAGCCAGACAAACTCTCTTGACAACTGGGGCAGGCTGCCAGCTCTTCCCTCCTGAGTTTTGCCTTTGTCAGTCAGGAAAACACTGGGGGTTTTTCTTGTCCCAGGTAACATTGGTGGTGGTGGTACCAAAAGAGTCAGGGCTTTAAGTCCCTTTCCAGGAACTGTAAACCCAGAAGGACAGAAAGTGAACAAATGCTCAAAACCCCACATCTGTCTGCACCTCCACAGAAACCTAATTCTCCTGAAGAGAGGTCAGTTCCAGCCAAGCTGCCTGCAGGCCTTACTGTCACCTCCAGCAGTTCCACCTCCCTCCCCTGTACCTGCTGATGATGCCCTTCATTTGGATCTCTTTATCCTCCTGCTGTCTCCGGAGCCGCTCCTCACTCTCCTCCAGCCTGGCCTGGTACTCCAGCATTAGCTTCTGTGTTGTCTCCTCCTGGCACTTGAAGCGAGTCTCATACTCCTCCAGCTTCTTGTTGGAGATGCGAAGCTTGTCCTGCAGCACCACTATGTCCTGCTGGTACTACAGCATGCAGGGACAGACACAGGAGGAGAAAACACAAGTGGCATGTTACCCAGCAGGGCTTTGCCCTTGCCAGGGTCTCCCCATAACCTGACCGTGGCCCCTCTCCTCGCATGAGACTAGCTGCAAACCCGTCTCAGATAACCCTGCTTGCCGACACCTCCTCTTCAGTCTTCTCCACACTGTGCTAGGAGTGATGCTGTGTTCCGCTGGGCGGGCAGGTCACTGGCAGGTTCAGAGAATGGGTTGTTAGCAGAGTCTGGCATTTCACATGGGGAATGAAGGTTAGAGGCAGTGAATGGCAAATGCATCTGGCACCTTCCTCACACTAGCAGTGCAGAGCTAAACGCAGGCAGGAGAAGCTGTACAGGTGGGATTTTGGGTTTACACGTGAGCTCTTCAGTCTGCAGCTTTAAACCTGAGCGCTTTGGATGTGCTGCAAGCCAAGCACCAGCTCTGCAGCAGTGACAGACATAGGTCACGGCTGTCTCATCACAGAGTGGTTACCCTGCATCATGGTGAGGGCAACTCGCTGATTTGAGCAGGGCAGTGAGCACTACTGCCTTTTGGGGCCCAGCATTTTAAACAATGCCATCAGATGTCAAACCCGGGTTCAATCTGAGAAGAGCTGCTGCATGAAGCCAAGATCCCACAGTTGTACTTCTTATTCAGATGACACTAATCAGCAGAACAATCATAGAAAGCAATTGAAAAAAAAAGTTTTCTAACTCAGTAAAACTGGGTTCGGCTATTGCAGAAGCACAGCATTCAGTACATCTTGCTTTGCTAAAGGAAAATCCAGTGTATATCTGTATGAAAAAAAACTCCTTTCAGCTTCAAAAAATTATCTTCGGAAAGAATCTGTGAAAATTATCTCAGCTGGAATAACCTCAGCACATTTAACATGCAGTTGATAATCTGACAAGCTGCTTTTAAAGAGTCAGATATGGGAAAAAGATTTCCACGAGTCATGAAGCCTGTTACAAAGCTGAAAGTGTTACCCATGGACAAAAATGGATTTAATTATGTCTTGACTTGGCTAGCTGAAAAACATGGCCTTCCCTTTGGCCATCCATACCCCTGTGAAAGCAGTCAAACACTGGACTTGGTTGTTCCCCAGCTTTGAGTCTTGCAGAGGGGTCTGCCCAGCAGATCAGCTCTTGGTGAGAGGGGAAGGCAGTTCTGCTGGATTCTCGATCCATGGAAATCCACATTGCTTTCCTGGTATCGCTCTTCTAACTGACAGCAAAAATAACTGTAGCTCCCAAGCATTTCAAATATATGATGCTGATGGTCTTCCTGCATTGCCAAAGGATTTAAGCCATGGCTGGCAGAGGGGCAGGTTCCCTGAGCTCCTTCTGCCTGGGCAGGGACAGGCACAACAGACCACTCTATTTTTTCCTTTAGCAAAGCTTTTACTGCAGCACTAGAACAACACAGCTTGCACATGTAACCTGGAGCAATGAGGGAACAGCCCAAACAGTGGCACAGAAGCACTAGAGTCAGACAGAAGGGAGTTGCGTGAACAGGAAAGATTAAATACCTACCCTAGCCTTAAAATAGGAGCAGGCAAGTGAGCTCAAGTGATACCAGCAGAGGCCTCAGAGCCCGAAGGAGTCGCTCCTGTCTCTAGAACACTTGTCTCATTCTTGGTTACCACTCATATCTTACAGTAATGGGGAGAGAGATTATGCTAATGGTGATCTTTAATGTCAGTGACTGATGTGACAGCAAAGTAGCAGAAGATGCTGCATGGGAATGAGCAGGCTCATGGGGAGGTCCCTCTGAGCTTGGGACAGGGAGCAGTTTGCTGCAATGCTGTCAGTTTGTAATCCCAACATTCTACCTCAAGGAGGACCTGCACAGGATGGGGCCTCTTGGGCTGGCATGGAAGTAGACCAGTGCCTGGGAGTGCCCACCTGGTGAAAGTTGAGCCTATGTCACAGGAAAGGCTGCCATGAAGGGGATTAGTGGCAATGCTTGGCATGCACCCTGTCCACACCAGAGGCCATCTGCCTGCCCACAGGAGCTGGAGAAGGCCAGCACATGGTTCGTGGTGTGTGGCCCTTCAGCATTTCACCTCACTCCAGTTCCACTGTCAACAGCACTGCTGGCCACTGAATCTCACTGAGGACTCAAATAAGCACTGAACTCTTTCAGAAGCCCTTCAGTGACTAAATGCAGCAGTAAGCCAGTGCACAACACACCAGTCTGACACCACCTCCTCTTTAATTTGCTGCCTACTGCTGTCTCTGCTTAGGTGGCAGGCAAGGTTTCTATACCTCTGCAAACAGCCTGCTAGGGGTGTACTCTATCAGCTGTTGCCCGACCAGTGCCTGTGTATTTACTGGAGTACCCAAGGAGCAGAAGGCCAGGAAGAACTAGGCTGAACTACCACAGGCTACACTCTTCCTGGGGCAGCTAGGAGTCACCCTGTATCTCCCAGTACCTACAATACCTGCCTTTGGCACTTCACTTGAATTTAGCAGGTGACAGTTCCAAAAGGATAAAGCACAGCAACATGAGAACAAGAAAGGCTATAGTAACAAAATCAGAAACATGGCTGTGCTGGAAAAACAGGAAGGAGGCTTGGGAGGGTAAGGTTTGCAGTTCAACGTGATCAAGTGGTAACACATGGCTGATGTGAGAGAAGAGAAGCACACTGAGGAAACATCCCAAATGCTGACTGTGCCCAACTGCAGTGGTATTGGCAGAGGCAGGCTGCTGAGAAAGCACCTTGCAGAAGCAGCAATCAGCAAATACAGGCTCTTCTCAGCTCTTGACTGCTGCATCCTTATTTCTAAACCTACTTTGCCAACCCTATCTCTTCCCTGCTTCTCCTGCCCTAGGCTCATCTGGGAAGGAGGGGATGTGAGCGGCACCTATTCCTTCAGCAACAGCACAGGGTCTCTCTGGGACAGTGAGATGTCTCTGAGACCAGAATGTGGACTAAATTTTTAGGTCTTTTTATAAGCTTTTGACATGGAAGCTGCTTCTTGCTACATGGTCCCTGTTGTGAGGCATGAGGCTTCCTACACCTTACTCTCATCTCTTTTATAGGTGCACTTTTTAAGCTCTCTCCCTGCAGCTGGAGGGCGTAGGAATGGGGGAAGCAACAGGCACTGTCTGGCTTCAAAGTCTGTTGCAGAGCAACATCAGCACTTGATTCCTTGCTCCTGTTTTTCTTACCATGACTGGTAATTCCAGTCACTGAGTGTGTGAAAACCCCCCAAACCTTCCCCAGAAGTGCCCTGTGAGGCTGAGCAGCCAGGCAGAGAGCCACCTGTCACCCTTCTCTCTTGGGCAGTGATGACGCCACAGCCCACCTTGTCCCCAGGGTGCTCAGATGAATGACAGTCAAGGAAGTTCTCTCTCTATTTAGAAACTTGTTTCAATCCAGTCAGGTTTTACCTTTTCTGCTTGGCTGAGCTCGTCCTTATTCCTGAGCTTATCCCTGTGCTTGGAATCTGGGTCAATGCTTTCATCTTCTAAAAACTGCATGTTCATATTCAAAAGCCAAGCAGCAGTGCGGTCCAGGGCATTGGGGTTCACAGGAGAAGGGGCCTACAATGAAACATACAACCATAACAAAAGAAAAACCTGTAACAGAAATGGTCATGAAGCTGGAGAGAGAGAATTTCCTTCCAAGCAAGCCCTCTCCCATGATGATCCTACAGCAACAAACAGGTCTGAGATACCAGAGCAGCTGGGGCTGAGGGCAGGAACAACTCCTGTTCTGCATCTACACATTCTTTTAGGGCAAACAACCTCTGACAGGCTCAATTCTTCCCTGTGTCACCTGCACAGAACAGACTGCAGTGGGGTCCTGCTGAAAGTAATGGACCCAGGACTCTGAGCAGGTCCTGTCATCTTCAAAGGATGTGACCTTAGGAGATGCCAAGCTGCAGGCAAACAGGATGGCTCGATGTGATATATTCACTCTTCAAGCAGAGAGTGCACTCAACTCTTCAGCCTCTTTCAGTGAGCTGTCTCTTTGTTTGCTGTGGAGATTTTGTACAGATAAAAGCAGAACTGCAAAATTAAATGCTCCTTTTGGTGGTGCAGGTGCCTTCTTGGAAAATACAGGTTTCTTTTTGGCTAGGCTACACTTACAATGCTGGAGAAGTCTAAAAGATCAACATCTTAGTAGTTCATCTCTAGGTTTGTTCATGTAGCTATGGGAGCTCCAAGAGCTGTTCTATGGTCAGTGAGCTAAAGGCAGGGCTTGCTGCTCTTCAGTCCCATCCTGGGCAGAGACCAATGGCATTGCTTCAATACTTTCCAAGCAGATTAGAAGGCTGAGGAAGTGCATCTCCAGCTATTTCTCCTCCATTCTGGGTCACTATACACTGCAATAACCAGTTTCTTGGGTGAACACACGGGATCTGGATGACTTGGTCAAGGGAATTCAAGTTAAAAACGCAGTAATGTTGTGGACTTTATCCTTCATTCAAACCACTGGAGAGTGGAGAAATCTAGACACTGGCAAACAGCAGAATGGGAGATGCTGTACTTAGGAGTGGGGTCAGGTTTAATCACCTCACTGGGGCTGTAGGATTTCCCATGCTGTCTTCTAGCCTGGTCTTCTGCTTCTGGAATTTTACATCAGGTTTCAGACTCAGCTGATGAACATTACTTGCTATAAATCCTCACCTGGCTTGTGGCTTTCTACTTCTATCTCCAGCTCGGGCACTGCTGCTCAGAATTTCTGGCTCCAAGAAGTGGTGGCCACTCATTTCTGTCACATAAAAATCACTGGTAAGGGATATCAATGAACAGAGCCCAGCTCACTGTGCATGGGTCCTTCTGTCTTTTTCTTCCTTCCCTTTGGTAAAAAAGAACATCATCTGATCTGACCTAGGACAGTCTGGAAGTCAGTTCAGAGCAGATGGACTTAAAAAAAGTAGAAGGGCTTGCAGCTGGCAGGAACGAGGTTCATGGGCTTCTACTAAAGTGACCACCAAATGTGATTTCTGTGTTCTCAAACAACGTTAAATACCATTAAGGAGGAGTGAGCAGTTTCATTATGGTCTAGAGATGCTGCCAACAGACAAGTAAAATGTGCAGACAGGGATAGGAGAGACATTCTGAGGACTTCAGGTCTTGAGAGAAATTTTGAGAAGCCAGTAGGGGTAGGTGGAGGAAGGATCTGCAAACACAACTTGTCCAGGGCTTTCCCAAGGTCACATGGAGTTTGCTGTCTTCTTTCTGGAAGAAACAGGCTGCTGCTGCTGGCAGAGCTGTGCCCTCTGTACTTAATGAGTATTGATCTGCATTACACAAATGCTGCTGCATGGCATGCCTGCTAATGTCAGCACTTATGAGTCAATGCTGTGTGCACAGAGCAGCTCCAGACAGGGCTGATAAAACAATGCCTTCAATGGGCAGCCCTGACAAAGGTCTCCAAGGCTGCCTTGTAAAGGAGAGGTAGTGACACCAACTTTGTGGCTCTTTCAACAACATAGTGCTAGAAAGGTGCCTTAACCCTGAGCCTGGGCTGAGATGAGGTGAGCTCTTGCCAGCTGTCTGTATTCTCTGGGTTTGGCTTACTTCTAAACCTCTTCCTTTAGGCACTGAGAGGCCCTGCTGTGTTCATTTTCTATAGGGTTCCTTCTGAAATGTAGAATGAATAATGAGCACTAGAAAACTAATTTATCCATGCCAGCAAAGCCAGAGAGTACTGGGTCTGTGACCTACTGCTTTCAGCTTTAGCACCTCGAATAGTGGTATCTATTTCTGTGCAGACCAGCAGCGGTCTGGGACCGGAACCAGCGCAGAGCTCTGCACAGCAGGGGCTTCCCCCTTGGAGGGGAGCACACTGCTGCCTTACTGCTACCACCTCCCCAGATGCACTCAAAGGGCAAACAAGGAGTGTCCTGGAGTGCCGTGGCTCCGCTGGGACAAGAGCCACAGGAAGGAGATTCTTGGTTATAAGAGAAGATTAGGGCCTGGTTCGAGTCTGGGAGATGGTGCAAGGTTGACTATGGCATGGGATGAGAGCCTGGGCATGGAGAGGCAAAGCAGTGACAAGATGGTAGTGCAGGACAGAGGCATGGCTGCCATCACCTTCGTGTCTCTGCCACCCACTGCCTTGCGGCAGCCACACACCAACATGCCACGCAACGGAGGAACAGGGAGAACGAGCACTGGTTTGTGTTCCCGGCCCTGCAGGGCCTCTGCCTCAGGCCAAGCTGGGTGCAAGAGCCAAGTACAAGCCCACATGCAATGCCACCACAGGGTTGGCACTGATGGGGTAAGAGCCACAGTGACACCCCCTTCTAGTGCAGCAATCCCTGTCGGCCAATTTCTTCTTCAAGGTCCATGGGCTGACCCTGCCTGGCCCCTTCAACACCCAGAGCTGGTAGAGGTCCCAAACTTACCTGTTTGTGCATCGTGCGCTGCTTCATCTCAGGGCTGTCGCCCTTGGAGGAGGAGGACTGCTGCCGGAGGCGGGCTCCACTGCCCGGCCAGTCTGGGGAGGAGGACATCATGGTGCCGCTGGAGGGTCGCTGGTACTGCACCGTGTTCAGCAAGGAGGGCGGCGTCCGGCCGCGGGTGACAGGCGGAGGCGGCGGGGGCGGCTGGTCGATCCGCCTCTGCGGTCCCGCGCTGTTCTGCCGCGGCATGGTGGGCTGGCCGCCCTTCTCCGTCAGCGAGAGCTGCCGGCGGGCCAGCTCCCCCGGCCGGCGGGAGAAGTCCTCGCTGGTGGCGGGGGCGGCAAAGCCGTGCTTGTTGGCCGTCAGCTCCTCGCTGTTGCTGTGGGAGCTGAGCGAGCTGTGGCACTCGGAACCGGAGTCGCCCAGGCCGCGGGGGGACAGCGGGAGCCCGGCGGCCATCTGGTAGACAGGATTCTGGAAGGAGAGGGGAGCCAGGAGCTGGGGCCGGCCGGGCGCACTCTCGCCGCTCGGCGTGGTGGGGGTCTGGCCCACCCGGCGCACGGTGGCCATAGCCGTCACGCTGTTCTGCTGAGTCCGTGTGGTCCATATGCCCTGCAACTGCCCGAGGGAGGACTGACTGTCATTGAGGGAGTCAGCCGTGCCAGGTGCATTGGCCCCACTGTCCAAGAGCCGATTGTCCTGCAAGTCCACCATGGACAAACTCTTGCTGCCATTAGACATCTGCACGTCGGGCTCATTGGCCTCTGAGTAACTGGAGCTTCGGGCAGGCGAGGGCTGGGCCCCAGCAGACCTTGTGACAAAAAACAAGTCCTTGTTTTCAGGGGTTGGAGATGGTAACCGTGTGAAATCTATCAGACTGCGGTAAAGTCAGTGCATAAGGAAGAGGAGAGGAAAACAAAACAAAAGAGAAGAGTTGTGAATGCTGCACCAGAGCAGGAAAACGAAATCACTCAGAAGAAATCAGCGTGGCGCAGCTGTGCGGGATGGGGACATCACCCAGCCCCTGGCCTGGCCAGGTCTGCCCATGGGGAGGGACAGTGCAAGGGGAGCAAGGGAGGATGGAGGGGTATGGAGGAGCCCTGGGACAGCCCTGCAGGGGCAGGCAGGTGAGTGAGGGGTGTGTGGTGAGAGATGCAGAAGGCATCACAGACACACTCCTGGGGGCTCATCACACCAACAGTATATCACCCTTTCTGCTTCCAGTTAGCTGTACCCATGCCACTCCTGTGCCCCTGCTGTGTACCTGGGCAGTAAGCTCCTCAAGGCACACTGGCCAGTATCTGTGCAGCATGGAGCACCATGGGGGCCTGATCCACAGGTCAGACAGCTCCAACAACAGAGCTAAGTCTTGCCATTGAAGGTTATCCACCTATTCCTCCTGCTGTAACACACATCCATGCAATATTGATTTCTTGAGGATAGGAAGAAAGAGCTTTGCAGTAGCTTAATGTGAATATACTGCTGATCAAAGATGGTGCATTGTAAGCAAGTATTTGGGTGAAAGCAAGTTGTCAGAGATCCTCCATAGCATTAGATTTAAGTAATTTTACCTCATGCTGGGAAGCATTAGAGATGAAAGCTCTGATTACAGCAAGTCCAGCACCATTGCTACTTTTGAGTTCTAATTGGACTGTTAAATATTCTGTAGTTTCCACTTACAGACTTTTTTACTAGCAGTCTTTCAGTCTGTGTGGGCTTCATTTAATTTACCACAAATAGAAACATTACAGGTCTGCAACAAAGTCATCTTCCCCATGAATGAAACTTCTTACATAATCAGGCCAAAAAGTATGTCAGGTGACTGTGCCTGCAAATCACTGCTCAGCACTAAACACACAGTTAAAAAGAATGGACAGAGTAGACTGGAACTCACTCTAGACCTCTACAGCTCAGCAGCTATTAGAGAAATGTCCAGATCTGCATCTCAGTGAGTTCAGCACATACTCTGTCTTACAAAGATGGACACGGTCAACCCTAAAACTCTTACGTACTTAGAGACCTGATGAACTTCCTGGCAATGCCCATCGCTCTGAGGTTAGGACAAACAGCCCTCAAGTCCTCAAAGGATGAACATTTTGCTTCTGCAGCCACATTTCAACAGCTGAGACCAGAACAGCCAAGTTCTTGATTTCCCAGACAACATCCTCAGTTTTGGCCTCTCAAAGGACCCGGGATGGAGCCATGTGCTTGCGCTACCACCCACAGCTTTGTCTAGATTCAGAGCTGAACTGCACCCAGCAGCAGTTCTGTGACTGGAAAGCCTGATCAATGGATCTGCACATCACACCCTGTCCTCCTTGTCCCTGCAGGTGCTCAGATTTTGTCAGTATTTCCCTGGCCACCTCCCGCGCTCTTACCCAGACAGGTCATTCTCTATCACCATTTTCTGCAGCCCCATGGAGATGCTGTTGCCAGCACTGGGTGTGGATGCGGCGTGCTCGGCCGTGACCGAGACCTGCACACAGGCTGGGTTGCTGAGCGCCGAGTTGACATCCCTCAGGATCCGAGGCAGAGGCCCAAGTTTTGTTGCAGTGCTCTGGGCAGGAAAGAGAGCAGAATTGCTACCAACATCCTGTATTTCTAGTAGAGAACTAAGGGCTTTGCTGGCTGCAGGACAGTCTCTTCAATGAATACATTAACTGTAATTTTCTCCATCGTTTCCCCCACTGCTTAGGCAGTGCCATTTGCTGCTGTAGGGCAGGGGAAGCAACTGAGAAAGTTCAGATACAGAAGACAGTTATATCCAGGCCTTGTCCAGCTGTCTTGACAATAACCCTTTTAATTAAAAAGAAACCTTTAGAATCTGCAGACAGATTCAAACAAAATCCTGGTGTTTGGCTGCTCTGCCTTCTCATTCCACCTGCCCCTTCATCCTCACCCCTCAAAGATAAACAGCAGAGGAGGGAAAGGGATACACTTACCTGCCTCAAAGAAGGATGTAAAGAACAACCTACTTCTGCAGCACGTGCAAAGGCTGGGGAAGCACTAAGGTGACCAACGGCTGCACTGTGCATTGATCCAGCTAATTGCTGGACATGGGGAGGGGTGTGGTGTGGTGTGGTACTGGCCAACTGTGGTCCCCCCACCCCAAAGCCTGTCCTTGCGATCCTCCTGGATACCTGCTCCAGTTGAGAAATGACTTCCCAGAGCAGTGAGTGCAAAGTGGACAGTTCCCGGCCCAGGTCAATGTATCCTTCAAAGCCAGCTGTATTGGAGATGGTTTCGGGATTGGAAATCTCCAGTAGAAATCTCTGCATATTAGTCCATTCATGCTCCAGGAACTGATTCATAAAGGACATGTACTCCTCTTTGCTGCCAAACCTATCAAGACAGAAACATAAATTTCAGCTAAATCCTTGTAAACAGAGTGGGTAGGGACATATGCAAGTAAGAAAGCCAAAGCTTTCCTTTGGCATCTGAACCCCTCAAAGCCTTTGGGATCCCTGGGTTGCTAGCAGGTACCTCGTACACCTCACTGATCATAGAATCAAAATGAATTTCAGCCTAATTCAGCTAAGTCCTCGTCAGCATGGGATCTCTGCAGTAGAAATGAAGGTGAAAGCTAGAGAAACAAAACCATTCTTGGTAACGGACTGAATCTTACTGCTGGGTCAGTGCACAGCCTCCAGAAATAGGACCTGTCACTGGAAATAAAGAAACTGTAATGCCAAACACCATCCATGGACTGAAGCCCAGTGAATGATGATGGTAGGAATCTTGCACTCTTCCATGGGCACTGAGGCTGACTCCATTCATGCCAGCTGCTGCTGCCCCAGCACAAACTGCTCCAGGGATCACCCTGGAGAACTATACCTGCAGCTGGGTTGCTCCCCTGGGTTTCCTGCAACCTCCTCCTGCCCTCCAAGAACTCCACCCAGACTTCTGTCTCAGTTACATGTCTTATTTAGAGCACAACAGGGAGGGCCTCACGGTTCAACTGTACCAGCAGTAATTGGTGCTGTGCCAGTGCCAGCGATTTGGTGAGGACAAGCTTGGCTGTATGCCATCTGCAGGGCAGCTCAGCTGATCACCTTGGCTTAGTTCAAGGAGTCTTTCTTGCAACATGCTGAAAATCTGAAACCTCTTTAGTTAGGGATTGGTCAGGAATAGAGAGAATTTGTCATCTGGTATAACACACTTGCATGTCTTCTGTCTGTGCCTGTGTGCACCTATGTGCGTTCCTGACTGCCAGTGTGTGAACTGAGCTAGTTTCCAAAGCTAGGAAGCTTTAGACAGGAACTGTCCATTCATGTTTTGGAAAGCTCATCATTTTGTTATCAGAGCTCAGGGTAAGTAGCTCAGAGCTGCAGGCAGTGGAAAGATTTTCAGAAATCTGGGGCTTTGTTTCCATCAAACCAATGGGCTTAGTCAGAAACTGATAGTACACCCATTCTCTTTTCATACCTTCCCAGCTCAGACAACAGCAATTGTTAATAGAAGGGAAGGCCCCAGAGCTCACAGAAAGGAAAGAGCAGCTCCTGAGCTGTGCACACCAGTGCTGCTGCCTGGGTTCTGGTGCTGTCGGTGTCTCTGACAGGAGGCCAAGCCCTGCACACCATCACCAGGCTGTGCCAGGGTGTTCCTGCTGCCACCCCGCCTGCTCGTCCATGTGGTCACACAGCCTGTTTCCCTGCTCATAAAACATGTCCTGTTTTGGAAACTTTAAAATGATCCGCCTGACCCAACAGCGAGGGAATGAGTCCCAGAGAGACGTGCGGGAAAAAGCCAAGAGGAAACAAACAGGAGCCCTCCAGGGAGGAAAGGACCAGCCAGCGTGGGACTCCTGATGTTGGAGCCATGGCTCTGCCCATGCACCCGGAGCTTCCTTTCCCTTCTCCAGACCCCTTCCCACTCCTGCAGCCCGGCTTACTTGGCGAAGTTGGCGAGGTTCTGGGTGACCTTGGCAATGAGGGTCAAAGTGCGTGCAGTGCGGTCATCTGGGTACTCCTGCAGGAGGCTGAAGAGGGACGGGGACATGATGGCCGGGCAGAGGAACCGCAGGAACAGGGAGGCACTGATCAGTCGCTCGCTGATGTCTGGGCGGCCTCGGTTGCTGCATTCTTGCCTCCATGAAGCAAAAACTTCTTTAAGCTCCCTTGGGAAGACACTGCAATGACAGAAGGACATGCAGGGATAGCAAGTTCAAGGCCAGGGTGTTCGAGCTGCCACACAGCAGTAACTAAACATGGTGCGTATCAGCTGCAGGACACAACACCCAGACCTGCACCATGGCAGAGCCCTCTCACCCTGCTGACTCACAGCAGCGTGGCTGTTGACACCAGTCATAGGCTCTTGTCTTTTTTGTGCAGCGTGTCTGTTAGGAGCCTCAAACCTCATGGAAAAAAGCAAAGTCACTCCTTGAAGCTGTCAGAGAAGCAGCTTCCATCAGACTGATGTTCCTGGTTGTGCTGGGTGCCAAAACCCCAGACAAGTGGAAAGACAGAGAGATGAAACAAACTGTGCAAAGCAGCTCATTGCACCTCAACTGGCACTTTGAAGCCAGAGGCAGCTCAGCCACCCAGATGGGGAATGTCTCCTGAAGAAACACAGCATGGTGGGACCCCCTCAGCAGAATACCAGCAGTACTGGGGTCACCAGCACGAGGGCTGTACAAATTGTAATACTCCTGTTCAAGCACCTGGATCAAACCCCTCTCTGACTGCTACAGAGAGCCCCACTGGAGTTAGTCCAGCCTTGTAACTGCACAGACCTCAGCCTGGCTTTCCTGGATACCAGAACTCCCCTGGGGCCAGCAGACTGCAGCAGCCCTTATCACCACAGAACTTGCTGCCTGTTTCTGCTCAGCCCTCCCCAGCTCCCTGCTCCCACCTTATCCTGTTCCCAGCATGTGTTATTTATTCAGCTGGATACTCCCACGAAGGGAACAGGCTGGCAATGGGTCCCACCATGCTGCTGCTGGGCTTGTAGGTCCCTGGCACACAGCTCCTCACCCATCCCGGAGCTTTCCCTTGCCAGCAACCACTGTCCCTGTTTCAAGATCAGAGCTGTTTACCAGCAGAGCTGGATGGTCCAAAAGCAGACTGAAAAGGGGTCAGACTCCATTTTAGGTCACCAATCTCCCTAAAAAGCAGCCATCTCAGAGGACGGTTTCCCAGTTTCCTGCAGGAACTATGTGGGAGAAGCAAAGCAATGTCCCACTGGCCAGTCCCGGTGTCTGGGCTAAGCCTCACACAGCTCAGGGAGAAAACCACATGAGCTGCACAGCCATAGACACCATCCACTGGCCAGCAGTAGCAAGATCAGGTGGGAGGCTCTGAAATGGAGGAGTGAAGCACACACTCGTGGGTGCTACCCCTGCAGCAGCACTGCCAGATCCCCAGATGAGGACAAGGTGTCCCTCCTGCTGCCAGCACCTTCCATCCTCCAGCCTCTGCTTCCCAGACACTCACCTCATCAAGCCTGACAGTCTGCTCCTTGCCACAATTGCCAAGTTCAGGATCTGGGGGGTTTGTGGTCCATCAGAGTGGCAAGTACCCTGAGGCCAGAGGGCCATGGCCTCTAGCTCCATGGCTATTCTCTGAGCTCAGCAGGCAGAGCCCTCACCCCTCATTTTGTTATCTGCCAGCTGCAGACCACACTGCTCAGCCACACACCCTGGGTCTGGGGGTCTAGCCAGCAGACACCCCACACATATGCTGCCCACCCTGAGCATCCGGCTCAGCACTGCTGCTGAGGTGTGTGCTGCTAGACTCCAGCCTTCCAGGAGGAAAACTTTCTCTGTCCTTCTAACACAGGTGGTGCCACTCCATGGAAGTGCTCAGCAGGCACTGCCACTGCATTCAGCTTGTGCTCCATGTTGGCTTTGTGCCTTCACACTCACCAGCTTTTACCCCCTGCTTTATAAATAACATTAGCCAATGCCTTCTGCTGGATAAATTCTCCTCTGTCTCGCGCTTGATCCACGCAATTGGACAAAGCCCTTTTACTTCACGGTACTTGCACAGAAACAGGAGAATCCTTTAAGCAATTTAAGGCTTGACTGATCAGGACAGGTTGTACAGTTACTGGAAAGTAAACCCTTCAAAACACAGGCACCGGCTGCACGCAGCCCCTGAGTGCTGCTCACCAGCACAGCCTGGGAGACCATTAAAGTTTAATTGTGCACGAGCTGGTGGAACTCAGTTAGCTGGCTGGATGTGACAAACAGGCTCCTTACTCATTACCCAACTTTCCAGTAACGAGCTTCCACATGCTGCATTTCTGCTTACACTGAAACTTTCCAGATGTCCAAATTATGTCATAATTATAACAATTTTCGGTTATTGTAAACCTCTTTCCTCTTGCTGACTCTCTCCAGCAGATGAGCAGGCACACTCTGGCACTCTATTTAAAGCAAGATCGTTAGCTGTCAGGATACCTTGGGCCAATCCTGAGTGCTCATCAGCCCAATTAATCCCCAAGAACTGCTGAGCACAAACGACCAAGGGGGAACCGCTCAGAGCAGCAGCTCAGCCATTCCAGCCTTCCTTGGAAAGGCTGTGCTGGGGGAACACACTTCCCCTGCATTCCTGACTTTCCTTAGGTCATTTTGAAGCCTGTTTTTAGAGCGACCTTTTAGTGCTGCTTTGGGTATTTTTAGGAAGACATAAATTCAAACAATTATAATCTAACTAAAAGCAGTGAATCCCCCCTGGGAGAGCAGGTAAACAGCATTCCTGAGTCAGAGAGTTATCAATTGGCCCAGGATTAGGCAGATGATACCTGCACAGAAATCTGCCCTTTGCTTATTTATGGTAGATAAAGGAAGTCTGAGTGAGTCTCCCACTGCTTGTTTTCTCCCCGAGCAGTATCAGGAAAAGCCATTCCCTTCCTGGGCTCACAGGAGGGGACCCTCTGTATCCTGGGAGATTACATCTAATGAGTTTTCAGACCTCAACACAACAGCTGGGAAATGAGAGAAAATGAGAAATCCTTATTATCAGAGACTTCCTCCCTCCAATAATATCCTTAGTTGATCTTCTGCAACAACAGTGTTGCTACACTAATAAAAACTAAGCCCAGGCTTCAACAGGAAGACTGCAAATCCAGCAGTAAGGCAAAAATGATCATTCTCATATGACCCGGACAAGAGTCTCTGGGAATGTCAGCAAGAAGCAGAGAGAAAATATTTTTCTCTCTCCAAGAAATGAGTTATAAGCCAGTTTTTTAGCCCTTTCAGGACATTTTTGTTGCAGGCATCATCTGTAACAGCCCCACAGAGTCCCTGCTCTCCCAGTGCCCAGGGCTGAGCAGCTGGTAATGCCATGAGCACAACCATGCCCAACAGCCACCTCCACAAGATACCACCCTACTCCAATCCGTTTTGCATATTGGGGCCTGTCCCAACAAGTTGCAGAAACATTCAGCCTGAGAACAAGCAACTAGGAAGTGCTTCAAACTGCATACCAGTCCTTGGGCCAAGGAGGTGAAGCGCACCCCATCTCCACCTCAGCAGCCCCCTGGGGCTGGGAAAGAGAGGGGTGAACCCAGAGGAATGCAAGGTGCTGAGCCAAACAGCAACCCAGGAGGAAGAACAGCATCCTCCCAGCTCCAGCATTCTGCAGCAGCAGAACATCTGCCTGAACCTAAGCTCCCTGTGCTGGTGCAGCTTCCTTGAAGGCAGGAGGAGTACCAAAAAATTCCAAATCTTCATCTCATGCTCAGGAGAGGCAGAGTCTGTCAGTCCCATCTGGATGGAATTGTTACATGGGTAGGAGACCCAAGACATGCATTTCTGCCCTTGGTCCTAGACTTTCATATGCAGTTGGCATCAAGCCCCTCTCTGAATGTGTCACTCCACTGCCCTGTCCCTGTCTGTCTGTGACAGTAACCCTCCAGCACCCACTGACAACAAGTGTGACAAGGAATCAGTGAGGCTGTTGCACCTCCAGACCAGAGTCTCCAAACCCTGGCTGACAGGGAGCTGCTCTCTCACCCCTGGCCATCCTCACCCTTGCTTCTGGACCACAGGATTCCCCTGTGTACTGCAGGATGTGGACAGAGCCCTCCTTTCACAGCTCTCTGAAAAGCAGCCTATGAATGTGTCTAAGGGACAGGTCTGAACAGTCTCAACAAATCCAAGTGCCGGGTGCTGCACTTTGGCCACAACAACCCCATGCAGAGCTACAGGCTGGGGTCAGAGTGGCTGGAGAGCAGCCAGGCAGAAAGGGACCTGGGGGTACTGGTTGACAGCTGCCTGAACATGAGCCAGCAGTGTGCCCAGGTGGCCAAGAGAGCCAATGGCATCCTGGCCTGCATCAGGAATAGTGTGGCCAGCAGGAGCAGGGAGGTCATTGTACCCCTGTACACAGCACTGGTTAGGCCACACCTTGAGTACTGTGTCCAGTTCTGGGCCCCTCAGTTTAGGAAAGATGTTGAATTGCTGGAGCATGTCCAGAGAAGGGCAACGAGGCTGGGGAGAGGCCTTGAGCACAAGCCCTATGAGGAGAGGCTGAGGGAGCTGGGGGTGTTTAGCCTGGAGAAGAGGAGGCTCAGGGGTGACCTCATTGCTGTCTACAACTACCTGAAGGGAGGTTGTAGCCAGGAGGGGGTTGGTCTCTTCTCCCAGGCAACCAGCACCAGAACAAGAGGACACAGTCTCAAGCTGCGCCAGGGGAGGTTTAGGCTGGAGGTGAGGAGAAAGTTCTTCACAGAGAGAGTGGTTGGCCATTGGAATGTGCTGCCCAGGGAGGTGGTGGAGTCACCATCCCTGGAGGTGTTCAAGAGGGGACTGGACGTGGCACTTGGTGCCATGGTTTAGATAGTCATGAGGTGTAGGGTGACAGGTTGGACTCGATCTTTGAGGTCTCTTCCAGCCTTCTTGATTCTATGATTCTATTCTATGATTCTATGGACTGTTGCCACCCTTGTCCCCTGTGGCTGTCCTGTCCCTGTGCTGACCGAGGGCATGCAGAAGGGAGAGATGCTCAGGGGATACCCACCAGTAGGAGTTGATGATTTTGCAGAAGGCCAGCTCACAGCACATTTTCAGGTTGCTCTGATGTTCAGGAAGGTCTGAAGATGAGCACTTACTGGGATCCACCTCACAATTTTCATCTGACTCGTACAGTGCCTTGATAAATTCCCCTGGAAAACAGACAGTTGGTGAAGGGTTTTGGAGAAATGGGAGACCCAGGGCCTGAGCAGTTACTCTACACCCCACAACTGGCTGAACAGAGGCTGGGTATGAGAGCAGGTGGCAGTGGCTCCCGGGGCAGGCTGTGCTTCAGCCAGCTCTCACGATCTCTGAGCAGACCCAGAAGCAGCCAGCGCTGCTTGGGGAGCTCACAAAACAGTACAGCACACCCTGCAGAAAGGCACCTGGACTCCCAAGCAGCACATTTCATCCCTCTTCCCCACTTGGCAGATCTGCCTCTGTGGCTGTGGGCTATTGCATCTGCACTCTGCTGCCAAAACACTCACTTCCTCAGCCTGCCCCGACCCACATCACACCATTTCCAGAGATGCTCCCTCAGGCTAATCTAGTAGAAAGTATGCTGGCAAGTTCTGTAATTATTTGTAGGATGGCCTGCTACTGCAGACTGTGTCCTGGCACTGCCAAGCCAGTGTGATTCACAGGAGAAATAGGTAATTAAAGGAAAGAGACAATTTACTTGGTTTATTTTGAGATGAACGTCATACAGAATTAAATTAAAACATTTTCCTGCATTTCCCTGCACTCTTGTTTGGTGCCTGGCTACTCCTCACCCTTGCAGAGACTCAGACTGTGGATTTGATTTGCCAGCTCCTTGCTCTTGTGCCACCTTCCACCTTGGGGGGCATGGGCATAGACCCTGGCTACCTGGGCTGAGGGTGCTTCCCACCACTCCCACACATCTAGCTAGGTGGGAAGGCAGTCCTCTGTCCCAGTCAGCACACAGCAGTGGCTGGGAAAACCTGGGTACAGGATAATGGGATCAAGAGGCAGCGTTCAGCTATGGATCTGCAGGCCTAGGTGGCATTCTGGGAGAAAGGTTTGCATTGCCTTGCCTCGATTTCCAGTTGGTTTGCTCATCTCTTAATTCCTGACTGTCTTAGGTTTTCCTATCCTCCTGTTTTTTGCCCACTCTAGCCTGCATTCCTATCCTATTGCCAAAACAGATTTTAATTATGTACTGGAGAGCCTCTCCAATGCATTTTCAGCTCTGCCAGCCAGCTCTGCTTGCCTGCAGGTGATGCCTCCTGTTACCATCTGACCTCATTCCTTGCTCATGCTTCATGGTTTCAGAGGAAGTGCTGTGCTGCACTATGTTGTGCTGCACTGTGTTACCTTGTGACACACAGAGGAATCAGTTCACTGAGAAAAGGCCTGCACAGAATCAGTGCCCTGAAGAGCTCGCAACAACTGCAGGCTCCTCCTGTACTAGATGGAGCTGGCTTGGCAGCATTTGCATTGAGCCCTGAAAGGGGAAGGTTTCAAAATTCTCTGCCTTCATTAATCTCCTCGCTTTTTAGAAATTTTATGAGGTAATCTACTTATAGACTTGCCTTCAACCAAAATGCATTACGAGGCAGAAATAAATCATGTTCCTTTCCCTTTCTTGTGGGCTATCTGTTGGCTTGATTGAATTTGCCCAACGATCTCCCCTTCTTCAATGCTGTCATTATTATTATTATTATCTTAATAAAGTATTTATACCTCTCTGTTCCCCACTAAAACCACACAAATCCACTAGTAGGAATCCAACATACTGGAAAATTAACACCTCAACAGAAACCCTGCTCATCCTACTGCTAAGGATGTGGATCCAATCTAGCTGAGGTTCAGAGACACGCTTCAAAGGCAGCTTCTCCCCATTCTCATGCTGTGCTGACTGCACACAGCACACAGCAATTCCTTCCTGACCTGCCCAGAAGCAGAAGCTCTAATTATTTTCATTTGCATCAAGAGAAATATTTTTGGAGCTATAAACATAGCCAGCACTTAAAAAAACCACCAGGAGGGTTCCCAGCGTGATCCGAGAGGCAACTCTCATCACTGTAACTTGGGAGATTTCATCTGACTCAGGAGTGCTGCGAGGAGCCAGGGAGCGTCTCCGGCAGGGGTGTGCAGTCAGGGGAAGGATTCAATCAGCTGCCCTGACACTGCCAGTGCTGAGACAGAAGACTTGGCAGGCAGCATAATGCCTTCAAACATCAATTTGCTATCTCTTCTGAAAGCAGATCAAAGTGCCAGCTCAGCAGTGACCTTCACCTAGGAGCAGAGAGCTGCCTGCTGCAGCTATGGCTGTGCCCTCGGCTCAGACCTCACTGCCAGAGGAAACCCTCCAGCAAATGTTGTGTCTCCTATGGCCATCAGGACTCAGATGATGGTCTTCAACCCACAGAACACCCTGCACCTTAGAGCAGGACCTCTCTGGGCAAGACTTGTACATACCTAAGACTTTGTACATACCTAAGGCATCTTGCAAGTATTTCTGCCCCACCAACTTCAGGTATTCTTCGATGGCTTTGGTGGCCAGCGTGTTCTCCCTGAAAATGAGATGCTCATTCTCACCACAGCGATCAACTTCAGACATCATCAGGTCAGTCAAGAAATCCTGGAAAGCAAAGCCCATGGTGGGTCACCATGCAGTGACAGACACTTTGTTCAGCAGAGCAGGCAGTCTCCCCTTCTCACAGAATGGTTTAGGCTGGAAGGGCCTTTGAAGATCAACTGGTCCAACCACCATGCAGTGAGCAGGATCATCGTCAGCCAGATCAGGTTGCTCAGAGCCCCATGCAACCTGACCTGGAATGGTTCCAGGGACGGGGCATCCACTACCATTCTGGGCAACCTGGGGTAGTGTTTCACCACCCTCAGTGTAAAAAAATTCTTCCTTATATCCAGTCTGACTCTCTTTCAGTTTAAAGTCATCCCACCTTGTGCTGTCACTAAAACATCTGTCCCCATCCTTCTTATGGGCCCCTTTAAGTACTGAAAGGACACAGTAAGGTCTCCCCAGAGCTTCTCCAGGCTGAACAACCCAGAGAGGGTCTCAGCTTTCTAAGGCACAAGAGGGAGTGGAGGTGCTGTGGGTGAACCTGTGTGCGCACACTGCCTTACTACCAGCCTGAGCTGTCTCCTGTTTCACCCAGCTCAGAGACAAGAGGAGAAGTCACTCTCTGAGGAGTCACACCTTTTGCACCCCAGAAATGATTCCACATTTGCCTCTCCACCAGTGCTGGTTTTTGGCTGGGTCTTGGCACCAGCCTTGCATTTTGTGGGTGAACCATTTTCTTCACTGTTAAATGTGTCTGCATTTGGTGTGCAACTGCTCTGGCTGCAAAACAGGAGCATACTGAGATGCCTCACAGTTAACAGCTGAGAGGCAAGCCTGTAAAACGCCTCAGGATGCTGAAATGTCCCATTTCCTAAGTACTCAGGGAAATAAAGAACACTGCTCCAGCACACATTTTGGGCATGTATTCAGGCTGATGTGCACACAACCCAACATCAAGCACTTTTACAACCCTCTGTGCTGCAGAGTGATAGAAGGGGTGAGCAGAAGCAGACCTCGCGCTGACAGCTGCCCCGTGCATCAGTCCAGGCTACTGAGCTGTAAATTCTAAGAGCAAACCAGCACTTCAGACCCAGCTCCACGACTGCCTCAAAAGCTGTCGCTGACCAGAGAGGGTCACACTGCTGCCCTTGCATTCTGCTGAAAATCCACTCCGTGGTGTGTTACTTGGTGTGCTGTAGCCAGCGTCAATGCAGGAGAAATGCCATGCAGCATTTAATGCTAATACATATTCAGCTCCTGTCCTCTGCTCTGCTAAAAGGAAAACCAGCTCTGGGCTCCTGCTCAGCTCCTTGCTGTGCTGGGTACTGGAAGGGTTGACCTCCTTCCACCCAGCACCACTCACCTGGACATGACACATGGAAAGAGGCTGCTGGCACCCTGTGCACCCAATGCATTAAACCTCTTACTGTTTCCCCATGCAGCAGACAGCGATGTTGACATACAAATTCGCTTCTACAACCAAGGGAACCTTTTTAAAACTGCCTTCCTTTAAAACGAAATAATCTGCTCAGTAATAACCTTTCACTAAGAAATTCTTCTTCATTTGTCATGCTCGTAGCAGATCTAACCAGTTCCTGGCAGGCACAGCAGGCATGGCCCTGAGCGGCTGTGCAGAGATCCAGGTCCTGTCCTTCCTGTCCCCAAGCAAAATGCAGCTCCCAGAGCCCCCCAGAGCACAGTGTCCATGACCCAGCCTGCTCCAACCCCAAATCGGGAGAGGGGTCACTCAGGTCCCATGCCCTGCCAACGGCTGCCTGGGAGATTTGCAAGAGAGGCACTTTGCTCCATGTCATTTTTCACAGGGATGTCTCTGCACTGGAAGTTTAATCAAGGTTCAATGAACAGCTCCATCTGAACCCAATGGACTCAAATAATTTCATCCACCTGCCCTTCATTACTGTGCTTCTGTCCCAGACAAAGGAAAATCCAGGCTGCAGGCAGGCTTATCTCCCATCTCAGACCAGGGGAGGAAGGCTGGCATCTCTGCAGCACCCAACAGCCCTACCTCTCCCACCTTCCCACAACACTGTGACTGTGACCAACACACTGCCATAACCTTCTCAGAAGAGCCTCTGAAAGAGCCAGAGAAGGAGTTTTGGAAAACTCCATTAGTTCTTTAGCCCCCTCTCCAGATCCCACATCTGCAATGCTGTGGCAGCTGCAGAGGCAAAAATCCCTCCTGGAAGCAAAGCAAGTGCCTCCTCCCACTATTTTCTCCCATTATGCCCTTTTTAACAGCCAAGTTGGAAGGAAACTTTAAACCCCAGATCAGATCCTGCTAGCTACTATCTGGGTAACTTGATCACCTTTATCTTCCCAGGTCTCTCCCAGGGTACGTTTCAATTCCAAGCCACAGCTCAGGCTGACACAAGGTGCTGATTCTTAATTAGCAGCCGCTGACCTTGGCTTTGCTTGATTCTCTTTCCTGTCACTTTCCCAACATACTAATTATCTCAGGAACACCAAGTTTCACAGCTTCTCTTAGCTAAGTGTCTGCTTCTTCCCCCCTCTTGTCAGCAGAGAACTGGCTACTGCAGGATACGGGGCCAAGCTGTGAAGCACAACCCAACTGTGAGTTGGGGCTGTTGAGTCCTTGAAACCCAGAGGCCAAGTTTTAGCCTGTAATAACCTGAATCTGGATGATTTTAGCTGATCTGTACTACAGAATTCACTAGAATTTAAAATAAGGCAAAGTTCCACTGTGGGACTCAACAAAAAGCCAGAAAAGATCCCTCTGAAACCTCTGCTGCAATCACTATCCCCTACAGAGCACTGGCAATTCCACAGCTGAGAAAACAACCCCTTGAATCCAAAGTGGAAAGCTGCTGAAATCCCAAAGAGCCCCAACACAATGCAGAATCCAAAGCCAGAGTGTAAGGTGGCAGAATCTGGTCTTATAAGTGACCAGAGGATAGAGGCAAGAGCCAGGACACCCAATAGCATCCCACTGACCAGGGGCTTCTCACCTTCCCCAGCCCATGCAGCCCCCTGGCTGCAGGAGCTGGACTGCATGAACTGTCCCCAAGATGCACCAGGGATCAAAATACCCCCAGGCAGCACCCTCCAGCAAGTTCCTCTGCAGAACCGCTCTCGGAGCTCTGTCAGCCTCAGCGGGTCAGCTCCCATGCCATCCTGCAATTCCTGTCCCAGGGCCATCTCCCAGATCTTGCCTTCCCTCCACACAAAAAAGCCACATCGGCTCTGGATCACACGTCTGGTTTCTCTGCCTTAAGTACGCCAGCAGCCAGCACTCAGAAGACACAAATGGAATGCAAATACTTGTCAAATCCCTCCGGGGGCCTCACTCACCCACATACAAGGCTCTGAATAAAATGCAATAACTAAAGCCAATAACATTCCCTCTTTCTGAGCAGCAGAGATCAGCAGGGGGTTGTTTTCAGTTAGGGCCCCTGGCAATGGAAGAAAATAAGATGCTTTATTTCATTACATCGGAGTTGAGAGGGGAAGTAAAAGGTCTCCAGTAAAAATTAAGGGCTGTGGCAGTGCTCTTCAGGCTTGCTCTTGTGTTTATTTTCAGGATATCTGCTTCAGACTGGACAAAGCTGAACCTGTGCAACTTCAGTCACTGCACATCTGCTGATAAGGAAGAGGGATTCATAAATAAATAAACTCAGAGCATGACAACTCAAGGCTGCACAGCTTCCCAGCTCTTCTCAAACCAATCAAGCATGAGCCCACAGCAGTGTTCTAGCCCACCACTGCTGCTCTAAGGCAGCAACTCCAGTCCCCTAGAAATGCACACAGGGGTTTTGCTGCTGGAGTAGCAACCAGGTCCCTGCAGCAGGCAGAGTCCTCAGCATGACCTCAGTGCTCAACCACATTGCCACAAAGTCGTTCCTGTGCTGCAGCTTCGCCTCTGCCCAGTATGCCCCTGCTGCTCTGCAGCTCATCTTCTCACATCCTCACCAACATCATCCTCTGGACAGTAGCCCTGGGAGCTGGAAGCTCATGGACTGTGTGCCACCCACAAAGGGCAGCTGGCAATGCTGGCCTGCGCTTGGGTTTGTTTCATGTGCCTCAAAGTCTGTCCTCAAGTATCTCCATCCTGATTTGCCTGCAGTGTAGCCAAAAACCATGTTCAGTTCCCCTGGGTTTTCACCCGTGGAGCTTCAGCTGCTACTTCCCCTGCCCCACCCGGGTAAATTCACTCTCCTGTCTCAAACCACTACCAAACAGCATCTTCTTGTGGGTGAGGGAATGTCTCCTTACCCCTGCCCTGTGCCCCAACACATGGCAGTTCAGGATCTATGACTAAGTCAGTCAACTCAAGACAGGACTGCTTCACACTTCCCTGAAGGATCCCCAGGACCCTTGCCTGGAGAATGTGGAAGAAGAACATGGAAATGGGGGTGATGCCCTGGAAACGAGAAGGCTGCTGCCCTATGCTGCTCCACACGAGGTCCCTGCAGGAGGCCCTCTGAAGCCGCTGTCCCCTGTCAGCCAGCATCCCCATCAGTGCCGGTCCAGGGCCCAGCTGCCCCAGGGGGTGGCCTGAATTCCAAATGGCTCATTGAAAAGTGAACTCCACCAAGAGAAAAAACCAACATCTGCTCAAGGAAACAATCCTTCAATGCCCCTGTCAATAGGGCCACGGAAGCGAACTAATTGCATTGCTTAAACACAAAAAAATGAGAAGAAAAAGCTTTTTCCCAGGGGACAAAGCCAGAGCAGAGAAGCCAACTAATTCAGTCGTGTGTCCCATCAATAGCTGCCAGCCCCGCCTGCCCTGGCACCCCTTGGCCACACACACCCCAGCAGGCTGGGCGGGCTGAGCACCCCGCAGTGCTTTAAACTTCCAGTGCCAAGAAAGCTCACTCCACCCTTGGTGAAGGGTCTGTCTACATCAAATATTGCACTCCTGAAGGGGTTCAAGATGCCAGCCTCTGTGCTCAGAGGTGTCACTGGGCAGTAGCTAGCCCCTCCAGTTCCTGAGCCAGAAGGCAGAAAGATGGAGCCAGCAGGTGCCTGGCATGGCCATGGTGAGAGCAGAAGTGTTTCCCAGGCAAAGGGACATCTTGCAGGATGTATCCTGTCCACCCCTACAAAGGATTCTGCAACTCACCCTCCTGGGAAGGTCTTTACAACCCCTTCAGGATGTGTCCACAGCTGAAGCATGTGAGGTGTCCCAGGCCTGATGAGACCCATGGGCCCACACAAGCTGCTTGGGTCCTGCACCCATCTGGGCTGGAGCCAACTGCTCCCAATGGCATAACTGACTGATGGGCAGATTGACTTGGAAATAATAAGGTTCTCCACATCACAAGCCTGATTAATAGGATTGACTTAACCTTAAGAGGATTGAATTGATAAAGGTAATAAGATTACTGCTTATTTCAAAGACTACCCCAGAGTCCAGCTGGGCTTTTATGCAAAGGTAATAAACACCAGGGGTTCATAGGGCTGCAGATGGATGAGTGCCAGGACACACCTACGTGCCAGTGTTGAAGCAGCAAACGTGGCACTTGATGGTGCTGAGCTGTGCAAGGGGAGCATTGAGGGGGCAGCAACTGGGTCCTGGGCTGACAGCGTGAAACCAAGGACCTCATCTGAGTCCTCGACTTTTTATGATCACACAGTTCCTCTGAGGATCTGTGCTGGACACCACTTTGACAGAAAGGCAGTGATGTTCTCCCCTTTGAGTCCTGGAGCTCATCCTCGATGCCTCTGTCACTTTCTATTTTTCCTTGGGAAAAGGAGGTGAAACAGCAATGTGAGGGTTAATGCACAGGAGTCTGTGTCCATCACCTTGCAGACACCTTGCTGGAGGCAGTAAGAAAACTTCAGTGAGGGATATAACACACTAAGGAATCTCCATCTCTTCCTGAGGGCAGAGGGGCTGGATCCCACACTGGAGGCTTAGAAACTGCTCACCACCAACAGCCAGAACTCTGACCTCTGCAGCTGCCACTCACCAGCTTGCTCCATCCCTTCAACCAGCCTGACCTGTGTTTAGGGAGGGGAGGAAAAACGGTGGAGGTGCTTATAAAACTGATTAAAAGCCTTATTAACTCAGCTATGGCTGCTATAAAATATTATCAGGGAGATAAACTCTTTGTGGGGCAATGATAAGACTGCTTTCAGTTCCTGTCTACAGCTGAACATGGGCAGCATTCTTGCTGCCCTGCCCTGTGTCTGCAGCCTTCCCAGTGTAGATACGGGAGCAGTGCTCCCTGAAGGCACCAACCAAACCCAGCAGCTTCCTGGGCTGTAGCTGTAGTCTCCTCCCCGAACTGAGCAGTCACTTTGAGGTCACCCTGCACAATATTCTCAGGTCCTGCACTTCAGCCAGTGCTGCCAGCATGGCTCTGACCACCCTGCACAGAAGGGAACGTGGGGAGCTTCCAGCAGGCTCGCACAGGAGGAGTAAATACATCTGCTTAGCTGAAGCAAATGCTTGCAGCAGAAACAAACATGGACACATGTTTATTCTCCACTCCTTTCACAACATGGTAAATATTTATTTCAAATGAGCAGCTGGTTAGTTAGAGCTTTTTGCAATGCTGGGTTTCATCTACCAAGCGTTCGGACATGAGAGGGTTTTTTTACATTTTTATGGTCATGAAATGAGCTCCAAAAGCTGTAAGACAGCCCCAGAACACATCTAAGCATGGGAAAGATTCTAGAAGCATCGAAAGTCATGATTGGTCTCTTTGGGAAGGATGCAGCCTGCCTGTCCACACCCACATCACAGAGGCCACATCAAGCCATGCTAATGGCAGGGGTGAGCACTCCCTGGAACACCACGGATGGCAACAGAGATAGTTTTAATTAAGATTTGGTGTCTTTTGTCTGTGGGTTGCAAAACGCATGAAAATGGGTGGGCATCTCTCCACACCCTCACAGGTAACATTTCATCAGTGCTCTCGCTGGGAAGCTGAAGCATGTAACAAGTCAAGGGCAGATGCAGAGAGCCTGCATCCCTGTGTTTAGCCACAAACAATGTCTCTCTTCCAGCCCCTACCCACCATCAAAAGAGAAAGTGAACAACCACTCACACCAGCACAGCTGATGCAGGGCTGGATGTCTGTCAAGACTCTCCATGGGCTGGGGCAGCTCCTTCAGCCAGGCTGTCTACACTCTCAGCTTTATCAAAACACTTTTCCCCTGCTCTCCACCTGTTTGCCTTGGTGGCTGACCTGGAGTTTCCAGGCATGGCCTGGTGCACACCAATCCCTTGTGCAGCACTGCAGAGATGAAGCTTTTCCCTTTCCCAAACAGAGATAAAAGGAAGCATGGACTTTGACTCTCTGTTTTCATTCTCCACCCTCCAATCTATTGTGATATGATGAAGTCCAAGAAGGAGCAGATATTGAGGGTGAAAATTCAGCTACAGTCCTTGCCCCCTTTTATGCCTGCAGCTCTGTGTGTTCTTCTTCTCAAGCAAGAGGGACATCTGGGCTTGTGTCAGCAGTTGTGTGGCCAGCAGGACCAGGGCAGTGATCATTCTCCGGCACTTGAGACCGGTGAGGCACTGCCTCAAATATTGGGTTCAGTTTTGGGGCCTACACTACAAGAAGGGCATTGAGGTGCTGCAGGAGGCCCAGAGAAGGGCAAGAAAGCTGGTGAAGGGTCCTGAGCCTTCTCTGAGGAGTGACTGAGGGAACTGAAGTAGTTTAGCCTGGAGAAAAAGAGGCTCAAGGAGTGCTTTTAGCAGCTTCAGCTCACACCTGACTGGTGGGGGACACTCAGTATTGTGACCCTTCTGCTGTCTGTGGGGCTGTATGGGGACACTGGTGGCTGAGGCTGGCACACTGAGCACCACCTGCACAGCACCACTTCACACCTCTCCTGCACACAGCTCCTGTGGCATGGCTCTGGGTGGACTCCTGAACCCAAGGGGCCCTGCATCTTTAAGGGATTACACCTTAGTTACAGCACATCACTACAGGACAACAGGGATGAAACAGTGCGAGAACAATTAGCTGCTAACGAGTCTTCACAGATAATCTACTGGGCACTCGATTCTCAGCCCAATTGTAATTGCTGCTTTAGCTCAGCTACAGCAGCCAAGATGCACAAACCCCCCTTTATCAGCAAGACAAATTAATGGTTGCTGATTGCCATGTCTGCACTTTTTAGAGGAGGGGAGAGCTCTGAAGAGGTCATTGGAAAGGCTCTTGGCAAGGCACAAGGATGAGGAAGCCACCTTCAGCCCACACAAGCTTCAGAGGTTCACAGGAGGACAAAAGCCTGAAGGAGGGGGCACTGTCCCACTGTCCCTGCACACCAGTGCCAGGGAGCAGGGTCCTCACCACTGCATCGGGCTGAGGTTCTCACCCAGTGGACACTGGGATCCAGACCTGCTTTCTACAGCCTCAAGCCTCTCCCTGGCTCCCCTGGCCCCATCTCTATCCACTGATCTCCTGGCCCATTGGGCACCAGCCTGTTGGTCTCCATGGCTGTGTCCCCTTGGTGGGCTGTGGTGCTCAGCTACAGCACAGCTTCCCTAAGCTGTGGTGGTGCACCCATGTCACACAAGCAGGGGTGAGGAGGTGCTTCCTCTCCCATTCATTGTATTTTTACCTTACTACTCTGCTCTTCCCTTTCTCTGCTTGCGCAACTCCTCTCCACACTGCCCAGTCCCATGCTCCAATAACTCCTGTTGCTCTGACAGCTCCCTAAACCCTGTGCTAATGCTGATAGCAGATGACAGGCAGGGAAAGCAGAAGCTCCATTTTAGGGAGAAATTCATCAAGCCTGTTTACTGTTTGCTGTTCCCTCGTGCAGAGCCTCTGGGATCTGGAGCACTGATGCAGACACATGTCTAGAAACACACTTGCTCTCTCTGGAGCCTCTCCAGTATCGAAGAGGGAAAAGGCAGGAGCAGTGACAGCAGCTTTCAGCCATGCCCACACATGATCCACAGTGACTGACATTGGGGGGACACTTGAAGCCTTTTGCAGCACAACCATGTAAGTCATGGACAGGCTCTTCCATGGCAGTATCATTCCAACAAAAGCCCTGGCACAAGGACCATCAGAACCAGCAGAAGGCAGGGCTGTGCCTTGTGCCCTGGCACAAGGACTGATCTATGAAAGTTCTCCTTGTGTGACCACAGAGCAGCATTTCACACACCATGAACCCAAATCCACTTCTGTCCCCACCAACGACAACACAGCCAAGAGGACCAGGACTGTGGTCCTTCCCTGTGCTTCTGGGGTCTGACACCACTGCCTGGGATCAGGGAGGCTTTAACTGAGCTGTTTTCTCTGCCTCTGCCATGGCAGGCTCATGGCCTCAGAATCCTCTCAGTAAGCTTTGCCTGCCTTGAATTAGATCAGGAGGCCAAGCCACTTCTCTGCCCAACAGATGGTAACTAAATCTAATCCACAACCCCTGCCATGGTCCTGGGCAGCAGTAGCAGCTGTGGAGGAAGCACAGCCTTGTGACTGCCTCTCAGGTGAGAAGCTCATGTATCCTCAGCACTACAAAAGCTTTGGAAATATTGCTCTTCCCCAGCTCCCCCCTGCAGAATTCAGTGAGATGTTAATAGAGAAAAATGCTGATGCTCTAACTCCTGCAGGCCTGACACTGGCACTGCCCACCATGGCTGTGCCATGCCACCTGGGGTTAAGGATGCTCTGCAGCAGATGGGCCATGCAACTCCACACCCCATGTGCCAGGGACCTCAGCACTTGCCTGTAAGGGAGTTTCCAGCTCTGCCCACTCTCCTGTACCCTCACATATCACAACCAGGAGTAAATCCCACTCTCTGCCTCTTTGTGACCTGCTTCTTCCTGACCTGGCAGGGGATTCCCAGCCTTGAAAGATGTTCAAATTGGGCCACAAAGTCTGAATTTCAACCACTCTCAAGTTAGCCAATATCCACACCCCAAAAGCACTGCCCTGGGAGTAGCCCAGGACCACTGAGCTTTCCTGCACTGCTGCCTCCCCTCATACTTCCCATCGTGAAGTGCCAGACCAGACCTTGAAGACTGTGAGATGCACACATGCCTGCAGGTGGACTTTGCTCTGGACTTCTCAGGAGGTCATTTGCTTCTGTTTGGCTCCTGCCATGCTGGGTGCTCAGTGCAGCAGCACAGTGACAGGGAGGGAGTGGAGCAGCATTGGAATCCCCAGCACACAGAGGCTGCTTAGCTTTAGCCAGCATCACTCACATTTCATCCCTGGGAACTGCCTCCTCACTTACTTTCACATTTGTGCCTGTGGATGAAGTATGAGCCTGGCCCTGGAGCTTCCAGAAGGAGAGGAAAATGACTCACTTGGCATCTCATGGTCCCACTGACCCCTATGCTAATTAAGCAATTCGCACTGCACATGCTACCAACTTGTTAGTAATTAAAAGCAAAATTAGAGCGCACTAACGACGGCTAGGCCTGAAGCCCAGCTGATGTGGTGATTTCCAAAATGCAACACGGGAGTCTGCTCCTGCTGGTCTCTGGTGGGATGGAATGGATGATGAAAGGTCTTACCTTGGCCTTGCCCGTGCTCTGCAGGATGTGCACCAGCGCGGACGCCATCTCCTCTTTGTTCTTCACGCTCAGCGAGGGCTCCAGCACCGAGCACAGCACCATGTAATTGTTAGTGATGTACTCAGCAAACTCTTTGTACATCTCCATGGGAAGGATGCTCATGCTCTGGTAGCGTGACTTGATGCGGATCATGGGCCCTGGGGACTTGCCCTTCCCGGGGTTGGGGCTGACCACTGGGTACCATTTCTCTACAAACTGCCGCCCCGTGACGGAGCTGACTGGGATGTTCACTTGTCCAATGAAATTGGTCTTGTCCTTCTTTTTCTTCTTGTCAGTCTCTTTGTATAAGTGCACTGTAATGTTTTTGAGTGATGGGAGGTTATTAAATTCAAAGTGCTCCCCCCAAAACACATTATCAGTTTTCAATTTACAGGTAGTTCGTGCATAAAGAACGTCGTCCAGGCATAATTCACACAAGTACTTTTTCTTGGCTGGCAGGTCCTTGGCTTCAATAATCCATAACTTTAACATATTCTCTACCCTTCTGCTGTTGTCCTGGAGAGAAAGCAAAAAAAAAAAAAAAAAAAAACCCAAACAAAAAAAGAAACAGAACAGTAACAAAAAAGGTCAATAAAAAAAAACTACACAAAGCCAAGCAAAACAAAACTGGAGAGATGAGTTAATTATTTCGGATGTGCTAAATGAGCAGAGGCTTAATTACATTTTATTTTAAGGAAATACTGGCTCTCAGGAATTTGCATAATAGCACTACTTATGTTAATTTTCAAAATATCACCGTGCTCTCCATGTCTGTTGGTGCCAATTAATATGAGGAACAAGGAAGACAAACCCCTCCAAATCATAAATACATCATTTCCCCATTCACTGCTGTGAGGGCCTCAGAAGAAACCAAAAGAGCCTCACCAATCATTAATGGCTTTCACAAAACAAGAGCTATGGTACCAGAATCTCACAGCCACCTCCCTTCTCAGTACAGCTGCCTTACAGCAGCACTGGAGTATATTTTCTTTACTGCAACAGATCAACAACAAAGGGATCTGAATGCACACCCAGCTGTCACCTCATCCATGGCTGGAACACAACCACTTCTGGCAGGGAAAGTAGCATTTGCAAAACTTCATGGTATTTTAGGGCAGAAGTCCAGAGCACCCAAATGAAACGTCGAGAGGAATTATGGGAGACAAAGTAAGTCCCACAGCAGAATCAATACAATTCAGAAATAGAAATCTGGCTTGGATATTTTTAAAACAACAACAGAGAAGAGGATGCTGTGGATCTTTAAGAGCTCCCCAGAGATGCTAACCTCATCCTGGAAGAACATCCAGGGGCACTTGGTGCAGGAATGACTTGAAAGATGAAGCACTGCTAGGCGTTGTGCAGGAACTTGTTTTGTTTGGAACCCCTCACTGAAACAGCAATCATGGCTTACTCTGCTCAGCCTTGAAGTCTGGGCAGCAACATTTGTGCTGGAAGTCCACAATGGGGTACTGTAGGTTCAGGAAGTACACACAGGAACTATACAAGAACACTGAATTCCTGATAGAAATATCAAGTCAGATACTGAGAGTTTATTGTCTAAGAGCTCAAAGACAGAAAGTTAGCCACCAGTTAATGGCAGGGCTTGGGATGAGGGCACACTTCCAAATGAATTTCTATTGACCACTGCATCTCAAAGCCATACTGATGTGCCCAGCCCCAACTCACATTCCTGGGACTTTTCTCATGGCAAGTGTGACCATGCAAACCTTTACAAAGCTCTTTCAGATCATTACTACCAGGCTGCTGCACTTGGAAAGCACCAGAGTCACTAAACTCCACACACTGCTTGAGGCAGAAGTCCACTTCTCCCCTCAACTTCTTGTTCTTATATTGAAGAAAATCTTTTATACTGACATTTGGCACTGTGCTGGGAACAATAAACCCTGACACAGAGGGCTCCTTCAGCAACCCACCAGGCCTGGACCTAACTTCTGTGCACAGTTACATGGCTCTGATGCCAGGGATGAATTCTCAGGAGCCCATCATTTGTGTCTTCTCTCATCAGCAGAAAAAGGCTTGTTGATTGAGCTCATCAGTTGTGTGCTCCTGCAGTTGATTAGTCCTGATCAATCTTTGTTAGGTAACCCCAGAGCAGAGAGGGAGAAGCAGCTGTAGACTTTTATTTTAGGATGTACTTAGTGGGCCATAAACCAGCACACTGAGTGTCTCTCTCCACTAGAACAGAGGGATTGTTCTAGTGGAGAGAAGGATTTGTTTCTGTAGATCCTAGAGGGACTGACTTTGCCCCCTCAACTGACTGGAGAAAGCCCCAGAGAACTGCCTGTGATGGGCAGCTGAGTTTCTCCATCACTAAAACACTCTTCAAGAACTACCAGAGTCAGGGGGTGTGATATGTGAACCCTTGAGACTACTCAATCTTGTACCTTTGCTGGCAGCAACCTGCCATCTCTCCCAGAGCTTTTGGGAGGTGAAAAGTCCTACATAAGTGGCATGTATCATCAGTAAGAGAGCAAGACTGAAGACTCTTCAGATCTGATCAATTCTTAGCATCAGCTGAAACAGCATGTGCTGAGAAACGGGGAAGGAATAATTGGCACTTGTCTGTAAATATAATTGTGGGAGAAAGCAGTATGGAAACAACTGACCCACCGTTACACTCTCTCACTGAAATGACAGCACACCCCCTGCTGCTGCTATGCACTGGGCTATAAAATGTAATAAGGAGGAGCTGAACTCTACCAGAGGCAATCCCTCAAAACCAGTACCTTATTTGGGTGCACGGCACGCCGCAGGTTCTCCATCCATTTATCTCGCTCTGCTGCGGAACGACACGAGAAGCACTTACTTCCTGATGAAGTTGTCACCTACAGGGAAAGGAACAGGATTATGTCTTGACCAGCATGCTGCACACTCTGATCTGGGGGGAGAGGGGGAGTTGGAAAGATGCTAGTGGATTGTGTATAGTTTTTTTTAAAGTAAACAGCTTTACCCAAGCATGAAGCAACAGCCCCTAAGGCTAGCAGAAAACAGGGCAACTCTGTATGTTACAGAAATAATCATGGAAGCAAACTCCAATTACCTCTCCTCTTCCACACCAGAAAACACTAGATAATGGGCCCCCATGCATGCAATGCTTTAAACCACCAAGTTCCACAACTGAGAGAGTGCAAATCCTCAGATGAACTGAAGATAAATTGCACCCACTTGGCATTCCTCCAGAGTCAGCCCAAAGCTTGTGTAAGTAACAACTCAGCCCAGAAAGGCTGGTTTCCTACCTTCCCTCTTCATGTCCTGTTCCTTCTGAAGCCCATGTTGTGAAGAACCTGGAACAAGTACACACACTCCACTCCCAGAAGCATTATGAGCAGTAGCTCACAGCCTGACCAGAGACACTCCCACACTTACAGTGCCTATCCCACACTCACAGTGCCTAGTTCTTGGCTGAGGAGAACCAGGCTGGGGCTCCTGGACATGGAGATGGCTGGTGAAGTGCTGCTGAGTCCTCCCCTCATGCTTTCAGTATCACTCCAAGGGATCTTTCTGCAGTATTTGTGACTTCTTCTCACTATTGGGATTTTATAGCCAGGTCTCAAAGAACCATGCTCACAAATGACATTTCCAGTGGTGCAAACGCTCCATGTTCCACACCACATCCCTGTTGTCACATGGAAACTCACACACTGATTACAGGCACCAAACCTGTTCACCACACCAGGCCTCCCTGGAATCAATTACTGAGCCAAGGTCTGAAAGGCCAGTAGTTCTCTACACCTTCTCACATACACATATTCCTCATGCTGCTATCTCCTCCAGGCCCTGCTGGCAAGCTGACAGCTCATGGCCGTGCTACTAGAACTCTGCCCTGCCCATAAAGCCCTTCACAGCTGCTCTGCCCTTCTCTGCAATTGCTGCTTTTGGTGATGTGCAGTAATATTCTTTATGTGCATCTCTGCCTGCAGGCCAAATGGACCTGGCTGATACTTTAAATAAGTCCCCTCTGAGCTTCATCTCCGCCAGTCTCTAGCTGCAGAATTATTTCCAAGTGCTTTTATCATCTCACAGTGTTTGTGTTTACATGCTGCACACTGGGTTATCTGCTTCTGGGAGACACAATCTCCTTTAATTTCATGTATCTCCCAGAAGCCTAACCTGTTCCTACAGCAAAGCTAGCACTTGCTAAGCTTTGTCATTAGCTAACCTCAGTGATGTGCTGAACACATCCTTTCCTTTGAACAGACATCTTCTAACCAGGACAAAATGAGAAGAGGCCAAACACATTGCTTCCTTTGAATGCAGACATCTAACCAGGACAAAATGAGGTCTGTCCTGTCTTCACACAGCAAAGGCAAGAAATCTTCCAACCTTTGATATCCCAGACACACTCTCCTTCAGATGGACTGTCCTCACTAGCTTTTATCCTCTGTCCTGTAAAACTACACATCCTACTGAGCACAAGTTAGCTTCTATTGCCAGGAGAAGAGTCCATATTAGTAGGCACCACAGTTAGATCTTTTCAGCATCCTTTCATGCTTCAGTGTATTCCCAGCTTCTTCAAATTCTCTCATTACAAATCTGGCCTGCTCCATCTTCTGCTTGCTGCTGCAGATGCTCATGTGAACTTCCATCCCTGAACCTTCACAAACAGACTTCTGGTGCCACAACAGATGTATCACTTGCCAGACTGTGTCTGTGGCATGCAATCCCCAAGCCTTGCTCTGCCAGAAGGTCTGGCAGCTCTGCATCTTGATCCTTTTCTCAGTAACAGCTCCTGCAACAGCATTCAAACTGAGCACAGCCTGACCTGACTGCTCCTGACACCTAAAGAAAAGCAATAGTTCTCACAACATTCCTCAGACAAGAACCTAATAATTCAGCACCTGAGCTCCCTCTTTTCTGGCCCATCTAACGCAGCTGTAAAAGACTCAGGATCATCCATGTTCCTGTCCAAAACATCATCTGCCTGACACTCCTTGTAGAGCTACCCTGCTCTGCAGATACAATACCTGGATTTCTGTAACCTCCCACTGACATTCTGGCAAAGGTGCAGAGAATTCAGTCTCCACTGATTGCTTAGAAATCAGCTAATAAAGGTAGAACAGGTCAAACACACCTTCCAGTCAACTATACCACTAGTCCACTGCCTCACAGGCCATTTCTTACCTAACTTCTTGGTTAGCTCTTTTGTTTTGATGGGAGCTTGGTCTATGAATGCATTTGGAAAGTGTTCTCAGACCTAGAGGATTTGTAGGAAACTTGGACGTTCTTCCATAAAAGAGAATTACAACTTCTTTGATTGCTACTGAAAGATGCTCTCTTAAAGGCAAGTTCTCCATGGTGACACACATGGATCCCACAGCTACCTAGAGGTTTCATATCCAAATAAATAAGCAGGCAATTTAGCTGTCCTTCCACTGAATCTGTTAATTTAATGTCAGGTTTTTACCAGCTATTTGTTAGGTTGAGTATCTAATAGATTTTCTTGCCACACTTAAGTCAACATATCATCATTGAGTTATCATGGTAAAATTTATGATTCAATTCCAAACCAAGTACTGATTAACTAATCACTCAACACCTAAAAAACCTCTGTCACACTTCAGTGAGAGGAGGGTAAAATCCTCCTGTGTCAGACACGAAGCACTCTTGATCTGATGGAATTTGAAGGCTGTATTAACCATGTCTGACCAAAAATGTATCTTGCCCCAGATCTGCAAATACATCCCAGCTTTGAACTCTGGCTTAAACATCAAATGGCATTAATGACCTTCATGAGATATTAATTATCTTGATAGAGTATCCTGGTCTCCTCAAGGTTTTGGATATGCTAGAATACCATTAATGTACATGACAAACTCAATTAATAAAACTTACTAATTTCTGAAACATTACTTTTCCACTTTCATTAACTGCAGTCCTCGCATGGGTGGTCTCTTAAGTCTGCTAAGATCTTCTCATTTTAAGAATGTCTTAGGTACAGCACAGGTTCCTCTAAGTACACCTGAAGGAATCTCACTGGACTAACAACCGAAGAGGAGAGCTGAGTTACTGAAGCAGCTTCACTCAGTGTTCAAATCATTTTATTTGGGAAGTTTAGGGCTCAAGCCAGTGAATCCCATCATGAGCACGTGCAGAAGGGGAAGCCAGTGCTGCCTGGGCCAGCTCCACAGACCAGTGATGGCTGCTCAGAGCATGAAGGGCAGTGTGAGCCACGCTGAACATTTGCAGAGCTGGACTAAATTTAGTGGAGCTAAATTTAACTCCACTGAATTCTCCCTTGCTCAGGCAAGGCCAGGATGGGGAGACAGTTTCAGCTGTACTGGAGCAACTACAGTTTTTCTTCCTCCTGCTCCACAGCCCTCAGCTACATCCTGCAACAGCCCAGCCATGAGCTGTGCAACAGGACAAGACTTCGGTCTGCCATGACAGTGACAGAGCCTCAGGCCTCACTCCCCTGCCTGACACAAGTACCCAGGACCCCCAGAGATAGCAAACCTATTGCCTCAGGGAGGCTGGACCCCCAGTATGCCTTTACTGGACCAAGATGCTCACTGTATGTTTAGCACACGCAGCACGTGCAGCAGCTCTAGACCATTATGCTGACAGGGAAGCCTTCTAAAGAGAAAGGAGATGATGTTGAGTAACTTCTGTAAGAGATCAATGAAGGAGCCCAGTAAATACTGGCTGCCAAGTACTCAGCAAGTTGGAAGAAAGCAGGTTTCAGAGAACTAAATAAGCAGCAAAAGTCCAATGCAGGCTGTGAAACAGCACTGCATTACTGCTGAGTCCTAAGCCCCGGCGGAGCTGAGCCCCAGCTCCCACACGTCCTAACGCAGGTCGAGCCAGAAGGGACAAACACTTGCACAGCACCTTCACACAGCCAGCTGCCTCCAAACCAGCCACCTGGGGTTTTTCCACTGCAGATGGCTTTGGCACCTCTCGCTTTTGTCTCAGTTTGGGTGTGCTGCCAGTTCCCTCTCTGAACCTGCCCTCTCCAGCATAACTCCATCCGCAGCCATGTCAAACCCTGCTGCTCTGCTCTCTGAGCCACGGGGCTGCTGCAGCTCGCTGGAGGAGGACCTGTGGCACACTGGACCTCACACAGGTGAAAACTAACAGACACCTTTGCAACCTGCTCTGGGTGACCCTGCATTAGCAGGGAGGTTGCACCACACGATCTCCAGAGGTTCCTTCCAAACTCTACCATTCTGAAGCCCTGAAGGCAACGTTCAAGCACTGAGAAGATGATGTGTATGTATTTTGTTGCCCAGTTTTCACTATTACCTGACATGGAGAACCATGTGGCAAGTTGTCTGTGCTGCAGGCAGGGGTCCGGAGGGGCCGGCACAGCCACCCAGCTCATCCCAGTACACACTGCTCCTGGGCTTGTCCCTCTGGCCCTGAGCTGCCCCAAGGGGATGCTAACCCTCTGCTTCCATCATTTGTACCTAAGTGCATGGTGGACTGTGGTCACCCCGTGCTGCCCAGCAGAGATCCTGGGAGATCTGCAAGCTCATTTCAGTACTGAACAGTGCACTCCCCATGTGAAGGGGGCTCTCTGGAGATACAAGACCAACACAACAAAATGGCATTTACCTCTCACCTCAGTCCTTCCCACTGGAGCTTCCTGATGAGTAACGTCAGTTACAAATCAACGTCCCTTCTGTTTTCTGGCATTCTTCCTATCCTCGGCAGGATTTGCAGAACAGCAATCAACATGTTCTTTTTTTTTTTTTTCTGTATGACTCTTCTTTATCCAATTCACTTAAAAATAAAGCTTTCTTCCTCCCTACAAGTGCATGACTTGTGTAATTTCCCTCTCAGTCAACTTTCTACAAGTACTGTTCATATCCCTTCCTCTGCTCTTGTGTGCTGAACAGAATTGGTAAACAACTCATATTATGGATGTCACATCTATTTTCCATCTAGCTTCATTTTATCTTTCTTGAGTGGAATGTAATAGAGGCCACATAATTTACAAAACTGTTCTCCTCCTGACCTGCTGCACTTGCTCAATTCTACAGAGAATGAGCAGCACTGGCAAATTTGTACCAGCCCACTTCAGAGTTTATGTTTGGGGCTATTGTATGTAAGACTGTTTTTGTGCTACCTGCTTATATTTTAAGAAAGGGATCTTTTCCCTTCTTTCTTTAAAGTGTGCTAATTTTCCTAAAGAAACAAAATCTCCACCTCTCTAGTATGACTCCTCTTGGGCACACACAAGGCTGTTTTCACGTAGCAGGGCTCATCAAAGGGAAGCCTGCAGTCCCACTGCCCCTAAAGTACAATCCAAGCATGGATATACCATTTATCCTCTCTATTACGTCCAAGTACAAGCAGGTTACCCTCTCTTCACAGAAACATAAGTATTGACCATCTTATTATCTAAGAAAAACATTTCCCAGTTCTCTGTCCAGCCACTGTCATAAGCAATAACACTTTGCCATCCATGATGCAGGACAAATGATTCCCAAGACAGACTACATTGAATTATCCAACTTCAGACTGGTTTGTACATGTTCTACTGCCTCCTGCTAGTACAAACCTAACCACATGCCACAACAGATGTTAACACACACAACCCCCCTGAAATACTCACAGATTTTTCTATTTACCCAAGCAAGCAAAGCTTCAGTTTTCTAGACAAAGTCCTCAGCACTCCCACTAACCACAGTGGGCTATCTTTGTGACCACTTATGATGTCTTTGTGAACACTGAGCAGGGATTAGCACTTTCTGATAACTGTATGAACATGAAACAGAGTTTTATGCTCTTGCTAATATACAGCCTTAAGCAGCTCAGCACCTGTGCCAGCAGCAAGCTCTGCTGTGACAATTCTTACAAGGCAAAGGGCTTGCTGCTCTGATTTGGTGGATATGATCCTCCTTAGAAAGATGGGAGTAATTTTCTGCCTGTGAAGTGGTCTCTGTGTAGCAATTCAGAGCATAAACATTTTATAACAGCCAAAGCCCAAGATGCGAGCGCGCACCTGGCTCACCAGTCAGCCCCAGGACGGACAGGAAGGCTTCTTACCTCAAAGCAGTAGTCTTGTCCCAGGATGCTACTGTGGACTGGCTTGATGACCACTTCTTCCTCCATACTGAGATCCAGAGCCTCAACAGCACTACTAGGACTGAGCAAAGACTCGTGGGAGCGTGATTCTTTCAGCCTCGGCATTAGATGGGATCTAGAGGAAAAACGTAACAGGATCAGTGGATGCTTTCCTTCCCAGAGAAATTTTAGTCCATCTGTTAGCAACAACTGCAGAATATTCCTGGGAATATTCTGCCATGAGATCACTGAGAGCCCAGAATAGAAGGGACTGCTAAGTTGTCCCATGTGTAAGTTGGTGAGCAGGTTCTACTACAGGCTGCGTGTTCAACAAAAAAGCCTTTTCTGAACTCCACGGCAGTCAGGACTATGTTTCGAGAGGTTTGCAGAGGCAGAGGTCTCTGCACAGCTGAGCATGTCTTTAAGTGCCCATCACACCCAACCTCCTCCAGGTGTGCTGCATTATGAGTGGATTAGAAAGGCCAGGTGGTCCCAGCACAGGACTGGGTTTGCACACCGACAGGAGATCCCATTAGCACCCTACTTCATTTCATACTGTTTCACAGCACCCAGTCCCTACTGATAGGAGGATTTTACCTGCAAAGAGGGAGGAGTTAATGACAAATCCTTCCCAAACCCCTGATCTGGGCTCACTCACTGCACAGAGAGCATGCCTGGGGTGAGGCTGGCACTGCCAGGACAGATGCCATCACTGTGCACAGGCACCCTTCTCCCCACCAAAATGTACACATCTCTATCAGGGATGCAGGCAGTGTCTGGGTCCACCCTCTGTCACCAACATCCTGAGGGCTCGTGTGCTCTCTCCAATTGTTACACACATCCCTGGGATGGGGACAGTGTGGAAAATAAAGCCATGATAGCCCTATCGATTGATCTAAATGCTCTGGAGTCCCACTGGCAGCATTTAGCAGCAGGGAGCCCACAGACAGCGAGCAGCACACCATTTTCGAGGCAGCCAATACAATCAATGGTGCTGTAACTCTTAAAGCAAAACCAGCGAGTTCAAGGGGGAAAAAAGCCCCAGAAAGATAGCTGTGTACTCCTGGGGAAAACACAGCAAACCCAGAAAGTGGCAAGGGAAAAAATAACTTGAGAGCAAAGTGAGCAGTTGATTTTTCTACAGCCTGCACCATGGAAAATGTTCCTACGCCAGCCAGCTCACCAAGCTCTGAGCCTGGTGACTCCGACCTTTAAAACCTCTGGCAAGCACTTTGGGGTCTGTCAAAGAGACCACGTGTCCTCTGTCTACAAAGGGTGCACAATGCCTTCCTCAGAGGCACAGAAGGACAGAAATATGGGGAGTTTGAGATATTCTCAGCATGGCCTTTCATGAGTGAAACAACAATGCTCTCAGTATACTCCCAGATTGCTTTGTCTGTGTGTGTTGAGTTGTGTCATTCTCTAGAATCAAGCTGACCAGAACACAGAGAAATGTCAATAGTGCATGCAAAATTCATTGCTTCCAGTGAAGGGCACGCTGAGCTGAATCCAGAAAACCGCCAAAGGAGCTTCTAAGATAAACAGCAGCAGAAGATAAACAGGTGCTTCTCCAGATCTGCCATTAAGATTCAGCCATGGATGAGCCCCGGGGTGATAAGGGATCAGCCCGCAGCTGGGTTCTCCAGCTGAGCACACTAAATGGCCAGCTCCAAGAGCTGCAGGCCAGCCCTCCTCACCAGCAGCACTGCAGGACAGCCAGCCTGGGGACACACTGCCCCAGGCCTCAGTGACAGCACAGCCTCCAGACACTCCCTGCTTCTACTGAGGCTGGAAGCCAGGACCAGCTGTGGTGGTGCCTGTTAGGCATCTGGAGAAAAGCAGATTACAGCACTGCAAGCTCTTCTCAGAGGACAACCACTAGCCCTCCAATGTTAAAAGCCCTGGGTAAGCAGAGCCCTGTGCTGGATCAGAAGTGGTGGCTTTGAAGCAAAAGTCTCTCTATCCCACTGGTGATTCTCTAAACTGCCCACTCACCCCATATCTCTACAGTGAGTAAATTGATCTTTAGGAACTGAGCACAGTCATTTCCCAGTACTTTGTGGCAATTTTACACTATTTTCACAGAAAAGGGTCCATATCCTTTTCCTCTGAATGATACTGCAAATTAACTCTAATAGAGGCAGGCAGATCAAGTTACCTCTGGATGCTGAGTGCAGAACCAATATCCAGCAGCTCATGAACTGACAATACCCACTGCTCACCAAGCCCTGATAAGGCTAGAATCAAGGCATTTATGGTAAATCTTATTTCCATGTTTTACAGATGAAATTAGAAAAGGTAAGTAACCGAGCTGAGACCTGCATTGGTGTGTGGACAAATGTAAATATTGATCATATAAACCTGCAGCTCAGGAACTGCAGGCTGTATCCCACACATGTACATCACCAAGCTGGGCTGCTTCATGCTGCCCCAAGAATTTTTTCTTAAAATTAAACCAAAACAAGTCTATTTTTCATTTAAAACTACTGCAGCTGTGAAGCCATGGAGGGAGTGCAGATGTGCAATACTAAGAACTATCAAGGGGGAGTTTCTCAGGACTTACGTTCTCACCAAATTTAGCAAATGCGTGTTTATATCCCTCCATACTCTGCTGTATGCCTTTGGGAATCCTAAAATTAATGGGACTTTTCTTAGGCAGGAGGTTATTTGTCAGATTCCTGCCTCAGCAGGATCCACTCCTGTGATACCTTTTACACCTGAATGGCTGATCAGATCCAACCCAGGTCAGTAACAGAAACATTTCTCACCAGATGCTGCACTGCACGGAGGGAGCGCTGCAGGTCTCAAACCAGCCCTAAAAGGCCCAGCATCTGTCTGTGTATCACGAGCTAAGTGGGGAGATGTCATTAATTAGAGACTCTTGTCTGAAATCTCAGCAGAAGGGATGAGAGCTCTCTCTACCAGAGGCAGCCCCAGCAGAGCAGGAAGAGCGCTGCCTGTGCAGAGCCTCCTCCCAAGGGCAATGTCCTCATCCCCTCCTCAGCACCCCAAAGCTGCCCTGATCCTACAGCACTTAACCCGCAGCAGCCCAGCATGGTCTGGGGAGCCTGCAAATGCCCCAGGGTGAAGGAAGAGCTACACACCATCAGTCTTCAAAGGACACTAGTTCCTTTCATTTTAATACCCTGTTCCAGGGGAGAGAGCATTTCTCAAGCCCTTTGGTAAGTGACATGACATTTGCAGCAGGAGTCCATTTACTGGAAGAGGTTTGCAAGTCCCCATCACAGCTCCCACAGCCTTCCCTTTGTATTAACAGTAAGGAAATGGTCCTGCTAAGGCCATAAGCTGCTTCCCTGACTGGGAGAGCGAGGGCATTCTTCTTACCAAAAGGATCACTCAGCCTTCCCCTGGTTTGGGCAGGCAGCACATAAACCTGCCACGTTACAGTGAAAGCTTCCGAGTGAGAGCGTCCCTGGCTCTTCTGCATCAGGCTGTGACAGACCTGGAGAGCTTCATCCAAAGACAATCACTGGGTGAGGCCTGGCAAGTGCTAAAAAAACCCATCCAACCACTTGCTGATGAGGAAGTGCAGACATGGAAGCACACAATGGACTCAGCCCGAAGTGGGGCATCAGGCACCAGTGTGACTGTGCTGGTGTGCTCCAGCTGCTGGGCAGACCCATCTTGATTCTCTCCATCTCTGCCCCATGATTTATCACCTGCAACCAGGATTTCTTCAGGGGAAGGCAAGCATGTTTCCAATAGGAGACCCTAGCAAGGTGCTGTCCCCAAAGGAGCAAAACACCACCCTGGGGCAGAAGCAGTGATGTAAGCAGGAGCTGCATACTCCTTAGCTCTGCCTGCTTCCACCCAGTGTGGGCAGAGAGAGCAGCACCCATGACAGATAGCAGTGTCCCTGTAAACTCATGCTCTTCCTTAGCCATCCAATATCCTACCAGGCAAAGGCACTAGGCACATCATTTGCTTACTGTGAACATGCACTTCCAAGGTGACAAAGGTACTTTGTTCAAATTCATTTCTCTACCATCACTTTTCAAAGGGCTGCCTGTGGGGCCACCAGATCTTTTGCTGTGTATTCCAGATCCTGTCCTAGCTTACATGAGCTGATCAAATTCAGCTCCTACACCTTTGTTTTAATACAGTGGGAACAGCCAGCTGCCCAGAGACATCTCACAGCAGGAAACCCTCTTTCCAAACATCACGTTCAGTTCTTTTTGCCATGGGCCTTATTTTAATCCCTTTCTACCCGCCTAAAGTTCAGCTGAAATGAAGGGGGAGAAAAATCTCATAAAAGACCACATTAGTTCTGAAGAGAAATAACATTACTGCTACCGGCACTGACCTGCAGAGTCCTATAGAGAGGCAGCCAGTCTCTGGTTATTAAAGAAAGAGGTTTACTGCCCAAGAGCAATGAGAAAGGATTGTTGTTCTAAATAATGAAAGTCATAAAACATTACCATGTGAAGGGAGGCTATCCCCCACTGCCTGCTTCCTTCACAGGCAGCCAGAATTAGGGACGTCAGGTGTGGTCAGGCTGTGACAGCACAACTAATCTAACCTGGAGCTTGTGGGCTGCAGCCGAGGCTTTGAGGATACAGGGAAACAAGCGTAGAAGGACAGTCCATTCTCTCCTCATCAAACTTCAGGGCTGGATTTCGAGCAATGGAGGCAGCAATCGTCCAGCTATAGCAGCAGCTCCACGGAGTGGCTGGAGGGATGGCCCAGGAGCCCAGGCTTGATGTTCTCTCAGGAACAAAGAAACCCTGCTAAGGCTATGAGGAAGGAAATGTAGGGCCTATCTACTCACACACTCTTATTCCACAACTGCCTTCTCGTGAAGAGAAGTCCTCAGAGGGGCAACACCATCATTTTTCATTTCAGAACTTTACCTGCCTGAAACCACCCAGCTGCTGCTCCTGTGGGTTTATGGGAAACATTTTCCTAGTATTTTTGAGAGATAGAAGCAAAGAGGGAACCTGGCTGGGTAGCTGCAGAGGGATGGAGCAGACACAGAATGCACCACTGTAACATCATGGAAAAAACAAAGAACCTTTCTTGCTTCTCCTCTTCCACTCCGAGAGCATGAGCAGATTGGGGAATTCTGAAGAAGTCCAGGCACTAAGCTGAGCTGAAGATGTCCCATTAACACCACCTGCAGAGTTGGCCTCTGCAGGGTGAATGACTCCCCACTGTTAGAAGGATCTGATCTCCCAAATTACAGGTTTGACTCTGTGACACGTCTCCTGGTCAGGGAACATTCCCTGCAATGGCTTTTCAAGGGCTGACAGTTTTTCTCTCTGACCAGCTGGGAAGAGGGTCTTTAGGACAGCCCTCACCCTCTCATGAGCACACATCCGCTGCAGGGGGTCCGACATGCACAAACACAGCAGAACAGAGTGTGAGAGCCACGTGCAGCACAGACAGAACGTAAATCTGTCTCCAGCCTGGGGATTAGGCTCTCTTATGAATGAGAACAAAGTGGACAACTCCACCAAACTGATTTGCAGCATCAGATGGGAGAAGGGTTTTAGCAGTCACAGATGGGGAGTACATCACACGCCAACCTCTGCCAGCTTCAACACGGGCAGCAAAATCGGATGTTGGGAGCTCTGCTCTATGCAGCCTGCTCCACCCGAGGCTTGGGGCCTTCCTGCTGCTGGTCACAAAGGACTGTGCTTGGACTATGCTCTCTGCAGAGCCCGAACTGGTCCAAAGGCTACATTTCTCATGCAGTAGATGCAAACCCTGCTCTCATACACAGCAGCTCTCCCCTAAGCCCTCTCATTGCCTCATTAGCAGTACCCTCCCCTCCCCCCGCCCAGTGCTGACTTCCAGCTAACCTCCTGACCACTGCTGGGAGTTCTCATCCATTCCTCCCCAGTGCCTCATCCTGCTTCAATTTCACAAATAAATATGAAAGTGATGTTATGGGAATAACCACGAACAAGAGCACAAGAGAAACTGCATGCTTTCAGAAGATTCGTATTTTTTTTTCCCTGTAGGACAGGACACATGGATGAAGTCTCAGCATGCAGCCAACATCCTTCTCCACGTTCTGCTAACCTGAACCTTCTCCTGCAGCTTTCCAGACGCCGGCTGCTGATACCTGCCCTGCCCTGGGTTGAAGCAGAGGTGGATCCTCTGCAGCATTTGGAGCTTTCTGGGCAGCAGGGTGCTGGGAAACACCCCTCAGCCCACTCAGGATGGGAAACTGGTGTCACATGTTAGCCTCACTAATGCAACACCTTTGCTGAGCAACACAAAGGACATGTAATTAAACTCATTAATGCCTGCCCTTGTTTTTAGACTCTTCTCAGTTTTAACCAGCAGCAGAATTAATTACACTCCAAAGGACTCCCGTCAGCTCATACCAGATTCCAAATGTTGTTTTTGCCAGAGCAAACCTGAAGGATAATTTTAACCCGTGACATTCACCTGAGCATGGGTATTTGTTTGTTCAACAACGTGCCACTGCAAAGCTTGTCAGTGACAACCTGAAAGTCCAGCACAGTATAACTAGCAAGGGCACAGAGGAACTGCAAAATCAAACAAAATGCATCACAAGCAAGAAGCAAGAGGTGATCAGAAACAACTATTCCCTATTTCCCACAAGCAGAATGGCACTACCGTTTCACTTTCAAACACAAACTGATGCTTTATGGAAAAAATTTATCTTATCACATCAACCTGAAGCAGCAAAGTGTTGTATCTGTGCACATCTGATGCAAACAGCAGTCACAGCTTCACCACTCCAACCTGGAGTTCACAGCACAGCCCTGAGAGTCAGACATTCCCACAGCACCAGTCTCAGAGTGAGCAGGGACTGTAGAGACCCAAGAAGCACCTGAAGAACCTCCAAAGAGGCACAAGCGAACCTAGGGCATACGACCCTGAATCCCTGCCACCTGCCACAAGCAGGAACTCCTGAAGCACAGGGTACTCCCCAGCTGGATGCCAGACTCCCCAGTGGGAGAAGGGTGGGGATAAAGGGTTTGATTTTTATCACTGAAATTTTGCCTAACGTGAGTGAGGCAGAACCTGGGACAAGGAAGGAAAAGCAAGGAAGGGTGTCTCCTCCATGAGAAGAGGGGAACCTGAAGCCCTGCCTCCCACACCACGGCCTTGGGCTTCAGAGCCCGGCTCCGGGCCGCTGCCTCAGGCGGCGGCGACGACGTTTTAATAAATAATGACGAAAACAAAATTCTTAACACACAGAATCATGGACAGGCTAAAAATAAACCAGCGGAGAAGCGGGCTGGGGCGGGCGGCGGGAATGGGATCACGCAGCGGAGAGTCGCCAGCAGCCGCAGTGGCCCCGGGCCGGCCCTGGTCCCGGACCCGCTCCGGGCCTCCTGGCCGTGCCCAGTGCAGTGGAGCGGGGACCCGCCGCCGGTCTCCACACATCCACGTCCGCATACACACATCCATACATACACGCACACACCCGCACCCCATCCCCGCACTCACCCGCAGGGCCCGGCTCTTCTCACCGCCCCGCTTCACCTCGGCCATGCCGCGCTCCCGCCGGCCGCAGGCGGGCCGCCCCCCGCTCCCCGCCGCCCCGGGCCGGCCCCGGCCCCGGCCCCGCCGCCGCTGCCGCCGCCCCGCCCCACTCGGGCAGCCGCTGCCGGGGCTGCCGGATTGGCTGCGCTGTAGCTGGGCAGAGCGCCCCGGGCCCGCCGCCCCCGCTTCCCGCTCCCCGGCCGCGGCACCGAAAGAGCCGCACGAAGCCCGGGCTGGGCTGCCGAGGGATGCGAGCGGAGATGTCTCTCCCCAGAAGGCCGGTGGGGCCCCGCCTCGCCTTCCCGCCGCCCAGCAGCATACCCGGTCCCCGGCGAGGCCGCCGCCCACCCCTCCGCGCTGTCGGCAGTCGCCCAGCCGCTCACCCCTCGCCCAAAGCCCGCTTGTCCCGCGGCCGTTCGCAGCCTTCATTTTGTTGTGCTGAAGCTGGGGAAAAGCCAATTCTTCGGGAGCTTTTTATTTTTGCAAAGCCTGCACCAGGGGCACTTCTTCCGTCCCCGGAGACTCGGGACTGTCCCGCAGGCCGGCAGACCGGGGAGGGGAGGGGAGGAGAGGAGGAAAGCAGCCGCCCGCCCGCTCGGCTCTCTTCGCCCTAGGATGCGCCACGCACATTCCTTTCCCAGTTTGGAAAGCCGAGTCACTGACCTTTGCAGCAGCGCAATCCACAGTAAGGAGTAGCGCCTGCAGCAGCAGCCAGCAGCTCCGGCCTGAGCCATGCCCCGCAGCCGGCTCCCCGCACGCACGGAGCCAAGCGATCCCGCATGGGAGCGAAGCGCACCCGGCGAGGCTCACGGCCCGGGGCCCCGGTCCTCCCGGTTCAGCTCCGGGTTGTGTAAGTGCAGAATCACGAAACACGGTGCCCAGAGCAGCAGGTAAGAGCGAGAGGAGGATGCAAGACCGCAGAGAACGGAGGGAAAGGCTGCACAGCATGGTCCAACTGTCCTGACTGCCACCATCCTCACCCAGCCCACGCCGACACGTTCCCAGAGCCAGGCTGCTGCTGTCATCGTGGCGTATTCAAATGCCTCCATTACTCATCAAGAACAAAGTAGGACTATCTAGTAAATGAGAAACCACCACATGGCACTGTCCCCTGCCTGTTATTTATAGCTGCTTCCTTTTCTACTTCTCAAAGTCTACAGTCCATGTCTGCAGCAAACCATAAATCCTCCAGCTCATGCCAGGCTGCTCCAAATCAGGGATGAAAGCAGGTACCTGGACTGCAAACACCAGTGAGCACTGCATGGGGTAAACGAGAATAGAGGTAAATGTCCCCGATTGAATAGAATCCTCAGGGTTTCCCCACACCAAAGGGGAAGGCATTAAGTCCCAGAATGGGAGACGGACAGGTCCTGCCCACGACAGCAGGCATGCGTCTCGCCTCCTCCACTGACTTGCAGAGTGGATTCCCAGAGAGACTGTCTCTCCAGCCACCACCACTGCATGCAGCGCTGACAAACAAGTCCAAATTTATAGTTTCTCTGGCCAGTCCCAAGGCTAACTCCCCACATACTGTCACTCACATGCCTTTCCTCCTCACCTCCAAAGGATCCAGAAAATGTGAATGACAGGCAGTATTATTGCTGGGTTTGAATAATAAGAAGCACTTAAGGGGGTCCTTGTCTTCCTTCCAGGATAAACTGGTCCCCACCACACTCTGGGGACAACAACATCAGCTCACCAGCCACGCTGGCAGCAGAAGACCCCAGTCAGTGCATTTCCCACCTTGCCTCCTTAGTGAAGCAGAGGCAGACCCTTTCCCCTCTCAGTCTGCAAACAGTGCTCTGGATTTAACACATTTTGCCTCAGTTTTGCCTCCCCCCACTTCTCCCACCAACAGTTTGAAGTTTTCTCACCCTTTGCTGGCAGATCCCATGCAGAGAGACAAGCTCGCTGTCCTCGATCTGCTTTTCAGGGCTTCTATAAAGTAGGGCACCAGCATCAGCCCAGCATCAGGTTTTTGATACATGGCTGGAGTAGCCAAAAATAATAACAGGCAGCTTCAGTCAGTCTTTTACTTCTCAAATCTGCAGCAGCAGCAGCAGCAGCAGCACAGGGGTCCTTTGTGCAGCACAGCAAAAATACAGCACACGTCAGGGTGAAATCCTGGTCAGCAATCCACGGCCATTCCTGCCCGCCAGCCGGGTTCACCAGCAGCTTGGGAAGCCCTTGCCTTGTGAGGTCCCCTTGCTCACTGCCATCAGTGCTTTGCTCTCCGTGTTTCCTTCTGCACCTTATCTCCCTCCCTGCCACCAAATGTTAAGGTCAAGTTACAGTTTTACCAACCCTTTTATCTTTCTGGCAAGGCACGAAAACGCAGAACCTGAACTTTGGAACAAGCCCTCGCACTTACAGTGGGTGGAGAGCAGAGAAGACCAGAAGCAGCTGGAGAAGAGGGAACCTAGATTCTCTCTGCAACCCAGCACTGGAGTATTTTCTGTTGCACATGCAGATACATTACTAGGACAATCTGGAAGGAAGTACCAAACCCATGTGCTTTTGGCCTTCATTGCAGCAGGAAGCCAGGAACACTGGAAACTGTGGCAGCTCCAGCTGACATAAGGGCCCAGCACAGCTCCACTATTGCTACCAGATGACAAGGAAGAAGACCAGCAAGACCCAGTGAAAGAGCTCTGCTTGCTGGGCACTGCCCAGTTCAATTTCCCTTGACCCAAACCTGAAATTTCAGATAGTTGGTCTTTGCAGGTCTAGCACAGAGGCCAGGCCTCAGGAGATGACATAATGTATGAACTTGGAGCTCCTGGGTGCTCTGTGGTACTGTCCTGGTGCACATTCATTCTCCACAAGTGACAGGTGTGTTTCCCAAAAGTAATATCTGCTCCTTCTCCAACAAACTACCTCATCGATCACACTGCACTTGGGTTGGTGTCTAAAATACACAAACTTCTTGGGATACAGGTCTATAACACATAGGTCATTTATTCTCACCCACCCCCTCCCCACAGCCTCTGGACTGAGTCTCCTTGTGTAGCTCAGGAAGTGCAGAAGTGGAATCTTTGCAGACCAGGGCCTTGGGGATGGCTCTTTCTCCCTCTCCAGGGAGTGCCAGCAGTGAAGAAATCTCACTGGGTTGACTCAGTGTTTAAATACTGCTGCAGTGAGTGTTGCTGCCACCAATACAAAGTCTGTACATCAAAGTCTCAGCCAATTTTATTCTGACCCGGGGTTTTCCCCAGCTTCCTCAAAGCAAGCTTATACTTATTCTTCACCTGCACAAGGTGATGTTTCCCTGCAGACTGTTGTTCTCCCCACAGGTGGCCTGTTCAGAAGGTGATATGCAGGTGTACAATATGGTCAGAGCCATTATTACACTGGCATCCTCCCTGTGGTGTGGGATCTCTACTCCTTCCTTCATGTCTGTACCTCCTGCTACTGATGGGATCCCAGCATCCACCCACCCAACCCCCTGGTTGAAGAAACAGCATTTGTGAAAGCAAAGGCACTGTGCTTTGTCAGAGGTCAGGTAAAATAGTACCTTCATTAAAGTCATTAAAGGAAATTTTTCATTCATGGTTTGTGATTATTTGTATTTTCTGTACTGTTCTTTTCCTGGGTCACTTTTTCTCCTTTGGTCCCTGCCAAGTCTGTCTTATTCTGTTTCCCCAGCTGGCCAGGGGAGGATGGTCAGACACAGCTTTGCCTCTGGCCCTCTGACCTTTCCAAACCCCTGCTGTGTTTACTTTTTGAGCTGTTAAACCTGGGTATCTCTCACATTTTATTGACTGTGAAACCAGTGCTTTATGGCCACCCTTGTCTGTCACTGGGAAAAAATTAATTCCCCAACAACCCTTAAGAATTCAAAGCAGAGAGGACTGTGATTACCCAGATTTAATCCAAATTTACAGTTAAAATCAAAATGCCTGTTGATGTCCTAAAATGCACTTATTGTACAAGTTCCAATCAGCATAATTAACATTAAAGCTGTGTAATGGCACCACAGGCTGGCTGTTACTGGGCTACTGCTCAAGAGCTGCGGTGGGCATAGTCATTATCGTGGGGCTGTTCTGAAAAACACCTCAAGGGGTGTACATCAACCTATGGCACCATCAAGCAACATAAAGATTTCACTACAGATACTATTAAATTGATTCTCAGGACTCCCACTGTTCCCCCATCAAAGTGCATGTTCACACAGCAGCCTCCCAGCGCTGGAGAACCACAGCTCAGCAGCCCCTCGGCACCTTGGCTACATCAGAGCTTAGTTTGTTCTTCAGTTCCGTTTCAGCAGAACGGTAACGGGAGGCTGAAGGGCAGGAGATTCAGCCAGGCCTTGCAGCCTGCAGGAACAACAGCCAGAGTAAACCAAGAGATTATTCAAAGAGTTCTTCACCTGCTTTGTCAAAATGTGCTTGATGCTGGCAAAAGCTGAGCTGCAGCACTGTGGAACTGACATCTCTAGTGCTTCCAAAAGATCAGGCACCGTATCAAATAGTGTTTGCACTGAAAGAATATTTAACCTCTGACTGATGCAGCCTTCTACACTGTGTTTCATAGTGGCTAGACAGTGGATCTGAATCCACCAATTTCTCTTTGTGCTTGTAATTAGCTCTTCACTTTCCTGCTGTCCTGAGCAAGCATTAGACTTTCCTCCAGGAATGTAATCCCAATGCCTAGAAACCTGTCTGTACTGAGATGGTACTGTTCCTTCCTGGAGGTTTTATTTAAAATGTAACATGAGCAGCAGACTTTTATAAACCTTTTGGTGAGGACCCATTCCTGCAAACATTCAGCATCATTCTGTGCTATTAGTCTCGCTTCAGAGACATCACTTAACATTCAACCACAACTGGAGCCAAGATGCATTTGCAGGAGTCAAGTTCTGAATTTCTAATCTAAACTACACAGGGGTACTAATGGCATAGGACTTTGAGCCTGACAAACATAAATCCATGTTTTAGCATCTAAACTACATTTTATTTTGATTTGTCCTTCCGTCTAACACTACTGGCACACACAAGAGCTTCAAGTTTAATAGGTAATAGCTGACTTCAGAGACTGAATGATGTTCTTAAACAAAGTGATGTTCTTAAAAACCAACATCCAAGCAATGAAAAGTTTATAATCAGAATAAAGTCAGAGAAATGATCTTTTGCTGCTGCTGAATTCTCTCTTAAAAAAAAAAAGAGAGAGAGAGAAGAAGAAAAGCTCAAAGCATTTTAAAGTTTGTTTTGACTGTGTGTTTTATCCAGAGATAGTACCAAGATATAAAGCTAATTTCTTCCAATTGCTATCTGCCTTCTAGCCAGATAGATTTTAGTGTCTTTTAGGGATATAAAGCACATCCTTCTCATGGGAACCTTCTTTTCAGATGGAATGAGAGATTCACACTGATGAAGCTGGTGATTTTTCTAATGGCTTTCAGAGCTGTAACTGGAGGCAATCCATCCCAGGGAGCATACACACTGTCTATCCCCTGCTCTCCTCTGTCTCTGGTATGTAACAGGACACAGAAGCCCTTGGAAGACAATAATTTTGCACTCGCACACAGCACCTGAGCATACATGGACAAGGTTAAGATGAAATCAGAAAGCACTGAGGGATGCTGAAGGCAGAGCCAGTGCTGAGTGCCTGCTTCCAGCCCATCAGCACTGTCCTCAGGCTTGTCTTGCAGGCACAGATGCTGGAAGTGCCTCCAAGCCCCTTTCTCCTGACAGCCTGGGGCATTGCCTTCCAGGATGCTCTCCTCAGCCAGCTACCAACAGAAATCAGTAATGCTGACACATGAGCCCTAGCACCTCGACAAACAGCCACATCCACACTGAAAACATCCCCAGATCCCCAAGCAGTAAGACATGTCTGACTGCAGAATCTGTTCAGCAATGCCTGGCAGAATGGGACCTCAGGAAAAGCCATCAGCTCTGGAGGGCATGCAAATCCTGACTGCAGTCCACATCTACCTCCACAACACACAGGTAGGAAAAGGAAAGGTATTTTTAAAGATCATCTCAGTGCTTTTTCCTGGTCTCTCTATCTCTTTTCTGACTCAGACCAACAGCCCATTTCCAGGAATGATCTGTTTTTCCTGGAGCAGTGTGTTCTGCACTGAGCCTGTGTTGGTCCTAGGGACATTGCTGGGACCCACACCCCCTTTTGGCCAGGCTGGTTCTTACCCTTCCAGACTCCCTGACCAGAAATTAAACTTTGCAATACTGGGCTACCCTGCATCACTTCTCCAGCTCAGTTCTTAAAGTGTGTCATTATTGCACGCTTCATGCAACGTCAGGAGCAGCTACTTCCAGAGCTGATGCAAAAATTGTTATTAAAACTTAAAAACTGTGAAAAACTCTTTAAAAGTCCAAATCCTGGCACTGCCCTAAATTAAATTACAGCCACAGTCTGCCAGAGGTACATGGATAAGCACAGAGCCAAGCTTGCGTGCAGCCCTTATCCACAACCCACACCTGCTGCTCCCTTCTGCAAGTTTAACTAATGAACACAGTGTACAGCCCAGAGGATTTAAGATATGGAAAAGGTCAGAGTGAAGTCTCAGGAGTGAAGAACAGATTGAACTGGGTTCATAAATGACAGGCCCATTTTAAACTGAAAATTAATTTTTTTTCAATAAATTAGGGCAAGTGAGCTTTCCTCCACCTCAGACAATGCTGCTCTCCCTGGATATAGACCGCTGGCAGGAGGAGGAGGGCATGTGCACTCAGGAATCAATGCTAATACCCTAAAAAATTAATCCCTGAAAATTAATTCAATGGAATAGTAATGATTTCATATAAATCTCTGTATAGCAAGAACTGATAAACTGTCACAGTGATACCTAGAATCAGTACAGCCTGAAAAAATAGGGCTCTGTGGGTTTTTTTTACAGAGGGTTGGTGCAGTCACTCTGCCATCCTGTGCCTCAGTTTCCCAGCCATGGGTACAGGCTGTGCCATCAGTGAATCTGGGAAAGATGCTGGGGTCTGTCAAGATAGGATGTAGCTTCCTGAAGATGGAAACACTGCCTATTCTACTTTAAATGAGAGTCATGGTTTGTGATTTCAAAACACAGTCAGGATGGCACTCTCCAGGGAAGGGAGGGACAGGCTCTTATCAAAGCCATGCTAAGTGTTTTGGACTCTGGGTGTGTCTGTGAAGGGGGATGTGCCCATACAGAGTGCACCTTCCGGCACCTGCAGCAAAGCTGCCCACAGTGCACATCTAAATCAGACCTCAGAAGTATCAGGTCTCTCAACCTGGCTCAATAACATATTCATTAAAAGGAGATGATGAGCAGTATGTCAGTTGACTGTTCAGTCGGGGAGCTGCAGACCTACAGCCCCACCTTGGCTCGGTTTGAGCCCTGTCAGCGTTGCTGCTGAGCTGCAGGGCTTTGTTGCTCCTGCCTCACTGAAGGGCAGTCCCTTGTCCTTGGATCCAGCCCTCACCTCTGCACAGGTCCTGGGAAGGGCGACTGTGAGACAGGCTGCAGGAGGAGGGGCTGCAGAGCTCCTACTGCAAACACAAGTACAGTCCTGGGCTGCATTCTCTGAGACACAGATCAGCTCCGATTCACCCTCTAGCCTCGAGAGCAGACAGGGTGCTGGGATCTCACACACATCTTCCCTCTGAGGGATGAAAGCTCAGCTCTAAATTTGGCCTCGCCTCTTTTTTAAGGGTTGTCTGTGATAACAACAGATAACAAGTTTAGAAACCCTTTCCTGTCGTTACCAACATACAAGCTTCAAACAGAGAGGTCAGCCAATGTTTGTTTTTCTAACATTTGATCACTTATTTCTCTCTGAGAAATCAGACCCAGTCAATCTTTCTGACTAGAAACACTTTTACAACCTTTTGGATGGGACATGAAGAGAATCCTAAAGGAGCTCTGTGAGCAGATCTGTCTGATAACAGAACATCTCCATGCTCAAACTACCACACAAGGAACTAGAGGGGACTTACCAAATGCTTCACACTCCAGGAAGGGCATTGAGGCAGGAACAGGGACAGGTCTGAGCCCTGAATCAGAAGCTTTATAGAAGAAAATATTTCCTTCTGTAACCAAGTTATTTTAAATCACTCTAGTTAGACAGATGCAAAGCACTGACACAAATGCATTGAAACTGGTTTGATCCTTGCCTTAACAGGACTAACTTGCCTCAGTTATTAACAAAATTAAACTCCAGCTCATCTTCATGGCAGAAATGGCTTATTTCACAGGGAGTTGTGTCATGCACAATTTTAACAGAGCATCTGGGAAGGTTTCCTTTAGCAGTAGGAATCTGGGGTCACCACACAGCTCCCTACAACCTGGCCCGGCCTCAGTTAACTCTGTTGAGGTAGACGTGTGCCTGCCTCACCTGCAATTTTACTCATTCTTAATGTGCAAACCTACACTTTAGGCTATTACCCTGCACTGATGACAAGGAGTTAAAGCCTTTCAGATGTGCACTACACCAAGAGCCTTTGTTGATGTAAACAGACTGAGTTAAACTAAACACAGTTGCAGGGACACATCTCTTTCTGCAGACCTAGCCTGGGTTCCACTCCTTACATGCAGTCCTGACTCTTGCCTTTGCCACTCACTGTCACTGACTTTGCTTTGCAGTTCCCCAGCTCTGAAGGGTTAAATCTGCACAGCAGAAAACAAAACTTCTTAGCTTACTTTCTTCTGAGAAAAATCCAAAATGTTTTGATCTGGAAAGTTAGGAATTTGATTTTGTTCTTGTATTCAATATCTTAGAACAACGATCTCCACAAATATTTTTCTTCCCCTGCTGGAATAGAAGACTGTCCCTCAAGAGGGAAGAACCAGCAACCCTCTCTGCCCTACTCCCCATCCTTTGAACTACCACCATGCTGGTGCCACTAAACTACTTTTTCTTATCCTGACAGATGCTAAGCTTAGGTCAAATCCCTGGGAATACACAGGGCCAGTGTCTGTTCTCATTAACAAAATTGCAATCTGCTCCTAAGCTGATGAGGCTGCCCTGGATTTACACCATCCCAGCTAAACCTGGACTCAGTTCTGGAGGGGTCTGTGTCCCTGGGCACACATAGCCAATGGCTCTGCGAAGGGCTCCGTGCCTCCTCTGCTGACAAATTAGATGAGGCAAAGAGAAAAGCTAGAGTAGTATGGGCTGTAGAGTCCCCAGTCAGAGTAAGGTCTCTGGCACGCCGGGGAGGATTCACCAGCTGGGGGTTGTGAAGGTGCCAGCTCCTATGGGCTGGCAGTTAGCAGAGTGATTGACTCTGTTAGCACCGGCTGTAAATCGCTAAATCAGAACCTGCTCCACTTGGGGAGGCAGCTGACAGATTTGTAGGTTTAAGTGACTATAAAGACCAGCCCACTTGAGTGAACACGGCATGGAGAGGTGAGCTGCCTATAGCAGAGCCCGCTGACAGTGCTGCATCATCCACCCGTGCTGGCAGCTCCCCTCACCTGGCACTGACTGTGCCTGCTGAGCACCCACCATCACATCAGGTATGCATGCAATGGATCCCAGACAGCTTCTACAGAGCTGACAGCCAAGGTCTGAACTAGGGCAGGGTGCAGCCATCATGGCCCACAGCACCAGGCTGGGGTCCAGCTCTTCAGATTCCCTCCCAACATCCATTGTTTTGCCCTGTTCCCAGCCTGCCTCCTCTCCTCTTTTCCTACTCAGCACTCAATCAGATGGGAACACCAGTAGAGAGCTTGAAAGAAAACCTAGCTGCTGGAAACCCAGTGCTGTCCAAGAAGAATCAGAATCATAGAATCAAGAAGGCTGGAAGAGACCTCAAAGATCATCGAGTCCAACCTGTCACCCTAAACCTCATGACTATCTAAACCATGGCACCAAGTGCCACGTCCAATCCCCTCTTGAACACCTCCAGGGATGGTGACTCCACCACCTCCCTGGGCAGCACATTCCAATGGCCAACCACTCTCTCTGTGAACAACTTTCTCCTCACCTCCAGCCTAAACCTCCCCTGGCACAGCTTGAGACTGTGTCCTCTTGTTCTGGTGCTGGTTGCCTGGGAGAAGAGACCAACCCCCTCCTGGCTACAACCTCCCTTCAGGTAGTTGTAGACAGCAATGAGGTCCTGCAGCATCTCCAGTGCAGGGATGGGCAGAGAAGTAACAGGCTTACACTGGGTACTGGAGCCTGCCCTTAGTCCCCAGAAGAGGTGGCCAGCACTGGAGGAAAGAAGCTACAGAGGAGAATTGTGGCTGGTGCACCTGAGTGGACACCAAGCAGACAGTGCCTGGCACCTCCCAGCCCAGTGCCAGTGGCTGAGGATGACTCACCTTGCTCTGGTGGCAGGAGCCAGCTGGCAGCTGGGCCACCTCTTCTCCCTGCTAGCCTTGTAAGAGAGAGCCTGCATCTCTTTATATACCATCTCAGTGGAGCAAAACTGAAAGCAACAGGTTAGTCCCCAAATGAGCAGCAGCACTGTAAACACCGTGAAGCAAAGTCCATCCCAGCCCAACCAGTCCCAGCTGCTTCCCACCTGCCATCACAAATGAGCTGTAAGCCACTGCAGTCACCAGTCCTACACTACCAGCATTTAAACCTAAAACAGCTTCATAAAAACTGGGCCTGTTGAGAAAGTACGTGCTGGGTGGCCTTAGACTCTACTGTCTCTCCTTTCCAGCACAGGACCATCTCCAGATGTCTGTTACAGGGCTGGAGGCACAGCAGGAATCACCCAGGGGACACACTGGCACCATCAAACTCTAGTGATTCAGCTGAAGCTCCCAAACCAGTTCAGTGACAGGGGAGGTTTTTTTCAGCAAAAGCTGTGTCACCTCCCCACACAGGAGCCCAGCCACTGACCACTGGATGGGAGTCCCCTGCTCAGGCTGCCGGCCAGGGTGGCAGAGCCCATGTGGGGCTGCAAGGGTTCTCCTTGCAGGTCTCTGGGAGGCCCCATGCAGTGCCACTTCTCCAGTGCTCCTCAAAAGCAGCAGCCGGCCATCTCAGTCCATATTGGCTTCAAAGAGTGAAACAAAAAGCTCCACTTCCTATTACCAGTCCCCCAATATTACTCCTCTCAGCCTGCACTGTATTTGTAGTTCCCCCTCCCTGATTTCATCTTCCAGACCAGCACAGTTGCTGCTGGCTTCCAAAACCCAGACACACACACAGAGACTCTGGGGAATGGTCTCACTGGGGTTGATCACGTGGAGCATGATTCAGTCCAGGCCCTGGCTGGAAGGCTCTGCGCATGCCTGGGGTGTCAGGGCTGCCTCTCCATTAGGAAATCATCAGCCTGTCAACAGGAATTACACAAACGGACCTTGGCTGTTGGTGAGTGACTGAGCACGTTCTGTGACTTAGTCACTCCATAACCTCCAGTCATATCTCATTTACAGAGCACGAGGGTGACAGTTCAAACTGCTGGGCTCATTTGGTATCAGAGGGGTGGGACAGGGCTGTGACACCATGCTGACTTCTGGGAAATTAAAATAATTGCCAAGTGAGAAAAAAATTCCACCATTCCTTTACCACTTCTTTGGACACTTGAGAAATACACCTGGCTGGCTGATTGTGGAGGGTGATGTGAAGATAGTACAAGCCAGTCTGCCCTGGTGCAGAGGGATGGGTTAAATGCTCTGTGCTTTCCAACCTACATGCTTCTGCAAGAACCAGCTGCACCAGCAGCTGCTGTGCTGCACATAGACAGCTTTGGAAAAGCTGCCAAGCACCTTCTCTCTCAAGTGCCCACAGAGCACACATCCATGTTTACAAATGATGGGGTAGTAACTCAGATTTTTTTGTTCATGGGTGGTTTTTTGTTTAGTTCATAAAGAGATTTGTTATAAAGAGATTTGATCTGGTGGGAAGTGTTATCCCAGTCCCTGGGCAACAGATAGTTTCAGTTCAGATTGGTAAGCAGCATGTGCTTCCCACAGTGGTTCACTGGCAGCAGGCTGCAGCCCTGACCCTGATGGGTTCAGCTCCAGGAGGGAGAGCAAGAGCCTGACCCTGCTCTTGTGTCTGCCCTGATTTGGCTGACCCCAAGGCAGGATGGTGCCAGGGCAAACACCAATTTTTTGGTCATGAGCACAGGGTTACATTTGAGCCCTCCCAAGTGAAGCAGGATGCAACCTTCTGAGCAGCCCCATCCCTTGGACAAAGCGCATTTCCCAAAGCAGACACATTCCTGCCAGGGTTGAATTCATGACACTCTTTAGCAAAGCTGCTTGGGAAGATGAATCATTTTACTCCCCTTCTGTTTTTATTTTAATAGCAACCAATGTAATTGTCTTGACTAAAGGAAAACAGAGCTGGAAGGATGCTGGAGGAGGAAACCCAAGCCCCTGTTCCAATGCCTGCCTGTGACATAATGTCGGACAGTGCTGAGCCCAGACTGTCCTCCTGCTCAGACAGAAAGCTCCAAGGATGCAGCAAAGGACTGACTGTTCAATCTAATCTGAACACTATTGTTTAGAAGAAGGCAATAAGCCCCCCTGCATTAGGTTGATGTGCAATTTGTGAGCACAGTTGTGGCCCACCTTTGACATGTGGCTTCCCATATAGACTTAAAGTGCTTTTAACTGCCTTTGCCTGTAGAAGTGCAAAAGCAGCTTCTTCATAAATCCAATGAGATTCCAAGTGGAGCCAGGAAGCCACTGGAGTTGTGCACCATAAAGACTTTCATGATGTAAATTAATAAGTCTCTCTGAGGATTGGGAAGTCTGCCACACGCAGCATTTCTGAGTCCACAGCCCTTTTATCTGAGTTGTTTTTTCCCTTTATCCTTGTCTCACTCCATGACAGTTTTGAGATTTTTGGCACCCTAACTGCAGCCTGACTTGTCAAGCCAAACATCAACAGCCACTTTATATGTACGTGAGAAATGAGAATAGAGGCAAAAATAGTTATTAACTCTGCTTTTAGAATACTGAACAAGCAAATGGCTGTGTTCCAGTAAAGGAAGGGGGTTGAAATGTTCCTGATCCACATCTGTTTAACACTGTTCAGTATTGCTGGCTTCAGTGGAGCTCTCCTCAGGGCTGGACATGAGGGTTTTCCTCCTCTGCACTGTTCCTTACCCCATGCTGTATTTGTGCCATGACAACATTAGCAGGTAGCATGATGCAACAGCATCAAATTTTAAGTAGGAAGAGTTGGTGCTGAGGACAATGCCCTGTCTGTACCCCAGCAGGGGCTGGTGGTGGCTGGAGTGGTCACGCTACTCCTGGAGCACATCAGCAAGTTCAGCTCCTGCTGAAAGCACTCCAGGCCCTGGGACTGCTCCATGGTGCAGACCCAAGCACAGTACATGGGGACAACTGGGAGAGTCCTCTGAGAAGCACGTACCCAATCCACCCTGAGACACTGACATGGATCCTGTCCAAGACCTCAGCCAAGCACTGGTGGGAGCAACATCGATCCCTTGGCGTCCACAGGGCTGGGGAGCTGTGTGGAGACTCTCTTGCTTCCAACACAGTCACGCTGCCTCACTCTAAATCAGATCCAGACAAACTGTTTCTCAGAGACCATCCCAGCTTGCTGCAAACACTAAAACAAGTTTGGAAACACTGGGAACACTGGACTCCATTAAAAAGAGGCGATCCATGCCAAGGCGGAGAGAAGAAGAATGTGACCTAGCGGGACTGTCTTGGCTTGCAAATGGCTCATGGACAAAGCTCGCTCTTTCTCCCTAGCTTTTCACTATTGCTGAGCAGTGCCTATCTTCCCTTTATTCTGGCAAGTGTCTTAGATAAAATGTACAAGGAATTCTCTCCATGCCAGCAAATTTTAGAAGAGAAAATGGAAAACGGCGCTGGAGTTTAGCAAGGCTCCCGAACACAATCCTGCAGACATGCAGAGCAGAGAATGACCCAAACACTGTGAACTACTGTGCAGCTGGGCACCTGCACCCATGGCTGCAGAGGGCTGGAATCCTTGTGTCACACTTTGGGGAAATTTTCATTTATAAATAGGAATAATCATAGAGTGGTAGGGGCTGGAAGGGACATATGGAGAACATCTAGTCCAACGCCCCCTGCTAAAGCAGGATCATCCACAGCAGGCTGCCCAGGATCACAATGTCCAGGTGGGTTTGGAATCTCTCCAGAGAAGGAGACTCCACAACCTGATGCCAGAAAATTTTTTTTCACCATTCGAACTGTTAAACACTGGAACAAACTCCCAGGGGAGGTGGTAGATTCCTCTACATTAGACAGTTTCAAGGCCTGGATTGACAGCGTGCTGGCCCATCTCGTTTAAACGATATTCTTAGCCTGGAAGTTTGGACTAGATGATCCTTGGGGTCCCTTCCAACTTGGTATCCTATGAATCTATGAACCTCTACAGACAGCCTGGTCCAGTGCTCTGGCACCCTCAAGGTAAAGTTTTTCCTTAAGTCCATGTGAAACCTCCTGTGTTCTAGTTTGTACCTATTGCCCCTTGTTCTACCACTGGCTACTACTGAAAAGATCCCAGCCCCATCCTCATGACCACCACCCTTTAGCTATTTATATGCATTTATAAGCTCTCCTCTATTCATCCCCTGTAGGTATTTTCCCCACACTTTGAAAGACCCCTACTAAAATCAGAGATGCCCAGTGCCTGCTGTAAGAACTCTAAAACCTCCAGCTACTTTAGTGATCACTAGAAAATACTTTCAGTCAGGTTTTTAAAGGCATTTGTGAGATAAAATGAAGAAAAGAACTATTCCTTTTAAAAGGTATGTTAAACATTCACCTTATCATGCAGCCACTTTATTTTAATGAGGTTTGTTTTACTTCTTCTGGTATTTGCTTTGTCACACAGGGTAAGTCTTGAGTAGTTCTGTGTAAGATAAATTTGATTTTGCTGGAGCAGGTTGGAGCTGAGAGTGCTGCAGGAAAATGCTGGTGGACACCAGCCAGGTAGGGCACATGCTGGTAAATGCAGTTGCCACTCATGCCCTGTATCACTGCAGGCAAGCAAAGCCTCTGCTTTCATTACACAAATGCTTTGAGTCCTGTAGATCAGAGGCATTAGGAGAGAGCCACACACCGATCCCACAAGAGGGAACACAGCTACAGGAATTTTATTTATGGTGATATTAAATATGCAACAATCATTCCCCAACAACAGAGTAATAAACATCACAGCTCCATCTGATCTGAAATCAGCACGCATGCTTCCCACATTCAGAGAGAGAGACAAAATGCTAAATTATTTATGCTTTGAATATGAACAAATATAGAGAAATAAGTTAATTTGGTACAATGCAGCAGAGCAGATGCAGGGCAGATAATTGTGCATCCTTCAATCAAAACACACTCTCTCATTACTCTAAACAATTGTTCCTCCTCCAAAAAGTGGGTTACAGAATTCTAATTAAGGGATTAGCAGAATAATTTCTGACAATTTTTCTTTACAGGTTTACCTACACCTGTGAAACCTTCTCCCCTCTGCATCCTGGAGCATTTACTGGGATACAGCACCAGTGCTGCCCAGAGCATGCCAGGTGCAGCAATCACATTAGGAAGAGCAGTGATTCAGTGACTTTCCAGGACAGGAACAGATTCAGTGGGCTGGTAGGAGTAAACATATTCCCAACTACGTTCTAGAGAACTCCTTCTAAAACAAAACAATTCTGTCATGATCACCAAATAGCAAAGAAGCAGAAGGAAAAATAGAAATGGAGCCATTCTGCCTCATATTTGCACTTCTCTTTATCACTAATCATACTGCAACAGACTTTTCAAAGCCAGTGTCTGTCCACCTTAGCAGAGGGATTTGTACTCCTGCCCTGTTCACTACAGACTGGAAATAAGCCTGCAAATGTCAGTCAGAAGTCACAAAGTTGTCACACAGCTATAAAAAGCCATGTCCACACAACGGCTGTCTTCTGTGGACGGGCATCAGCTGCAGGACCTGCCCACACCCCAGACACAGGTTGGTGCTCAGCCTGTGTTCTCACACCCCCCGGTGAGGACAGGCATTTCTGAGTGCTGTCATTCAGCTGGTGACACAGACAGTGGCACATGCGGGCAGGAGAGCCCCAAGCCCCTTGTCCCTGGCAGTGGGCTCCAGCTCCACAAGGCGCTGGCCATGCAGGGTGCCATGCCCTCCACCAGACAGTCCTGCTTCAAACCACATCATCTAGACTGGACAAGTCAACCCAAGGACAAGCAGAAATGTTAAATCCAGTGTTTGCATTGTACCTGCACAGGTTTCCTTATGTTTTATTCAGCAGTTCCCTGCCCATGCAGCAGGCTGCAAACACCAGCACATTAATGAACTCCTATTACCATCATTACAGCCATTAACCAGGGAGCGCTGTGAAGTTCCAGGGCTGTTGTGCAAGTCTGCACTCTGGGGAGCTGCAGAACCAGCCCCAGCCTCATCCTCAGGCCCAGCCCTGATGTCTGAAGCAGAGGGGAAGTTCTCTGAGTTTGGGGTCCCCTATGGCTGTGCTGAGCTTCAGTCCTGCCACTGATGATTTGAAACACTCCAGAAAGCTCAGTCATCGCAGGAGTGAATGAAGATACTCCACAGCTGCACAGAAACCTTCCTACTTTCCATGTAAATGCAGAATCACAATTACACCTTCCACACTGCCCTGAGACCTATGGCCAGTATTAGCCAAGAGTTTGCCATGCCCAACTGACATTTCAAGCTTGGTAGGAACAAAAATCCACAGGGAAAGTGGGGCAATTGCAGGAGGAATGACAAGAATTCTGGGACAGGAATGCCTTTGGAGAGTGATTTTTCAGCAGTCACACCAAGCCCTCCACTACGCACGTGTGTGTGTGTGATAGGGAAGGGGATGAGATGAGAAAGAAGGGATGAGAGCTGTCCTTCAATTTCTCAACAGTTTCTTAACTTAAATCCTTCATTCTGAGCCTAAGTCCTAAATCAGGCTCAAGGCAGGAAAAACTTAATTAATCAGAAGTAGCCAAGTTCAAAGTGCTCCTGAGGTCAGCTTTATGACTCCCCTTCACTTTGGAGGTACAGGGTTTCTGGCTAATCCCTGTCTGCTGCAGAATGACAACTATGTGGTGCCCAGTATTTTCTGGCAGTAAGTAAATTTGAAGGTCTCCTTCTTTCCACTCATCTTTTAAAAGCTTAATATTGTCACTGTAATATAATTGAGGGCCATATATAGCACTAGGGTTTAGAATCCCCTGCACAGGCTGGTGACACTATGTATAAGCCTTGTGTCATACCCTGCAGACTCCTCTAGCTAAGGCTTCTGAACACGTGGTTGATGCTGATCCCAGTCAAACAGAATTACTGGAGAGGAGCAAGGGCTGCATGGTACCCTGCTGAGGTAACGGGCCAAGGAAGCCCACTATGATCTGCTTATTTAACATCTCCACATCCACAAATCTGCTGTTCAGTGCAGGGAACTGAATCATCATAACAAATGCTTTATTATCTGTGTGAATAGAATCACTCAAGAATTTAACCAATAGCAGTAGCTATCAATTATCTGATTAAATACCAGCAGTGATAATGCCATCAAAAGCTGAACCAGGTCTTTGTGGACTACTTGGACTACCTGGCTTGGCAGACACCCCACAAAGCTGACCAGATGCTTTGTACCAGCCTGCAGACTCATATTTTTTCCACCTCAGCTTCCACATGTCCTGTGACATCAGTGTGACAACCAGCATCCAGACATTTTTTTGGGTACAGGTGAGAAAGCCTCAGTTTCTGTGTTCATAGAAAGGTGCAGAGGGGGTTTCTGTGCCCAGCACCATGTTTGCCATTGGGCTCATGGAAGGAGGTTCTACCACAACTCATGCAGCAGATGAACTTGTTTTTGCCCCAGAAACCCAGTTGCTACACTGAGGTTTGCCCTTATTCCCAGCCAGCTGCCAGCAGGCTGAGGTAGCTCCCTCTTCAGTCCGGGGGAGTCCAAGTCCTCATCCACTCGGAGCTACCCTGGGCTGAATGCAGCAAAGTTGGGAAAGTGCCCATCCCTGCCCCATGGGATTGACCCAAGTCTTGATTCAGGGGTGGATTCTGTAATTCTGTGATATGTCACTTGCTGGGCCATATTCACCTTGATGCTGGAGCCTTGTGGCACTCAGCTGGTTCAGTCTACAAGAAAAGACTGAGGGGCATGAGGACTTGATGTACTTGAGAGTAAGTACACAAGAAAGACAAGAGCTGGTCAAGCTACAGGGCAGCATTGGTGAAACAAGTGGCTATGAACTGGCTGTGAATACTTTCAGACTTGAAGATTAGAAGAGGGTTTTTAACCATGAGAGAACTGAAATTTGAAATTAGCCTTCCAGAACGAAACAGAATGGGAGAGAAAAGCTCAGAGATGTTAAGATGGAGAAAATATGTCTACGAAGGATATTCTAAAATATGGTCATCAGTAGCAGAACAAGTCTGGGTCTGCTGAAGGAAGAGGTCCCTTCTGGTCATATGGAAAATGGCCCAGTTGGTCTAATGATTTCCTAGGAGAGTCTCTTTGGCACGTACAGAGATGTGAAGACAGTTCTTGAATATCTTTCCTGGAGGTCTGGTGAAGAAGGACAAGTTGAGACAGAGCTATCCAGCAGAATAGCTGCTCCCAACTAATGCAATAGCCCTGGCATGAGTGCAAATTAGGACAATTTGGGAGGCTGTGGTCATTTAGTCTGAGGCTTGATTAGCTCCTGTCTGTCCCACAGAGTCAGACAGGAACATACAGATGGGACAGAGAAAGTCACATTCCCACCAGCCCTACAGCTGTCTGCTGACCTTGCTTAGCATCCAGCTCCATGATACAGAACAGCTGGATGGAAGGAGCTGGCTTGGACCCAGCCAGGAACGAGCAGGTGCACAGAGCCCCCCAGGGTCCCCACATGTCCTGTGGAGGGATCTGAGCCAGAGCCCCATCACCAGTGACTTCCAGGAAAACGTGTGCTGGACCTGGGGTGGTGAGTTCTACCCCATGCCTAAATAGTAAAGCCAGCATTTAGTTCCTTCATCTCCACATGAAGTATCTCATTTCAATTTAATTTCACAGTTGTAATGGATTTTTCAAAAATATTCAAGAACATATTTACTTTCCAACATCTTATTTCCTTTCACATTTGAAAAAACTTTCTGTCTAATCCCCCAAGTCATCCTACAGTCTGAATAATTTCAGGTTTTTAATCAATAGCTGTCAGACTTGTCAAATTACTTCAGGGACCACAAAGCAATTTTTAAACATTCATAAACCCTCGTAGAACAGTTAAGTGCACTGAATTTTAAAAGAAAGAGGAACTGAATAACACTGATCAAATAGGATTATATTCTGGCAAATTATAAATTAGTTTTTTATGAATCACAGCTACTTATCTAGTGTCAGGATTCTACTGCTGTAGGAAGAAGTGACTGTTCACTCCTAGAGAAAGAAACCTTTTCTCTTTTGCTTCTGACTCTCCTAAGCAGGAGCAGGGCACAATGCTTTTTGTTGTTGTCCTTTTTAAAGTTATTCAGTGAGCCCCCCAGGGTTCTCTCCATCATCCTGCTGCCTAGGCCAGTGATGGCCAAGCTGCTGCTCCAAAGCTGTACAAATGCATCTTGGTTCCTGGCATCCCTCCCAACCCAGTCTTTGCTTCCCACTGTGCTTCTGGCATGTGATTCTGTCTGACATGTCAGTCTAGAAATGAAGGTCACCAAAAGTTCTCAATTTATTGGACATCTGTACCCAAACCACAGCTTGAACCCTTTACAGGGATGATTTTCCACATTGCACTAAGTCAAACTATGAGATGAATGTGGGAGCCTGTGTTGCTGTTGCCTGTTCTGTGCCTGTTCTAAGAACAAAGAGAGATCAAGAACATCTGAAGAAGTCAAACATGTTCATCCAGAAATGACTTAACACACAACAGTCTCGCTTCATCATCACAGCATCTTTCTTAAATTTGAGGGATGTGTCCTGTATAGTAAAAAAGGAAGAAGCTTCATAGATACACCAAGAATGTTGGAAGCCTTCCAGGAAAAAGCAGAGCTCAGATCAAAGACAGGCAAAGGACCAGAAGAAAGGAAGGTCTCAGCTGGCCACATGCAGACTAACAAGTCCAAATCGTCCACTTACATCTCCTCCTTACATCTGAATTTACTCTTCCACTGACTCAGAACCACCCCAAACATTCCTGCACAACTCCTGTCCCCATGTGAGGTTGTCTCTTTGTGTGGCAGGTCTCCTTGCATTTTAATTAGAAGAACTGAGAACCAGCACAGAGGCCATGCAGAACCTCAGAGGCCATGAAGCCACACTGAAGGAGCTGAACCCCACCTCTGGCACTGGATGCACCGCAGCAGCAGGGAAATCCCCATTGCTTGGCTGTTGAAGACAGGAGAGGGCAGAACAGAACAGTGTTTTCCTGAGGAAGAGCTGCTGGGGCTACTGCTACAGGAGGGACTACTGCTCAGGTAGGTGTGCAAGACCCAGGCAGGACTGGGCAGGACACATGAGGGCTGGGGGGATGCAAGGGTGCTGGCAACACGTATCCTGCTGCAGCTTCACATCCAGTGCAGACACAGCCACGAGCCAGGGCACAGGCCTCCGAAGCCCTTCTTTGGAATGATTTACCTATCTGTGCTTTGTTTCAGCAGTGCTGCTCTCCTTGCTCTTTCCTGGAGTTCCAGCATGCACAGCTCCACGGATGCAGTCAGCACTGTCAGTTCTGCGGTTCTGCTTCCCGTCCCACAGACTGCTGCTCACTGAGGTATTAAACACATTCCCTGGCTATCTGCTGCAGATGTCCTTTGCCAGAGATGTGCAATTTTATCTGTAAAGCCTCTAAATACCAAACAATGACTGCTTTTAACCTTTACATTGGTTTCTGGTTTCCCGAAGGACTCTTGCTGTTGCCATCTTAATCAGCACAGTACTGACAGCAACAGGAGAGCTCCGTCTCACACAGTCGTGCTGCTGTCCCCTGACAGCCCACAGTTGCCGTGCGCTTGCCCAGGCTCAGATGCCCCAGAGCAGGATATCCAGCAAACACAGATTTGGATATCCAGCTGACCTAGTTTTGACAATGGTTCGATGTCTAAATCATTGCTGTGGAAGCTGAACCTGTCCTAGCTTTGGGCAGCCTTGTTCTCAGAGCCCAGGTGGCCAACATCTGCCCCAGCTGCTTTCTCAGCCTTCATCTGGGGTCTGCAAATCATTCACACACAGAGAGCTCTGAGCAGGAGATGGCAAAGGAGAGCGTAGGAACTGCTGCTTAGTCCAATTCAGGAGGAAATGTGGGACTGACTGATTCACAGAGTTGCCTTTTCTTTTTTTTTGTAGTTCAAACTAAAGATGCAAAAATATTTTTCAATGACACTTCAGCAGGTTTGGATGTTTTTAAGGGCTTACTTTGCTTTTCTTGGTGAGGTGTACTTAGCAGGTTTGTCAAGCCAGACATCACAGACATCAAAAGTCTGTTACTCTGTTTCAAGCTTTCCCTGTGTTTAGCTTATTGCTGTTTGCTTAGTCACACAGAAAGCCAAACATGCTCAAGCCCACCAGGCTAGAGTCATAGAACTTTTTTGGCTGGAAAAAACCTCTCATCAAGTCCAACCACTGACCCAACACCACAACATATAGAAGCATACTAACACATGTGCAACTACATGTATTGTATGTTCCAGGCCAGAACAACAGATTCTCAAGATCTAACTAAACAGTAAAGAACAGGACACTGAGCAGATCCCTTTAACATAAAAACTGGAGCTAACTTTTTCTTTCAACTTGAACAGTTAACTCCCTCAATTATAGTTGATAAGGAATCAAACATTTTATTACTTTGCATTAGTAATAATAATAAAATCAGAAGGCCTTCTTTTTTGGTGTGGTCATGAGATACCCTGCCCAGGGACTTGTAAGAACATTTAATTTCATTCAACGTAAAAATTAAATGAAAGATTTTTGGGGGGAAAAAGGGAACAGTGAAAAAGAGGCCTTTACAGGATATGAAAGGAGGTAAACACCCTAAAAAAAAGGCTGAAGAGCAATTTCTCCTCATATTCAGGGAAAGAAACCTGCCTGGGACTCCCTGCCCGGTGCAGTCCCAGCACCCAGGGTGCAGGTAGTCCTGCCCCTGCCAGCCCAGGACTGCCAGCCCCCAAGGGCATCCTGTGGGCAGATGAATCATCATGGCTCCCAGCCCACCCTCTGCATGGCCATCCTGAGGCCACACTGGTGCCCATGTGCCATGCTGTGCCATGCCATTTCATGCTCTCCTGCCAGCCCTTGCCAGGCAGCTCAGCCCTCTCCTCCCTGGAACTACAACCAAAGTGACATTTAAGAGCTCAGACTTCAAGAAGCTGGGGGTATCTCAAGAAAGCTGGGCTCACCTCAGCAGCTCTGAACAAATCAGCGTCACTTTTGTTTGAAATGACCAAAAATCCCTCATTATTTTGCATTTTGCTTTCCTCTTTTTACCTCTGGAGACTTTCCCACACAAACAGCTGCCTTTTAGGTACGGATTTGCTCAGCACGTAGCAGCAAGGCGCTGGGGCTGCTCTGCATGCTTGGCTGTAATTCAAAGAATTAATTAATAAATAACATTAGTTACCATGGGGGCACTGCCAATATGAAAAGTACTAAAAAATCACAAGACAGAGCAGCTTGAGTTCTGGCAGCTGCTGGTGTTGGGTTATGCTGCTGCCCAGTAAGAGACACTGGTCACACTGGCCAAAACAGGGAGAAGGTGACTCAATAAAATACTGTCGAGCAGACAAGGGGGAAAACTCATCAAATGGAGTGAGGAGGCTGAAACAGCTGCTTTGAACATGAATTTTAAGTTGACTATAGTGTCCTCAATCAGCTGGGTGTATTTCCTTCCCCAGGAGGGTAAACTAGAGGCAGCTGGGAGGCAGGAGCTGCCCACCTCACCATCTGTGTGTCCTGGTTCTCCCCATGACTCCCCAGTTCTGCCCTCCAGCACACTCACTGCAGACAGAGGAAGGGTTGGGAGGGAATTTGGGTGTTGTTTTCTTCAACAGTTTGTGCTTATCTTTGTTGTGGAAGCATTTCAGAAACTCCATCAGTGCCTCAGGGGGTGGTTTTGTGGTCTGAAGAGACTGGGAGCTGGGAATAACTGGGGAACCAGCTGGAGCGGTTCAGCTCCTACAAGCAGAGGAGTGGGAGTAGATCAGATCCTACCTCACTTCAGTCCCAAGGTGGGTGGGAGGAAGAGAAAAGAAACATCAAACAGAAAAGCTTAGCTCTGTATGAATGCATCGAGTTTCTCTTAACCCAGGCTGGACCTTTTCCTTCCAGAACATCTCCCTCACACTTGCCAATGCTGTTTTTTTTTTTCTTTTCAAATAGCTGCTGCTGCTTCCAAACCAAGTTTGTATTACTCCCAAAAGCGAGAGTTTCTTTAATATGAAAAATAAAATCCATCCTGAATTAATGTTAACATTAGTAATGGCCCCAAAATCATTTACTGTCATGCTGGTATAGTGGTATTGCTAAATATACCCAACAGCTATTTAATCTCTACCTGCCAGCTCAAGCCACCTCTCAGAGCTCAGCTGTGGGACTGGGACTAAATGGACTGCCCACTCAGCTGAGCTTCTGCAGTCTCTGGTGTTCATGGACAGAAACACCCTCTGCTTTCAGATCCTGGAGTGCTTTTCACAGCTGAGTAACTCCAGTCACCATCAGCCAGGCTTACAGCTGTATCCATAAATAAGACAGAAATCCCAGCTCTTCACCTCCCTCAAGTTCCATGCTCATCATCATCTTTATGCTCTGAAGAGAGATCAGCATAAAGAGAGCACAAAGACATAGAACCAGAGACACTTTCTAAAACTCCACTGACATGCTCAATGATCCGGAAGCTAAGTGGAAAAGTGGAGAAAATGCCATTTAAAGTTCTAAAAGAGTGGACAGCCCTTCTGCTGAGGAGGGTGTTCTGGCCAGCACTGCCCAGATGCCAGTGGTACTGGGATGGGTCTTGGTAGCCCAAGACCACAGCAGTTCATTCCCCTCATTAAAATAGTAAATCTGGTTTAGGAGTACAGTTCCATATAAATACCATGAGATCTGGCCTTAATACACTCAGCTTTGTAATTAACACCAACTTCAGTGCCTATGAAGGCTAAGAGGTCTCTGGGGTTCCTGATCAGGGAATAGATCTATTTAAGACCTACATTTATGGGGTATCAGAGCTGTGTATTTAGCAGGGGCTTGGGGCTCTGACAGCTTGGTTCAACAGTGCTTTAATGGGATCTTCTCCTGGTGCAGAGGACAGGCACCAGGTCCCATTGCTCAGGTAACCAGCGAGGCTGCCAAAGCAGAGGAGAGACTAGAGCATGGTTTCTAACCAGCTCTTGACTAAGCAGGAGGAAGGAACAGAGATGGAAAATACCCTGAGGTTCTAAGATGGTATTTAAAAAAAGAAGTTCCATTGAGAACCTACTGCTGGGATTTGATTTGCTGCCATTCCTATTGGCATTCCTGAGAAATTTCCTCTTTATAAATAAAACATATTTTAAAGTAAAATGTCTTGCTTCTAGGTTTTCTGGTGTAACTAGTGAAGAATACTGCAGAATATCTTTGTGGAAAATAAGGCTGAGTTACCCAACAGGCAGCAATGGAGATGGGTGCCCCAAGCCATGGGAACTGCACAAACAGAGCAAATGAACCAAGCCACAGAGACTCATTGTTTCCAAGACAAACCACTACAGCCACCCAGTCACTCAGCTTTTGCCACCTGTGACACAGGAACACAGTCTCTGGCTGCTACCTGGAAGGGCTCTCAGGAATTACACAGGAGTAATTAGAAAATATGAGAGATGTGTTGGCCATTACTTTTGCAAGAGCATTTTCCTGTAAGCTGCTGGGCAGCCTGACTCACTCGATGGCCTTTGGCAAGATGCTTATCTGCTCTGGCCTTTCATTTCTGTTTCTAGCCCAGTATCCCACAACAAGCTTCTAGCCTATCTAATACGGTACCCTGCCTCCAGCAGCAGCTAATAGCTGGTGTTTCAAAGGAAGGCAATCTTGTTAACAGAGGGAAAATACAGTTCCTGACCCTTGAAGGCAGGCAGGCAGAGCCCTGAAACTTTTGATTTATTCTTCCTGCTGATGTTGGTTGCTTAGCTACAAATATTCTCAATGCTCATAAAAGGCTCTCTCCCTTACTTCTCCTCACTGCTGTGTTTTAAGTCCAGCCACAGTTTATTTCTCTTGAAGCCAAGGTGATGAAATTTCATGTTGATGTTACATCTACCATGTAGAATTCCCTGCTCCCTCCCCAGCACCTGGGTAATTGCCATTAGCGCTAATGGGAGCAGAGGCCTCCATGCCATGCAGAGAGTAGTCACCCTCCAACACCCAAGATGGGCAACATTGCCCAGCTCTAATGTAGAAGCACTCTTAAAGACAACAGAAAGGGCAAAAAAGAAAAAGTTAGAACTAAGCCTGATGAATCAGATGGAACCTGCAGCTAAACCAGACCTGCTGGCAACTCGTTCCACAGACCCATGGAGGCAGTGCCTCAAAATCTGACAGGTCTCTCACACTGTGCTCGGTGATAGGTGTAGCAGGAGAGTGTTGGGGTACAGAACCCATGAGCAAATTAGGTTGGATTGGATCAGCTCATACAAGTCTGCCACAACAAGGGGCAAACATGTCTCCTGCATCTCTCTCTCTTCCTAGCACGTCTCCATGTGCCCCAGATGCCTGCTGAGTATGTCAGCAGCTTTCCAGCTCTACTGCTCCCTCCTTTGCAGAGTTTCTTGCAGGGTTGCTGTAACACAGGAGCATTCATTAAGTCTGAGGCCAAGCCATCTCCATCTCCCACCCCTGTACCACGTTGATGTGAGGGACAGGAAGAGGTCACTGACAGGTGCCATGAGTCAATAGGAAACAATGGTCTGGTCTCCATCGAGGATAAAGAAAATTCCCACAAAAACAATAACTTCAGCAAGCTACCCATAGGAAAACAAAGCAGCAGCTCAGGGTAGGAACACTGGGACAATCGCTCACACCAGCTGTGGGGACAGGGCAGGCAGTAGAATTGAAAGGTGGGATTCTTCCTGCCTGCTGAAATTAGAGAACAATGAGCACAACCCCTCTGGTAGGAAAGGGAAGCAGCTTAGCAGGAACACATGACCCTGGTGTTCAACTCCAAAGCTGAGCTCAGGAGCAGCATGAGGGCTACTGCAGGGATGGACAGCTCTGCCATGCAACCAGTCACTGGGTCCAGACACCTACTCCCTGCTCTGCCTCTCCTGTTGACTAGGAAGCTGTACGCTGCTGTGGGTACAGGTTTGACAAACAGTTTGAGAGCTCTCACTAAACACTGCTACCAGTGATGGCAGAGTTCTGTCCAGTGTTAGGGAAGGTTTTGTGCTTCTGCTACATCATGACTCTTGAGTGTACTTTAGGATTCATGCATATCTGTACAGCTGTCTTTTTACACGTCCAGACAAGTGAACACAAGTTCCTGCAGAAGGTCAGAGAGTGCAATCTGGAGCTCAGGGAAAGGACATCAACAATGATGACTCAACAATGCCATCAGTTTTTATAGCCCACGTACAGGAGCTTAGAGCCATGTTTAACTCACTTTGATGTGAGCCCCTTTAAATCAACAGATCTGAGACACTCTGCTGCTGTGTAAAGGTGGAAAGGAAGAGCAGAGTTTGAGGCAAAGGCCCTGTTTGTCCCTCTTGCTGAAGCCCAAAGAGAAGCTCCTGCTCAGTTTGTTCTTTAGCCTCCAGCAGACCAGCAGCAGTACCCAGCTTCTCCCAGCCCAAACTGGAAGACATTATGTGATCCCAAAATCACTGGAGAGGAGCCAACAGGCACATGTGGGTGCTGTCACATTCTCATGTCTAAAAGCTAGAGAAACTTGAACACTACAAAGCACCTTTCGGGCTAACCTTTCATGTTTGGTGAGCAGATAGCAGAGGAGGCAGAAGTACTAGAAGTCAAGTGCCTCTTTATGAAGCTTGTTTTTTAACTGAGAACTTTGCCTCAATGCCAAGAGAGAACAGAAAGCTCCCAGTCAGCTAGGCATTGCAGTCAGTGATTAATTTGTTGCACGACACTTTGCTTGCTGGACATGACAGAGCTCATCAATTCTCATTTTTATTGATGTTATCCTGGCCAAGGGGGCATGGAAAAAGCTGCCTTGTGCTGCAGGTGTCCTGGGCAATAACCTGGGGATGGTCAGGGAAGCACAAGCAGCTTGAACCACTGATGCCACCTGACTGGGGACAACTAAGGACACAAGCTCAGTATCCCTTGTATCTCCACGTGCACAGAGGCACAGCATGTGTACAGACACATGGACACACAGAGAAGAGATGTCACCGTTCCCTCAGCCCAGCAGCTGTCTCTCAGCAGCTGGCTGCAAGCTGTGGTACCATGGAAGGGCTGCCACAGGCATTATTTGGAGGACTTTTTGTTCAGCCCTGTCACCTGGCTCCCCAAACCCCCTACAATTTCAGTGACAACACCCTTAAGAGCTCAGCAAGGCCAAGAAGTCTGTGACACTCTACATTAGGCAACAATGACTCCTGTTAGTACAGTTAAACATCTGCTGTGTGCTTTGGCTGGTCCCACACAGGAGACATCTCTGTCAGTTCTCTCTTGCCACGGTCCTGTCATTTAACACCCTCAGTTGTACTCATGCCCACCATGACAAGACCCAGCGATGACCACAGGCTCATCAGGCACTGATGATTCACCTCACTATTCTATATGTTCTCTTCTGATCACTTTTCTTACATGCTGACCATGTTTCCCAGAGCCCAGCAGGACTGCTTGTTGAAATGTGCAGCTGTCCATTCTCTGAGCTGCAAGGGAGGAAAGAGTGATCTAAGAGCAAATAGCACTCAGAGGACTGCAAGATGTTGGGACAAATGCACTGTTGGGACAATAAACACTTGGAAATGTCCCTTGCTGTGATGATCAGCCTTGCAAGTGGAAAGACTGATTGGAATCTGTACTGGAGCTTTCTGCTGTCTCCCATGGGACAGCACAGGCACATGCACCATGTTGTGCAACCTCTTTGAGAACATTCCTGTCCGGTACACCAGTCAACCACCTTGCAGGATGTGACAAAGTGCTTAGAGGCTTTGTTGAAGCCTTTGTATCATTTTATCAGCCTAATTCTTGGTTTTATTGTCCTTGCTGTAAATCTACTGGCTGCAGCCCAGTCTGCATCCTGCTCTTTACTGGAAAATGGAGCATGACAGCCTCCCATCACAGCAGGGCAGAGCCTGCCACCTCTCACTGCAAGTCACAGCGAACAGAGCACCTCCAGTGCCACCAACAAGATCCTACCCAGACTGCTGACTACCCTCAGCCCCACTCACTGATGCTGGGACACGGTGAACAAAATGGTCCCCAACTGGGGTTCATTATCCCTTACTATAATTAGTGCAGTATTACCACAGCATGAGGAAAAAGAGAGGAAGGCTCTGTTTAAATAACAAACAAACAGAGAATTCTTATCTGGAGAAGGAGCCACCCCTGTGGGAGGGGAGAACCTCTTGGAACAACTCTTCAGGTGTAAAAAAGGAATAAGCCAGTACACCTAACATAGCCACTCACCGGAGTAACTGGTAGCTTAGGCCCAGCATTTAGCACAACTCCAGCAGACATCAGTGCACAACAAGTCTTGAAAATTTGGTCTCAAGTACCTGAAATTGGGACTGAACAAATCAGTGCCTTTACATTTTGCTATCCCAGGTGATACAACTCCCAAGGTCTTTCAGCAGCTCTTCTCAACACAGATGACAGTTGAATCTTCTATTAAATCTGTCATAAAATTGCAGGTGTCTGAAATGGTGGAAGTCAAAGAGAAGCAAGGAAGGGGAGTGTTGCTGTACAATACCCAGGGGAATTGAGGGGGCCTTTTAAATCCAAAAGGTGTTCTTCCTGTCACTTTCAGCAGGAGGAAATGCACAAAATTACCGAGTGCTTTCTCATCCCACTCACTATCTTCCCAGCTTAACAAGTATGCACCCCAGGGCCACAACAGCCCTGAAAGCTGCTGTGATCAAACACCAGACAGGCACAGGGCTGCAGCCTAGACTGGGAGCGAGCGGAGCACCATGCACTGGGGTTCACTGGAGAAAGCAGCCAGGTCTCTGTGGAACTGAGGCTCCCCTTTGGCTGCAGCTGCCTTTCCACCCACTCTGTCCATGTCTCCGTTCTAATATTGTCACTAACGAGGCCACAGGAGGCAGCTTAGCCTCACAAGAGTCTCTGTTAACTTTACCAAGCCCGTGGCAGCCCTCTCCTCCCAGGCACTGCAGCTGTGCCCAGGGACACTTCCCGCTAATTGCTGCGTAGTGGGAAGGAGGATGGTGCCAGGAGCCCAGGCAGCACGTTGCAGCGCCGTGCAGTGCAAACGTGCCACAGGGCCATGTGCTCTGCCAGCTGGGCATCTCCAAAGATCATCCAGACCCAGCCCTGCTTCATCTGTGCTGCTCAACCACACACAACCGAAATGATGACTAGGAATCAAAAGAACGCAAGGACAGTCATTTTGGTTTACCTCTGAACATTAACATGACTATTAATTACCACTGGCTACATCAAGCTATGATTTAATGAAAACAAATATGAGATGCAGCCTTGACCTTTTCTTCCTCACTCCACACTCCTTTCTTTACACCCTACTTCCAAGCCACTATCCCATCCCTGCCTGGGGCAGACGCTCAGTGTTACTGCTGGGGCAACTCATCAGCTGTCTCCAGTTCACAAGGCTGAGTGAGCCTTGTCTTGATATAAGAAATCATGGATTTCATTAAATTTAGGTGTTCCTAGTTGTACACATTATTTGGGGGGTTGGTTGCAGATGCCTCAACCCCTCATAATTTTGTTGTACATGTTGGGAGTGGATTAGATGACCTTTAAAGGTCCCTTCCAAGCCAAACCATACTATGATAATATAATATTATAAATATGCTGATTATTATTTGATGCATTGATTGAATAGCGAACAGCTAACAGGGTTTCTGCCATTGCTTAAGATATTGGAACTAATACTGGTCACCCTTCTACTTTGGGGGAAGAGTGGGAGGGAGGAAGTGTGTCTGAAGCCTAATGACATAAATGCTTGCCAGATTTTAATTTGAAATGCTGTCTTTCTTTTCAACAATATCCTTTTCCGCTGGGCTCTGCAAAGAGCAGAGCTGGACAATAGTATGGGAAGCTGGGAGAGACTAACAATAGAGGAGGAGTGGAGAGGGGAGTGAAACCAGCCTATCTCCTTTGGTGCAAAATGAAATGTGAAAAGAAACAAACTGCATAAAGGATGACTAACAAAGACAGCTTTAAAAAATCATTTCAGGGTTAGTCTTTTCAGGTTCACAGCAGGGACGTCAGGAAAGGACATTCAGTTTCCTACATTACATAAGTTTTAGTACATCTCCCTTTAAAGTTAGCTCTGCTGTACTCTTACCACGTACGCGGCCGCCTACACACACCCGGGACTGCTTGCAAACACACCCTAGCCCAGTGCACGGCCAATTCTTTTTTTACAATCACACAGATCTTTTGCAGTCGCTTTGCAGAGGGCTTTAATTCTGCGTACTGCGCCGTGGCCACCCCGCACGCTCCGCTCCCCACGCCGGCAGGGAACCGCTTGCCTGTACGCTGGGCTCGGGATCACCTCATCCCTTCTGCAAGAGCACTAGGGCCCAGAGCAGACGCTTTCCAAGCAAACTGCTTTACCCGTTGATTCCTGCATCTTTCTTGCTCTCCCCACTAAGGTCTGAACGCTCCTTCTCTTGGCGGGTGATTGAATCCAGAGGTTGGCTACAGGCGCAGCTGCCTCGACTCCCCCAGGCTGAATTCACAGGAAGAAGCACAAACATCTGCACCACCAAACCGGCTGACAGAGCTCGGCAGATCTCCCTTCAGAGCGACCCAGCATTTAAAAATCCAACACCTTGCAAGATGCTCTAACTCCAGCAGTCCCCACCAGCTGATGCAACATACTTGAAAGTCTGTTTTCTCCTTTCCTTATCTACTCCCTGGCCCTTTCCAAAAAAAAAAAAAAAAAGCAGTGTATGAATTCAGATTTTAAGAGCCCCAGCTTTTCAAATCTGGATCATCCACTTCCAGAGCAAGCTCACAAAGGTGCAGGAAATGCTTTGTCGTTGCACTTCCATTGTAATTTGGCAAATCCTAGTGAACTACTGAAAAGAGAGCTAAGTGGAAAACTACCAGAGACTTACCCAAGCCTCCACACGACAGAGAAATGAGATCAGGATAGAAAAACAATTATGATGTCCCCAGAAAAGTCAGCTCCTTGGAGAGCAGTGCAAGTCCATCTCCTGCGCCCTCTCCCTTGGCCGGGTCAGTCGGCTCTGGCTGGTTTGTGTGATTGAGCTGGATCTTAAACCACTCACAGACTCTGGGACTGGGAGACTTCCTCTGCAGCTGATAGTGGGGTTATTAAAGTAAACTGACTATTGCCCTTTGTGAAGGGAGGTGGGGGGGAGGGAAGCTCAGCCCCTTCCCTTCCTTTGTAATTCAAACCCTTCCTTGAGGCTCCCGGCTTTGGAGGAGAGGCATCTGCTCCCAGCCCCTTCCCTGCTGCCGGGGAGCTCACACAGGTACTGGCTGGGATCCAGCTGAAGAAACTGCTCTGCACTCAGCGGCTACAATGGCAAAGCAGCTCATTCCTCATTAAACTTCATCGAGCAGTTTTCTTATACATAATTAGTGCAGTACAGCAAACACACAGGTGAGAAGTGAGAGAGTTTGCACATAAGCACAGGCTCCTCACTCTGCACCTCTGATTAATTTAAAGATTTCATTTCTTCAGTAGCAGGCTCCTATCACTTCCAAAATATTATGTATTCACCATTGCTACTGGAGTGCTTGGCCAGTTGAAGCTATCAAGGACTGGCTGCTGCTGGACAGATGCTGGTCGTGCACACATTTCTCAGCCCTCCCCAGGACACACTGCTCCTGAAGCCTGTCACTGCAATGTCAACATGCTTTCATAGGCAGTTGCATCGAGATCATGCAGCTCTGATCTTTATTACTTCCTGAAGGCAGTTAATCTTTAAGGCTGAAACTATAAATGCTGTCAGCTTAGCTTGCAGCCTCCTTCTATTGGTATTTACAATTCACATTTTAAACTGTAAAAAGATCCAGGCATACAGGAATATGTCCACAATCCAGACAGAGAGGAATTAAAGGCCAATCTAAACTTTCATTATTAGCCATACCCAGTGCAATAATAACCCTAGTCCCTGGCAGCAACATCTATATCTCATCTCCACTGTATTTCAGTACTACTGCCCTCCACAATGACTTGGTAAGCAGCAGCCTCAGTCCAGCAGATTTTACTTCACACTGTCAATCAGAAAATTCTGACACGTTATAGAAATAAAAGGAAAAAACTCTGATTATTTTGTTTGAGTTCCCACAACTCCTTGCACCTCCCCTCTTCCCCAAAACACATCCTCCTTGAGGCAGTGACTTGCACTCATTTCTGACAGCAAATGTTTAGATTCGCTGCTCTGATGATGACCACAAAAAGTGAGGACAGTCAGATTATCTGTTTCAGTTGTTTGTATCATGCCCTGAGTTAATGAGAAAGGGCATTGAGAGCATCTGCTATGAACCAGGGCTCATCGTGCCACAGGAGAGCCCTGAGCAAGGACTTGCTGTTCTTCTGGACATGTTTTAATGAGAGAAGCAAGTGGAAGAGCACAACTGCAAGGATGTTTTCTGTTACCTTTCCATTCAGCATCTCAACCTTAGGCTAACAGCTTTTCTGTGACTTGTGAATAATCACAATGAGTATTTTACAACCTCTCCAATGTAAACAAGCATCTTTCTCACCTTCACGGATTTGCCCAGGTGGCTCTTAGGACACATGGGCACTTGTCCCATTCTGTATCAATCACTTTTCCCCTGAACTCAGATGTTCCTGCACCAGAAGGGATGCTATATCCAGAACTGAGGGTCAAGAATGAAACTCTTTTTGCAATACCTGTGATGAAGACACCAATGCCACCTTAACTGGAGTCCAGTGGCTGTGTTCTCACTGACGTAGCAGGAGCAAGATTCCACTATGAAGCAGCTATCCACTGGAGGTATCTGCAACCCTTGCTCACACTGATTCTGGGCTGGCTGTGCTATCAGACTGGCAGTCTGGCACATCACAACTCATCTTAACTTATGGCCTTAGGGCACTACTAGTAGGTAAATATTAAATGACATAGTTAAAACATGGACAGTCTAAGATAAGCCAGGTAAAAACAACAGCTAAGCAAACAAACAACACATACATGTGTCTGTAGTGTGACATGACACAAGGACCTTGCTTTTCTTCTGTATTACACTGGCTTGAACTAAATCCACTCATTCTCTACATTCATGGGTGTGTTAAAATAAGAACTGACCCAGCATTGAATATTCCCTGTCTTAGGAACCATTCCCATCTGCCAGTAACACAGAAGGTCCACGAGAGCCTGGGAGAATGTATCCATATGCACGCTTATCTCTTCATTTCAGACCATTCATCATTCCTTGCCTGGAAGCAACAGTTAATTTACAATAACTCAATGTCAAGATGGCAGTTTAAAATCCTCTTGAGGATTGCCCTGGGAGAAGATTTTGTCCTAGCTCTTTGTAGCCACTGTAGGTTCAGCTGAGCCTCTTTTGAAGTCACTTAGTTTTTGACAGAAATAAAGAAACAGAGAAGACCTGGTAGGCTGTAGCTGGTGCACATTCAGGCCCAACAAAGGATCATCTCTCCAGTGCATTCTTTTGGGATTTTGGTAGTCACAAACATTAGAGACAGAAAGGAAGAATATGGCCAGTCAGAAACCCCTGCATGTGATTTGGATTATTTCCTACATTCCTATTGTTTTGCCCGAATATAGATTTAAATAACATCTGACTCTTGCCAAGTAGAATATATTTCCAGTTTGGACTGGAGGAAGAGGTGTCCCTGGGCTAAAATCCACAGAGTGGACCTTTCTAAAAAGGCCATGTGATGACCAGACCTGCCCCCAAACTTTCCAAACAGCAGTCCAGTTAAAATCCACATGGAAGACTCTCTGAGCAGAGCTAACAGACTGAATCCTGAGAACCCATTCTCCCTTTCTCTCTCTCTGGTATTTGTTTGGACTGAGCTTTATCTTTTCGTTTTAAGGACTTTGCTTACCACATTTTACTGGAGTTGATAGCCCTTGCCTGTTATCAAGGACAATCTGCATCTCATATTTTGGAAAGCAATGATTTAAAAACCTGCAGGTAGTGCCGCAGTCAACGGCTGATGTGCCATCTCTGTAAATCAGGAGGTGTCTACAGAGGGTGTTTACAAGCAGAATGCTGCTAAAAGTCTGCCTTGGTTGCAGATAACAAGGCTGAGACAATGACAGATTTCCTTCCCCTCGAAGCCACCAGCAGCTCCCTCTGATCGGCTTCACTGTGTTTATCCAGGATGCTGGGAGAGAGCAGGCACCAAATATGCAATTAATTGGCAGTTTGAAGGAGCATATTGCCTAAAGATAAACAGAGTGGGTGATTGTGTCCTGTGCAAAATGGCTGAGTGATGCAGATGTAGTGTTGACCCACTTAAAAAAAAAAGATAATAAAAAAGAAGAAAAAAAAGAAGAAAAAAAAAGAGGTTTGTTGTTTTGTTCTCTTGGAAAATAATTGTATTCAAATGAGTCCTTATTTTGTGTGGTCCCTCTGGCCTTTGAATATTTTGTGTATGTAAGCCCTTGCAGGTTCTTCCTTAATCTAGAAGTTTTTTGCTGAAAACTTTTACTGCTGACATCAGTGGAGTATTTCACCAAGCATTCAGTAGAATATGCTTTGTGCAGGAGTACACAAGTACATTGTGACATGGTGGTAATGGCCTTTACTCTTCACAGTGGGTGTTTCTGCAGGCAGGAAAGGACAAGAATACTGGATCTGAGGCTAACTGGAAATCAGGTGATGTGAAATGCAGTGGCACACCCCCAGGACAGACCTGGGCATGGAAAGGAGATCAGGACTTAAAAGACTAGAGGGGAGGACCTGGAGCAGGGGAATGACTGATGATGGGGAAATTGAGAGTGCTGTGAGTGAAAGGGGCAGGCCACGGCTTCTAAATATAGGCATGTCAGACCAAAAGGCACAAAGATGACAAGAACCCCTGAGTCAGGTAAGGAAATACAGAAAATGGTAAGGGAAAAGACTGAGCTCTACTTAAGAGTTCAAGATACACACTGTGTGAGTTGGGGCTGGAAGAAAAAGGGGAAAGGTGACTTGAATGTGATGCTGGCCAAGCTGGGTAGCTTAAGAGACTTCATAAAATCATAGAATCATTAAGGTTGGAGAAGACCTTCAAGATATCAAGTCCAACCATCAGCAGGTGTGTCTATCACAGCAGCACAAAGCTTTGGATTAAGTGCAAAACATAAATGCTAAACAGAAAAGCTCTCACTTTCAGGAGAGACAATGTGTTAGAGGAAAAGTCCTCAATAGACTTGCAGACTTAGCGTTTTGCAGAACCAACCAGAGGCCCCCAGAGCCACCACGCAGAGCAGCAGAGGCAGTGAAAACCAGTGACCTCCAGGACAAACGGACACACTCGCCCCTCCAACTTTTTTTTATCTTCCGTGCTATAAAACTAAAGACTAAAGCACGTGGCAAATCTTTTACTGAGATGACATTGCCATTACCAGCACTGTTCAGATCGAGCAAGTCATGACCTGGCAGCTCCTTCGTGAGGGGCACTGCACAGATTGTATCTGGCCTGACCAACACGACCGCTTCACAAATGCCTTTACAGGAATTACTGATCCCGTGGAGAGATTTCTACAGCAGGCTTTGACTTGCTGTTTTGCTTGATACTTTCGTTTTGCCCTCAGCCTAGGCTGGGAACTTAGAGCGGGCAGTTTAGTGTGGCACACAGACAAATTCTTCATGCAGGGCTCAGTCCAGCTTCCCTTTGAATTCCCCTGAGGGCCAGGAGTTTGTTATTCCAGAAGCGTGGCAAAAATTCAGCAGCGTTTTAAAAAAATCTCTTTCTTTTAGATCAAAGTTTCTGTATTTGGGTACCTAAAATTAGTTACCAAAAAAAGTGACATTTTATTCAGAGATGCAGAACTTCCATTGATTTTAATGGATTCAGCATCCCAGAAAAGTAGGCCACTTATTTATGTACCTACATAAGCATTTCCAGCCTAACTTGAAGGAGCCAAGTTTGTAAACAGTGACCTTATGTTTTAAAAATCATGAGACAACTCTGCACACATCAGTCTGTTATTCCCTTTTCTGCCAGCAAGTCTCATTTGAGAGGTAGATTTAAGCTGCAGAATGTGCCTTTAAAGTTTCTTGCAATAAGGTTGCCTCTATTTAGCAGAACACTTAGGCACAAGCTTAATGCCTTCCTGAAGAGAAGCACTTCAGTGAATCAAGGCTAAGAGCTTGCTCATACCCCCTCGCTTGAGATGGGGAATGAATCTTCATCTCCCCATGGCACATTTCTGATCCTGGTGGGAATGGCTCAGCAGCCTTGAAAACTGTTCCTGCCTCATCACTTTACCCTAGGAACATACTATTGCATCTTACAGTGCTTCATTCTTCAAAGCACAGCAACACCACTGAAGAACTGCTCCTCATTCTGCAGCAATCTGGTTTGGGATGTGGGGACACGGTGAGATGGAGGAAAGGAACAGGGCACCAAGAAACAGCACAGTGTTGAGTGAGAGGTCAAGAGGTCTTCCAGAGAGGGCAACTATAAAGCAATGAGTCACAATTCTTTTGCTAATGCACATGAGAGGAGCTCCTCAACCTGCTATTTATGAGAGGAACTCCTTAACCTGATATTTATCTTGTAACTTATCTATTTTAATCTTGTGCAGCTGAATGACTATCAGCAGACTGCCACTTGGCTGCTTAAGGAAATAGCTGTATAATTTAGCTCTGATTGTTTAAAGCACTTGGCAGGAAACAATAGATAAAAACTGACAGGACTTTCACAGTTAACAATAGAAACTAATGAGATGAAATACTGCTGAGAGAAATATTGTGATGGGTATCCACAGATTCAAATGAAGGAAAAGAAGTGGCAGGGTAGATTCTGCACTGCAGTCCCTCAGTCCTGACTTTGAAGAAAAGTCACCAGATCTTCCTTCTCTGTCTGCTCTCCTGTAATGCTGGTTTGGTTACAGAGCACTGCATGCAAGTTTGTAAAATTACATTAGTATAAAACCTTCCCAGAAAGGAACCACAAATGAGCTTAGCTCAGACCTGCTGCACTGTCACATTCCCAGAGCTGTTACCAGCAGGAGTTCACCTGTGGAGTGACATGGGCCACTGGAGGGAAGCCATGGGGGAAAACCTGAACTCAGACAAACACAGAAGCAGCACTGAGCTTCCAGCACAAGTGTTGTGTGCAGGGTGTTCACAGTGCCAGTGCCACAGGAACTCAGCACATAGCCACCAGCACTGGCTGGAGGACTCTTGACTCCCTCCTAAAAGCAATTCCTGGGTAGTGAACGCTGGTAGAAAGAGTTACTGCCACTGCAGACAGCTACAGGCAATTTTTTGTTTTTCTTTATCTTACAAATTGCAGCTCAGAGTCTGAATTATTCAAAGCAAACTCCACTGACAGCTTCTGGAAGCAGAGGGGCACACAGACACACAGATGGCTGCTGCAGTTTTCCCTTGTGCGTGGTGTATCCCAATTCCCAAGTGTGTTTAACTGGACAATTAGTGCAATTTGTTAAGCAGGCAGAAGGCAGTGAGGTGAAGCACACCGTGCTGTGCACACCCAGCCCCTCTCTTCTTGGTTATCTTCAGAACACAGGGTGTGCAGACAGGCAGCAGCCAACCTGTCCTGGCCACAAGAGCAATTGACAGGATGTATCAGTTTGATTGCTTGTGGTCTCACCCACTGGCTCAGCTAAGATGCCCCAACATCCAAAGCGTGCTGGGGGAGGATTTTCCTGCTGTGTATCTTACTCAGGGCACAATAAGCTCGTCTTGGTCTGCACAGAAATAGGATCAATAACTTCATGACACACACTGCTGACTGCGATCCAGTAACCCCTAACACACAGAACTCCTGGCTCTTTGGCCACTCTCCAAGCTACCAGCTTCCTTTCTGCCTTGATCACAACAAAGAGAGACATAAGAGTGTAGCTTTCCAAAAGATTCATGTGCAAACAGAGCATCTGGACTTTGAGGGAAGTTGAACACTATGAACTAATTTGGTTTCCATGGTGCAGGTCTGCAAAGTTTCACTTACCCTAGGAAGAATGGGAATTTTTTATTTTCTGGCCCCAGGTAAGAGCATAAGGAAAATTGCATCTGGTTGGAAGTGGAGATGACTTGCTTGTAGAAAACTGAAAAAAGAATTAAGCAGGAAAGCAGTGCAGATACAGCAGAGTGCTGCCTGAGTAACATGTAATGTAATGCACTCTGGCCAAACTTTTGTTACTAACTGTCCAACTTTTTCATAAAGAACACCCTGACCTAGAGTGGGGAATGTGCTCCAGAGCTCTAAGGAAACAAACAGGCAAATCCTTTGAAAGAGATGAGAATGAGAACCATGCCTGTGAGGAGAGCCAGCACAAGGCCCTGTGCAGGGCTCAAAGCCCACTTAAACCCTGATATAGGGATATATAGAGAAATATATTCCCATGCAGTAAGGAAGACCAAACCCACAGAGTTAAACCCAGAGCCTGTCTAATGAGTGTATTATTTTCCCAGCAAGTTAGGACAAGCACAGAGTTTTACTGCAGTCATCATAACAGAATCCATCACTACTGTGTCCTCTGGATGTCATTAATAAATAATAAATGAAACCACTCAGAAAGAGGGAGGAAAAACAGAGCTCAGATTTTTTTTGGAGCATGTTGAAAAGCCAGTAGCAGTGAGAGGCACGAAAGGAAAAATCTAATGGGACAAACTCTGAGGAACATCAGCTTTGCAGTGTCATGGGGACAGGTGGGAAGAGCAGATGAGGCTGGGAGCACACACAGCATCTGCTGGCTCTGCATGGGTGGGCAGAGCAGGCAAATCTCAGGTCCTGCTGCCCATGGGCAGTGCCAGCAGGCACCCCGACAGAGCGGACAGAAAAGCACTGCCTTACAGTGGCAGCACCAACATTTGCCAGAGAGGATCAATATATTTTTGCTGTCAGCTCCTAGGAGGTTTCTTTTAACGTGCTTTAATTGGGTTTTAGCACTGGTGAAAGCCCTGGAGGGACATAACTTGTGCGTAGTCACAGAAGAGTTATGAGCACTGACAACAGTAACGTCCCTCGTCGCAGTCCATGTGTGAACCATTCTCTCCCCCCTCTCTGCAGCCTGACCTGGTGAGATCCAGGAGTTAGTCCTCCCTTTTCTTTCTCTCTTTTGTTCAGTACTCAGCATTGTCCATTTCGGAAGTTCCTCTCCTCTTGCATTGCTAACAGCGGGTGAAACAGGCGGGTGGAACGGGCGGGTGGTGTCACCAACTGGTGGCACAGGAAAGCTGCTGGTCCTGACGAACCTGCCTGCATCTGCCTGTCCCCCTCCTCCCTCGTGGGTATTCATGACCTGACCCGGCCAGAGACATCTCATTCTCTCCCCTCCACTCCTCTGCATCTCTAAGGGCCATGACCTGTACTCCAGCTCTCCTCAAACTCTCAATCAAACCATCCTCCCATGAGTATGGGGCTCGAAGGACACATTTTGACCACCACCCTGCACTGCTCTTGAGTCAGCTTACCCCACCCTAGGCTGCAGGCAAGCCCTGCATCCCAGGTAACCCCACCAACAGCTTACAGAGTAAATAAACCCAGGCATTCAGTTGTTTCCACAGAATTGTCTCCTGACCCCTGCTCCTTCTCAGCTGCTTTATACTCACCCTGACTTGCATCTATCAGAAAGAAGGAAAATAAACAGCAAGAATTCTTTGTTTTAAAAGACAGGTGATAAACTATTCTCAAAACAGCTGCTTGATGCTTAACTAGAAAAGAAAAAATATCCAATCCCACAATACAGGCAAGTCAAACACACCCTGTTGAGTGGACAAAAATACCTTCATCATCCTTTAGCAAGTTAATATTGGCCCCTGTGTCCAAGCCAGCTAAAGCACAGGGAGGGAAACTGAGTTGCTTTTAATTTCCTGAGCGCTTTTCAGACTACGGAAAATTCTGATTCATCATCCCAAACATGGCTTCAACCATTTCTCAGCATCTTCTGTTCTGCCTCTATCTAAGAACCTCCATCTGTGGGAGCTTCATTGTGGCCATTTTTCCTTGTTTAAGAAAGTGTTATTCCTGAGAAATGCCCAACCCCACATGCAGCACCAAGAGGGTTATTTTCACCCCCACACCTATAATGGTCAATAGGTTACTGCAGCCTGGGATGGGATTTCAAAACATGTCAGATCTATCCAAGATCCTGTTCCTGCTCCCACTCCCTACCACACCCTTTGCTCTTCAGGGTGATCCTTTGGAAAAGCTGAAACTGAAATCTGTTCCCTTGCCAAAGTATTTTCCTTTTCACCACCTACACTTCCACTTGTGCTCTTAGGAGGTCCCTGGAGCAGGCTGCTGCTGGCACTCATTCCTGCTCAGTGAATGTACCTCATGTCATTGGGCTAAGAGTGGAGGAAAACTGCTTCACATCAGTTTTTCTGGGTTTGCTTGGTGGGAAGGGTATTTTTTCTTTAGAGATGAGTCTGTTTATTGGCTGTGGATATTTTAGTGCATTTAGTTTTTGTTGTTGTGAATTTGGATTAGAGGCATCTCCTTCCTCCTGACAGTTGCTGGGAGCATGCTGCAAAAATATGATTAATTAAAGTGTGACTATGAATCCACTCAAAGGCTTAGACTTTTCCTCCTCTAACATTAAACAGAGAAAGGGTCATTTAACAAAGTTCAGATCCTGAAGCAGATTTCAAAGTACAATGTGGTTTAGCTCAGCATGACGAGGAGGTTCAACCTTCAACATTTAAAAGCTATGAGCCCTTGGAGAGAAAAGAGTGTTTTTGGTCCCATCCCAAATACAGAAATAAATAAATAAGAGATAAATAACCAAGTCATGCTGAAAAAGGACTTCAGCAGCACAGCAGAAACACATTGGTCACCTGAGAGGCTCCTTCCCAGCCTATGTGACACTTTTACCTTTGTAGGCAGTTGATCCACAGAATACATGCAGTCCTGTTGCACTGAGATTTTAGATTAAAAGAACACATTCTGGCTCTTGCTCTGCAAGAAGCCACTGGAAATCCTAGAAGACCTTCAAACACGAACAGTATAACACTTGAAAAAGAGACACAACTTTACTAAATTGAAAAATTTGAATTTCCTAACATGGACTTAAAAGGTACTACTGAATCTTTAATGAGTGCAGTGTAGAGACAGCTCAACCTGAGAAGGGCTGAAGGTCTCCCTTTGAAGAAGTCAAACTTAAAAAAAGAATAAGAAAAATGTCTGCTACATTCCAAGGTCACCAAAGGTTTCATGAAGCTCTGTATCCCTCCTGACTCTGACTCCCTAAGTGATAGTCACTTGTTAATCCAGAGCACCTACTTGAAACTGAGCATAATTAGCAGGGGAAAGGGAAAACATGCCAGGCTGAAAAAGTATTTCTATCACAAGAGGTTGCAAGGAGCAATGTGCTGCAGATATAGATGGAAAATGGGCTATTTACTTATTTCAAGAGCACAGAATTCTTACTCATTAAGTGTTACTTGACATGTTTTAAACTGTTTGGTATTCCACAGCCTTCTGACTGACTGATAGCTTGGAGGAAAGGATCAAGACTGGGAAGCAGAGGCTTTGTTACTTAGCAGTGTCTGTGGGGTTAGTTACCAGCCTACTTTTCCAAGCTCTCATACAATTTATTTTCCATGTCCAGCATCATCTTCAATCCCCAGCAAATTCCTGTGTCTGCACCACATTTCAGATCACCACCCAGACACTCTACTAGTGATTTTTCTCTTCAGAGCCTTAACGAACAGAGGAAACCTCTGCTTTGAATATTGCAGGAGGTGACCTGCTAGACAAAATGGCCTATTTTAGCACATCCAGGCCATGAGGAGACTCCAGCACACACAAAGCTCAGAGGTTAAAATCAGCAGCCAAGGTGTACGACACAGCCCAGTGCTGCTGTGATCAGTGCAAAGCTGTTCCCCCAGCTCCAGCAGCTCTCCACACTGTACAGGCACTGCCCAAACCTGTGTTCTTGTCAAGCCTACAAGCAAATGTCACACAAAGGAAAAAACCATTTGCTTCTTACAAAATAAAAAATCAACAATTCCCTGTTGTTAGGCAAGAACATGGGCTACAGTAAAGTGCTAGAACAGACAAACACTTAGGCAAAGCCATACACTTAGATGGTGCAAGACTAGGAGTGTAACTTTAAAAGGAAACATTTGAAGTTGGAGTGAGGGCAAAAAAAAAATCTGAACTCTTTGAAAAAGCAGTAATTATTTGAGATTATAAATCTGCATGCTAACTTAAGTGATTTCTATTGAGGTTTTCTTTCTAATTCAGTTTTTATTAATTTTATTGCATGCAGATAAATTCTAGATAAGAGCATTGTGATGTGCAGAAGGCTTAATCCAACAGAAACCCCCTGATATGCAATTTAAGGATCTCAGGTTCATTAATAAACCTCAGAGCATCTTGTTTAATCTAGTTTATTTGCATGGGACTGAGTACATCTGAGCAAGACAGGGTCCAGCAGATCCTGCCTTTACTTCTGAGACATGCTATGGTGTGTCCATGCCAGGCACCCTATGGGGACAGAGCTCCTTTCAAGGGCATTCCCCATCCTCTGGCCAGAGACTCCAGCATGACCTGTTCTCTCTGCAGGCATTTTGATAAGAAAATTAAATGAATCCTCAAACATTATCCTTCTCATCAATCCATCGATTCACCTACTGGCAGTCTCAATAATGAATTAGATAAACATGAATTATTGTGTGTGTGGACAGATATGCTATGATCTGATGGGTGTTTCCTAGAAAAACAGCATTTGTCTAGATTTGATAGAGAAGGTGCATCTGCTCACCCAGAACCCAGATAAGTCTTTCAATGAGGCTTGGACACTGTAACTGTCCTGTGAACTAAATCCTGAAAAGAACTCTGAGAAACAAATACCTTTTTGTTTTCCCCCCTAGTTCTGTGCTCTATCCAACTGCTTCCTCTTCAATAGATCCAATTGTAAGCAAGCCTGAAAATTTCTCAAAACTTAGAGCTTTCAATGTACTGGCACAAGTTAGTATTTTGTGGCCATGACCCATCTCTGTGGGTTTGCCCATGAAAAACAATACCTGAGGCTTATATGAAAGAACTCAAAGGAAAAACCAAAGACCAGCATACCTAGCCAACACTTGCTAGAAAACAAAGAACTGCACCCAGCACTTCCAACAGTATCCCCCAATACATTCTCCCACTCTTTCCCCCAGATCTCCCTTTCCCCTATGAATCTCCCTGCTCTCAGACCCTGCCTGGGATCCTCAGGTGCTAATGGAAAGCAGAAGAGACCTGTTGGGTGATTGACTCCTCCAGCACATCCTCAGGGACCGTGTCAGTAATGGGAGAGCTTTCACTGCTTCTCCAGGCAGCCAGCTCCAGACTGGCATATTGGTGTATACAGGTAATTCCCTGATGCCTGCATGCTTGGATCTTCCCACCTTGTCCCACGTTCAGCTGTCAATTATCCACCCTAAATTCTTCCACCTCCCCACTGTTGACGCCCCTTAAATACATGGTGAAGAAATTCATCCTCTGTTATCTCTCAGCCGACCTAGATAACAGAACTGACTCTGCTCTGTGCTCTGTTCAGCTCCTCCAAAAGTTATCCAGACAGAAATGATTCCCAAACTCTGAATTTGATCCTATCAAGGGGCTATGTTTAGATCACTCATCAGGGCCTCGTCAGAGCCATCCTAAAGAGCATCCATCACAGCTTTATTCTACTTTGCTGCCTCCAATCTAGCTTGTTAACTATTCCCCAAAAATGAGTATATTTTAATTACTGTTTTCTGAGAATTGGGATTATTTTCCTTCTAAATGTATTCATCTGATTATCTCCAGGATGAAATTCATTTGGTTAATTACCATCCTTTTAATTTGTTTAAGACTATGTTTCTGTTTCCTCTGCTGTAACACCTCCCTGCTAGCTCTGCCTGCATTTATTCAGCGTCTGACAGGCTCCCATTTTGGGGAACAAACAGCAGGTTTCCATAAAGGCATACACTGAACAAAGCCTTGCAGGCAGAGCCTGTGATCTCACCTAAAATCCTGTGTAAGAGAGAGACACCACTTGAGTGGAAACACTTAGTGCTCCTGTTTATTACTGGAAGTCCTAACTCTGTGCCCATTTGGGATTCAGCTGCACAGCACCCAGTGCTGGATGGTGGAGAGCACCAGCTGTGGGCAAGAACAGAAACCTTCCTGACAAACACTGAGACATCCACTCACAGCATGTCCATGAATGTTCAAAGCCCTCCTTGCCAGTGAGACTGAGCTTATGGCAGAGTGGAGCCTTCCAGAGAACGAATAACAAAGACGTCATGGTGGGAAGCCCATCCTCAGCCACCTTGGACCTCTAGGTCCTGCCTTTCCCCAGGTGCCATCGCACCCTCAGGGCATGCACACAGGTCTCAGACAAGGCTGCCCAAGGGAAGCCTTCACCAGTCTGGCCTCCTATGCTCTCAGCCTCTCCTCTCTGTGCATCCCACACCAGTGGGACCCCCCATGCTCTTGGCCTCCAGCTCTCTCAGCCTCAGTTCTCCTTGGGCCTCTTGCACCCTCTTAGCTTCCAACTCTGCTTCCAATCTGCACACGTAGTCCAAGCTGTCAGACACAATCGTTTATAACATCTCATTCATTCGCCAAAACCCAGCAGTTTTGTACCTAATGCCTGGCTTATTCTATCATCATCTTATTACAACCCCCCAACAGAGGTAGACAGATTCCAATTTCATTACCAAGACCTCAGTTCCAGTCAATGACGCACACACTGGAAGAAACCCCTAATGTAATTTTATTAGTTTTCTAAACTCTCCTAATAAAACCCCCATAAATCTTCCATGGATAATGCAAATGAGAACAAGGGAGACATTAGGAGAAATTTCAGTATGCTTAAGCCAAAGGAAAAGCCTCCCAAAAGAAAAGGTCAGGGCACCTAAAGAAATTGCATACATTGAACTGCAGAGAACTCCAGAGAGCATCCAACAGCCTGGGATAAAACACAGAGCTGCATATGGTTACTGCCACACATGTAACACCAACTGTCCCAGCTGCATGGACACCTATCTCCTTCTGTCAACCTTAGCAAGGATGATTCCTGGTTTAGTTGACAGGAAATCTGTACAGCAGCTCAGGATATTTCCCTAGGGCTGCCCCTTGAATCCTGTGCCCCAGCGTAGCCTTTGTGCCATCCTAGCCTCAGCTACACCCAGCATGTCTCTCCATGCCAACATATTTCCATCTTATTCAGAAAGCTGTTTGTCCCTTAATAGGGCACATTTTCCAACTAGCTTTGTTCTGCAAATTATGGGCTATAAAGAATTAATGGCCGAATATAAATCAATTTTGCTCACTGAGAGAGTGTGTGTTTTACGTGGCAGAGGTTTTCAAAGAAAAGTAATTAGTTGATTTGGCATTTCAATCTGCAGAAAAAGAAAGAAGCTGTTTTTCTGCTCAGAGGATGTGTTTGAGCACACAAGATGCATTTTCTGAAACTATATTAAGAAATACTCTTTACCAGCTAGATGTGGCATAGCTGATAATTCCTCCTATTGTCTCCAGAAGATTCTTTGTGATAAAGATTTCACCTCAGAGACTACATTTTACTTCCCAAAGTGCCTGACTAGAGGCTTTAAAAAGGCCAGACAGTCCATTTCCATCTAGAGAGAAGAGAGAAGAGGAAAAGGTCTCCAGGGAAACCTTACTGCAGCCTTTAAGTACTTAAAGGGGCTGATAAAAAAGGTGGGGATAGACTTTTTAGTAGGGGCTGTTGTGACAGGACAAGGGGTGATGGGTCAAACCAAAAGAGGGAGATTTAGACTAGAGAGAAGGAAGACATTTGTTATGCTGAGGGTGGTGAGGCACTGGCCCAGGTTGTCCAGAAAGGCAGGAGGTGCCCCACTCATGGAACCATTGCAGGTCAGGTTGGACAGGGCTGTGAGCAACCTGCTCTAGTTGAGGGGAGGTTGGACTAGACGGGCCTTTAAAGATCCCTTCAACCCAAACTGGTCTGTGGTGTCTCTCTCAGGTAGGTTGTTTTTAGGGCTTGTTACAAGGAGATGGAATGAACGAGAACAAGGTCATGGATCAGACCTCTGCAGCAGAGAGGGTGGTGAGTGCACCCAGCAGCTGTTGCGTGCACCCAGCAGCTGTTGCACAGCCTGTGAGAACCCAATCAGAGGGTCTGGGGCCTGCTTTTTATTACTGGGTGTTACTAGCCCCATGGTCATCACTCAGCAGGGCTGGGGGCTACGAGTGAGGCCAGGCATGGGGGCTGCACCCTGGCAGAGCTGCTCTCGTGAGCCTGTGCTGCAGCTGCCCCAGGTTTCTCCATGCCTGTACTAGGCACTGTCCATCTGGTCACTCTCATACAGCACCAAATACATACCAGGAAAAGAAAGATGCTTCTCTGCTGCCTGTATCTGAGGAACAGATAACCTCCTTCTACACTTGCAAGCCCAAAGGAGCTCAGACAGACCATGTGGGATGATTCAGAGTGACTGACCCACCTCCTGGGGACTATTGTGTAAGTTCCCACTGCTTTGCAATTTGTTTTCCTCCTTCTCTGCAGTGCAACTATCTCAAGCCAAAAGGCTCTTTTGGGCTTTGTGAGAGAATAAGCCTGTCCCACTGGTAAGTCTCCTTTGCCCTCTCCATGTCTGTGTCATACCCCCCAGAAAATTCCACCTTTCTCCATTTGTTGAATTTCACACATTAACACCCTGGGTGTGTTTAGCAGAGACAAACCAAAGCCAGCTCACAATGCATTTGAGTTTGCTTTGCCCCTGCTCCCCACTAACGACTCATTTAACAGCAGCACAGCAATTAGAAAATCGATATTCCATTCAGACACGAACACTCTGTCTAGAGCATTACTTAAGGAATGTCTCTTGCAGCCTCATCTTTGCCTGGACAAAGGATAAGGCAGGAAGGACACTCTGGTGTGAGGTTATCTGATTGATTTAAGATGATTTCTCTTAAGACTCACATGGCATTTGTGAAAATGTTTCAGGCTGGCTACAGCCTGGATATGACATTCTACTAATAAGCACCTCTGTGCCAGAGAGTGTGGGTATAAATACAGTTGCAGAGAAATGCAAGCTTGCTTTATTGTTTAATATCATACCACCCACCTGAATAAAACAGAGCCTGACACATGTCATAAGGAATTACTTTGAGAATGCATGGCCCTTAGGCGTCAAAGCCCCATTTGTATTCCAGTTGTATTAACCAACAATAAAATAAATAAGTAACAATCACATCTTCTTTGCTATGAAAGGATTTTCCAGCCTTACTACATTGCTGTTACAAGCTCCCTTACTGGAAGTGCAAGGACAGCAAAGGGGAAGCAAAACAGAGACAAAGCAAACAGCAGAAATCACAATGGAGAAATCATTCTGATTTGCTGCATTTGAATTTGTACTGGAAGGCTCCAGCACTCGCCCAGCACAGCCTCACACGCTCCCAGTCCCCACAGCTCCACTGTCTTCCCCGAATTCTATAATTAGTATCAGTGATTATTCAAGTAGGATTCAAAACACTGCCCATCTGTGGAGTCTGGGGTGGAAGAACTCTGGTTTATTTCAATGTTATTTAAAATAAGAGCTGTAATTGCCAACTGTTGTTGTGGAAAACCACTCCCTTGCATGCAGGGAAACAGGGATGGTCAGGCACTGTGGACTCAGGGAAAGTCACCACCTTTCTGAGTCATTAGAGAGTGGCAACAGCAAAAATTCCCTAAGCTCAGAGCAAAAGCAACCACGTTCCTTCCCACCTTCCCCAGAAAACTGCCAATCAGATCTGTGTGTTTCTAAATTAAGTAGCAGAATTTCCTCTTGTGGGGAATACTGGTGATGAAAGCTGTCCAACACAGACTGCCCTAATCCATCCTACATACTAGTTCCCGGGTTTGTTTGCATGTGTGTGTGTTGTGTAAGCCATAATTATGCAATCTCACCATTTCCCACTGAGCAGATTCTCAGCTTGTTACAGCTCAGCAGCAGACAGCAGCTTATGACCATAACAAACAGGGAGTAACGTGGCATGGAATAATGTGACCTCTTGTATCGTGGAACAGGGCAGGGCAATGATGGGCTCCAGAAAAAGGGACCACTGCTGACAAAAATTCCCAGCAATGTACTTGGTTAATGCAGAACTAAGCTGACCATGGGAGTGACACACACAGCCTTTAAAATAGGTCTGTGACGAGACTGCTGTGAATTGGATGCCATGACACAGAAAAATCGGAGCTCTGTGACCTCAGAAGCAGCACAACCAGCTACACAGAGTTGAGCTGGACACCTGACTGAGAGAAAACAGTTTCTAGTGTGCTTTTTGATACAAATGATAGATAAAGCCACTGGACAAAATAGTCTGTCCTAAGTAATCCTCACAAGCTGCTAAAGCTGACTTCCTTTTTTGGTCAGCTGGATAGTCACTGAATTTTTCAACAACAACAACAGAATAATTCTCAGTAGACATTTCAGGTGAGACAAAACAAGTGTAATTTTTGAGGTTTACAAACAGTTGTAAAGGATGGTCTGGGTAACAGGAATAGCTGCACTTCACAGTATTTATTAAGAGTTTACTAATCACTGTTCCAAATAGTTGGTTGCCCTAATCCCCACAGAGGTATACAACAGGGTTTGAGGATCTATTTATGTTTACCTTGATTATGAGGGTAAACACAGTTAGGAGGAGTCAGTTTTCCCAGTACATTTTACTGGCAACAACCAATGTTGTTCTTTATGCACCAAACACCAACAGCCCAAATCAACTTTAATCCTGCAGTCTTTATGCACTCATGTATATTGCAAGAAAAAGAAACATATGAGGAAGAAAAGTGTCCAGAAAAACTACTCAAGACCTGAATGATGCTTTTTCATCTTACTGGTGCTAAGGTCTGTGATTTTAATAGATCATACAGGAGAAAATAACAACACGAGAAATGCAGGTGATGCAGCACTCATCCTGTTTTGGAAGCACCAGCACGTTGCTCTAGCCTGTAACTTACTGAAGTCAGAAGCCAGGATGCCACGTGCTGATCTGGAACAAAGTAGGATAATGGGCGGGGTGAAATCAGGGACTGTGGGATTATCTGAAATGTTTAAGGGAATTTGATGCTTCCAAAACCTTCAGCATTATGATTGGGTGGGTGGAATTATTTAGGTCAAGTCCTGGTTTGCATTTCAATTAAAATAAAAATAAACCAATCTAACCCGAGTTTCAGAACACCCAGGCTGGGACAGTTAGCTCAGGAAATCATTGATGAGTCTGCAAACCACAGGCAGTGGTGTAGGGCTAAAGCAATTAAGAGCTACCATTTGGTTTCCTGAAAGCAGCCTGGTGACCTGAGTCCAGCTCTCAGCAGCAGGTGCCTAATCCTCAAAGAGCCACTGGGCCAGCTCACAGGGACTGATGGTGTCCCTGGGGCATGAGCAGCGGGGGGACAAACAGCCCCACTGCCACTGCAGCAGTCCCTATGGCAGGGGTTCAAGGCATGGACTGGGAGGTGCAGGACAAGCTGCCATCAGCACGTGTGCTGTACCTCTCGTGAGGGCAGAGAGAGGAGATCCCAGGCTGTCAGTCACTGCTACATTCATACAGAGGTTTTTTTTCATTTCTAAGAGTTGTTATTGGAAAATGTCACTATTCATTGCCAAGAGTTCCCATGATGAAGTAACTCTCATTACACCTAAGCCCTCTCAGCACAAAATAGCCACACACTGATAACCTGAATATATTTGCTGCAGCTGCTGTTCCATAGACTGCACTCTTGAACAGTCAGGTTATTTTACATGCTTATTAGCCCCATTATTTTATAGCTCATTCCTCTGTGTAATGCTGACTCCATATCACTTCATTTGAACAAAAGGATAGGTTCCTCTGAGACAAGAAGGGATGAGGAGCCTCTGAGATGGAAAAGGAGGGTGGAGAAAAGGCAGCAGGTCATGTTGTGCCCAGGCTGAGAAAGTGTTGGCAGTGCAGGAGCCCTGGAGCCTCTGTCCCATGGGAGCCCTGAGGCCTCTGTCCTCCATGAACGCCCTGGAGCTTCTGTCCCATGGGAGCCCTGAAGCCTCTATCCCCATGGGAGCCCTGGAACTCTGCCCCTACTGCTGCTGCTGCTCTTGCTGCTCTGGAGGGTCCCTTAGAGAGCTGTGTCCTGGAAAGGTGCTCCCAAGGGAGTGGAAGTGAGAAGGAAGCAGGAGGTCAGCAGCCTGCACCCTCCTGGATGCTAACTGGGAGCACTGTGCTGAGATGCAGCACACTGTGCATCTGCCAGAGGTGTGGGGTTTGCTTTGGCCACACTATTTCAAGCTGTCTGAAATGCCAGAGAGCTGGGACACTTGTCAGACTCTTAGTCATGGCACTAAGGTCCCCAACACTCTTGCTCTCAGCCACCAGCACCATTCATACTAAGGACTGGACCACCCTGGAGAGGGAAGAGGTGCTGACAGTTCACAGCCTTTGTGCTGCTGCGCATTGCTTGGACCAGGCATCCTCATCCCACTTATTTAGTAACAGTTCCTGCTGAAAAGCGTTCCTGTAACCAGCCAGCCCCTGCCATCTCCCTCCTCCTTCACCCCAGAATTGCTCTTTGTGCAGAACCTGGGTGCTACCAAACAATCATCTTCATGTTTCTTGTGGTTCAGCCTTTTGCAGCTGCAGCTCCCAGCTCCCCTAAGGCACCTCTTGCAGATGCACAGAGCACCTATGCTGGTGCTTTCAAGAACAGAAGGTGTAGAAAGGGTGTTTCTTCCAATGGTGCACTAGTGTACATTGGCCTACACATTTATTAGAGAAAGCCTCAAGAAGTGATATAAACCCTAAGAGGAAAGCTGGGAAAGACAAGGAGAGACCACAACAAATATCCCCTCAGCAAGTAATGTGTGGCAAAATAAGAAATAAACTGCCTCTTTCTGTTTACTGTCTTTACTCAAATGGCCAAGCAATAGATAATAAAGATGAAAGATAACTAACAGTAGATTAAAAAATGTTAGTGATATAAATTCTCTATCAACATTTCCCTGTATCTGTGGAACTCATTAATACCAGATGTAATTGAGAACAAAAACTTCACATGACTCAAACAGCAATGTGAATTTTTAAGACAATGCAGCCCTTTATAACATGCAGAAGAGGTGGCCAAGCTCTTGAGTCAGGGAGTAAACCAACCACAAACTGGCACCAGGCACTGGGCTCCTTGGGCCATCACTCTGATGTGCTCCTGTCATTCCGTTTCCTCACTCATTTGCTGTGACTGAGAGGCACATGGAGGCTCTGCCTGTGTGTGAGAGGGCTGGAACTAAGGCTAATAAAGGGAGTGATAGCTTCAACATGAGTGACTTTATCTAAGGAGGGCAAGACACCCTGCCTTGCTTTATACAAAGAGAGAGCTTTAGATATAAAGGCATCAAGTAGGAAAACTTTTCTCAAGTGCATGTCAGAATGGGTACAAGAGGGCCATGATAATGAAAAGAAGACAAATAACTCCTTGCCCTTTTCTTGCAGGTTTCAATCAAGGACCTGGAATCGCTTTATGAATACATATCACAGAAGCTGCCAACAGTCTTGGGAAGCAGCAATGTTATACAAAGACCACAAGCTGGATTTAAGAGAGAAAAAAAAAAACTCAAATGCAGCAGACAGCTGATGATTTTTCCTAAGTTACATCTTGTGTTAGAACATGTTAAAACAGAATCAGAATTATTACCCACTTTGTAGGGCTCTGTGTGAATGAAGCCAGGAGTATCTAGTTAAAGGAGCAAGGATTGAGGAGATTAATATTAGCTAGAGTTACTTCCCTAGATGGCTCACAGAGCTTAGAATAGAATAGGGATGCAAGAAAGCAATTAAAAGAACTAACTTAAATAAATCTCTAAGTGCTGAAGGTTTGCCAGCCTCTAAATTCTTCTGCAGTGCAACTGGGCCCCTTCCTCTAGGGACTTTCTAAGAACCTTTCAGACATCAGGATAATTATTGCAAAGTGTGACCCAGACTGTGGTTACTGCTATAATCAAGAAAAGCCCTTGAGGTTTCAGCAGGAGACACAATCTCACCAGTGAAGCAGACTTTCAACTGCTGGCTAGCATTTTTGTAATGACTATACTTAAAATTATCTTCTCTGTGCCTGGGCAATGCACCCAGTGTGTGGGGTTTACCCCTCTCTGCTGCAGGACCCGGACAGCTTTTGGGATCCAGTATGGATCAGCCACAGCCCTAATTCCCAGAGAAGCCTCCCAGCAAGGAACATGCTCAAGGAGTTAGAAAGGGGAGAAGATAGATAATGGATGGAGAGAGACAACATCTTCATGCTGTTATCACAAAGGCAGGACACAGCTAGTGAAGTGCTCATGCTTGGGCAGTCTGGGCACTGCTGTTCCCTTAGAGCATTTTCTAAGCAAAACTTGCTCCCTTGATGTTTCAACTCCTTAAACTGACTGAAATGTTTCATCTCTTTGGGAAGCTTAAAGATTGTAGTGGATTTGCTAGTTTCTGGTGCACAGGGAACTTCCACTGCTGGGTTATAAACCCTTGCTTGGTTCTAACTTGCAATCTCCAATTTAAGCAAACAGGGAGTAAGGAAAGAAATTAAATACTAATTGCAATCCAAATTGCTCCATCTTCCCTCCAACCCCTGCCAACCCGCCTCCCTGCTCCCTAATCCATAAGGTCTGAGTGATGATCAGTGAATAATTAATTCTGGGTGAGCTGGAGAGATTTCCTGCAGGGAGCCTCTGCAGATGCATTATCCAGTTCAGGAGGTACATGGCATGCATCAAGCTCTTCCCTGATGGTACCTGAGGGTACCCAGAACCCACCAGGACATGCCCACACCTGCAGACTGGTGTCACTCTGCTAATCACACTTTGCAGGTCAACCCCTCAGTGATCACCAACACAGACCCTGCACAACAGAAAACACATTTTTCCATGTTTCCTTACAGAGTTAGTAAAAGGTGGAGTGAAAATGCCACAGTGTAGGCTAATGATGAACACTGAAGGTACAGCATTAAAGCAAACAATTTCAGCATCTATCGAATGAAATAAAAAATGCTGTAATGCGGTTTTAAAACCATGAAAACCTCATCCTCTGAAAGCACAAAAGTTAAAAGAGCTCATAAATAGCCATGTTTTATAGCTCAGCCTCCTCCAGTGATGTATGTAGGAGCTGTGATACACTGTAAAGGTGTCTTCCCTTTGCAACAGTCCAGAATCAAGTCTCTTGATTCAAGTACCACTGAATTCAAGCAACTGACAACCAGAATTCAAATGATCTTATTGTTTTTTAGCAAGAGCCAGGACTAAAATTGTTCATATGTCACAAGGTAGCAGTAAAGATTTTTTATTATGAAGATGTCAAACATCTCTCACACACACTCCAGACTCTTCAAATTACAGATTCAAGACAACTGGATAACTGAGGAAAGCACCTGTGTTTCACCCTGCACTCTTTGCAGCAGCGGTCCTCCTGTGCCTGGAGGGATGTGCAGCACACAGGGTGATGGCTGATCAGGGAGAAGCACAGAGCATGTTACCCCTTGTCAAGGAAATGTCACATCCTGGCTCACCAAGAACCTGCCCTGCAGCCTGGATTCACATCCTGCCAGGATGGCACTTGGCCCTCCTTAGAGCCCAGGAGGATTACACCTTGACAGAGGGTAAACAACATACTCCAGGATGAGCTGATAGCAGCCCTCAGCTCTTGGGTTTAATTCTCAGAAGCAATGCATTTGTAAAAAATGTTGCTCGCTCTCTCTCTCTCTCTCACACACACACACACACACAAAGAATATATAAATCCTCCTCTCTTTCTCTGCCTGCATACATACATGTCATCTTAAGCATTCCTATATAGCAGTAAACACATCCATAATGGAACAAATCTCCCCACACAGCAAGGACAGCAAAATATTAATTATTCAAGGTACATACAACAGAGTTATGTAAATCACTTGGTAGCTACTGCAGGACTGCTCTGCAGAGGGACTCCTGTGGGGAAGGAGCATTGAATGGTTCAGACTGGAGATGCTGGCAATCTCTCATGGACCAGCAATGGAGTGTGGGGGCTATTGAACAGGCCCAGCATCATCCCAGGCACATTAGTAAATGTGAGCAAAGGGCACAGTCTGATATAATACCGATGGCTTTATAATTACCAATACATTTAGATCATCTGGGGAATGAATGCCACCCTTCTGCACACTATCAACCATGTACAATGCATGCCACATCCCTTTCTCATATCATTACTTACATAACATGTGGATTAAAGCTAAATTCATATTTCTGGCTTTAATTCAAATCAGTTAAGCATTTTTATACAAATTATATTTTAATTCCAGCTAAAATGCACTGGTTTAATTCAATTAAAATTGGTTCTTGCTTCTTTTCATCACACCTGACCTGAATTTTGCTGAAGAGAACCTAAGTGAGCCATTCTGTGGTCGTACTGAGAATTATAAACACTGCCAACCAGATAAACATTGTAACACCAGCATCATAAGAAGACATTCATACATGAACAACCTACTCAAAACCTCCCTAAGAATCACTGCAGAAGAGGCTCCATATCATAAGCTATTATTAAAGAGCATGGTAAGGAGGAAGGACAGAGAAGCATATTTCTCCTCAGTCTGTTTTTCTCTTCCCTCCCAGCTGATGGATGAACTTGACATAGTTATTTCATATTCACAAGTCCTGAACATCATTATACCCGTGCTCTGTACAACTAACTGCCAGCAGTGAGCTCAGCACACAGGCTGCCTCCAGCTACAATCAACGGATTTCTGTGCACAACCACTGCAATACGAAATGGATAACAAGATCTACATGTCAAACATCTGTGTCTCCCAGCTCTCTGAACAAAGGCTGAGAAACCTTGCCCACCTCAGCTATTCTATGTTCACTTCCAACTCTTTGTCCCTCACACAGATTTTCCAATCAAGATTTTGCAGAGTTTCAATAAAGAACTGAGAGAAACTTGGGTTTAAACATTTTGTCCTTCCAAGAGAGAAAGATGCTTATTGTCAATGCTAATTGCCAATAGAAATGACAGAGAAGGGGACAGAAAAATTGGATCCAGCAAGCAATGTACCTCTCTGAGGAGATGGAAAATTCCATTGTGAAAGATGGAAAACTGAGGCAGGTGCCAGGTGGAAATCCCTCGCTGCTGTGTACACAGCATCAGGAGCACAGATTGGCATTATATCTCATTAAATGCAACTGCACACTGCCAGAGAAAGGAAAAGTCCCTTTCTGCCATCTTCCCATTACTCTGCAGTTACAGGAGTTGGTTCAGTGCCTTAACCAAATCAAAAATCACCTCCCCACCCTAAATAATAATTTCCAATTGAATCAACTTGCTGACCTCTCTAAGACTGTGATGAGTGGATCTGCTGCAAGGAGAATGTGTGGTCAGGAGACAGCAGGCTGGGAAAAGCAAGATTGGTCTTCTTTGTTTGAAAGTAAAGTTTACATCATGAGTGGTTTTCGTTGTGTGGCAGGATGTTTAAGCCTGGGATAGAAGTATCTTGGCTTGTATTGTAAACAATTAAGAATTAAAAAAGCAAACAGAAGGGTCTAGAACGGTAAAACTGGTATAGAAGCTGGAGTGATGGCAATTTTTCTCTTTTTTTTTTTGTGTGCGTTGAGTCTATTGACATGAAGAGTAATGCTAATGTAATTGCACTGAAATTCATGCACATGAAAGTCTCACCAGGGCGAAGCCAGAATAAATGGTCTGTTTGGAAACAAAACGTTAATGCAGTGGAGTAGCAGCCCTCAGTCTGAAGGGTATCCAGACAACATCAGCCACAATGCTACTTAACCGTCACCCTCGCTCAGAGTCTTTGCTGGAAGGATACAAACAGAACTATCTGCTTGTTACCCTGAGGTGTACACTGATGCACCACAAGATCAAGTCTGCCAGGCGATGGCCAAATGAGTCAATAATACTTATTCAGACTGTGAGAAGAGTCAAATGAAAGCAAGCAGCCTTCTATCCATTAATCAACCTGATCTTCCGCTGCAGAGACAATGCCTTCCGACTGTCAGCATTTACCAGACATTCTTCAAAGGCTAACCATCTGCAGCTGTAATACAAAGCTTTGATTACAAACGTCAAAAAGATAGAGCATAAAATTAACTTCTCCTTATTTAGTAGGTTTAGAGAAATGTGGCTTCACGCTACACTAATTCAGTGCCCTCGGTATGAAAGCTCCCCATTATGATGTCTCATCAAATTAGAGCCAACGCTACCACGATGTCATCTCTATCCTCACACAACACTATATTTTGTAATTAAGCAGGACAGTGAAACAATGGCCTTGCTTATAGAGAAAAGGTCAGGAATGCAAAACATATTTTTGCAAGCTAATTGTAAGATGCATGAAGCCAATTATCCTGGTAGCGCTGCATATGCCTAAGCAGGAAGGATTCTGTAATTTTGCTACATGACTCCAAGTCGAGTCAATGCACAAGTTGTACCCCATGGGGCACGGTGCTGCTTGTTTGGACTGTTAGAATCTAGGAAAGGGAGAAATGTGAAGAAGGCTATTAAAATAATTCTAGCCTCTTAGCCCTTCCCTTGACATCTTACTGTGGCTTGAAAAATGTTTAGGAGTTAATATAGTCTTCTCCTGAAAGATATTAGGCACACCACCTCCCCATTCTATTAGGAAGTTAGGTGGAATGTTAGGTGGATAAGGGGACGTGTTTGTGCATTGCTTTCAGAATATTGAACATGCTTACCTCAGGTAGCCTCAGCCTGAGCAAATCTCTCTCTCTCTATATATATGTGTGTGTGTGTGTGTGTGTGTGTGTGTAACAAACCTCAGTTTAATAGTAGAGAGTGCTGAGACCTTGCTGATGCCTTGGGAGAAGCTGAAAGGCACCACATTTTCAGTTCATCCCTGCCCCTCATGAGGTTATGAAATGCTATAGGCATGAGGAGTAGCAGCATATTGCTGAACTGGGCTTTAGAACAAATATTTCTATATGCACAGGCTGGTGCAATTAATCTGCAGCCTTCCAGATTTACCAGGAGATCTACTTCCCTTAATAAGGAAAATGCAATGCAAAGAGCACAGACCTGGGAAGGGCTGGAGCTTTGCCGAGCCTCTGCTGTCACTGCCGGGGCTGCTGTGCTCTGGAGGGCAGAAACTGCTGATTTCATCCCTAGCTTTACAGACTCTGCTGCTCTAACTGCCCCATCATCAGCCATTAACTGCAGCAGAACTGCAAAGGGGACTAAATGCCACTCCTAATGCAATGGAATCCGAACCACACGTATCGGGGAACTGGATGTTGCTTTTACAAAGTATTAGTCTTTCTTCCTTATACAGGATTATTTTTGTTGTTTCAATGTCTCCCCCAAGCCCCCCTCTAAAATCCCCTCTTTCCACTAAGAGCATTATAATTTAAAAATATCTGAATACCAGTTTCTAAACTTCCTAATACCATGAGAAGAAGACAAGGCACATAACAGTTTCCTCTTGCATCTCTCCTTCAAAGCAGTTCTCTCTGATTTTACTCTAGCCTCCTAACACAGCCATTAATTAGAGATCAGTAATTAACTTTCTGGTTCAAGAAATATTTTGCAAAGGAACCCCATTAAAAGTCTGATTTGCATATTCCAGGACAAAGCATCCTTGCTATAAATGCAGGTAGTACAGGAAGCCAGTCTCAATCCTGAGACTGTCCTTGAATCTTTAAGCCACCTCCACTTATTCCCCGACTGTAGGGGGAGTGGGAACAGATGCTGACCCTGCACCAGAAAGCAGACACTGAGACCTGCTGGATGCTCCCTGACTTTGCAAGATGTTTTATTTTGCATTTCAGTTAGTGTTGACAGTGCCAAATAGTGTCCCTGTACAAACTCAGGAATGTTTCCTCAAAATATTGTCATTATCATGAGAACCAGAGGCCCCCATGCTGTACTTCAGATGCTGTATCACAGTATCACCCTTCACTGTGCACCTACTATTATAACTCTTCCTATTTAGAAAGCTCCACTGGCTGATGTCATTTAAGTAAGGAGGCAGGAGAGAAATCAAGCTCTCCAGCCCTTGTTCACACAGGCCTGAAAGCCCTTCACACGTTCTGGGGTCTGCCAGTGCCCTACTTCTGTTGGATGAGTCATTGCTCTTTCCAAAGGCAACAGTGACTTCTTCAGCCTTTGTAAAGCAGCACGCACCATAGTCTCATCAAACTTAGCCAATTTCATCATGCCTAAAAATATGTGGCATATCAAGTTTGTTGGGAATAAACAAATGTTAATTTGATCTAAAAAGAACTCACAAACTACGTTTACTGTATGAGTGCAGACATTCATAAGTTATTGATGCTCTCCTATCGCATCCAAATAAGCTTTATGAACATTTGAAAACCCACACAGCAGACTGCATTAGCACTAGATAAGGAATCAAATGCACTGCAGTACATGACTTGTACACTTCCTCCTCCCTCTGTGGGTTATAAGCAAAAATATTTAATGGGATTGAAAAGAAAGAGGTAGTTTAAAGAGGAAGCAGCAGTAGTACAAGTCGTTGGTGTTACTAATGCACGGCTGTATCCCTTCCAAGGCTGAGGCTCATTTAACAATCAACCATATGCTCAGACTTTTGTAGTGCCAAGAAAGAGCTTAAATAGAATGTTATCTTCTGCAATTATGGGGAAGAAAAAAAAAACAACTTGCAAAATAATCACAAATGTTAGCAATTGAGAGTCTCTCAGCATTAAATCAATTCTAGGTGCACTGAGGAAAAGTGTCCCTAGAAATGACAGTTCAGGGATTATACCAGAATACTGATTTACACAAAACACCCATTTTGCAGCAAACCAAGACCATCTGAAGGTATCTGTCCCACAATGTGACACTGTATCCCTGTCCTCTCACTGCTCATGTAAAATCAAAGCAGCCTCTGCCAGTTTCAGAAGAGATTAGACCAATGTAGTCCATGTAGTTAGATTTCTAAAACACAACACTCATATAAATTGACTTTCTAAATTCCTGACACGCAGTCAGAAGTGATTTTTAAAAGATTACTGTGATGACGTGATGGCAGTGACAGAAAAGGTCACACAACAAGAAAACAATCAGAAATGCACTAACAATAATTAACAACTGCAGCAGAACAACCTTCTCTCTGTTCTCTAGCTCTGTTCCCTGTGCCCAAACCCCAGCCCAGAAACTTTCTCCATCACAATTTTTGTAGGAGAAATGTGGGTCCAATTAAAAGAAAAATCCATCTGCCAAATGCTTGATTTGTGACTGGTTCTAGACAGGCTGCTACAAAGAGAAACATTCAGCGCTCCATGATAAAAACTTTGTTAGCTGCCATAATAAATCAGGATGCAAGAGACATTGTTAGCAAAAAGGCACTTTAACAGACCCCTTTTTAGCTCTAACAAGCAATGTGACCAGCCAACAAACTGAGAGAAGCACTCATTCCACAATCCTTCTTTTAATCTCACATTTATATAAACTGATTGTACCAGATCAGTGCACTTCTCATACAGACTACTGGAGATACTTGGTCTGATTTTGCTTCTCTTAATCACAGACAATAATTTTATTACTGTAACAGGACTCCTAGAAAAAAATTAGTATGCAAAAGATTGGCAAAATTTGGCTAATTACATCATTGTGAACCCCACAGAAATTTACTTATTTCACCCGTTTTCAAACAAAAGGTCTCTTCTCAGTCAAGGTAAAATCCAATAGTATGAGAAACAACCATGTTTTTCCTATAAACATAAGCTCTGCTTGACTGTCATCAGTGTGTTTTTCTAACACACTCCTTAGAGCAATTCCTCAGATGTTGTTTATAGATTAAAAACAGTTAGCCAAGATTGTACTAAACCAGAATTCTCTACATTTCTATAGTTGTTCTGAACATACACAGACAGAGCATGGCAGAACTGCCAACAGCTGCCTGGCAATGGCCATGGGAGCCAGGTAGATGGGATGTCATCTTGACAAAGAACCCCACACACATTTCAGAGCTGTCACTCCTCCCCAGGATGCAGCCACCAGGCTCTGTAAGAGCAGCTCGTAAAGACCCCACTGGAAACGTGGCTGTTCCCTTTGTGCCAATACAAGCTATGAAACCCAGGCTCTGCTGACACAGGAGGAACAAGGTGATGCTGAACTGATGCCAGTGAGACATTCTGTGACTTCTCCAATGGTTAATGTTATTTCCTTCCCCCCCCTTTGTCATAAAACTCACACTGCACAAATTTCTCACTCTCACAAGAGGTAATAACTTTCCATTTAAAATGTACATGATGCATTTAAATGCATGTGTTAATCAAAAGCAGGATAAAAAGCATAGATATGTTTGTTTGTATTCTCTACACACACAGCACCTCCACCTAGTTAGCTGTCTGTACAGGTATGTGCCCATTTCGTATATTCAAACACATCTGCTGTACACAGCAGGAGAAATATGACATGCAAAAAAAAGGAAAAATAAAGAAACTAAGAGGCATGACACAGTACCAATGTATACACACAGCAGCCAAGTAACAGAATCGTTTATGATCTGCTGGAGGTCAATATTTCAGCCTGCACTGTTTTGACTGTATTTATTGTACTCTTTGTTTTTGCTATGGCATCCCCTGCAAAAATTCCACAATGCTCCAGAGCAGACGCTGTTAGGATGGTTGCCTCCACGAGCAAAGGAGTGGTTGGTGAAAAATCAGCTTGGATACAAGATGGAGTCAAGAATCAAATATTTAAGAGGCAAATATTCCAATACCAGATGCTTCTTTGAAACAGTTCTTGGATTTCAAGACAGGCAGGGAAGCACAGCAGAAAATGTACAAGAGTAGTCTAAAGCCCTTTCCTACAGAGAAGTGAGAACATTGTGCATTTTAGCAGACGTGGATGGGAGTGTTCAGGAAGATAAAATTATCTTCCATACATGACTGAGAAGCCCAGGTGCTGCTTTTCTTTCACCTCTCTCAAAGCGACAGTACCTAAGGTCAAGATCTTCAGCAGAAGGATCATAGAATCATAGAATTGTTAGGGTTTGAAGGGACCTCAAGGATCATCTGGTTCCAACCCCCCTGCCATGGGCAGGGATACCTCACAATTAGATCAGGTTGCCCAGAGCCACATCCAGCCTGCTTACATTACAGATCTGACACTACAATGAAAGCTGGAGGACTAACAGCCTGCTGTCAAAAGCTCCCTAGTGTCAGACAGCTTCCCCCAGACCAGGGCATGGCTGTGTATCATGGATGAAGTGTATCTGAGAGGGATACCTGACGAATGGAAGCCTTTCGTTTGCAGTTTCTAAATGCTCATATAAGCAAATCCTTGGGTTTTACTCAAGGCTGCCAAATGCTACCTCTCCTCGCACTCACTCTTTAAGCTCTACACTGAAAATACACTGCAGCCATTCACTGAGTCTCTTCAAAGAAAAGTTGCAGTAATCCGGCTCTACCTGAAAAGACACTGCCCAGCAAGGTCCAGGGCTCTCGTGCTGGGAGGGCAGGGAAATGACAAGGCTTAATTTGGGAAAACTATTTCAGCTGCAGGGCTGGTTGAAACAGTTAATTCCCATGTCTTGTACTGCTACCTCACAGAAAGGAACAAAACTCATCTAGGTAGAAAGGAAACATTGTCCGTCTTGCCTGTTCTTTGAGGGAAGCAGAAAGATCCCTGGCCACCTGGCTGCACTGGCTTCCTGACGGAACACAGTGCCCTACTTCGAGCATTTGTGAAAACTGCAGCACAGGAATCAAATCAACTCTGCTTTCCCAGCTAGTAACCCCTGAAATATTACTCTGCACTGACCAGCACAATCCTTTTACCTGCAGAATGCAGAAGGAAAAACCTGTAACAGGTCAGGTAAGGAAAAATCCAGACTGATAAACGTTGTTTGCAGGCTTCAGAAATTCACAGTCCCACCAATGAGTGAGTAAAGCTAAACCAAAGTTAAAGTTGTCATTGCTTCTAAAAGTGAAGAATTTACTCAATGGATTCTAATGTACTGTCTTGATATTGGAAAATGACATTGCTACAAAACAGTTACATCAGCATATGTCTGATTTGGTGTATTTCTCAGACACAGACTTTTCTTGGCACTTCAATATTTCTGTGTCATTCCCCAGAATGATTCAGATAAGGTTAAAAGATCTTCCTTTTGGAAGCAAGCCTCTGGTTTGTTTCTGTGGTTGGTAATGGAGTCTGTCTTACCCAACCATGACCTTGATCTGCACGTGAATTTACACATAAATTTACCTAGAATGCGTGCCTGTCTCATGCACACACTGGCAGAAATCTATACACAGATAAATGCACACACATCCACCAAGAGCTGCAGCACTTTCAAACCGAACTGAAGAATAAACCTCAGGTCTCATTTCTCCTTTATCTTGCAATTTGCTCTGCTACTGGCCATCCCATCTCAAATGCTTCATCTGATCCATCTGCACATCCTCTACACCGCATCCCTCCTGGACTGAAAGATCCTGTCATGGCTCAGACAGAGAAAGCAGCTTCGGCCACATGCCGAGAATCCATCTCAGTGTAATGACGGCAGGCAGTGGCTATGCTGAAGATGTGTGTGTGGAAGGGGGAGAGAGGGATTTGGGGAGATTATTGTTCTGTGTTATTGTTCATACAGTGTGTAACCCACTAATGTTCAATGTAGTCCAGTGTGTGAGCATCTCTTCCCTCCCTCCCTCACCTGCATCAGTTGCTTTTTGGCTGCTGCATCTACGTGCTATTTATGTGCTGGTGCATTAACTTAGGGTTTATTGGGGGAAAGAAAGCAGAGCAGTCAGGCTTCTCCAGACACATTATTTAACCTAAAAAGGGAGGGCTTGCTCTGTATACTAGCCAACAAATTAAAATCACTCCACTTGCAATTAAGCAAGTCTACTTCTATCACAGATGTGCCTCTTGCTCTGAATAAGATAAGCAAGATATTAACAAGACCTGGAAAAATCAATATCCTCCTCTCACACACACCCTCCTCCCCACCTTCCGAGAAGCATCCCCTTACCTTTCATTGTCCACACTCCTGAAGCCAGGTAAAATGTGTCGGAAGCTGCTGTTCCTATCAAGCTTCGGTTGGCTCTTTGTCCTTTTGATGGAGCCTTTAAGCCGACGGCTGAGGAACCCCTGTGGGGTGAGACAAGAATACTAAATTACAACAAAAAAGGGAGAAGAAGAACGCGAGCCCTGAACCTGCTCTCTTGCACTGAGTGCAGCCAGGCAAATTGTCCTCTCCAGCTCCCTTCATGTGCAGCTGCTGGCAGCTCTGCTCCTCGCCGCCAGCCCAGCTCCCCAGCTCGCAGCCAACATCTGCTCCCAGCGAGGCCAGGGCGCTGCGTCGGCGCGAGACTCCCCGAAGCCTCCGTTACCCTGGCAACCATCAGCTCACATAAAAATACTGTCTGAAAGACAAGACTAGCACATTGCAACTCCTAGACGGGAGGAGAGGCTGCGATGCGGGGCTCCGGCTGGCCACGCTGGCTGCCCCATCTCACAGGCACAGGTATGAGCTGCCACCCACTCACCAGCGACCAGGAGATGGCAAGAACTTCATTACCTGATTGAAAACCCCCAGATTTTCAGCCATGGCTGGCAGAATTGGACTCAGGTGTTTTAGCTACATGTTCAAATGTCCCACAGAGCACGGATAAACACAGCAGCTACAGGCACTACCTTTGCAGAAGGGACAGACCCTTGCTCTGAACATACGGTGCCTTCTTCTCTGCCAAGCCTCCTCCCTCATGGAGCATAAGTCACGGCTCCTGTAGTGCTCCACAGTAAAGCCAGCACTAAACGTTCTAATAGCAAAGCTTCTAATGTGTTATTTGCTTATTGTTAGGAGTTAATGTTCTACATAATCTGAACATTACATTTAATCTCTTGGCTAAATAAGGTAATAAAAGTATAAAACTACTGTGGTGTCCAGCATTTACAGCATAGGAGAACAGTCTTAGTGGGTCAAGCACTAGCTGGAGGATGTGGGATAGCATTTTGAAGAGAAAACAGGATTTTAGGGTGAAATCCAAAGAAGTGTTCCTTTTGTGCACCATCATACCAAAGAAATCAGTTAACTGGATATAAACAACTTGGCAAATCCCTGCACAGCCTGAGGTTTTGCACACACAGCTTCCTTTCCCCATTCCCAGGAAAGGGGGTAAGATATCTACTGCATATCCAAGCACGGAGTTTGACTTGCATAAGGAAAGGAGTGTAAAAAGAACGAGTATCTCTTCCTGGGTACTACACCAGCATCCCAGTCATACCCACAGAGCATGTCTCCACTCCAGGCATGAGCCTCAGTAGCTACTCCAGTCAACCTTAAGGAATGGATATAGGTCATGTAGCCTTCAGCAGATCCCTTTCATAAATGAAAATCCTTTATGTGTCTTGCAGGAAGATAATCACAGCCTAACCCCTATCTAGCCTGTCATTTGTCCCTGCTGTTTAAACACTTCTTCCCCACCTCGGATATTCATGGGTCACATTATGTTTTTACAGGTTGCAAAATTTCCTGGGGCTCTGTGTGCTGTACTTGTTATGGAAGTGACTTTCCTGTTTGTAAGTGCATCAGGAATTTGAAACATCCAGATAACCAAAGCTGTTTCACATTTATTAAGTGCCACTTCACTTACAAACAAGGTACGTAACATGCATTCATGTGAACTGAATGGTTCTCCAGGAGCTATTTGTGTGATTGAAATAGCATCATGCAGGTAACACAGGCCACCAGCTTATACACAAAGCCAACACAGAAGGTAACAAAGGTCTTGTCAAAAAGTGTTTTGACCATGAGAAATACCTTTTGAGAATTTTGATAGTATACAGAAACATGACTATGAAATAGAACATTTCAGAGTTTGCATTATCTAGAACATTGCTAAGATGCTTTCCTCAGTATTCAGACTTTAGCCAGACCCATACTTATGTTATCAGCTTTGTATCAGCCCCATACTCATGGTATCAGTGTGGTATCAGCCTCATACTCATGATATCAACTCTTCATGGCCTTGATTCTTTGGCTAGATCAGGCCACTGGTTGTCTGCTATGGAGACTGGCCAATATTTGCTCTAAAGGAAAAGATCACAAACACGTAGCTGTCCAATCATGCAGTATCTCCCTAAACACCACTGGTGAGCAGGTTTTGCCCAGAAGCAAGAAACTGGACTTCCATCATCACTGCCAGTCTAGTCACAAGTATGTCATCACATTATCGAGCCACTTCTTCAAATCCAGTAATAGCTTTGAACTCTGGGCAGGGGATTGATAAGGAACCCCCAAAATACTTCCTGCAGCAAACGATCGCTGCTTTCTTTCAGCACCTTATATTTCACCTCTCAACAACTGTGAAATGATTTGTGCAGGACTTGGAAATTAGGATGTAGGGCTGCAGCAAGGCATTACTTTCCTTCTGTTTCCCATTGTTTTTACATTCATTGTTACCAGAAGGAGATGACACGGTGCCATTTTCAGTTTTCATTGCTAGCTTCCTCGGGAGAATGGTATGCCAGAGATTTTAACACAGATAAATCACGCTGCTACAGCAATCCTTTGCACCTCCATAGTGTGTGCCAGAGATCAGAAAGTCTAATGTGTGAATTACTACCTTCTGTAATTTTTAGATGGGGTAAGGAAAAAAGAGGGGAGATGGTCTCCACAAATATGAGAGAGAGAGGCTCTGACCTGGGGTGTGACTGCCATGCCTTCCCGGTGAGATCATAAGAACACCATCCATTTCTTCTTCATTTATCACTTTAAACAACATTTGGTTCTGATCTCCAGACAAATGAGGCTAATCCTACCCTATGAACACTGCCTGCTCCTCTAGCCTAGCTGCATTCTTGTGAGTGCTGGTAATTAAAGTATCGCCCTTTATATTACATATTCTTTATATGCTTTTAAGTTTATATTATTGAGAGCTGTCTAGGGCAGAATCGTGTCTTCCTGTGTGTGGGCAGTGTTTACCACCAACAAAAATAACTCAGGAAAAATGGAACTACTAAGGAAGATTTCATTCAAAAGTTAATAGACTGTATGAAACAACAATAAATAGAAATCTGTAGAGCCAAAGAATCCCTTCAGAATCTGCTCCAACAGAAACCCATGAGGAGCCACAACCTGTGGTGCTGAGGCTCCTTGTGTGTGCCTGAGCTCAGCCCACAAAAAGCCTCCCTGTCCAGGTGTGGGTAGGGGCACTCTCAGAGCTCTTACCCAGGCTGTAGGGTGGCTGCATCAACTCCACAATGTGATGCACTTCTACTGTGCCCCACTGTGAGGTGTAGACACTTCAGTTCATTCACAGAACTAGTTCTAAACTTGCACAAATGAGAGCAACACTTCTGCTTCGTTTAGTACAGATTTGTCTTTGTTTAACCCAAATGGTTTTTCTGCTGCAGAACAATGAAGCAAAATGAGCAATGAAGGTCTGGAGAAAAGTCTTGTGAGGAGCAGCTGAGGGAAATAAGATTATTTTGTCAGGAGAGGAGACCTTATTACTCTCTACAACTTCCTGAAAGGAGGTTGTAGTGAGGTGGGAGTTGGTCTCTTCTCCCTAGTATCAAGTGGTGGTAGTACCAATTTGGTCTCAAATTGCACCAGTGGAGGTTTAGATTGGATATTAAGAAAAATGTCTTTACTGAAAGATTAGTCTGACATTGGAACAGGCTGCCCAGGGAGGTGGTGGAGTCACTGTCCCTGGAGGTGTTCAGAAATGATACTCTGGGACATGGTTGAATGGCCATGCAGGTGTTGGGTTCACAGTTGGACTCAATGATCTCAGAGGTCTTTTCCAACTGAAACAATTCCATGATTCTATGAAAACTTGGGCTAAGTTTAGGCAATGGACAAAAAGCAAATCATAGAATAACCTTCCCAAATGTAAGCAGAGGTACTGATTAGATAAATTAACCCATTACACAGTCTACCTTCTACTGAGCAAGAGGTGATATTTTAAGGTCACTGGTGTAGAGACACCCACTCTGGTCAAGAATACAGTACAATGCAAACCTACACAGTTGTATGGCAATTTGCCATCCATGAAAGCCTACAGCAATGTGGCACAGAACTGCCCTTGCCTAGCAAGGGAAAGACATACAGAGCTCACACTGTGCACTGATTTCACTTTCCCTAAGCTCAAACGCCTTGCTTGTTTTGTTTTTGCAGTTTTGACTCTGTCATCCTCAAGTCTGGAGTACAATTGCTCTAATCAGAAGAGCTGACTGAAGTTATAGTAAGACACAAAGAACTAAAGCAGAGAAAAAACCAAACAAATCCTTTTGAGGAATGGCTTAATCACAACCACTGCTACATAAGCTAAACCAGAATGGGCACAACTCAAAACAGGACAATTAACTCTGCTGTGATTTGGGCTGAATTTGCTTACAGATTTGGGCAAACCCAAAATCTGATGCCATCATCTTGCTGCAGATGGAGGAAAGTAGGGCTCTGATTTTAGTTTTTCCTGCTTCTCAATTTGGTATTTCACATTACTCTAGACCTGGAAATTACCATATATTATGACATATGAATATCTAAAACACTGTAATATTATAGCACTTGTAAAGCATTTGTGTAAACCCATCAGAACCATATGCCCTTAAGAGGCAGGAACTGTGTACTTCCATACACCCTCAGCCAACAATAAGAAAACTGGAAAGAGGGAGGGCTGCAAAACTGGGTAGAGTATTAAAGCCAGCAAAAATTTGAGCTCCTGTTTTATTAAACATAAAGCAATGATGCAAATCTCGTATCTGGAACTGACTCCCACGCTGTTAACGTTCATTCGCTACGATCAAGTTTTAAAGGTAAAAAGTCAGCACCATGGAAACACAATAGATATAAAATTTTAAAACAATATGTCAATAAATCAAGCTGGATGCATCACAAGAAGCTTTCTTCAGAACAGTGCTGGCAGCTTGCAGTATTTTTCAAGCATAATGAGCAAGGAAAACAGGGTAAGGGGCTGGGCAAAGTGTGAGGGTTGGAACTGGGGGCACTGGTCTGACAGGAAGGCTGCAGAAGGCTGAAGTCCTGCTTTGTGCTCTTATCCAAAGACCATGCAGAATAAACACATACCACAGGAGCTGGAGAACGATGGGGTTATTTTTATAGTTCTTCCATATCTTTTTGTTTCAGTCCAAGCAACTGAGGACTTGAGAGGACGTCAGAAATTTCTTCACTACCCCTAATAACAGAACTGCCATAAATAAATACTTGCCATGAGTTTAAATGTGTAATGCAGCATTCAGGGAGGTGGTGGAGTCACTGTCCCTGGAGGGGTTCAAGAAAAGATTGGATGTGGCACTTGGAGCCATGGTTTAGTTGTCAGGAGGTGTTAGGTATTTGGTAATAGGTTCCACTTGATGATCTCTGAGATCTTTTCCAACCTGGTTGATTCTGTGATTCTGTGTGATTGCATATCAGATGTCCAGTTTTTCAGGTATATCAGGGATAAAAATGGGAAAAAATCTTTTCTACCAGACCTGTCCTTATTCTGGGGTTTAGAATCTTATAGTTGGTTTGGTGGTGTGTTTTTTTTTTTTTAATATTAAACTTCTTTAATTCTGGAATCAGCTTTTTCTCTGTTCTTGCACAGCATCTATGCTGCTCTTCCACAGCACATGGAAATACTCTTTTACTGAGGCTCCACTGAATGGATAATTAACATTTGTATTTGTGAACCAAGTAGAGCCTCGCCAACATTAAAGATTCTATTGTAGCCATAAACATACCCAAACCAAGAGAGTCTACCCATTTCTATAATTACCTATGTCAGCCTTAGCTTTCAAAATAAAATAGAAACCTTTTTTGTGCGGTACTTATTGCTGTTTGTTACCAGGTAAAGACACCTAAGTGCACATCTCTACTACTCTCCTTATAGATCAGGACTGCATTAAGCTACAAGAAGTGCACAGGCACTGAAGGTGAGTTAGGCATCAGAAGCCAAAGAACAGAAGCAATCCACTGAGAGGTTTCCAGGCATTGCCACAAGAAAGGAATGGAATTTCATGTATAGCCTTTATGGATCAAATACTTTGTTTGTTCAGTGAACAGAGGCAGGTGTCTGTAAGTGTACATATACCCTTTCAAACACTTCATATATAATTTATTACTGTCAGCTCTTTTGATTCGAACTTGTAAGTTGTTTTCCTATCATCTAGTTCTCCTCCTGTCAGATGTGATGAAGGGATCTGTTCATGAGATGGCTGAATGGACAGCCCCTGTGGAGTCCCTGTGTTTCTGGCATGTGCAGTGCTTCCATAGGATCTGTTTTGGACTTGAGCAGATGTTAGGCAGGTGACGGTCATCCAGAGTGCCATGTGAAGTTGAAGACATCCTCAAGTTTATGAGAATCTTTGCTGAATTAACCTTGAGAAGTTATATTCTTGCAACTTTATCAACCAACAAACCCGAGATCTGTTTACATGACAAAGCCCAGCTTGCTCCAATATAAAGACTTGCCTAATATGGAAGTCCAGGGAAAGGTCAAAGGAAAGCAATAGCCACAGAGCACAAGAGATGTGAACTTAACACTTTACTGTCTCTGGACCTGGAAATGCACACACAGATTGACATGTATTACTCCTGTTTAGAGGAGGCTGAATGCATGACTTTGTTCACATGGGTGACCACTGTCTCCATTTCTCATTCTCAGTTTTATCTCATAAATCATGGGGCCCTTCTCAGTTGTCCTGTAAGCCCCTTAAGAAACAGGTAAGGAACATCTGAAGAGCAAGTAACATCCATCCACAAACCATCAACTTGCTCTGAATCATGTTACCTTAAAATATTATTCTGTAGGGTAAGGAAAGCCCCTCTGAGACACAAGTCTCTTGGAATTAGGATAAACCCCAAAAGAATGAATAAATAGCTGCAAAAACAGTGTGTGTCCAGTGATAGATGGCAATAAAAACTCAAATCCTGCCACTCTGCACACTGTGGTCAGACTTAGAGTCTGGCATCCAGAGTGAGAGAATAAACAGGGAGATAGAGTACTTCAGCACACGAGTGGCTCTGTCTGTGAGCCAGGCCATAAAGCAGTCCTGGAATGTGAGAAACAGCTCATGTTGGTAAGTGCTGCTTAGCAACACTGCCCTTCTATGGCAAGAGATTAATCAAATTTGCAGTGTCATTGGAAACACTCAGTTCAGTCCATTTGAAAAATCAGATGAAGATTCACAGAAGTCCCACAGGTCAGCAAAGGGACAGAGTGGGTCTGTCCAGGTCATGAAAACTGGAATTACATCAAATGAGAGGCGCCGAGGGTTAATTGTGAATGTGGCAAATCTAACACATGCAACTATCAGCAAATCACAGATAGAGAAAGCATTAGCTTCAACACGTAACTTCTCATCCTTTTCCATCCTTGGCCATTAAAGGACTGCTGCTTATGCTCTATTTTCATAAAGATTCTACCTATCATGTTGAAAATGTCTCAGTCACAAGATCTTTGTCCACTGCCCTGCAGAAAGAATGACAGAGTGGCAGCTCTCAGTGCCACATATCTCCAGGACATTTTTCCTGATATTCAGCTAAATGTTTCTTTGCAGAATTTCACTCTCTCTTTCTACTCTTTTTCACCAGGGAAAGCCTCCTCTCCCAGCCTCTGAAATAGTCACCCTCAGCCAGCACATACCCTTGGTTCCTGACCACGAGAACCACCAAAAAACTTCAGGCAAGCTGTCCTGGCTGTACTAGGACATAAGCCAAAGTCTTCCAGAATAGTAACAGAAAAGTTGGAAACTGCTTGTCTGCACTCTCCAGCTCTCACTCATGACTTGCATGGAACATGCACATGGCCTGGGCAGGACATTCACAGAGTCCAGATGAAGGAATGCAACTGCCAGGAAGAATCTAGAAGCCACCTGCAGTACAACAGCCATTGTTATTCAGGGACTGCCTGATTCCTCAATTTGGATTCTTTTGTGCTCCTATTAAAACCAAACCACACTACTCTGGATTATTTGTTCACAGTTCTGTAATTATCATACTGTCAACGTTTCATATCCGAACAAGACAGATAAATATTCCTTAGGAAGGCAGGAGAAGGGTAATTGAGCAATCAAGGATGAATGATGCAGAAACAGAGATACAGGTAGAATGCAAGTAACCTTGAAGAACAAAAACAGTTATTTACCCAAAGAGAGGAATGACTAGAAAAACCCTGCCTAGATGAAACCAAGCAAACATGCCACCTGAGAAAGAATTTCAATGGGGTGAAACAGTTTTCTTATTTGGCTGGCACAATGCAGTCAACCATCCCAGAGGACAAAACTTTGTCTTTAGTGAGAATCCTCATGACAGAAGCAGGTAAGGTTTTAACAAACTAATCCAGCCACAGGAAGGATGATCAGGAAAAATTTGAGAGACTCTCTCAACATCTGTTTCCTCTAGAAAAGAGAAAAGTAAGGCATTTAACCTTAATGAATAAAGCAAATTGGTCTTATTTGGACCTTTGGAAATGGAGTTTCATACAGGTAGGAAGGAGAGGGGAATACCAAAACCATTTAAGAATATGCCAGGGGTTGGTAAGACTCCACTTTACTTTATCATGTGATGTAAGGAAGCCCCAAATCCTTTTGGTAGAGACTGTCCATCCTCCAAAGATCGCTACCAAATCATGGTCCATGCTCCAAAGATCACTACTAAAACATGCTCCCTCCCTCAGTTTAGGTTTAGAGAGTGATTTTTTTTTTCCCTAAAAGATCAAAGTTTAGATGCTTATTACAATTTGTTTTACTGCAGATAATTGCCTGCATGTTAAACCATCTGAATCTGGACCCTGGGAAGGCAGCCAGGATGGATGTCACGTATGTGCCTTGCTCTATTCAAGTTAGTTCCAAGACAAGTTAGTTCCCAGACAGTATTTTAGTGGCTTTGTTCTGCTGTACACTCTTCTTTGTGTGGTGCAGATCATGGACCTCTGAAAGGAAGCCTGCAGGCAGTATGCATGTCTAAGACCTGACGTGTGAGCTTGTGTGAGCTGTGCCAACACCTTGTTTGCATTCTAAAGGTGCCCATTCTCACCTGTGGAATGGCAGGCACACGACACACCTGCAGTTATTGCAGACAGCCTCTCAGAAAGCACAGCTACCACAGGTCTGCCATCCCTGGTAATGCTGGGGGGAAACACCCAGCTTTTCTGCAAGCACCTAATTCCAGATTGAAGGCCATAGGTAGGAAAGCAATTCCTAGCCTCCTAAGAAATCCCATAACACTTTTCTGTGCCTTTTTCTTTGGTTGGTTTTGTTTTTCTGTTAAAGAACCACCCTCCTGGGACTAGACTCCTGAGAGTTCAAGAGACTTGAAACAAAACCTCCAAATCCAGGCGAAATGCAGCAAAAACATTTCTCAGCACTTTGAAAATATATCCTGTGAGGTCAGGGACTTCAGTTGTTTATGGTATAGTTTTAAGTATTTGACTTCCAATAAATGCAGTAAGTAAGTACAAGTTTTGCATTTGCAGTCTCCTACGCACTGTACCTGCAGGAGATTTATTTTACAGTGGAGAGCAACAGATTCCAATCAGGCAAATATTTTTGAAGCCTCAGATATGGAGACAACGAGTGCCTCTTAGATTAAAAGGGATAATCCCCATCTGACAGAAAATTATCCACACTCCTATAAATCAAAACTTCCACCATGCTTTTGGTAGCATGATAATGGCTTAAACACTTGATATCAGCTGTGAATCATTGCCCTCATCCTGCTTTTAAAATGTACTTGTGATCTAACTGAGGATAAAATAAAGTGTTTATAGGACATGGTAGCAATGTATATTTGGATGCTTGGTGATCCCATTCAGGCATGAAAACCAACCAAACTCTGCAAGGATCGATGGTTTCTATCACTCAGACTTTTTACAGAAGGCATCCAAGTGAAAACACCTGCAGGTTCTTCAGGCTTCAAGCCTGTGCACAAGGTTCTGGCACAGAGCTATATAAAGTGTCCTGCTTGCTGTGATAAGTTATTCAGTGCAAGGCAGATGGCCATAGACTTCCTGATCCACAGCCCTTTGGTGTTTCTGCTATGGTCTAAGAAGCCCAAGAGCTTTCCAGAGCTGCACTTTGGGACTGTCACTGTGCGGCAGAACTTCAGCTCCAGTGCGTAGAAGACCATTGGGCTCAGTACATTTATATGAGGTACATCACTCACAAACAAATAGTGGGGATGAACCAATATGCCCTTTGAGGTCAGGAAAAAAAGGTGGTGTTTTTTCACATAAAACAATATTAACTTGATTCTTTTACACTATTAGAAATGAGAATATGCCTTTTGAAAGCCAGCCCATAGGAAGATCCATGCTTCAACTGTCTCAGAAGAGGAGAAACGAGGCAGCACAGGTAGGAGTGGGATAGCAGGTAGGAAATACTGTCAAAATAGATTCTTTTGGCAGGTTGCAGGGGCCATGAGTTTGAAGGTAGAAGTGTCTAATTGATTTGCTACACTGACTAAGCAGCAGAGAAGCTGCAAAGCCAGTATTACTTCCCAAGAACACTTCATTCCTGTGTCAGCAGTCTAACCATCCAAATACATTGCCCTGTGTTAAAACAGGTATCAAAGCTCTCCAAGCTGAGCAATAAACACATGGGGGAGATAAGAAAGGCATCTCCATAAATCTGTTTACGTTAATGTTCTCTTTTAAAGTCCACTTTTGCTATATGATGCAGAGTGAACTGTTTCAAGGGTGTATTTTATACATGCCTGCCCTACTTTGATTTATGGCCTTGGAGCAGCACACGGATGTCATGTTGTATCTAGTCATCAGGCATCTTCCTACTCACTTCCATCTGAAATCTTCAGAGCAGAGCAAATACTGAAAGAGATAAGCCCATTTCCCACAATATTGATGACCAACTCTAAGTCTACAGGAAGTTATCAACATCAAGTCGCTGCACTTCCATTGACAAATTTTCTGTGCTTTTAATAACACATTTTCTACAAAAGCAGCTGCCAGGCCAATAAATATTCCAAAGCAGTTGGTAGATGATATGTTTAGAATAAAAAAATATTATTATCCTTTGAATGTGGGGATTCATGGTGTAATTTTGCAGTAAAAGTTACTCATTCCAATATGAAACTCATGTTTCAGGCAGATGCTCTTGGCTCCAAAGACTTTCACCACAGTTCTGAAGCTCAAATTGGAGCATTTGTATTCAGCAATAATTACATCTGAAATCAAACAAAAATGTTAACTTTTGTAAAGGTACAGTGAATACCTGCTGTAATCCAGATAATCCCTTGGTCTTGCCTATTTCCCTACCTACCCTTCTAGACACCTTAACTTCCAGAAATTGTGAAAATACTCAAGATGAAGCTCATTCGTCCTAACTTCAAAATTTATGAAAATGAGTGTTTCAGTTTGATTCACTTTCTACTGACAGCTTGGAAAAAAGGAGAAAAATTACAATGAAGGGATAAATATAACACACACATGACACTTACAGGAGTAGAGCAGCCTTGCTTTCAGCAGTTTTTTCATCCTTCATGACACAGATCAGACATTTTCTTGATTAAGAAAGCTTAGGACTGTAGCAGGCAATAATCCCTAGGATGGGCTAGGAGAAATCTTTCTATTTGAAACTGCACCACCAGAAAAATCAAGAGTTCAGGTGGTTTTATAGATCTCTAAAACAGTCCTCAAAAATCTCAAAGTCCACTCCTACATAAAACAGAAACTGAAGGCTAGAAATGCAGACAGTTCTATTTAGAGGCTGAAAGTGAGGTCTCTACCTGACCCCTCTATGCAAAAGAAAACTGAAAAAGGGCCCAACAGCTTTTCCTTTTCAGATGAAATCACTCAATCACCAATTTAAACTGAAATAAAAAACAAGACAAGAGTACTGCCTGCTAATTTTCTCCACCTTTACTCCTCTCCTTTTCCTCCTAAGCTCGTACCTTGGGTTAAGGGGGTGAAAAATGTGATGTGAGGCAGCAATAAACTACACAGCTGACAATTACATTTCCTAGGACACTCAGATTGAAAGTTTGTCAAAGATAATAATCCCAACAGAACATCCTTCAAGAATTGGAGGCAAAAAAATTTTCATTGCTGGTTTATCCCTCAAAATAATAAGACAGACATTGTAAGTGGCAGATCCCATTTCTGGGTCTCAGCAGTGATTATTTCTTGCCTAATTATTAGCAGTGGATTTACCATCTTTAAAGCAGAATTTTCTCACCCAGCAGGAAATTTCAATTCTATCAGGAAGATTTAAGTTTCATTCATTTATTCCTTAACTGTTTTTGACTCACTTGCTAATTACCAAAGAAGGCATAATTCAGAGCAGGTCTGAAGCCAGGAGGCAGGACTGGCCTGCATGCTGTCCCTCAGCTCTAGCCAGCTGCCACATCAGTTGTGCAACCTTCTGAGTCCCTGTTCCCCATGAAGGTATCATCCTCTACCTCCTCATATTAGCAAAGCTTGTAAATCTTTTTTCAAATCTAGACTTGACAGGGAACTACAAAACACCAAGCAAGGTATATGGATGCCTTTTGACCCTGTTCTTCTGACAGGTCAGAAGCTAATAGATATAGGGATATGGGGCAGCATCACTGGGACAGCTGAGTTCCCACCTTGCTCCATACCACATCCCTATTTCCCAAGTGTGTCTAAAGACATGGTCACCTCTACTCTCAGTATTGGATAATCAACTGCTAAGTAAGATCAGTACAGAAAGAAAACCAATCCTAGGTTCCACCCACTCCTGCAACCTCTGCATAAAAGAGATGAACACAGACCTGGACTCCACCTTTCCTCATGCTACCTGCATACCTCGGGACAGCAGGCTGCAGAAATTCTCCTGGTCATGGCAAGGAGGCAGAAGCATGGCGCAGCCCCTCAGGCCTCCCAGCTGCTCTCTGAACATGACACGAATCAACACAGCTCTGCACGTCACAGCCTGCAACACACACTTGGGCAGCTCTCCCACCAGTGGCAAAGGAGGCAGGGGAACCTGATCATTTGCTGTAATCAGGCCAGGCTGCCACATCATGGGAAATATGTGGATATAACCTTGCAAGTGGCAGAACGAAAGGAGGGGCCAAGGGCAGGCAGGTTATGCTGATCACTGTGAATCCCACTGTGTGGAACAGTGTCCATAACAGCACAGAGGGACTCAGGAAATCAAGACATGATTACTTCTGGAGCTAATTTCCTTGGTGCTTTGAAGACTGTTGCAGCTATGATATGATCCATGGTAATTACGGAGGAAGATAAAGACAGGAAAGCTGCTGGCACAGTGCCATGCCCAGGAACACCTGAATACCACAGGAAAGGCATTACAGCTGGTACCATTGCTCTCTCAAATGATCCGTGATGCCTGAGCCATGGCTAGCACTGTTCACTAGGAAAAAAAAGAGAGTGGGGAGGTCAAACTCAATCTATTTCTTATCTGAGTGCAGTGCTGAGGAAAAGCGACCTTACAAAGTGAATCCTGTTTCCATGGTAACTAAACATTGGGAAAAGTATATAGGAATCAATGTTATCCTAACAGGTATGGTCACATACAGACCCACAGCAGTGGGAAGTTCTCCAGCTGCAAGTGTCATGAGACCATGTAATCATCCTGAGACCATCTGAATCAGATCTGCTGTTTCCAGGAGCTGCACTTGGTTTGGAACAACAGTGTCACCACCTGGAGAAACATTCTCACATGAGGCAGCACCACTCTGGCATTTGGGCAGGAAAAAGAAACCTCCAAAATAACTTTCAGCTGACCTAACTTAGCAGCCCTACTCAACAGAAAGTGTCATAAGCTCTTCCATGCTTGTTAAAGGCCAAAGTCAGGTGCTTCCAAAGAGGCAACAACGCAGACAAGATCACTTCCAAATGGGATGGAGAATCTCTGACATGATTTCCTGTCACAGCACCCTAAATTCTGACCAGCGTCTGCAGATGACACATGAACCATCCATCACCATGAAAGTCCAAGAAATTATGGCTCAAGAAATTACAGCTCAAAATATGGCATAGTCATGGCTATTAAAGAGAAGTGTTTAGTCTAAGTGAGAAATAAATCTGTCTCAGAAATTAAGTTAAAAATTAGAAGAACTTTATTGATAACCACCCAGTGTTAACTGTGGCAATGAAACACATTTCTATTAATTCCCCTGCAATCAATTTAATTTCTAAGTTAATACCCAATATCCAGGAGCTAAAGAAATACAAACTCCCAAATGGAAAAAGTTCAGAGATGAAGGTCCTGATTAAATGGACACTCATGTTCTACTGGAGCTCTTGAAGAGATTCAAATAATACCTTCCACTCTTTGACTTGTTTTCTGAAAGCACAATATCAGTGCTATTGAACATGGGAGAACAGAATGTGCTTATTATCCTACCTTTTATATCTGCAGTACAATTCTTTATCTGTGACCCAGAAACAAATTAAAGGGACGCTGTCAAGTTGTATATTTTAATGGTCATCTTTTCTCTGTGCTATCAGCAATCTGAGACTTTTTTTTAGTGCCTAGAGGTTTAAACAAATTAAAGCTTTTGTTTTGTTTATTTTTTTTTCCTTTCAGTCATTTCACAGGAATGAAACTGGTCAGATTCCTCTGTCTCCCTACAGCCTACTAATTAGTACAGGTTGTTTGCATTTGGACTGGCAGGAAAGAGTCTGAAGTAGTACCAATTTTTTTTCTTGCAGTTGTTCTGAAATGAGCAAGAAGTGGCCTCTTTGGTTCAAATCATCCTTTGGAAATGGAAGACTCTAAAGAAATGATAGGAATCCACTTTGCTGAAAACTCCAGTGAGATTTGAGATTGTTTGTCTGCCTTTGTGGAGGGAATTCGAGTTGTAACAGATAAAAAACACAACAGAGCATCTGAGCATATATTAAATTGTGAAACTGCCAGGAAAATTGCGAAGCAAACAAGTTTTAGAGAGTAAAGGCCACTCATCTGGACAGGTTTAATAATTTTCATCATTTGTAATAGTGGCTTGAGATGGTTTTGTTCCTCATAAGATGAGCAGCAGCACTACCTTGCAGTCCCAGCTCTTCTCTAAGGTTTATAGAAGATGGAGAATGTTGTACCATCTTTCCATGCCTTACTTTCCCCATTTATTTTAAGGCGTTATGATAAATTGCAACCCCACAGTGACTGCAAGCTTGAATTCCTGCAGATTGGCAGAACACTTTAACAGCCTCAGATGAAAGGTGCCACAGAAGTGCCAAGTACTATCACTGTAATTATCATTCAATATACACTGATCAAAAGAATGAAATGGGAATTAGCATTTCCTATTAGCCCTACTTACAGCCTAAATTTTAAATATTCCTCCCATGAGCTCTCTCCATGAAAACACACAGGAACTGTTGGTATTTCTCCTATGGCTACAACACTGCTTCTACAGGAGTGGAGGAATGGAAGGATCTAAAGAGAAGAGTCAAAAAATCATGAGAACAACACTGGTTTCTCCCACAAAAGCTTGATCAGGCTTTCTGGGAAGAGTTTGGAGCTGCTTCCTCATTCTCACTCCTTCCCTGTCTCCAATCTCCCTCCTGGCAGAAGGATGTGATCTTCTCACAGCCCCAAGGATTTTCTGTCATTGGCCTCCTTTGGCTCCTGAACAACAGTTCTCTGAAAGCCATACCCCAGAGTGAGTCTTGCTGTCCTTGGAGAGCAAGCAACAGTAAACCTTGGGAATAGCTAAATGAAATTGATGGAACTGTGCTAATTTACACCCACTGCAGAGCCAGACAAGGTGCTGAAATATTTGTTTTCCTCTTTCCCACCTGGGAACTACACAGTGCTTGACTTTATTTTCCCTAGCTCCCCTCCTAATCCACTGTCCAGGCCTAACACAGGAAACAAAAATGTGAGTTTCTCCCCTAGTCCTGAATGTATTTCAGCGGTGGCTGGGGACAGCAATTTAGTCACTCATGGCTGTTTCCCTCTTGGTAGAAGCTGCCATCACTGCAGATTAAATAAGGGTCTGACTGTGCACTGTGTGGATGCTTACTCTTTAGGAGCTCTATTAATCCTTCTCACACAAAGCATGTAACAGATGCTAACAGTACCAGGTCATCTTCCATTCTCTCCTTACTGCCACGCACCAGAGCCAGCCTCGCTGCTGACCACACAAACCCTGTGGAACAGAGGCTTTGCTGTCTGACCATGTCAGTTTGACAGCAATCAAAAGCAGTCTAAAACCATGCTCCACCCCACAAAGACTAAACAGGATTACTAATACTTTAAAGAAAAGTGGCCTTGGTGTGAATTAAGCTGCTGATGAGACCTCATGCCTCTTCCTTTCTGTAAAATTGTCCTTTAGACAGCTGCAGGCTCTGAAAAAGAGACCTCCCTGGAACATACTTAGTTCAAACAGGAAAAAAAATCCATACTCTGCCTTGCTGAGTCCTTTTCAGTGAAGCAGGTCGCAGCACCATGTCTTTTACCCTGTCATTCCTGTCTCCTGGTTGATGCACATAATAAATCCACAGTGGTTTGAACTGCAGCTCTGTGCTGAAATCTGACAATCCCACGTACCTTTAACTGCGCTGCCTCCCAGTAGTTCCCCAGCTGAAAATTCCAACTTTACTTAGAAAATGTTTGATATACAAGGTCAAACACAAATCACAGAATACTTAAGGTTGGAAGGGACTTTTAAAGGGCATCTAGTCCAACCCCCTGAAGATGAGAAGGATCATCTTCAACTAGATCAGGTTGGTCTGGGATGTGGCATCTACCACCTCTCTGGGCAACCTGGACCAGTGTGTCACCATCCCCAGTGTAAAAATAAAATCTTCCTTGCTTCTAGTATAAATCTCCCTCTTTTAGCTTCAAAACATCACCCTTTGTCCTGTCACAACAGGCCCTGCTAAAAAGATTGTCCCCATCTTTCTTCTAAGCCTCATTAAGTACTGAAAGACCACAATAAGGTCACCCTGGAGCCTTCTCTTCTCCAGGCTGAACAATCCCAACTCTCTTAGCCCATTGAAAGGGAATACTTAAACATCTTATATTTACAATCAGCTTCATTTCCCAGTTCCTGTGCTAGGTAGCACTGAGCATAGGAAAAAACCCACCTTTTTAAAACAAAAATCTTTCATGCCTTACCTAGAATTTATCCCATGTCTCATAAAGTACACCCAGAAACTGAAGAGCAAAAGTATCTGGAGATTTATGTTAACAGCTGACTTAGAAAAATAAGACAGAGGGCTCTTATTTTAATAACAAACAATTGGAAATCTGCCAGCCTAGGGTGCTGGCAGAGAAAGCAAGAAATCCAGAGATGTCTGACCTGGGAGCAATGATTTGGGAGAGCAGAAAAATGCTTACTCATTTTCACATGACAGCATTAAGTTTGAGAAGAGTATTTAATTCTCTTGAAACCAAAGGAGGATTTTAGAGTAGTAATTAGGAGTATCTTAGCTAGTGGTTAACACCAGGAATGGGAATTAGAAGTGAAGAAACTCAGCTCAGGACATACTTCCTGGCTTTGCTGCATGATCACATTTAAGTCAGCTAACTTTTTCCCACCTCAGTTTTCCCTGCTGTAAAATGAGGGTGCTAGGAGAACCTGGATATCCAGCAACAAAAGATGCTTTAAGAGTACAAAGTCTGCATGCTCTTGTACCTGACAAAACATAATCTGGCAGCCAGGTTAGCACCTCAGATTTTTGCAAAACAGTACCAGTGAAACTAGAAATACCTGCAAATGCTCAAAACAACCTTGTTTTTCTTTCAATCCCTAGAATGCTCAGAAACCCAAAGCTTCCAAGCATGTCCTGTTCCAGAAGCAGCAACTGAATTGACAGATACATTCTCAAAGTAATTTGAATATTTCTTGCTGCCACTAACCCTGGTTATCCAAATTCAATTGCAGTTGACAGTTTAATGATAATAGCTTTCTGTTTATATATCATCTGTGATAATGTTCCTATTCTCTTTAAATTCAGTCCCTGTAAAAGGGGTACTATAATATATGCAGCCACAGACCAAAATGATAGTAATTTTCCCTTCTAGATGGAATGGTTTAGTAAACAATTACATTTCAATTAAAGACAGGGTGATCATGTTGAGGGAAGCACCATTCAGCTCTTTGCATAATAGAGGAAGATAAATTCTCCAAAGTCAAACCATTATAATATAATTTACATCACTGCTTTTGGGAGGGGAAAAAATAATTAAACCAAAATGGGAAGTGGTGTTATACTGTGCACAGGCAAAAACTTGGGGAGAATCCTTCAATACCTCACCCACAGCAGCTTGAACCTGGATCCCATTATTAAGGATTATGTTCAGTGAAGAGGAATGGTAGAAGGGTTACTCACTTTCATCTCTCCAGGAGTTTCCATTTACTGGGATGCCATTAGCATTTAATACTTCATTTATCAAGGATTAAAACCAGGATAGATTGAGGAATGCCATAAGAGCAACTTTAATCTATCACTACACATTCAGCTGTGTATCCAGCCCCAAGAGGCGGACAAACTGCTGGAAACAAGTTAACGTTACAGCAGAAGAGGATCTGAAACCTAAAAAAGACTTTCTATTTCTCTGGAACTACAAGTGCCTTGTTATTAAAGAGTCTAAAAGGCAGAACAATGACAAATGAAACAGAAAAGACAGCTCCTGCTCCAAGACATCACACTCAAAGTGCTGAACAACAGGCACCAAGCAGAGGGTGAAGGGACACGAGAAAACATGATAGCCATCTTCATGCCTGACAGTGAGATGCTGTGGAGTGTGTTCATACCACTGAGCTTGGTCTTTAAAGCTTCTCTGAGAGTTCTTTCCCTTCCAATGGACAAAACTGCATGGATGGACAGCCTGATCATGTAGCTTACAGCTGCAGTGCGCTTTGGTTTAGTTTTGTTGGGGTTTTTTTGCAGCCATTGTGGCTTCAACCAGAAGGAAAGAAGTGTTTTCTGAGATCCTGGGAACTAAATAATTGATACTAGAGGTGAGGATGAATGGCCTGGAAAAAGTCCTGAACTCTATCTAGCATTTTGAGGTAAGAGAGAGCAGATAGCTGCTTAATCAGACACAGCTCTGTAGGAAAGGCAAAGCCTTTTCCAGTCCATGAAAAAATGTTGAGGCTACACGTTAAATTAATTCACTCAGTTTGGAAGGAGCTCCTGGCACAGGGCAGGCTAACAGCAAGAGATCATTCTGGTTTCCCGATCTGATGCATTTGTCGAGCTCTTTTGCTCAAGTTCTTTGGCACTTTGGACTTCAGCGAACTGAACCAGGCTCTACCCAAAGCAGTCAATAGATGGCAGCACCCTAATGAGCTGCGAGAGAAGGCTTCGCACAGCCTGTTCCTGCACTCCCACCCTTGCTCATCAGTTCCCCGCAAGGTGGGCAAAGCAAGAGGATTTCATTAGTATCCAGCAGAGTTTCCCATCATCTGGTCCCCGTGTTTAAGAAAATACAACACAAATTTCGTGTTTCACCCATCTCACACCTTAAGCTACTTGGATTCAATGAAGGGAGGCTAAATGCTTCTTTACATTCTCCTAAAAGGTGTGTGTCAGGCAACAGCAAGGCTTTGCTCATCACCCCTTGGGCATGGAGTCCAGCATGTGCCCTTGGCTACACTGGTATCTACAGCTCTTGAGCTGCTGCCAGTTTCCCATGCTCGGTGGAGATGACTCAAGGTCACTACCTAAGCAGGAAACATTTCAACTGACATCTAATGCTAAGTTTTTGTCCTTCTTTTTCTCTCCTTAGATACTGACTTTTCTTGAAGCACTTTTAAATGGTCCTTTCATTCAGGAGGCAGAATCGTGACAAACAGGAAAGGTTCCAACAAGACCATTTCACTATAAAGATGTCTCCTGCAAATGTGTGATGATAGTCAGTCTTCTCCATCGGTTTATCAGATATAATAAAGTTCAATAGGACCAGAACTTTCTTGCTTATATTTTTTATACTGACATGCACCAAATTTACAGTTTCTAGGAACTGATACAGCAGTCAGAAAGGTTTGTTCTAGTCCAGATCAAGCACTGTATAGCTGGTGATGTGAAATACATCCTTGGTTTTCTAATCAGGCACTGATTAAAACTAAATACTGAACTTGGTGCTTACAGCAGACTCAGAAATAGAGACCTCAGATGACTGATCAGTTGGATTAGAGACTTGAATTCATTAGACTTCATCAGATCATACAAAGCTCTAATAGCACAGAGTGAAGTGAGTTGGGTTTACATGGAAAATAATAATTTTACATCATGGGATAGCTGTGACCAAGCATGATTTTTTTTCATGTTTAAGAAACTCTATTAAGCCCTTCTTATGGTAGGGCTACTAGTTTGTGTTCTCAGATGCAGAAATCTTACAGCTTGCTTTTCAAGGCTATATTCTATCATTCAAAACAAAGCATGAGCTATTGTTTTCCAAAGTTCTTACAAAACCCACTATACCAAATGAACTGTAACTTGCCTGGCAAACTTCTATATGGGAAGGCAGCAATTCCACTCCAGTTTGCTTTATTTTTCCAACGAAAGAAGACAACTGGGAGCACAACGCTGTCAAAATAGCTGATCCCAGTGGCTCCTGAGCTTACTAGTCCCTTGGAGACTCAACAGCAGAAGGATGGAGATGTCAGGCAAGAACAATCAGCTATAAAATATGAAAAGCTTACAACATCAAAACCTAGAGCAGCAGGCTCAAAAGTAATAATCCCATTACCACTAAACTAAAGCACTAATTACTATTCCCAGTGGCTGGAATGGACTGACTGCTAATGTTCCTGTGGTTAATGAAGGAAGGTGAGGAAGAACGTATTTCTTAAGTCAGACATCTGCTGAAATCTGGGCAGCCATAAAAACTGTATGTAATGAAGCCATTCATATTAATGGCAATAACATTCAGAGGGCTGAGCAAGAGCAGAAGTGAGATGATAGTGGATTTTAACTCCGAGAAGACAAATGCTATGTATTATCCAGGTGATGACTGCCCTTATTTAATCCACACTGAGGAACAGAGACAGGCAAAGCAAGCAACCACATCCCACACAGGCTGCTCCACTAACAAGAACTGACCTGCTTAAAGGCAGGAATAACTTCTCTAAAAACATAAAGCAGGATATATGTTGGGGGAAAAAGCAGAAGTAAGCAGCATTTTATTTTCACTGACTACAAGTACACTAAGAAATATACTCCCAAGCCCTCTGTCTTGTGAAGAATCCAGATTTCCCCATCATTCTTTGCCTTTTTCATCAACAAGCAGCCCCTTGTTTAAGGTTCAAAGCTGTTCATGTACTGAGGTAGCTAGATTCTGATAAATGAAAGGCACAAAGCAAAAGCATGCCTGTTCAGTTAGCTTCACTGTGTTTCTGTTTGCTGTGCTCAGAGTTACAGAGCATTTGTAACTGATAATCAATTCAGATGGAGAGTATATGGCTTGTGGGACAAGGGTTGAGAGAAAAAAAAAAGTTTTCCTCTAGGCATCAAAACATTCACCTTGTTTAGCAAAAAGGTGATGCCACAAGAAGAATTTGACCAAAAGATGATCCTAGTGTGTTTTGAGTTGTTAGAAAAGGGAGCTCTGAGGAGAATAACTTTCATCATCTCCAGAAAAAGAAAACTAGACATACCCTACAGCACATGCTTATAGACTTCTCATACTCCATTGTTATCCTGTTTCATTGTCTTTGGTATTTGCCATGTACTGTACATACTCCTTCAAAACAGAACTCATCTGCTGCCATCCACTCACTGTTTTCATCACTTCTTCACATTTCATTTAGCAAATAAGACAGCACAAAACCCCACGCTCATATGTGCTTGCATATGATGGCTACAGAATATAGCTCCACAGAGCATGTTCTGCATTCACAAACTTAGAATTTCAAGAACTAAAATAAACTACTTGGAGAAACTGCTATTAATGATTCATTCATCAGCCCAAATGTTCTCAGGTGAACTGGGTGTGCTCAGATCTTTTTTTCAGATTGCACCATTGTCTTTCCTTTGAAATTCTGGTTCTGCCTAGGTTTGCTATGAAGTAGCTGAGCCTGTAAAGGAGGTGTGGCCTGCAGTGAAAACCTGTAAATACACATCAAGCAAACCTGCTCCAGGACCATTGGCCTCTTCTCTGAACAAAAATCCTTGCGTGTAAACTTATTATCCACCTACAGCAGATATTTTCCTCGTGAACAGATAACTTCTGATTGCCTTGGTAGCATCAGCTGATTACAGAGCCCCAGCCACCCAAGACTGTGTTGCATTAACTACAGACAGACTCACAGAACCATTTTGGTTGGAAAAGACCTTTAAGATGAAGTTCAACCATTACCTGATTCTACCAAGTGTGGTGTTAAACCATGTCCCCCAGCACCATATCTCTGCATTTTTTTTACACTTCCAGGGATGAGGATTCAATCACCTCCCTGGGGAGCCTGTTTCAGTCTTTGAGAACCCTTCTAGTGAAGAAGTTTCTTCTAATGTCCAACCTAAACCTCCACTAGTACAACCTGAGAGTATTTCCTCTTGTCCTATTACTAGTTACATAGCCAGGATGATCATACATTAAAAAAACCAAAACACCTAGCTACTCTCAGCTGCATGTTTGTTGCCCACTTTCAAACAAATATTTATTTTGATCTCACCATTGTACTTCTATTTGTCAGCTGAGTGTACTCCTAAATTAAGTAACTGCTTGGATTTGGCATTATTTGTTAGATAACAGAAATTTATTGTGATCTACTCTAGAAGTCTATCCAGTATCTGCAGGATGTTAGAGATGACTTCTGTCAGTGGTGGTGGTGGGGGGTGGCAGTGATGAATACCACTGGGCACATTCTAACCAAAGAAGAAAAAAAGGCTTTAAACTCTCTCCAGAACTATCTCCAAGGCACGACAGGGCCTATCTTCCAAAGCCCAAACATTTGATCTTGTAGGAGCTCAGAGAGAGGAGGGAGAGGGGAGTCCTGTGGTTAGACTCATTACACTTCATACTGCAGTGGAACTTGGCAACTGCTCTATTGTTTGCAGCAGCACAGAGCCAGAGCTCAGCACCAACAAATCCCTCGGTCAGTTGCCAGCTCTGATTTCTTTAGGTCTGTAAAATGGACACAGCAGTGCCCTGCCCTGTGGAGCAACAAGACCTGTTGTGTGCTGTTTGATTTTGGTATCACTGTTTCTTGTGTTAGTGGTGCTGCTCTGCTCCACTCCCAAAGGACTTCCCATTCTTTACACACTGCTATCGCAACAAAACAGTGATATTAGCAGAGCGTCTCACAGCAAAAGGATTGAAGAAATGGAAAACAGTGACTAGCTCCTCTAGGCTCCTGCTGAGAGAGGATACCAGGCTCTAGGGAATCACCAGCTTGGCATGTTTCCTGCTAGTTAATAACAGGTTCTTCTACAGGAGATTTTCTCTCTGTAGCACTACGAGGACGTACTGTACAGTTGCAGACCAGTAAATACATCTATGAATATACTGCACAGCCTGAGGATTCACAAAGGAAACCCCACCAGGAATGTATCCCAAGTGAATCACAAAGGAAACCTCACCAGGAAAATCTCCCAAGTGAAACAACTTACCCAAACCTGCTCCCGATTCATAATCAAACCTTGTTGCTTTACCAAGAAATATTTCAGTTGTTTGTTACTAAGAGTATCTAACAACATCACACTCACTTAAAAACAAGTAATCAACTAGCTCCACATACACCACCTCTTCTCTTAGGATGAGCAAGTTCCCCTCCCTCCTGGCAAAACCCCATAATAATCATGAAGGTGCCACGACAGTCGTTAAGATGGGCAGAGAGACTCACCGTGACGCGGAAGGGCGTGGTGGCAGCAGGCTCCATGGTGGGGTTCTTCTCAGTGCCCCCGCTGGGCATGCTGCGCCTCTGCCCGCACCGCTCCGGGGGGGACTCTGTGCAGGGGACGGAAAACAAAGGACAATCACAAACACAGCAGCACAGGGTAGCCCAGGACTGTCAGCAGGCCATGCAGAACATGCCTTCCTCTTTCGAGATGCCCTTGCAAATGAGCCAACACAACAACCCCATCATAGGTGCTCCTGCTTCCCACAGCCACCTAGAACAATGATGTTCAATCAGAAAGACTTTCACCTTCAACAATTAGCATTTTTTATACCACTGTAAGCTCCAGATAATGCCTGACAGGTTGGAATTATCATTATTTCCAGACTGCTGATGGGTAAACAGAAAAATGCATTGAGCTGAGTGGGAATTATATGCAAAGCACAGATCTGTGCACTTGTGGAGTTGATTTTCCTAAGGGGAACTGCTAATGGGGTTAGAGGCACAGGATACTTAAGTTCCCTCTCTAATTTCTCTAGCAATTTGCTTTGTAACTAGGAAAATATTATTAAATCCTGCATTTGCTAAAGTATAAAATGTGGACAAGAATGAGCATAAAAATAAATTTCAAAATGGAGCTGAAATAACATTGGGGAAACTCCTTCTAATGCACAATCTCACAGGCAACAGGCATGCCAATGAGGATTACATCATTGCCAGGATTCTTACTTGGGAATAACAGGTAGCCTGAAGAAGTAGACCTGCTGCTAGAGGGAGACTTCTACACATTAGTATGAAAAGAAATGTAAAGAAGGAACAACTATACTTCAGAATGTGTCAGACAATGACACTCTCTTAGCTAGTGTTACTTAGAGGTGGTTTGTTTGCCAATTCTCAGCCTCTGCAATCTGCAATTTGCTGCCATCAGGCCTTGGCAAAGAGAGTGTCCCCTTAGCAAGGCTTTCCCCTTGCCAAAGACTGTCATCACCCAGGATCTCTAAGAGACAACTAATACCTGCAATTCCACTCAACAGTTCCTGAGATGCATCATAAACTCTTCCAAATGGACAGACTGTAAGATCCCTCCCTTGGACTGGGTGAAACGTCTGTTCAGCAACATCTTCCTTGGTTGCAAATCCTGCCCGTAATTCCTCACCAGCAGTCATGTAACCTGTTTGAGAGCCAGACAGCTAAAATCACAGAATCACAAAATGTTAGGGGCTGGAAGGGACCTTGAAAGACCATCCAGTCCAACCCCCCTGCCAGAGCAGAATCACCTATACCAGATCACACAGGAATGCATCCAGGTGGGTTTTGAGTATCTCCAGAGAAGGAGACCAGTCTGGTGCTTTCACAACTTCCAGCCAAGCCTTCTAATGACTTGGCCACTTTCTTTGCAGAATGCTGCACTTTGAATCTCAAGGAAGCAAATCAAACCTTTGGTGTCATCTCTTTCACACTAAGGCTCCCACCCCATTCCTTTGAACAGTGCCTTTCTTTTTTTCTTGGGCTGTCATAAAGAAACTACTTGATCACAGCATGTTGAAAGTGAGTTCAGGATGACAAGACAATTGAAGAGGCTGCTTTGCATTTTCTTCATAAGCAGAAAAATAAAGGTTGTTTAAAGCATTTCTCATATACAGTGCTGGGAAACAGGAATTATGGGATGGGATTATGTGAAAAGCAGCTGCCAGAAATGCCTTTCCCAGAGCCTGCAGCACAGGCACAGACCTGAGCTCCCCAGCCCAACACACCTTCAGCACAGAGGGACAGGACTTGCTGTTCCATAGTGGTGTTCCAGCACTGTTAACTTGCACCACAGTGCTCTGTCAGACCAAAGTGCACAATTGTCTCACTTGCTGTAATCTGTCAATCTGCTTCCTCCTCCAACCACACAGGTCAGCCCTCTTCAGAGAAAAGGGAGAGTGTGTTATGACCCAGGGCTGATTAATATCTGGCTCTGATTACACTGAAGTTACGAACTGTACTCTTAAATTCTTACTTTGTGATTAAAATACACCCAGAGCAGAGCCAGCAAACACATCAGTTTGACCCAGGCCAAAATACAGAGATGAGTTAGGACCTAATTATCCTTAAGCTTATGCTTCATAAAGTGTTCAGAGTCAAATCTGCATTTTAGCTTAGTTTAAGCATCATGGGTAGCACTGGAGAGGAGAGACACATTACAAAACTCTTTATAAGAAACCAAAAATAACTAGACAGAGGATTGGGTGTGGGTGTTTGAGGGGAGCTGTTTGCTTTAAAGGGAAGTAAAAATAGCTAACAGGTAAATCAGTAACTCCTAACTCCCAGAAATGTGCAGCAGAACAGTTTTCCAGAGCGAAAAAGAATGAATACATAAAGGTTTGAACTGCCTTTTTTACTTCTTCAGGGTGAGAGGAGAAGTTTGAGATCAGGTTTCTCTGCCTGGAGACTGGCATTAGCCAATGTCAGCGATAGCCAGCCCACAGGAACACCGCAGCAGCCAGCAACCACAGAGAAGGTTGCCTTAAGGCAATAAGAAAACCTCTCTCCATAGCCACTAGAGGCTGAAAAAGAAATGTCTTAATTTACAGCAGAAGATATTTAGGTTAGCCATTGGAAAAAGTCTTCTGACACGCACAGTTATACACTGGAACTGATTGTCTGGAGAGATAAATGCATGCCCAAGCCCAGCTCGGGCCTCTCTATGGCACAGCTCTCTCTGTCACAAGAGGTTCAGGTACAATGAGCTTCCTTCCCTCCCCTCTCCTGGGGCAGACTGATACCACACAAGCTCCTGAAATCCCTTCCAGCCTTCTTTTCTGTGATTTCTGACAAATTTGCCCACTTGTGCATAGGACAGGTATGCTGCAAGAGATCAGATACAGTATCTGACTTCAGCCTTTCTTCAGAATCTCTAACACATCTTCCTCCTCTCCTGAACTCCACTCCAGTTCTGCCTGGACAGACTCTGGCAATTGTTACTCCTCTCAATAGTACAGAATCCAGGATCCTACACTGACCTCTGCTACAGCATCACAGTGTGTCCCCTGACCATTTTAATGCTTTTCATCAGATTCACAATTGATAAAAACTTTGCCAATCCCTTGGGAGCACTGCAAGGTTTCATTAATGAATGTTTGCCACCCGTTTTGTATTCCAAGATAAAGGATTCCAGAAGGAGGAACAATCTTACTGCAGGCAGCTAACCACAGAATGACATTTCCAGAAGCACTTGGTATTATCAGATAACATCCTCACTAGACAGTGAATTCTCTGTTAGCTTACTGCTATCCCTCAGCTCACAGAAATTCCTGGATTATACCTTCAATTTGTCCATTTATTTGCTCTACATCAGATCTGATCTGAGGACTTACACACACAGTATCTCAGGACACTATTTGCTCTCCCAAGGACTTCAACTTGTTCTGAACTTAAAACCTTCAAATCTTTCTTTTATGACAGAGAGGCCTGAGAATCACTGAAGTAACAGTCTATTAAATGAGGATTATCGTGCAAGCATGCTGGATCTGAAAATGGATTCCTCAGCTGTAGTGAGGAAACCACAATACCCAGCAGCAGAGATGCCTGTGTGCAGGAACAGATGTCCACAGCAAGGGATGGCTTTCTGATTGTCCACCATTTCCACCAGCTCACAATGCAATATCCAAATAAAGGATGGGAGATGTACAGATGAGCTGTAAGGAACAGTTACTGTTGGAGAGCTGAATTGGGCAGGCCCAGCTAAGTATATTACCTGGTTCTTTAGAAGCTCTTGAAAGCCTCAAAACTGGACTGGAAGAGGCTCATAAATCACTTTGAGGAGGACTGTGGCATTTGGATGGAAATTCCTCATCTGATGTTCTCTTTCTCACTGATAGCATTTCCCCTGCATTTTCCTAGGCTTGCCCCATGATAAGCAGCCAATTCTGCTCACATTGTTTTATTTTCACCCTGCATGTTGTAGAACTGTGCTCCTCTGGGCCCTCCCAGTTCTTCTTCATGAACTTGTACTAACTCTCCCCATAAGCAGCACTGTTTAATGTCTGCCACAGGTCAGCACTGGGCTGGGGTTCATCCACCTCATACAATCACAGAAGCATGAAGAAACAAAAGTGTTTCCTGCTTTTCCAAATATTTACAGAAAGCTGCAATGTTTGGGGGTTTCCCCAGTGCAGGATCATAGAATCATAAGATTCAGTTGGATTTCAGTTGGAAAAGACCTCTAAGATCATCAAGTCCAACTGTTGACCTAACATCAACATGGCCATTAAGCCATGTCAATAATCCATTAACCCATGGACAAGACCTTCAAAGAGAAAGTGAACTCTGAAACCTCTTCTAGGTTATCACACATAGCTGAGTCCAAAATCCTGCTTGGCACCAGAGCTTTTTCAAGGACTGAAAGTGTCCCACTGAGTTCACTGCCAAGAGGACAGAGCACTGTAAACACTGCACATAAATTTAGAACCTAGGACTTATGAACACTTCTGAAACTCTTTGATTTGTTAACTAATCAAGGGTGTTTGAATTGACAGAATAAATGAATCCTTCCCACACTCTTCCATGCCTGTTCTTCATACTGCAGAATATTTTCAGAGCAGTGTAGCAATCTCCACCCCAGGGTTCCAGGACAGCCTCTGAGGAACTCCTGGCACCCAAGCTCATGTTTAACCCACTCAACATCAATCTCTCCTTTGTTACAGCTTCTCAAAGGCTGCTACAGAGCAGATAGATTTGGGTAACAAACACACAAACAAATATTAACACTGTTTACTTTTCACTTAGCAAGTGAGATGTTTTTACATTTGCATTACCTGCTCTTGTGAATCACAGCTAGTCCAAGAGATCATCAGGATAACGCTCTCATTAGTGGGAATGAAACACATTAACTCCTGTTTGTTCATCTCCACGCTCTCCCCCTCTCACACACAACTCCAGGGATCAGCCAGTGGAAGAGACAGTACGAAGAAAAGCAAAGAGAACCAGCTGGAAGGAATAACTAACAAGCAGGCACTTCCCAGCAAGTTGATTTTCTTGCTATGAAACTGTTCCAGCTCCAAAGAAGAAAGGGAGGTACGAATCTGAATGCTCATCACAGAAGTTAGCAATGAGAAAACGTCTCCCTCAACTCACCAAAAGGAAGCCGTGCTTGTCAGCAACGCACATGCCATGGCACTCCGAACAAGCCAGGAATAAGAGGAGAAGTAGAGATGATGACTTCATCAGAGGCAGCAGGAAAGAGAAGTATGACTGGAATGCCAGACAAGCCAGCAGCTCTGGGGAGCCACGGCAGGAGGCCAGGTTCCTGCACCGCACCGCAGTGACGTGCTTTAAGGAAAGGAGACTGCAGAGGACAATCAAACTTCGTCAGACTGGCTGGATGTAATGCAGAAAACTAAGAGGTCATCAGAACCAAAAGCTGGCGGAAAAGATCCTGCCGGCAGCCCTCGGAGAGGTCAGGCTGGCTGCAACCTTGGGCAAGGATCGGCCAATGAAGGTGTGCTCCTCCCTGTCCTGCCCCACTGCTTTAGTGCTCCACATCTTCAGGGTGCTCTGGAGAGCTTAGCAGGGTGGAGTTTCTGTGAAACCAAAGGGAACAGGAATTACCGGTCTCCTGCTCATACAATAACCCTCTGTGAATTAATTTTATTGCTTAATGAATTTAGGTGTTATTCCTCTAATTTCTGCATTATCTAATAACTCCTTACTACAAACCCAACAGAGGAGAGGAGGCACAGAGGGACAGAAGTGATTTATTTAACATGGCTCACAGTAGCATTCATGAATTAAAAACACTCCCTGAAGAGCAGATATTTGTAGGGTCTGTGTGATTTCAAACACTCAAGAGAGGCTCCAGAAAAAAATCTACATTTCTGATGGCTTTAAGTGGCCACATGAGCCAAGGAGGAAAGATGGATCTTTAATTTGAATCCAAAAGGGTTATGTAGAAGCTGCTGTTCTAATAGTGTCACTTTTTAAAAGCAAATTATTACCCTGGGAACAAACAATGGCATAAATACTGAGTTGAGCCAACTTTCCACTTCCCAAGGCATGAACAACTGGGAATGGGAAGCAGAGATGCAAGAATGTTTGATTTCCAATGGACACAGGTGTGTTAAGAACCTCTGACAGGTTCCGAATGCCCTTGCTCACGCTCTTGTCCTGCTCCTGTCAACTAGACTAGAAATACAGCTGCAAGGGACCAGCTCCATTGTTCAGTTACCTGGAGAACTATTTATTGGAACACAACACCCAGTGTCCTGCTGATCCCCCAGTGAATTCCAGCTGCTCCCTTACAGCAATATTATAACCATTATGCCACACAAAATTAATTAAAAGTCAACCCTTTACTAGGCAATAAAATTGACTTTTAAATAAAAGTGGTCATGAAGCAGACGTTTAGGGCAGGTAATGCTGCCCCCTGAAAAATCAGACTTATCTGAAAGCAAAGCTAATGAACACTCAGGGTGTTTTCTAAGCTAATAAAAGTTTGCATCACCTCCACATTTTATGTTAGAATAAAATAATTTCTTTTTATGTCTTGGAGTCTCTAGCTTAAATCAGTTTATAAAGCACAGCAATCCTGAACCCACAACTCTTCCACATCAGAATCAGTGATTTACTCCCCACTCATTTAATGCTCTAAGCAGAAAGAGTTTTCCATTTTCTCATGCTCTCAAACCTTTTCAGACAATTAAGGATACTGTTTACAGAATTACAGCGTGTAAAAACGATCCTCACTTAGCTAACCATTTACCCACAAAACAAACAAACAAACAAGTTGGGATCATTACTTGCCTCTTGTGCTACACTCTGGCATGAAATATTTACAATTAAATAATTAGCAGCTGGTTGGATTCCTGTAGCTAATGCTATCCACAGTGCCTACACCAAATAGATCCAGCTTCTACCACTACCTTTATTTCCCTCACAGATGACTATTCAGCTTAGCAGGGGGAATGTCATCTCTGACTCAACTGTGTCCCTGCCTAAGAGCATAAAATGCTCCTGAAGTACCACAACCCTCTGCAGCTACCAGAACTGTGGTTGGGACAGTTGTGTGAACTAAAGAGCCTTCTTAGAACTGCCTGGAAAACAGAAAGGAATTTGCAGAGAACTGCTTCCCATCAGCTAAAAATGATGACCACCTTCTCTCAAAGTGGGAGGAAGATCTTCTGGAAGAGGAGTTTTTTCTTTGTTAAATAATGATGTGAAGTGACACTGACCTTTGCCACAGCACACCGTGCACTTTAATGGCTCTCATCTCATCTCATCTCGGTGTCAGGTTCCCGGATATCATACACTGTGCAGTATTTCATATTCCTCATACTGCTCCTGAACAAGAGCTGTTAATGGCTCTTGAATCTAGTACTGAAAAAAGCTCTGCTATTTTTTCCCTGTACTTGATATGTATCAATTCCTCTATTTTCTCTAATACTACCCAGTAAGAGAATTCCCATCAGCATTCCCAGGTGCTTTTTGACACATGCAAGCAGAAAAAGGATCAGTGCCCTTTTCCCTGGTCCTTCTGTGGTTTCAACTGCCCAGTGTTTCAGCTTCTTTTCTCCTGGAAAATTCAGTTAGGCCTTCCAGCCTTCAAAGCTGGAATAAGCTGTTTCTACTCCCACCCAGCAGTGGGCTAAAGGGAATGTTGCTCTGCCACAGCAGAAATCCAGCAGCTTCACTAGAGGGAGCTGAAGCCCCTTCGCTGGCCAACCTATCCCTGTGCAGCACTGACCAGCCAGAGGATTTGCACCACCTGGGAGAAACCTGCCTCTGGCGCAGACGGCAGGGAGATTGGGACTTCTCCCCAGTGGTGTTTATCTGCTTGTTTACTTGACATTCAGTATCGCTGATAGCTAAGAGGTCTTTCCTTGTTCTTCTGTACGCTCCTCTGCATCTTTCACTGCCCTGGAGCCATTCCCTGGCCAGGTCACATCCCCACTGCTGGCTCTCTCCATGCACTGCCTTCATTCCTGTAGCTTAGTGACAGAAAACTGTCTAGATCCTGTTCTCACACAAATGGATGGGGAATATATTCTTTACCCGAAGAGACAGATTAAATGTATTTGTCAGGAAAAAATACTCCCAGAGGGCAAAAAGAAAAAGAGAGAAGAAAATAGCACAAATAGGAAAGGAAAGCTTGGGTAATTCTCAGCATGAGGAGTCTGAAAATACACTCTTATCTTCTCTCTGCTACAACACTGAAGAAACACACCCATGTCCCAAAGACAGACATAGCTGCAGGTCCTCAGACCTGGTGCCAGGCTGGTGCCAGGGAGAGACCATAAAGCATCCAGAAAATTAACCCCCTTAATAAAAATACATAATAAAGGTTCTTCAATCAGCATGACTTACTACAAACTCCCTTTTACTGCCTGGTATTTTTAATTAGATGTGTGTGTGTATATATATTTGGTATTTTTATTCTTTATTTATCAGTCTCTGAAATAAAATATGTATGATATTTATCTTTCTTTGGTATGAAGTCTGGAGAACAAATTCCTCTTTTGCTAACGGCCTATCATTAGAAGTCTTTTCTCTAAGGTAAAATTGAAATCAAGCACAGACTTAAAAAATACATCAGAAAAAGATGAAATTCTAGTCTGGCTGGGGACCAGATCATGGAGACTGCTAATACCCTGGTTAAATTGGAAGGGATGATAAAGTGAAGTGGAACATCAGCTTCCTCCTATGTGATGATAAAGACAAGCAACGTGGAGTCTGGAGAACAAGAAGTCAGCTCTGGGGAGATTTAAATTAGGTTCATCCATCATGCTTAACATTTCTGCAAAGATTCCACAGTGTTACTGTGCTGCTTTCTTGCAGCACTTTATCAGCATGGCCACCAATTCACAGGGGCAACCCAAGGCAGAGGAGGAACTTCTATATTCCTGCAATCACTGTCACTGCAGATGTAAACTATGCCACCTACCACCCAGGACAGGGCAGGGACAACACAATCCTCTTCCACCTCAGACTGCCCAGAGCCCCAGTAGGCAGAAGCATCATCAGTAGCTGGCTGCCTTTGCAGACCACCAGCCCAACACAGGGTGGCCGTCAGAACATGGTGGTGGAGCACCACAGACCCCTGCTAGACCATCTGATGTAGCCTTTGGCCAACTCACAGGATCCCTGCAGCAGAACAGTTGGAGAATGGCTGTGCCTTCTGCAGCTAAGCCTCTGAGGGATTTCAGAAGAGCTGATGCACGTCCTGCCAGGCCTCCCATTTCATTAACACTCCTGGGATTGCAAAAGGCAGTTGGAAATCTCACAAGAACTGATTGTGTGGCAGCACACTGCCCCTCTGCTTCCAATTCCAGAGAGAAGTAACAAGTCAAGAGGCACAGACTGCCACGGTGGCAATCTGGGTAAGATTGGAGATACACATCTAGCTCACAGCCATGGTTTTGTCTCCCATCCATGAGGTTTGTTTCCTGGTCAAGACGTTTTATGTTTGGTTTGGGACTTTCTCAATAGCTGACTCGGACAAGTGAACCACAAACCAGTTGAGCACAGTTTACTTTGTGTGTGGAGCATCAGCATGATATAAATAAACTCTGCACAGTTTAACTCCTGGGCTATTTTCTGAGCTGTGCATGGTGGCTGCTGTAACAGGTCTGTACTGGCAACATACAAATTAAATAAATAAATGCTTAATTTATAAGCATGATTCATCAGAGGTTTCATCTTCTACAGCAAAGAAACAGATGTTCTATTGATGGCACTTCATTAGAGAAATAAATGGGGTCACATACATATCTCTACTCACATCCATCTGCATAATAGACCAAACATTAAGATTTGGAATTCACATAGCACATGCAGCTCTTACATCAGCCTGAAAGAGTTTTAATGCCCAGAGCCAATTAATCCATTTAAAATTTTCTTAACATTAGAGGAACTTTAATATTCTTCATGAAAACAGAAGGTTGGGACTTGGCATTGGCTATTTAGGATACACTTTCATTGGAAACAGAGAAGTGTATCATAGGTTACCTGAATAGCAGTAATTTTTGGCAGCTACTGGAAAAATATACTATCTCTCCTAAAGAAGCAACTCAAAGACAGCATTAAAGAGCAGCAGTGGCAGGAAAGTCTGAAAGCACTGTTCTTCCTCCAGTTACAATTATCAAGGGCTAGGATTAGGGAGAGATGAGAAAATTTTTACTGTTTTTCCATATTTATGGAGGAGGCCTAGGAGTTCCCTTCCCCTACCTAACAGAAACAATCTCCTTAGTTTTAATATGCATGAAGACAGAAGACAATACAGAAGATTATAAAAGGACTGTCACCTTCTCCACCATCCTGGTTATTTTTTCAAGGTGAGTGGTTACACAAACACTCTGCACTTGCTGGTGTGTGGATGTGGGCATGTACACACAGGTATGTGAGGATACAGCATGTCTGCAATGCTCTGGCAATCCACCTATGTGCTACAGACCCAGAGGACTGCTGAAAATGCTTCACTACTGTTATTCACAAGTCTTTCTTCCAGCTATTCAAACTCTTCTAAGCAATTGTTTTACATTCCACAATTTCTAATTGTGGAAGGTAAATCCTAATGTACTGTGACAGATACCTCTGTTTTGTTGGGGTTGGGTGAGTATTTCTGCTTCTCTTCCACACACATGCTCTGAAAGCATGCCTGCAGGTGTCAGCTTCATAGGCTCACTTTTTTGTTTTCAAGCAAACATCACCAGTGCCAGCGAAAGAGAAAGGAAAGACAACTTCACAAAGCAGTCTTGCTTTCTTACTCCTTATAAATACTGGTGGGTCTCAGAGGGACATACAGACACCACCATTTAAATTACTGCATTCCTTCACACAGCAAACCCAGAGCAATTGTGCTGGCTTTGTGATGCTGTTGCCATGCTAGGTGAATTGCTATCAAGTCCCTACCTAGAAGCAAACGTTACAGCAGATTCCAAACAGGGATCTAGCAGGGCTATACCCACTGGAACAGTTCCCAATCCGATTTTAAAGTGAAAGGGATCAGGAGGATGTTCTTACCTACACTAACATTGCCACTTATATTTTCCATCCTAAAAACCTTTCAGGGTATGTGTGAGTATTCCTTCCTCCACTACTGGACTGCAGTCACCCCAAGGAGCCAGCCAGTTGCTGTTCAGCAACAGGCTGCAGTGCTGCAGAACCGTTTAGCACTTGCTGTGAACAGCATTCCCTCCTCCCAGGGAGATTAAAGCACAACACCCCACTCCCAGAAACTGTATCCTGATATTCACCCCAAATTCAGCTGGGCCTAGGAGTAAAGTTACATAAACACACACCAAATGTTCTCACTTGGAACACGACAGCCAGATCAAAATTTGTTCCCATCTAAGGGTATAAAGGTAATAACTGTTAACCTTTGACTGCTAAAAATGTAAAGGGAAAATATCTTTCATTTAAAACTTGCTCGTTTGGTTACCATGGACACTGCTTAATCATGAAGGATGACTATTACTTGTTCCTATAGTAACCAAGAAGCTTAAGAAGCATCCTGTAATTTAACTCCAGACGCCAAATTTTACAACAGTCCACCTATTACCACATTTGGATACTTCAGAACAAGCCCCGGCTTGATCTCTGACTCTACAAGAAATTCACTGATGCAGAAGTGCTGTTAGAAATCAAAAATGTGAGCACATAATGTACAAAAGAAACTTGCACTTCAAATAAATTGGTTTCTTCAAAAAGAAGCATTAAGTGCTCAGCATCTGAGGATTCCTTTTTCCGTGTAAATGTTAATGAAGCAAAACTTGGGCTGTCTTTATTCTTGTCAGTGTTTCTCAAAGTCTAACAATTGCAGGGCGTATTATTTCCAAAGTAAATGTTTCAATGCTCAACTCAAAATGAACTTCTGAAGTAATACTGGGGCCAGAATTCATAAACCAACTTCCAAGAGCAGATCAGGACTCCCAGACCAGCTCTTAAGAACAAGCCTACAATAAAAGAAAGAGGCAACAGACAGCACAAACCTTCCCAATTTCAGCTAACCAATGTGGTGCTCTACACAGTCTTTTACAGTATTTCTGCTTATTAAAAACAAGACCTAACATTTGCCCAGCGTTACTCAGCACCATAAAGCTTTACCTTCAGCACCAGCAAATTTTAGTCAGAAGCTTTGCCTGCTGTAGGTCTGGGGAGATGAGACTTCCAGCAATTACCTGTGGCTGGCCTCTGTTTCTTGACCCTCAGCAGCTCTATACTGGGCAGGAATTCCCAGTTTTCAAAAAGCCATCAATTTTTGTGGTCGCTGATTTCCAAAGGGATCTGAGAAAATTCCTTTTAAAAGCCTGAGCCTGAGGCTGTGTAAGAGTGAAAGGAGTAAGGAATTCCAGGGGTTTGTGTACCTTTCATAACATGCATTTACACAAACACACAAGCAATTAATATCTAAATTTAAAATACTCTCTGCAGTGTGTGAAAGGAAAGCAAACTACTTCAGCTAATGTCTGAGTCGAAAAAAACCAAACATGATAATGGCCAAATATGGAAAGTGACCCAGCTCATTCCCCATCTCTATTGAGAGCAAAGTAAATTAAAGGATTATAGAGTGCCTTCAGTGCAATAACTTAAGGGATTAGTGGCACACTAGAAGACCTTCAAGGGAAATACAGGTTTAAAAGCTTTAAAAGGCAGCTCTGTGTCTAAATTGTTCGGACTGCCACAGCTGTAAGGAAACAAACTTACTCTAATACATAAGAGATCATGAAAAGTCTGCTGAAACCCCTCTAAGCATGCTTTTGGAAGCAATTGTCTTTTGGACTCAGACCAGCGTTTTTAACCTCCTTCTCATTTATTACCTGTGGCTTGTAGATAAAAACTCACTCTGCATTACTTGGGGGCAACTCTGCTACTTACTCCCTTTCAAGAGTAATCAGCCCCTCTTAGCAACACAGTTAGGGGGAAGTAAGGTTATTACCAGAAGGAAAGGACTTAAAATAGAGATAAGCAAAAGATGAGCAAAAAGATACAACAGGCAGTCTGCAAGTTGCCTGAAAGTTGCTGCTACAAGTTCCAAATTTCTGTCACAGCATCAATTGAGCTGTTCCTTGGATAGTAATTGCCCAAGTTACTCTTAAGCAGTACTGACATGTCCCACAATTTTACCAAGGCTGATGCTCTTCTTTGTTACCTCTCAAAGATGCAGCTGGAACCGTGGGACAACGGTCAAGATTTTAGAGAAAGAATATGAGAATCAACCCCCCTGAGTACTCTTCCTACCCTGTGGCAAAAGGAGTCTCAGAAAAGAATACAGAGCTGCTGGAGTTTATGCCATTACTCTGTTACCAACCATCTGTGGGATTTGCTCCAAGTCATCCCTGGTTACCTCACTGCTTCAGTAAGAATGCATCTACCTAAGGCTTCTTTCAAGTCCACTAAGTATTTGCAGTTCTTATAAACACACTAAAGAAAACCAAACAGTGGTTACAAGAAAGTGTTTTGGTTATGCACAAAGATATTCAGATGATGTTTACTGGTTTTAGTGCCACAAACACCACAATGGACATGTAGCCCACACTCACACTATCAGCAGACAAATCCACCCTTCCTGTTGCCCAGTTTCATCAAGATTCTGGGTTCTTTAGTCAAATCTGCTTCTTTTCAAGCTGTTTATCTGACTTGCAAAGTTGCCTCACCCCACATACATAGCTACAGCTGCTGACACTCACTCAAGGTGGCTGTGCTGTCCTGCATGAGCCTTCCCCCACATTCCAAGTTACTCCCTACAGTTTCCTTGTCATTCTTCTCTTTCCCTTCCTTTCCCTACCCCTTTCATGTCACACAATCAAAACTCCATATCCAGCAAGTTTTAAACCACCTCCTCTGCAACTTTTCTCTTCAACTCTGACAGAAGTCACAACACATGAAAATCAAAGGAGGAGGGAAATGCAAGGCCCTCAAACTGCAGGATACTGTTGTTAAGAGAACTGGTGAAAAGTAAATAAACAGCTTAAGAATTCCTCCATCCTGTGCTACTGCCCAAGTTATTAAATTTAGTACATTTTTATTAAGCAATTAAGCATTGAACAAATCCAGCAAAGCCTCAGCTGGAGCACTAGCCCAAAAGATAGCACGGCTGCCGGCGAGCATTTCTTATAAACAGAAGAGCTTCACAAACTCTGCTTCTCTTTTCTATGGGTATCTGTCAGCCACACCATTAGAAGCTCAATGAAAAACTGCAGGAGTTCTGAGGTGAAACAGAAAATACCACAAAAGAGACTTGAAAAACAAAGCAATGGTCATTAAAAACTGTGAAGCAGGAAGGTCTCCTTTTCCTGACATTTAAAAGACACCACCCTTGGAAAAAAACAACTCCATTGCTACAATTTACTACTGGACTCTTCACTTGCCTCCTCTCAGCCCTTAAATTAATATAATAATGATGATAATTATAATGATGATGACAATAGCAATAATAATAATACAATTTTTTAAACAAATTAGAAGCATTCCAAGGGCTGTGATTTAGGTTCTTCAAGAAGTCTCACCTATAGGAGAGGTGAAGTGCACATATGTACTCCTTTGGCTATCCAGAATGCAAGGCAATATAAGATCACACAGCAGAGTAGAATTTACTATTGATTGGCTACTTAAATGAGTAACTTAAAATCAAGTAAAGCAGAGAGATGGAAATTGTCCCAGCATGTACCAGAATGACAGAACTACAAAGGAGGTTTTGTTGCATTTAAAGCTAAGTGTAATTCAAAGAAATGCTAATTGTGGGTCATGAAATGAAGTAAGTATTGTTTAAACATTTTATGTGAATTATTTACTTACAGAACCCTGAATCTCACTTAACAATACAGTGGGAATGTTTAGTAAGAGCAAGATTTCTAAGCAGAATGAGAGAAAGATCCTTCCTCCCCACATCTGATAAAGTCTTGTCCAGGGCACTGCCCTGGGCTACAGGACTAAGTCCTGCAGAGGTGAAAAGGGAGAAGTTCCACATGGCACTCCTTGTGAAATATCCCTTTTTGTTAACATGCTGCAAAATAGATTTTCAGCTAGAAAAGATTAAAGTGTGCAAAATTTCATTTAGCTTTAAATACAATAAAGCCTCCTTTGTTGTTCTGTCATTCTGTTCCATGCTGGGACAGTTTTCAAGTCTCTGCTTCCCTTGTCCCAGGCAAGTGCCTGAACCTCTGAGGTATTGGTTATTTGGGTGCAAGTTGGTCTCTCATTTATCACTTAAAAGGTTTTGATTTCATCAAACAGAGAGAGAAAGACTAAATTCCAGCTGTTCTTACAAGATGTGTATCTCAATAGCCTGCCATGAGAAAAAAAACAGCCTGACCTTAGCCTCCAGGCTGACAGTGTTTGGTGTACTAAAATACTGGGCTTTGCTGAACATCAGTCAGCCCTCTCTTCAGAGCAGCCATCAAAGCCAAAGAAGACAAGAGCTTGTTTAATAAAAATCCTTTTTTGTAGAATATCTTAAAAACCTTTTGTGATAAACAGAACTCAGAGTGAGATATTTACGTCCAAGGAGCTGACAGACGCAGCATTATCAGGAACATTAAGCCTTCAAGATCAGGAACTCAAAATGTTCTCAAATTCTTCAAGCTTCGATGACAACTGATTACCTGCAGAGTTTTACACAAGAAACATCTCAAGCCAAAGCTGTATTTGGCTCAGATATGAAACTGTGAATGCAGCATCTGTGAGGAGTTTCTATGAGCAAACTGAATTTTCCAAACACTTGTCACTCACCCCTGTCCCTTCATTATAGCCATAATTAAATAGAAGCAGAGATAGCATGAAGAAAGCCACAGACTGAAGTACTGCAGGCAGAAGCAGGTGTTGCTTATATCAATAATAATCCTTCTACCCTCTCTGCCTCCCCAGTACCTTCCACTACATTAGCTGGATCACCTGGTAATAATCATAATTACTGCCATGATTCCTCACATCACACACATCTCTGAGCTGAACAGATGGTCCAAGGAAGAGATGGGGTTTCTGCAGTTAGTTTTTTTAACTAACTAATGTATACCTGCAGCATGTCCTGAATCTCTGTGGGAAACAGAGCCAGGAGATTTCAGATATTATCATCATTCTAACAAAGATTAACAGAGAGGTGAAACCTGTCTGGTTTATCCTCTACCAAACAGCAATAATTTAAACATGATGGAGACATACGTGAGCTTCCTGACAGAGTGCCTCCCCTACCTGGTTTGACTTCCCCTCCCCACCAGATTTTCTGTTCTTCACCTATTCTAGCCCTGTCTCAAAGAGACAGACTAGAAAGCATATTTGAAAGGTGATCAATATGTTAAAAGCACCAGAGAACTCTGGAAGAGAGGCTACCATCCCATAAGCCATTGAATAAACTGGCTGGCATTCCAAACAGCTCCTTCATGCTACCTCAGATTGTCTCCATCTGGAGTCCCAACAGAAAGCAGTCCCCTACTTTCCTTAGACACTAGCACAGAAGTGTACATTCTGTTCACTTCTATCTACAATGCTTTCCTGAGGGAGCGGATATCTCTCTCTCTGTGCCTCAGGAAGCAAGACCAATTTCCCAAGATAGGTCCTGGCTCTAACAGCCACCGCCTGTGACTGGAATGCAGCTGTCCAAGCTATACAACCCCAGGCTGGCTTTTACTGTTTGTCCCCAAGCAGGCTGCCCTCCATACTCACAAGAGGCCAGCAGCAGCATTCACAGAATCACAGAGTGCATCAGGTTGGAAAGGACCCTTCAAGGTCATCTTGCCCAACCCCCCTGCACTGCTGCAGCAAAGCTCATCAGAAGGGCTGGCATGGAGAGGTGGCATTGTCCCCTCAGGGAGGTGACAGTGGGCACGGGCCATACATAAATGTATGCTTTCAAGCACAACCTGTTCTTCATTCAAAGAGACTGAGTGATCTAAACTATAGCGGGCTGAGAGGTTCTTTGGCTTAGAGCAGAGGCGTCCCAGCCCCTGGAGAGGAGCCACGCTGGCAGCAGATGGCAGCACCTGCCCCTCATGGGTGCTCCAGCGGCAGGCCGGCAGCAGGGATTCCTCCTGCAGGACTGACGCAGCAGTGAATGATTCCAGATTCGGGAGAGGGACTTGTGTGCCAGCAGAGATCTCCTCCTCCCTGCTACATGTCTAACAACTGCCTGATCCTCAGCAAGCTCCCTGTCCAAAAGCATGCTGATAATGTGCTGAAGTGACACACCTTGGGAAAGCTCAACCTCCAGGTATGACTGCTCCTTCAGCTGGGGCCACAGCCTTACCAGGCTCTGTGGGCACCTTGGCAAAGGGCCTGGAGACTGAAGAAAGCAAAAAGTTGCCAAGAGGATATCCGGGAAACACACATGTGGCAAAAGGAACCATTGCCAATTCCTGTGCACTACTCACGAATTTATGGTAACCTCCCACTAAGGGTATCTGATCTCTGAGTCTGTGAGCTAGAGAGAGCAAATTGAATGGCAGGACAGCATTTCAAAAGCAGACCCTTGGCTCTTTCTTTCATCCAGACTTGCAGGTCTTAGAAATTAACATTACATCAAAACCCAAAAATCTAGAACCTCATTCTGATTTCTGCATTCTCTCCATAGTTCCCTCAGTCCTGCACTCTCCTGTCCATTAACCTTCCATTGGGATCAAAACTGCCAAGGGCAGTATTTCTTTGCTGTACTCCAGCACTTCCTTCACCAGGTCCAGACTGGCAAGGAGGCTGCGGGAGCAGCAGGCAACTACTCAGTCCCAGGATCAAGCCCTACCACTGACCTACCCCATGACCCTGCTGTATGACACCACCACTGCACAACTTGCTTTCTGCATTTCCTACAAAATCATGTAGAAAATAAAAAGAAAATTCTTATCCAGATTTGCAGATCCCTTTAAGATCTAGAGATAAGAAGAGCTCATCTACTGGGAAGCGTTATGATCCTGTTAGCAAGTGGGGATACTAGAGACTAAGTGTGACAAACACAAACTACTCAGGGAAAGATCAACAGCAGATTTCAGTTGGTTCAAATTCAGTTTCTTACACACATCAGGGTTGGTTTCCCTTTCTATCAAATCTGCTTGCATATTCCTTGTGTTAACAACAAATTACACCAGTAAGTTCATACTGGGTCATCTAGACGAAACTTAACACATTTCATTTGTCACAGTAACTGAAATAACAGTAAAGTATTTTGGTTTTGAACTGTACATAGATACAGGGGGAAAGGAAACTGCTACATGCTTGTGAGTTTACAAACATTCCTCCCTGACAGGCAAAACAACAACAAAAAATCATGGAAAGAAAAACAGTCTGCTTAAAGGAGCAGATGAAGCTCAGCAACTGATTTAGTTCCCTATTGTTTTCTCAGTGAGGATTCAAAGTCCTGAAAAAAAGTATTGAATGCCAGGAAAAGAAGAAACAGGACACTGTACTAAGCCAAATGTTGTAGTGATGGAGTCTACAATCTGCTTGGTAAATCAGAATTAACTCCAGTGAGGCAAGTACAAGCCTGATCTGTATGGACACCTGATGCACTGTGGCTGTTATGGTTTTTACCATGGTTCACATGCACACACAAAAAACCCCAAACTCAAACCCACCACAATTAATGGCTTTGATTCAGGCCAAGACAATATAAATATGACTGGATTGTCACACTAGAGGCCAAACACTCTTCCCCTGCTTTCTGACAAGGCAGTTCAACAGCGAAGTGACTCAAAGACTCCTGGCTCCTTCAGCTGCTTTAACGACAGGCATAAGCGTCAATAAACATTTATTCCACACTAGAAGAGAAAGCCAGAATAGCTTATTTTAAAAATGCAACTGGGTCAGTAGCTGCCTGCAGTAGAATAAATGGGCTGCATGAGTGAGTATGCCCAAAAGAAACATTACTCTGTGGACCTAACTCCTGCTGATGAGGACAAATAGGCCCTTTCAGAACAGGATTTTTAAAAGCACAAAGTGATTTGGGAACACAATTCCCACAGGTTTCCACAGTGCCTCAGGAGCACAACCTTTAGGCTCTTTAAAAAATCCTACCCCTAAACTGTACTCAGTTTTGTAATTCCAATCCCCTTGGTGATATTCAACTCACGAAGCACAGGACGTTCTGGCAATACATCTGTGCATATCGAAACCACCTCTTAATCAAGGATTTTCAAATCTCTATTATCATCCATTGGGCCTCCAAACAGTTCAGTCAGCTAAAGAACTAGTCACCTTAATTATACAACCTGAAAAAAACCCTGAACCTGGAGAACTGACAAGACTGGATTAGCCACAGCTACACAAGGTGTTAGAGCCACTGCAAGGCACAGCACCCCGTCCTGACTCCCCCCAGCTGAGCTCTTCATATTCAACATTCTCCCTCCCCACGCTCCCTGCAGCACTACACAAGCAACTGACCTTCTGTGTAGCTCAGATACGCCTCACAGGGAGCAGGCACACTTACAAATATTCTTATCTACCGTAACGAAGCTACCTGTAAGCAGCAGCACGTCTGCCCTTGCACTGTCAATTAAAGAGAACTGTTGTTGCAATTACCCCTACTAAGCGGCCTGTTCCGGCTCCGGGATCTGCTGCGCTGTCTCTGAAGTCGTGACCTCCGGAGCAGTCGATAGTAGTAGGACGGTCTCCCAGAACTTTTCCTGCTGTTCATTGACATTTTTGTATCTATTTTACACATACACACATGCAGGCACAGGTTCACTCTCCCCTCTGGCACAGTAGCAACAGTCCCAGTGTTTAATTAGCTGGAGGTTGGTTCTTTGGAGTGGAAAGGGAGAGGGGGGGAAGAGGAACTCTTCACTTTACACATTTCAAAACAAAAACAACAAGAAGAAAACATAAAAAAGAGAGAGAGGGGGGAAAAAAGCATGCGGCACCAGAGTGCATGTCTCAGCTGAGGGAGGACTTGCAGCAAGCAAGATAAACTGTACTAACAATTCCTGCCCCCAAAAAAGATAAGCCTGCTGGAGTCGGAATAGGAAGCCAGTGTTGGCCTGGGCTCTTGAAACGTGAAGAATAGGCTGGAAGAAATCCTGGACTGGATCCTCTCTGCCGGACAGCAGCATCTGATCAAACTGTACTGGAAAAACATCAACAGCTTGCTGCCTGAAAGTGGCTGGGCAGTCTTCGGGTGCCAGCTCCTTTCTACCTGCCCTGGCCATCAGATCATTTCGGAGATGAAGTTTCAGGCGGCTTGGTCTGCAGCAGGAGGTATCTGTGAAAGACGGGGTTGGGGAAGGGTATAATGATTTCCTGGCCATGGGACACATGTTAATAATCATCATGGAGCAAAAGCCCCGGAAAATAATGTGAAACTTGAGAGGGGAAAACTTTAATTAGAAGTTGAATGAACAGAGCTCCAGACTCCCCTGGAGGCCCACTTCCTTTCAACATTCAAACTGAGTTATAGCACATCCCACAAATTAGAGAAAGAGCCTATTTACCATTTGGGTTCTGATGGCAGTGAAGATTCCGCCTCCAGCTCATATTGCTCAATAAAATTACATTTCAATGGGCAGAATTAACACTTTAAGCCATGGAGGAAAATAAACTGGGGGGGAGGAGGCAGGGAGAGAGGTAGATAAAACATGATAAAAATAGATTTAAAAAATTTCATTCCACATTTACAGTTTAAAAGCTCAGAAGTGAATTGTCCAGAATCTTCCATCTAAGCTCCTTCCCCTGCCGGCACAAAAAGCGCTCTGAGGGAAGAGCGACAGACAACGCTGCGGAAAACCAGAGCGGTGGCCAAGAACTTCACGCGCTGCCACTTCTTCTGGCAAACTGGCAGATAACAGAAAACCCTCATCAGAGTGGGTTGAGCTGCAAAATGACATTTGCACAATACCTCTCTCTATTGTACCCTAGTTTTGTCATTTTTCCCAGACATTTGTGCAAATTTGTCTTTGTGGTGTCTTGTGAAGCTGCAGAACTAGACAGGCTTGAGACTTGGCTGAGGACGAGCAATGTTCTCCAGTCAGAAGGAGCTTCTTTGGAAGGTTGAAAGCTTCCCCTGATTATACTGTGTTGTATCATCAATAAGAAGAGGCAGAAATCATCAGGCTTCAGTACCCTCACCATGACAGGAGCCCCCTCCCTAAGAGCCACCTTCATTTTAGGGTTCCATAAGCTTGTGCAGTCATGGAAAACAGCAGAATTCTACAAAACCTCTATTTCCTTATTTACATTTTGAGTAGTACACCCATGATGCTTATCAGCTGAGAAAGGTCCTTCCAGGAGGCAAACCCAGTGAAGTCCATGCCTGGTTTTGAGGCCAGACATAAGGAATTCAGCGCCAGCTTTCAGCAGCGCAGGAATGAGCCAATCAAGAGGGCAATGACAAGTTCAGGTCAAGGAGGCAGATCCCAGCTGGACAGCAGAGGCTCCACTGCCTTGGGGAGGGGGGTGCTGCTCTGGGACATTCCTCCCCATGTACCCTCAGTCATCAAATCCCACATCAGATCCTGGCAAAAAGGAAAAGGCTTCAGTTACTACTCATCTGCCCTCTTCTGTAAGCCAGGATACTTTTTTTTTCCCAAAACCATATTTGGGTAGATTGCAAAAACAAACCAAAAAATACAGGAACAACTCTTAACAGTTTTCCAGATGACCAGACACTCATCCTGTGCAGCTGATTGAATTCACAAACAAAGCTGAGAACATCCAGAAGGGAAAGTCTGAAAACGCTGACCTTCAGTTAAAGATTTGCTAAAGACAAGAAGCCACACATTCAGCTGTCCCTCTGCATTTTTGTGTCCTAATAAGTGAGCTGGTAGTTCCTCAGAGAATCATTTAAGATGATTCTTTTATAACTACAATTGTCTTTAAAACAGCCAGTCTAATGTATTTTTCCTTTTCTTATGCCCAACAGCAAAAAAAACGCACTGATGGAAATGCAAGTTTAAACAAAACCATTTAAAAAACTCACCCAAATTCAGAAAATCTAAAAGTGGAAGGTCCATGTGGGTTGGCTTTAACTGGAGCCAGGTGACTCATGCTTCAGCCACCTGGGATGCAATGAGACCCAGGCACTGCTGCTCTCCCAACCTCTGTGGGCAGGTGGGAATGATCAAGATGATAGGAGAGCAGAGGCCTGCAGTCACTGTGCTTCACCCACGTGTACTTAAGCATCTGTTCCACGTTTAGGGGTTTTTATTTTTAATCAACCAAGGACCTTCAGAAATGTTCATGCAGGTGACCATAAAGCAGGAGAAGTTAATGAGGGACCATAAACTGCTAGGACAAGAGAAAGCAGCCTTGCAATGGAAGCATAAACAGCTGGGAGTTTTGTTCACGTTTCACCAGCTTGCCCCTGTCTCTCTCACTTCACAATGTTTTTTGAAGGCTTTAAGTTCAGATGTTACATAGCAGCAGGCAGCAAAATGAATGGCCCATCTGGGAGGGAATGTGACTGGTCTGGACCTTTCCAATTAATCCAGCACTGCTCTTTTCTTTTCTTTTCTTTTTTTTTTTTTTTTTTTTGGTCTTTTCGAAAGCCACATCCTGATACAAACACTCTTTTGTGTACAGCAGCATCTATCACTTGTAAACCTTAGATAGATGAACTGCTCTGGAGGGAAGTTGACAACATTAAAATCTCTATCTCTAAAATAACACATCACAGTCTGGCTGTTCCCTCCAAAAATCAGAAGGATGAGCTCAGTCACAGGCTCTCATGAATCTCTCAGTAAGAGGAATAAATGGAGCCAAACACATAGCAGTGATTTTGGGGGTGTTAACTCCTCATCTCTGACACTGACTACAAACCTGAAAACCCATGAAATTAAATATCCACCAAACTGTAACACCTCAGTAAAATACCCACTTTGATGCCCTTTTGGGCTTCAGAGGAAAATTAGAGCACCCACAGCTGAGCTGGCATCCCCCTACCTCCACTTCTGTTATCCTGCCATGAAGCCTGCGTAAAACTGGATATATTTTGCTCCTTCACCAAAACTAACTAACAGCATGTGAATAAATTTTAAATTAGACCAGAATAAGTCCTGGGATAGATTGCTACACAAACATTGACTTGTTTGCTCTGACATGAAAAGGAGCAGGCTTTGCCTGAGGCTTTGCTCAGCTCCAACAGGGCTGCTTGGTGCAAGGAGGCTGACAGAAGTTGGGCCTCCCCAGTGGCTCCCACTTGCCTGTTTTATCATTTGTTTATTGCTTGGTGCTGGAAAATAATGACTGTACTGCAGCATACACATTCCCAAGGCAGCCTCTACCGTTAAACCTCTTGCTTTCCCAAAGGGCTTTAGAGGGAAACAATCATTCCTCTTCATTCCCTCTGATTTTATGGCAAGGAACTTGAATTCCTTATTCTGAAAGTGAAAGCTTCCATGCTCAGCAAGGCTCATTGGTACAGGTATGAGGATACAATTTGTCCACACATATAAAAAATGTCCTCTGAATTCAGACTATCTCCTGCAAGACAGCGGCTTTAGCAATCTCATTTTAATTTCCCCTATTTTTGTCACAAAGAACTGAACAGAGGCTTTCAAAAGTGCAAATAAACCAAACAGAAAAGGCTTTGCTTTGGCCAGTGGTGAGAGGAATGGTGGAGATCAACTTCATTTCTAATTGCATTTGGTCAATGAACTGCAGGCAGATCATCAAGAAGTTGAAAAAAAACCCTAAATTGCAACCCAGATTTCCCTGTCACTTTTAACTAGACTGCCTCTGAAGAATGATTAGATTTCATTTCACAAGCTGAGGCAAAAGGAATAAGGGAATAATGTCTACAAAGTATCTGCTTTTTAAAACAAGAGAGAAATAGAACAATCTTCTTGTCAGTGATCCTAGACACTCTCAAGATGTGGCTGCTTGCATTTGCTTACAAGTCCATCGCAGACTTCAGTTCTGCATGCTATGAAGTTGGAAGATTTCCAGGCTTACTGCCTCAAGGCTACCAGGGATACGTAAGCTCATATGCAGAGCCAGAGAGGAAGGTAATTTCCTTTGTGTAAGGATAACTTAACTTGCTATTCAGCTTTACCCATACCACAATCTTCAGTGACATATTTGTTTGAAGATCTAAAAAGGAAAGTTTCATGCACACAATTGAAAGTAAACTGTTTCTTTTAATATTCTGATGGAAAACAATGATTATTATAAGACAATGCACAAGGAAATTAATTCCCTCACTGCCTTAGGTGGAATGTAGCAGCTTTTTGATAGCCTCACAATAGAGTGGTACACAGATTTGGGATCAAAATGAGAAATAAACATTTACATTAAATTTAAGCATAGAATTCATTGCTCTCCATTTATTGAATGGTGTCATTGCTACCAAGACACTATGGGATAATCTTGCTGGCTGCAGTGATGAAATCCAAATGCAAATGGAAAGCACATAACGTAGAGAGTTCATGATATTAATGAGCAGTGAAAGCAATGCCATATTGAAAAAGACAAGAGGAACAATGTGCCTCTGAATAATTTAATATTAAACAATTGGTCAGGAGGTCTTGTAGGTGTCAAATGAGGATATGAATTCTTTTAGTGTTAGCATTCCCTACATACAGACTATGACTGTTGTTTACTGTCTCTGTGTTTATGATATATTTACTATGGTGGTGCCCAGAGATGCATAAAAAGATCCATGTCATGTTGGTTTGGGATCTGCACACCCCACTAATTAAGAGATGAGTCCTTGGCCACAGTACTTGTGATCTAACTACATGCACCCACTATTGCACACACCACAGTAACAATTACCATGGCCGCTTCAGGAATGGAGATGTGAAGCCCCAAGTGGTTCATAGGAGGTCAGGTGGGAAGGCTGGGGCAGAGCTGGGCCCATAGCCCAGATCCCTGAATCCTTGCACAAGAAATAATGGAGCTTCCTCACTCTCTCAAGACAATGTCATTAGGATTAATAAGTATTAAGCATAACAATATTTTTTTTACTACAGTGGCTTTCAACCACCAAAGCAGAGATGCTTTTGAAATACTTCTTCAGCTTTCTTATGTACTTAAAGCATACAAACTCACTCAGGTAAAAAAAAAAAAATAAAGTGAAAGGAATGTGCTCAAGGTTAAACCTGAAAGACAGTTATTTGTTTCTAATAAATAATGTCTTGATTTTAAGAACAAGTCATAATAGATGTTTAAAATGTGAGTAAAAGAGCTTGTCAAATATCACACACACACAAAGAATCAAGAAAAAATAAACACAGAGCCTAGGAACTCTGATTCCCAACAAGTCCATCAACAAGCTGAGTTTTGGACCACATCCGATTTCTGCAGACAGCAGACAGCTTCTTGAGAGTGGGAATTCTGTCTGACATAGCAGCTCCAAGTCCATGTGGAAGAGGCAAACAGGAGCCTGACGCGTTGTTCATTGTGCTGAGGGACGTGTAGTGCTTTGTGAAAAACACCCAGAGTGATTCAGGTCGGAAGGGCTGCTCATTCCCTGGGCAGGTTATAGCAGTGCCAGGAGAGTCAGCGTGTCTGAGAACCCCATCGGAGACGTTTCCTGCGCCACGCAATGAACTCTGCACTGCAAGAAACACACGGACTGACCTCAAAGCAGAGCACGTTTCCTGACTGCTTCCCAGTAGAACAATAGAGCTAAAGAACATAAACTTTTTCAAATCTGCTTTTAACTAGCTGGGGGAGACCAAAATAAAATTAGTTGACTTACTCTAAATCTACTGACGTGTATTTCTCACAATAAAGAATACTCTACTCACATAACTTGGTTTGTAACCTGACTGGTAATGATGTGAAGAAAATGTATTGTGTTTAAATCTATCTTACGATCTGTGCTATGATTTCCATAGATGGAATGAAGTAATTAAGTACTAACGTAGCAATTAAGCACTAATGTAGTAGTTAAGTACACCAGTCCGAAACAAATCGAAGAAGAAACTTTTACCAGAATCAGACATCCCATGCCACAAAACAGCCTGCTGCTTTCAACAACCCAGAAGGAAAAAAAAAAAAAAAAGAGAGTAAAATCTCTATTGTATGGTCAGAATTCCCATACCAGAAAGAAAATGTTACACAAAACACAACACCAAACAAAGCTCCTCACATACAAATGGGAACTGTACAACACTTCCTTGCATCATCTGTCTTCCAGGAGTAGCTGCTGGGAGGAAATATTTGTTTAAGCTCAATTATTCTTGACAAACCCCCCTTATTACTAAAATAAAATGTTAACAATGATCCATTGAGTGATTAACAGAGTAACTTCAGCTCTGGGTTTCCAAAGATCTGCCATTCCCTTCTCCAAGACAAAATTAAAGCAGTTTTCTGCTATGACCCCTGTAAGCTGACCCATGGGGCTCTCTGCTGCAAACTCAACTTACAGCCAACCTGAATGTATTCATTGAAATGCTTTTACTCATTCTCTGCATACAGCTGAGCTAACACTGCTATTTACAGGGGTCACCGAGCCAGCCAGACTAAACCAAACACATTTTCTTCCAGCAGAAGGATCTTGCCATACAGAATTCCCTCCAACAGATGACACCGGCACTAGAGCTCTGCAGTGGACACCAAACGCAGTGCCCCTAGTGCTCAAGACTCCAGAGATTTGAGTCAGCAGAATGAAGAAAGTTGTCTGGATTGCCCAGAGCTGATTCACTTCAGTCCTGTAATACAACTGTGTGTAAATATTTTATTTCCAATAAGACACAATGATGAGAATTGCTTCCCAGGTTTGTGTTAATATTAACCCCAGCACTCACCACCCAGTAGTGCAATTTTCTCCTTGTTCTTTTTATTGACTATTTTAAAAATAGCCTTTTGTTCAAATGGAATATCTGGGGGGGGGGGGGGGGGGGGTGGGTGTTTAAACACGTTTTAATTATTGTTTCAATTGCAAATACAAGCACTTTTACATTTGTCCCTATCTAGTATAGTAAAAACGGGACAATTGGCTTATTTAATGTGAAAAAAAATAAACTGAAAGATATTTGAGATCCTGCAAATTCACACTGAAAATCTGAGGGGGAAAATGAAGTACATTAGAAAAACATCACAGCACAGGAAAACTGTTGTTTATTTTATTTAACAATGTCCTTACCTTGTTTTTTTAAACCACATTTTTAACAGTTCATCTACCTTGCTTTCCAGAAGCATGTTGGCTCTGTGAGATCTCTTCTCTTCAATTTTTCTCTGGTGTGCATGTGTCTAATATTTCCCATGAGCAATGAGCACTCAATATGTGCTCAATGGGTAAAATTAAAAAGATGATTGGGGAATAACTGCCTGAAAAGTCAATGATTCCTATGACAGCTTTGAAGTAAAACTTGTGGAAGACAGCTTGTAAGATGCACAGCTCCACACTTCCCACAGATCAAACCAACCACAGCATCCCAAAGTTTGCACCTTCCAAATTTTGCTCTGGTCATTTGGTCTTTCTGAAGGTATCTATCCATCGTGGGCAGTCTGTTATTCACACTAAAGTGCAGGACATGCAGCTTGTTTGGTACAGGAATCATAGAAGAGAATCACAGAATAGCCCAGGTTGGAAGAGACCTCTATAGATCCAACTTATTGTGGGAAAAGGAGCCTAGATGATGAAATTTTATGATCAAAGAAAATTTAAACATTGCAATAGGTAATGCAGAAGGTAAACCATCAAAGACAAGTGCTGCCAGTCAAATCTTTCAGAAAGTGGGAGGTAGGAGACTACTGTGTGCCACTGAGGAAGAACAGAATGTCAGAAATAAAGAGGGAAGTCCAGTGTCTAATGTGTAGAACTCTGATAGTCAGTTATCAATTTATGCTGCTCCCTTCTTTGCAGACATGAATTAGATGCTCCTATCTGCAAATTACAAATACCATCTGTAAATTACAAATACCATCAGCTTTAGGTTAGGAATCTAATTATTAGATGTAATAATAAATTATTGTAATAAACTATGTATTCTGCATTAATCTTGAACAAACTATTCATAACCCAAAATTAATTCACTCACAAAAATATCTTTACTTTGTATTTCAGCAGTAAACTTGCTGTTGTGTTGCTGCAGGGAAGAAGCTGATAAAAGTTTGGCATCACTGGCATCCTGCACAAACAACAGTTACCCAATCTGAGGAATCTGGTGTCCTCCAAGGAAAGCAAACACTTCTGTGCTCACCGGAGGGTGAAGGAGCACTGGAACAGGCTGCCCAGAGAGGTTGTGGAGTCTCCTTCCTTGGAGACTTTCAAAACCCACCTGGATGTGTTCCTGTGTGGCCTGCTTTGGCAGGGTGCTGGACTGGATGATCTCTAGAGGTCCCTTCCAACCCCTAACATTCTGTGACGTGTAGCTGGTTCAAAAGTGCAGTGTAAGGACACAGGAGATTTACACAGCAGTATGAATCAACACTTGGGGTGTTTATTCTCACGGTAACATCACACTGAAAGCAGCATCTATGTTGACAAGTGAAATGAGAGATTAACTTGATTATACATGCTATGTAAAACTTGCTTCTGATTAATTGATTAGACAACTCCAGCTCATGTTTCAATGCCTGATAACGATCTTACATTCATATAACAGATCACTGATTTATATGCACACAATCCAAACTTCATTTTTCATGTGACAGATTATTTTCTTCCTTTCCTTGCCACATAATTTGCAAACTACACTACAAATATAGTTGCTTGTTTTACTTGTGTTTTGGCATCAGATTACTCTTCCAAGGAATATTTTGGCAAGTGTGTTCTTTAGCCATCTCCCTTATCAGACTTACATGACAGTGTATCACAGAAAACACCATCAATTTTCAAAGAATACTGTGGTAACAAGTTAAAAAATGAAAATGTAGCTATTGTTTTGAAAGAGTGGTTTACAAAACCAACTGGAAATCCTGCAATCATTTTTAAATACCATTGTGAGGGTGGATTTATTTTATTGTATGGTCTTCCTCCTGGCACAACATCACAGTGCTGGTCTGAGAGAAGTTATTGTCCAAGTTCAGCTGATTGCTGAAAGCGAAGGTTTAAAATACAGAAATATGAAAAACAATGTAAGAGCAAGAGCAGGGATAGGATGATTTAAAGTGTGGAACCTCAATGAAAACAACATCTCCAGGCCCAGGTCCCTGCCAAGTCACCATCCACCCCTATAAATTATCACCCTGCTAGGTCTGTATGTCAGTGACCTCACAAGGCCTGTGCAGAGAACTGTTGATCATCTCCTGAATGACACTGAATAAAAATGTTAGAAAACATCCAGCAAGGCACACAGCTATTCCTGCCAAATGATGACATCATGTTCTTCTATCACAGTTAATCAGTTCAAATAGAATTTTTTCCTGCTTATTTCCCTGTTTCTTCATCCAGATTGCCACTAGCAGGAACAACTGTCTATATTTACCCACTCCACTAATATGCCCATTGTATTTGTAAAGGAAAAAAAGCTACAGCAAAAACTCTTCCTACTGAATTTATATCCTTTATTTCTTCTACCATACTCTTTTACTGGTTAACAAGACTAGCTTTTGCCTGCAAGCCCCTACATAAGGCTATCCAACGACAGCTTGTCTTCATGGTACTAGTACATCCATGTGGCAGCATCTGGTTTTTAGGGTCTGTATAATTCATTAGTCAAAATGATCTAGGAATGCAAAGCAGGCAGAGTTTTCCGATGCTTGTTTGGTCTTTTTTTAAAAATAGCTAAGTGGCCTCAAATCAATCTTCACAGGACACACAAATAATAGTTCCTAATTGACAGAGCACACGTTTGCTCATGAACAGCAGTGCAGGAATCATCATTTCCTTATTCTCCACCTTGAAAAAGAACTTCTTCTTAGCCTCTGTGCTGAACATCACAACAGGTACTCCTCAAGTAAACATCTAACTCTTTAAAAAGAGAGCTAAGAACCAATCAATACTTCTGGTTGTTCATTAGAAGCACTCTAGATTTTCATTACAGAGAAGAAAATGCAAACACCTGCCACAACCCAAAATGCAAGTGTTCAGACCAAATTCTGCAATGAAAAGTTCAATGTGACCTTGATAAAAATCACAACTGAGTCTGCAGCACCTATGCAATGCACAGATAGACAGAAAAATTTGTCTCTATACTCATCAGGCTGCCCACCCAGCCCATGCAGCGTGCCGCTTCACAGCTCAAACTACGAGGTCAGTCCTTGCTATCTCCATCTAACTCAAAACTCTGCTTAACTTTTTCTTTCTAAATCATCCCCAGGACAAGACTAGAATCTCTTTTGAAATGTAAAGGCTCTATAATAAAACTTAGAAACAACATATGGTACAAATATCAAGCATGAACATCTCTTCCCATCTTGTACATTTCAAAGACTGTGCAAACAGCACTTCTCCCTCGTTTTGATCCTGCAGCCAAAATGAGTCATCTGTGAACAATTATGGCTCTGGCAGGGGCCTGACTGTTTGAGAATGAAAGGAAACACTTTATTATTGAAATGAACAGTATGCCAAGCCAAGAGGCGACTGCAGAGAAATGTTTAGAGTCCTTTGTCCTCTTTTAGCCAGCAAAAGCAGTGGGTGCAGCAATCTCCTCTCAGACACCTGGTAACACTGAATTTCAGTGTGGGCAATGGAAAAGCATAAGAAGTGTGAGCTGTGGAGATGAGCAAGGAAGTATATGGAAGGAAAAGAGGCACAGAGTGCCTTACAGCAGGAGACCTGGCTTGGAAAACTGTTTGTTACTCCTTGCTTAGTTCTCTCAGAGGAGTCGTGAACGTATAAAAGGAACAACACAGTCAGAGGCCACAGACCTGGAATCTGGAACTATTAAAGGACACTTTTGGGGGTTTGGCACTGGCTGGGTTTAATAGGCTCTCCTGAAAGGGGATGAAGGAAATTCCCCTTGATGAGAAAAAATAGCAACATAGCAGTTTAGTAGGGACAGAAATTCTGTTATGTGCAGCCCATTTTCAGCACTGAGACCATCATATCTGGTTTTGATACCGTCAGGAGGGGATAGGAAAGATCTCTCTGAAATTGGAAGGGTAACTTTCATGACATAGGCTGCTCACTAAGAGGTGACAGAACAGGTAACTGGGTAGGTTATAGGCTTGATGGACTTGGCAAATGATACAAACAGGACAGGATTTAAATATTGGACTATGAACTACATATGAGCATTCTCTTTTTTTCTCCCATGAGCAGCTTGCAGAAGGAAGAGGAACAATATGGTAAACATCACCCAGAACCTACAGATTATTTAAAAGCTTGACAGGAGAAGGCAGAGCAGTGTACACAGAACTGTTAATGGAAGGTGTAGGGCTGGGGAGCAGGAAAGAATCTGGAAAGAGCATTATTTTACATTCTGAATTTCAGTTCCAACCCCAGATAAAATAAATGTTTGAGGGAGATCTTGAGATTGGTATTTTGCTGGCAGGACCTCTCAGGTCAGGACATTACTGTTTGTGAAACTCTGAGCTTTGAAACCTCTGGAACAGATTACACCACCATTAGCACAGTGTGGGCAGCACTGATCCCCAAACTAAGCACCAGCAGTAGGCTTGGTGCCTAGGCTTAGCTAGCATGCTTTATACCATGGTCAGAAAGCTGCTGAGCATGCAGGCTCACCAGTATTAGGGGATTCTTGATGTCCAAGGCTAAAATGCAAAACCCCTATATTCCCAAGTGGGGTACAGAACATTTATAGCCACTGTATTTGTTTTGGCAGTTGAGAAACAGTAATCAGCCTTGCAAAACACCAGATTCTCCTTTCTTCAGAGATCAGGAACCCCACACTTAAGTGTATTAGGTTAAATACAGCAGGCTCCAGAAGTCCTTGAATTGCAGGGAATTTGGAGGGTCCTGTTTAGCTCATTATGCAATGGCACTTTTGCTCTTAACAGAACTCATTGAGGGTCAGAGGTACAGATTTCCTCCACATTTACATCTAAACAAGACAGTCTGGCAAAGACTGACAAAGCTGAAGTGGTAAAATAGTTAGCGGCAATGTTGAAAACAGACATCAGGAATACAAATTTCCCAAAATGCTCATTCTTTGCAATTCCACAGAGTAGCCTATGGTTACCTTCACACAGTATGTGGAAATACTACACGGAAGGCATCTTGTTACAGTCACAGTCATCTGGAATCTAATCCTGGCAGCAAATGGAGTGCTCTTTTGTTTAGGTCATGTCACTCATACACTTCATACCATAACACACATTGCTGTGTATAAATCAACATAATAGAGGCTATTGTGAAGCTCTGCCAGCAGTGTCTGTGCTTCACTTTGCACACATTAATTGTACAGCTCTATTTGTCTCAACTTTTCTGAGCATTACCAAGCCCTCAGAGTCTGTCAATACTTTTGACTATTCCAACAGAAATTAGATAGTTTCAAAGCAGCCACATAAAACAAAGACAGTTTCAGGGTCTCAGTGTGTGCCCAGCAACACACTGAAAACATTTGCGCATACACCAAGCAGAGAGAGACATGGAAGCTGTGAGGAAGCCTTTTCAGCTGAAAACACCGGGAACACCGAGTGCCATGGCAGCACTTCTGTGTCTGACGGCACACTGTTCACGTTCTGCAGACAGACTTGCCTTCGGATACACCTTAGAGGGAGTTTCCTCCATCACATAACGTTGTTTCATATGGCAATAGCCTGCAGTGCCTAAGGCACGATCTCTAACTTGGTCAGAGCTGCCCTTCCAGGTGAATTCTCTTAGCGCTACCCAGCAGGTAACACTCATGATTTCCACTAAGCAGATCTCTGCCGTGTTTGCCTCCCTATGGCAAGCCCCGGCTGCAAATAAGGAAAGGCAACGGCATGGCTGCCCAGGTACCGAGGCTAGGCAGCGACAGACAGGGCTGGAACCGAGCCGGGGTCACTGCAAGGGCTGGTGCACGGAACGAAGCCGCTGCACGGATCGAAGCCGGTGCAGGAGCTGGGACAAGAGCCGGGGCAAGGGTCGGGCAGGGGCAGGACCGGAGTCCAGCCGCGGGAGGGGCTGGTATCTGTGCAAGGGCCGGTGCAGGGTCCGGGACAAGGGGCGGGTAGGGGCAGGACCGCGCAGGGCCCGTCCCGGACCCGCGCTCCGCACGTCTCTGCTGCCCCCCGCAGGCAGGCGGCCGCGGCCTCGGCTGGGCGGCCTCGGCTGGGCGGCCTCTGGCCTCGGGCTCTTCTCTTCCGGGACCGCGTCCCGGAAAAAAACCCGTCCTTGCCGCGGAAACGAGTCCGTAGCAGACGCAGTAAGCACATATGCAGTTGCGTTTCCTTCCAAGATCTGTTATCTTGCTAAAAAATATTTTTTGGGGGGAGTTCGAAAACGGGAATGTTTTTGTCTCCCCCCCACTCTGAAACCAGGAACTGAAACACTATGGGCAGGCCTCTCGTTATTTTAGCTGAATAAACTTTGCCTTCGGCATTGAAAATAAGCTAGGAAAATAAATCCAAGGTCACACTCTGCAGTCGCTGTCTGGAGTCATTTTCATGCACAGATGCTGAGGAACATTAAAAAAACCTGCATGTGTTTCACTTGGTTGGAAACCCCAGTGAAGTATCCAAGTGAGTTAGTTACTCAAGGTCTCAGCACTCTAACTTGGGGGGGGAAAAAACAAACAAACAACAAAAAAAACCAAACCCAAGAAAGACAAACTTACTGGTTTGGAACAATATTGAGATATGCAAGGCAAAGAAACAAGCCAGGTGGGACAGCTAGGGGACAGTTCAGCAGTAAAGGCAGTGGCAAAGCGGCAAATTTAAATATGCACAGGCCCTGTTGTGATTGCTTTTGGTAATAAACTGAGAGACAGGCAGGTTCCAAATTCACAGTGCAGTATCTGAGGCAAAGCTGGGGTTTTTTTGGCTTGCACTGCATTTTCTTGTTCATAAAAAAAGAGGCAATTATAGAAGATGCCAAGCAGTCTAAGGTCAAATTAGCAAAACTTTTATATGCGTGATTAATTTCAAGGTTATGACTAAATGCAATCCAAACACTCTGGGTTTCATTACTTCCATCTGTAACAGCACACAGCTCCAGGTACACTCAAAATCTTTCACCCAAATCACTTCCTGGCCATAGCAAAAGTTTTATAGCTCTGCCTGGTAACTTTCCCAACCTGCTTTTCTCCATGGCATGCTAAAAAGCATATGTGGACTTAATAATTGCTAATTCGATGACTACATTACTTTACTGCACACAACGGACTTACAGGTGCCAGCCACAAACAATCCCAGAGGTCAAGATAGAACTGAATGTCTTCTTTCAGAAGGACATCAGATACCACCAATATGAAACCCACAGTATGAAATGCATCCTGTGCCCCAGGTAGACCATTGACAAGGAGTAGTGTGTGACTGAGATGAGAGCAGAGGACCAGAGCTCTCAGTTACGGTGCACCAGCCTTGTCTGAGTCACAGCAGCAGTTGGAGCAGACCTTAGGGGATGTGTTTTCCCTGCAGAGAAGCATTCAAGCTCACCCAGAGTTAGAGGGCTCATTCCTGTGATGTACTCTGAGAGTTTTGGGTTGAACAAGGGAAGAATCAAGGACTTGCTCAGTGTTCTACGACCATTAGGCAAAGCAGTTTCCACTCTCTAAGTTATCTCTCAAACCCACTGTGACCTCGTGCTCATTCTCAGACAATTTTCCCTCTCTTCAGTGGGGTTTTTAGTGTAGCCTGCTGTATTTCAAACAATGCTGTCATTTGCTCACCCTTGGAAGTAGAGTGACCTGTTCTGAATCCACAGAGCGCTTCCAAACTGTGGCAAAGATGACTAAGAAAATCTCACCAAGTTGAGATGAGAAGGTGGGGGAAGCTGCTGGCTATCTGCCAAGTCTCTGCACTCTGGTTTTTCATTTTTAGTCTCTGCTCTTTGCTGGAAAGTTTCTACTTATGCTCTGGTTTCCATGGCAACTGCATTTCTTGCCTTTCTTCTCTAGCATTAAATTTTTTATTTGATTTCCCTTCTTCCCAAGCCATGACTTTCTCTTCCTTTAAAAAAAAAAAAAAAAGAATTAGGTGTTGTCTCCTCTTTGGCTGGTGATATTTTTAAAGGAGGTGAGAGAGCCTTTACTCTCCATCTGATGGCAAATCTGTACATAATAGCACAGAGAAGTAATTTTCCCAGTAAGAACATCAGGGGATTCCCTTGCAGAAAACCCATTTACCGTAACTATCCTACGTGTAACAAGGTTATGACATGTAAGAGTTCCAGATAGTGTGGAAGCCAACATTTTATACATGTCGGCTGGTTGATTTTATGAGACCAAACCAAACCATTTTCTCTAAAACTAAACATTCTGTAGGTTTTCTAAAGCATTCCTTGTGATTCCTGAGCAGTCTCAGGAGAATACAGAATAGTTTAATAAGTGTAGCTGCACTAGAAATGTGCTCTTCAGTTCCAAACGTTCAAGTATTTTCACTGATAACCTTCTCACTTGGCTGGGAGTAACATTAGGGCAGGTCACAAGCTGAAGGGACCCTTCCCCTGTGAATGCCTAATCATCTGAAGGCAGTGCCCTGCATATCCTCACACAAAGTACACAGAGACAAACCCCTTGGAACTCAGGGAGCTTAAGCTAATTAATTTGTCTTGCCCTTGCCATTTTGGGACTGAATTAATCTGACAACCTGAATTAATTTAAGAGTGAAAAAAATATTCATCAGAATAGCAGATCTGGATTAGATCTAGTCATTTGTTTTTTCCAGGCTTTAAGTTCATCATAAACAGAAATAGTTTACATGCTGCAAAGCACTCAAATAATGAAGGTTTTCATCCCATTTCACAAGGCCGGATTCACCCCACATCTAAATTCTCCAGCACATTCAGGCCATAAACTGACCCTCCTGTACCACTGTAGATTACAAGGGTTTTCGTCTTATCTCTGCCTGGTGGGATTTCACAGTAAATTCTTCTAGGACTGAATAATTAAAAGAAGCAGAACCACAGCATTTGGCTCATATGGCAACACAAACAAATCTGTCCATGGGTGCTATCTTGTTTGCAGCACATGTGCACAGATTTACATGCAGGATTGAGGCTTTGTGCTCTGTTTGTTTAGATTTTTCATTATTCGGTACCACAAGCATAAAGTAAATTTATATAAAGACTGAAATTGGAACAACTTTAAGAGTGAGCTGACCTTATGATCATCCAAAATGGCAACCTAATTTTGTATGTTTTCGATTCTTACTACTCAGAAGAAAATAATGGAAAAGGGTAAGAAGTGAGGAGTCTGGTGTTCCGTACATGGTTTATGCTTCCCTCCTCTTCTTGAGTTCCCTCCACCAATGAATATCTAGGTCAGGAATTCACAGGATCTTATAAAAATATGGCAATGTTCAGTGTGTTTGGCAGCCAAGCTATTTTAATTGTCAGATATTAAATATATCTGCCAAGATCTGTGTTGCAAAATCCCATTACAACATGCACCATGCATAAACTTCCCATCAATTTGGGGGTTCAAGTAAAAGTCAAGAGAAAAGTTTCATAAAGCTAAGTATGGCCTCCCCATTTTCTTCCCTTTGAGCTGACAGGATTAGGGATTCAAAGAACTGCTTCAGGTGTAGCCCCCTAAATTGCAGCCATAATGTGTCTTTTATGTGGCTACAGACAGGCTTCACGTCTCTGCTGTTTGAATTCCCAGAACAGGGATTGATTTAGACAAACAGCAGCTTACTCAGCTGCTGTGCTGAGGTGAGAACATCCAGGCAGCCCTCAGCTCATCTTTGCTTGATTTAATGATTCGCTGGCCAGACTACAGAGAGCATCTCAGTAATTCATACACCACTGTGGCATGATTTGTTGGTTGCTGTTGCTCATCTGTAATTGCAATGAGAACTGCTCATCAATCATTACAGCTTTCTAATGTTTTGAGATACAGCAATGAAGAGGCTTCAACCTGGCATATCATTTTGAAAACATTCTAATCTTGCAGATAAAGATCTGAAAGCTCTCCAAAAGACAGGCCTCAGAAAGGCTGGGAACATGCACTGAACACACTTTGACCCTAAGTGCATAACCAATCCCTCAATGAAAAGAATGAGTTTTCCTTCTCTTAGTGCAGGGGCAAGAAGAGGTTACAAGTAGAATTTGCTAATCTGCATTGCTGTAGTCATTAACACCAAACTCTCAAGTCACAGAATCAAAATATTTTTGTTGATATTGCTGGTCTGATTAATTTATTGCTATCAGAGGATACTGCATCCTACTGCACTCCCTCATTAAATACAGTCTTTCTCCTTTATTACTTTGCTTACTATATTAAGGTATACATCACATCCAGCAAAGAAGCTTTCTAAAGATGAAAGTGCTAAATTCAGTGCCTGCTAATTCCTGTTTTTATCTTCAGTGATCCAGAACTGTTGTTTGACAAGAAAATGTCCTTTTCACAATCTCTCCATCTGATCACCATTACAAATGTTTCCTCACCTCTTTGAAGCAAACCATGAAAATCATCTCCAGTGGGACAATAGCATCCCTGTAGGTAGAAAGAAAGACTGACAGAGGATCCCTGGGTAGCTGCACTCTGTCTCTCCTCAATTCCTCATTATTGCCTCAGTCAAATCTGAAAACTTCGGTCTAACTGTCCTGTGAGCATCACACCTTCCCAATAATGTCCATAACTGAATTGCTGACACGAATTTCATGGAGTCTAATAGAAAACAATCTTAATACAATTTATTGAGACGATTAAAATTCAGAAAACAAGCTTCTCCTTGCTCCATAAAGCACAGCAAATTTATTTGCTGCAGTCAGTAAAACTCTGCTGCCTAAAGCTGTGCACTAACTCAGTAGAGCTTGAGCAGTAACTGCAAGACCCTTAAAGCTGCACGTTTCAGATAATCAATTAGCGCTGTGTTTGCTCCCATGGGGGCTGGCTGCAGACACTCACTACACGTTGAAGTGGCTTCTGCACCTGTAGAAGCCAGCAAAAAGATTCAGAACATAAAAGTTCAGCAATGGTTTGGAGTGTTTATGGTTAAGTCAGTCACGTTCAGCTGGTAGATGTCACCTTGGTTTGCTGAAGATTGTTTATCAGGAGTGTCTTGTTGAAGTCAACACTGCAGCCCTCAAAGTTCTTGTAGAGAAATCAGGGAAAACTTCAGTTTGCAAGGTTTACCAAGGAACAGCTGACTAACAGAGCACAAATATATTTAACAAACACAAAATACACAATGGAGAAGCTCTAAGTTTTCAAATGAAACAATGGGATCTGGTGACAGAAGCACTATTCTGTCCCTTGGTTGCTCTGCTACATGATGAAAGTGATTGAAGGGTCTGTGAGAGCTCCTGGGAAGCAGCGCTGGCAAGCTTGGCATAGCTCTGAGACTCACCCTAGCAGAAGTTCAATGTTACTGGGATTCTAAGATGGGAAATAAAATGCAGGGGATGCTAGAAGAAGCTTCTGTTTGAGCAGTGACTTCTTGCTACAATTTCTTGGAATATGCAGATTACACAGCTGTCATTTCTACCAATTTTCTACCAATAGCTGTGACCAGTTTTAAAACTGTACATTGATATAATCTACTTTCTGAAGTTTCCTTTACCAAAGACAAAATAGAATGGATTTTTCATCCCCCAAATAAAATAAAACAACAGCTGGAATCATTATAAATCTGTAAAATGGCTGCAAGCATTTGGATTCACCACATTCAAGCCCTAATGCATGTATTTATTCAATAAAATCACTTTAGTCAAAACAGATCACCAAAAAATCATCTTGCCTTTAGACTGCCTCAAAGAGGAGATGTCACACTAGAGAGGTTTCCAGTTACTTATAAAACAATCAATTTTTTGAAGTTATCTGTCTTTGAGAGGTAATTGTTAAGTGAATTTAGACTATAATTGGTCTGAATACAAATAAACTTGCATTATACATTGAATGAGCACTACAGGCAGGTGATAAATTGTAAAAGTAATGCTCCACCAGAGTTTCACTTTCTGCCGAGTCACCTTTTGCTGCTCCAGCACTGTACAAAATAGGCACTACTTTTGTTACTAATAAAACACAGAATTAATTACTCAAAAGAGTCATTGAAAATATGCCCAGCCAGCACACTGTGCTGGCTTTTGGTTTTTTTCCCCATTTTTTAACCTAAAAGGGAACATCAAACCGATTGCTAGTTATTTCTTTGAAGTCAACTGCAACACACTGGTTTCTTCCAAGTCTCTCCAAAGTGGGTATTTGTTCCAGTCAGAATAGTTCTATGAAAATACTTATACTGATGCCCAACAGCACTACAGATTTCATTTCTCTGACTAGATTATGATAAAAAATAGTTGAGTTTTAGCAGTTCAGTCAAGCCACAGAAATACTTTAGTCTGAGATCTGAATCTTTCAAATGAGTAGTGCTGGACTGGAATTCTCCAGGGACTTCCAGGCAGTTCTGCTCCAGCTCAAACAAGAATCCAAGGCTTGTTATTAATAACAGCTGGGAATCTTTCCTTCCCTACTCTACAGTAAGAAGGATTCCAGCTTCTCCCTGAATCTCATCTTTACAGAATTTGCAAGTTTTTGCACAGAGGATAAATGTGCATGTTTTCATCTGGCAGTTCCCCAGAAATTTGCTTCAAGACATAAAGAAACGACACCAAGCTTCTAGGAAATTTTAGATCACATCACATTTTGTTACTCCCCCACCAAGCTAAGGCAGGGCTCTGAGAGTAGGCTACCTGCATTCATGAGCAGAACTGGGAGCAAGATACAAAACTTCTTTAGAGAAGTACAAACACAACTGACAAGTTTTCTACCAATTCATGACCAGAGTTTTTAAAGCCTCCTGGGCAGCAGTCCAGCCCTTTTGGCAGCACTGCTGTCATATGGAAAGAAAACAGGGGAGAAAGAGGCAAATCCAACAAGCACAAGACCCATTCAGCAGCCAAACAGCTGCATGCTGCTCCCAGGGCTTTTCTCAGCAGGATGAATTTTCTAGCCTGGCCAGTGGCAACACGAGCACTGCACAGTCCTGGACTTCATGATGGGCCTGAGCACAAGACCAGGGGCCTCGAGACCTCGCCTGCGTCTTTGACAAATAAGCTGTATGGCCATGGGTGACTACATTAATCTTGCTGACCTTTAACCACTGCTTTGTCTGCTGAGAGAATGCCTCTGTTTCACTTGCTCAAGTGCCTCACCAGCTCTGGATAAAAACAATTATGCAAAGAGGAAGGTTTAGATGTGTTTTTTTCCCTAATTGTCAGAGACAGTCTGAAAGGTGCTTTATCTACCTATCAGTATTTTCTTGCCATACCTCACTAAGTAAGAACATATTTGGTCTGCCAAGGTACTCTAAAGTCAGTTTTCCAGATCTCTGAGGCAAAGCATGACAGATAATGAAGGTATGATTTAGAGCGTGGGCTGAAGAATCTCATGTGAGAAGATTCCTATTGCAGAGGTAAAGCATTAGCTAAATTTTATAATTATGGAGTTAATTTTTTGCTAAGAAAAGCAAAACCAATATGAGGATTGGCTCCAAAGATTACACAGTGTGTGGTCTTCCCATCTGAAGAGCTCTGCATGGCACTCACTCATGTGACATAAATTACTTTAACAAATATAGGTTCAGAATAATATTTGTAAAGCTGAGATCTGCAGACCTTTTTGCAGTCACCTGGGTGCTATCACCTCATTCACAAGCACTGGCTATAAATTATGCTAATCAGTGGAACATTCAGAAAATGAAGAAGGGTTTATTGTGTCATTTTAAATGGATTCCCTATGAAGCAAAAATTGGGGAGATATAAAATTGCAGCATTTCAGTGAACACTCCTTTTAAATCCTTAGTTACCTGTTGTTGCATGTCAGTAATATAAAGGTTAAAGCACTATGATCAGGAAATTTAAAACATGTCCTTTTATAGTGGGACCCCTTTCACCACTCCACACTGATTAAATGTAACACTGAAAGGCTTCACTGTACGGAGATGTCACCTTAAGCACCAATCCTGACTGCTCAGATGAAGCCTAAATGAGGTGACCATAATTCTGCTCTCAAGGTGACAGCCCCATCATAGAACCAGTCCCTCTCTCTCTGACATTTTACCATTACTCTGTCTTAAAAATAAAACTTCTTTTATTGTGGAGTTTTTATAAAATAAAACATTCAACACCACAAGGAGATACAAGTCTCACTTTGTGTCCTTTGGGGTGGGGGGAGGTAGCTTTAGCCCACCTCTAAGGTACATTACAATCAGAGGCAAATTCCTGTGCGTTATTCATGTAGGACAGCACCTGCTGAGCACTTGCTACTCTTAGGAAGCAATAGGTAGCAGAATGATAAAATACTATTATTTGTTAAGTATGTGGTTCTCCTACAACATCTGGTATGTAAAAGCAGAACATCTGACTAACACTCATGAGTGAAGATCTTGCACAGCAGGTATGTTGCCCTGTTCTGTAGAGAGTTGACAGATGTTTAACTCTCAAGCTGTATTTCCACCTGTCCAACAGCATTGGACCTTCTCTTACCACTGCTTGCACTACCCAGAGGGCACTGCTAAGAAGCCAAAAGAAGTCAGGAGAGCATAACAAAGGAGGCAGTTGGCTGTGAGGTGATCTCCCGTATTTAAAATCAGGTTCTGTAGAGAAGTGTAAGGGAAGCACAAGAAAAGTAATATTCCACATGGTTTTAAATAAATCACAGGACTGGAAGGTGAAGTACAGGAAATCCTGCATTAGTTGTGACATCTGGCAACTTTTATTTACGGATGGATGATGAGGAGAAAGGAGCAGTAAATGACTTCTCTAAAGCCACAAAACAAAACACTGTGTAGACAGGATTAGGCTGCAGGACACAGACTGCCCTGTTATCTGGGTGATTGCTTTTCTCCATCTGTCTTTGCACAGTCTTGCCTCTTCTAGGCTCAAAGCAGAAGTATCACAGCCTAATACAAATGCTGTTCAACCACTTGACAGGGGAGTGCTTCTCCACCTTTTCTGCCCAGGTTTCTCTTGAATCAAAGTAAGGTTTCGTCACTCTCCTCTGCCATTTGGAGGGTGCTCTGCAATACCTTTACTGCTTACAGCATTTCACCGTGTGTATACATCAGGTCTATAACCAAGAACTAATTGTAGGTTGTTCACCTGATATCTTTGTTCAGAAAACGTCATATTCAGATTCCATGAAGTGAAAATCTTCCACCCAGAGGTTATAACACTAAGTGTCCAGACTTTTATATAATTCAAACATTTTGCAGCCACCCCTGATACCTGTAACACAGCCCTAAGGGCTTGAAACCATTAAGGAATCTACTTGTATGTCGATTCTTTCTGGTTTCCATGAGATTATTTGCACAGACATTACACAGTGATGATACTTGGCACACAAAACTCCATTAACAGGAGTGATGTGCTGTCTAAAATTCACTCTATATTTGTTTTCCCTTCAGTTTCTATAGAACATGAGGAGTGATGCAGATGGTTGACAGCAGTGAGATTATAGTGATAGCTGTAAAATTTGATGGCTGTTATCAAAGCATTGTATGGCTTGTGATAGCAAGTAGCAATTAAAAAAAAAAGGGGGGAGGGGAAAGAAATAAGTATTCCCAAGCTTGACCTGGACAGGACACTTTGCAAAACAATTTTGTCAACCCACTTCATAAATAGCATTTGCAAAAGTAAGTTTCAAGACAGACTTGATTTTAACATGGGCTGATGCTCATTTAGCATAAGAAATAAACATCTTAAAGGAATATATGTTAGGTCAGTCCCTGTGCACTGCAAAGTAGTAACAGCAAGGAAGGCAGTTTTGTACTAAAGGATTTATTAAAATAAGAAGATCACTACTTCAAACCTTAACAGATATTGGTTATCTTATCACCGGGATCAGTCTGTCAGTGAAATAAATATGCTGTCTGCTAGTCTGAATCCATGGGAGAGGAAACCTATGGGTGGGAATTTTAGACTCTTAGAATTTTTTCTGTTGGAAAAGACCTCTAAGATTATCGAGTCCAACTCTCAAATCAAGTAGTTCATGAGATGCTTTGAGGAAAATCAAGGCTGATTTTGAACAGCTGAACCTCTGTGATTTCTGTCTGTTCCTGCAGGAGCTGATTCTGTAAACGGGGTGATTCTTTCAAGCCCGTCTCTTGAATGCTTAAACTTGAGAAAGTTGGGGAGCTGAGCTGCAGAAGCAAGGCATTTCCCCTTTTTAGTATAGCAGCCTTAACCATTAAAAATCCAGTAACCAAGTACAAGCATGGCATAAAAGGGGTTAATATACTGGGGGCACCTCTTTTGTAACTGACCCCTTAAGCTGAATCTAAAACACTGGCTTCAGAAAAATGGTGTGGGAAAGTGTTCTGGACTGTCACAGCCTACAGCCTACAGCCTCCAGGAAAGCCAGAAAGTGTTACCCAGTGAACCCTCTCACCATATGTGCCTGGAGACATTTACCACAGTCACAGTGGCCTGAGGGAACTCTGGGAAGACATGGCTGAGACCCTGGTGATTGGCATGAACCACCCATGCCAAGCACAACACAAGAGACAGAGGGACGGACCCAGATGTGTGCCAGGGCCACCGCGCTGGTGGGGCAAGCACCATGAGTGAGGATATGGCCTGCTATTAACATCCACAAGTGACAGACTGTGATGTCACCCAGTGACAGATTATGACCATGCATCCCTCACTGTCTATAATTGGGCACTGAGTCTCATCCAGCCACTTCGTGTCCAGACTGAGTGCTGAGCGAAGTTTTGGGGCTGGTTCGTGGAGTCTCTTCTGCGTCTCCTTGCGTCTCTTGTGACAGAGTCATTGAAGAGTCACCCCTGGCCCTGCCAGCTTCAGGCAGCCAGGGTAATCACTGAGCGTGCTCAAAACAGCAGAGGTGAGCTGAGAGGAGACTACCTCACACTGGGGAGATGGGAGAGTTTCCTTCTTGAGGAACCAGGGTATTTCTTCCACCCTTTCCCAGGCTGGCCCATGACCATGGTTTCTCTTCTCTTTCTAGCACGACACCCACTGCTGCAGCAGTGACAAGGAGCAGCTTGTCAACCCCTGCTCCCCTCAGCCCACTGCAGCCAGGAGAGAGAGCATGGCCAGAGAGCTGGAGGACCACTGTCCAATATGCCTGGACAGCTGAGAGGATGCCAGCTTTGTGATGCCATGCCTCCATCGATTCTGCTACCTGTGCATCACGCAGTGGGCTGAGAGCAAGCCTGAGTGCCCCCTCTGCAAGAGGATGATAACATCTATCATGCACTCGGTGCGGCAGGACGATGACTTCGAGGAGCATGCTGTAACACCCTCAGTCGTCGTCCCCCAGGCAGAGGAAGCTCATGAACACCCAGCTTCCCTGCTGCCCAGGGCTCCCATCGGTGGCCTCTACTCTCATCACTGGGCATCCCTCTTCTGAGGGCACCAAGATCTGCTCCAGCCTGTGGAGCTGTGGCTGGGACCTGCGCTGGGACAGATCTTGGAGGGGCATCGCCTGGCAGACACACAGGTATCCATCCTGCACACCCTGTGTGTCTCCGGCCCAGACAAAGGAGCCCTCATCCAGCTACTGCTGCCCACCCTGGGCAGACAGACAAGGGCCTTCGTCCACAAGCTGCTCAAAGAGATCGAGGATGAGTGTAGCGACGCAGCCCTGCGGCGGATGGGCCTAGGTTGACCCCAGAGCTGCTGAGGAGCAGGAGGGAAGACGTGCTGCTGCCCCAAGCCCCACGGCCACCCAAAGGGGCACTCCTGCACCCAGTACCTCCCCTTGGTGAAGGTCCTGCCAGCTCCCCATCTGCTCCTGTTTCCACCCATGGGGAGCTAGAACACCGGCAGGACCTGGAGGAGGCTGTGCCCAGGCCCTCCACTGCCAGCCAGGGCAGACAATGCTCCCCTGGGGGCCCCGGCAAGCCCAGAAGAGAAGGGCTGACAGCCCTGAGGGCCAGCCACCAGCAAGCAAGAGACCACCCTGCCAGCAGATGTAAAAGTGCCCAGAGCTTCCCCCAGACGGGGAAACAAGACCAGGCAGCATCTGGGGCATCTGCCAGCCTCCAAAAAGACAAGGAGACCATCATGTCAGATGAGTTGGATCATCCCTGGCCTTGCTGGGTTCAGGCAGCTGGGGTACCCAGGAAAAGCACTCCCAACAGCAGAGGTGAGCTGAGAAGGGGACACCTCTTCCTGGGGAGATGGGAGGGTTTCCTTTTTGAGGGACTAGGGTATTTCTTCCACCCTTTCCCAGGCCAGCCCATGACCATGGCCTCTCTTCTCTTTCTAGTGTAATACCCACTGCTGCAGCAAGGACAGGGAGCAGCTCATCACCTCCAGATCACCCAAGGCCTGCAGAAGACAGTAAACAGCATGGCCACAAAGCTGGAGGGCCACTGTCCAATATGCCTGGACAGCTGGGAGGAGGCCAAGATGTAATGCCATGCCTCCATCAGCTCTGCTGTTTGTGCATCATGCAGTGAGTGGAGACCTAGAGGAGGGTGGCCTTCATCTTGCACTCGGTGTGGAAGGACAATGACTGAAGAGCACATTGTGACACCACCTGTGGTGTCATCAGTTGTCATTCACCAGGCAGGAGAAGCTCCTGGACACTCAGCCTCACTGCCAGCAGCTCTGGGGCTGCTGCCCAGGTCTCTTGCGGGTGGCCTCTATCCTGAACTCTGGGTGTCCTCTGCCATGGCAACCAAGGCCTGCTCTGACCTGTGGAGCACAGGCTGCAACCAGTGCTGGAGTGAATCTTGGAGGGCCAGTCCCTGGCATCAGCAGACACAATGGTGTCCATCCTACGCACCCTGTGTGTCTCTGGAGCAGACAAGGAAGCCCAGGTCCTGCCCCCCTACCCTGGGTGGGGAAGTGACAGGCTTTGTCTGCCAGCTGCTTGAAACCATCGTGGATGAGAGCAGCAAGGCTGCCCTGCAGTGGATGGGCCTGGGTGACACCAGAGTTGCTGAGGACTGGGAGGGGAGATGTGCAGCTGTCCCCAGCCCCACTGCCTTTCAGAGCCTGGGGTCTCCTGCCCTCAGTCTGGCCACCTGTAGGAGCCCAGAAAGATCTCAAGAATAGTAGCAAACCAGAACCTCTTCAGCTACCCTTGATGGAGGCCCTGGTATTAGCCCTCAGGCCCCTTTCCCGCATACAGGAAGCTAGAAAAGCTGCAGGAGGACCTAGAAGAAGATGCGCCCAGGCCCTCTGCTCCCAGACGGGGCAACCAGTGCTCTGCTGGCGGGCCCCAGGGAGCCCAGAACAGGAGGGCTGGCAGCCCTGAGGCCCTTTCCCCTCCAAACAAGAAGCCACTCTACTGGCAAAAGTAGAAGGGTGCCCAAGCAGCTGGGGCACCTGCCAACCTCTGAGGAGGCCCCAGTTGCCCAGCAACAGATTGTCATGGAATCATAGAATCTAGGGGCTGGAAGGGACCTCTGAAGGTTATCAAGTCAAACCCTGCTGCCAAAGCAGGATCACCTAGGGCAGGTCACACACAAACGCATCCAGATTGGTCTTGAAAGTCTCGAGAGAAGGAGAGTCCAGAACCTCCCTGGACAGCCTGTTGCAGGGCTCTGTCACATAACAATAAAGAGGTTTTTCCTCATGTTGTGGTAAAACTTCCTGTGTTCCAGTTTGTATCCCTTGTCCTGTCCCAGGACGCCATGGAAAAGAGACTGGCACCTTCTTGACACCCACCTTTCAGATATTTGTAAACATTAATAAGATCTGCTCTCAGTGTTCTCTTTTTCCAGACTGAACAGCCCCGGGTCTCTCAGCCTTTCCTCATGAAGACAGATGGACCCTCTCTAGTATATCCCTGTCCCTCTTGAACTGGGGAGCCCAGAACTGAACACATTACTTTTCCAAGTGACCAGTCCCTTTTTCCACATATTGTGAACTTCTTTCTTCCACATGACTTTTTTCAGCAGCTTCTCCCTCCCCTACTCAGTTTTTTTACTCAAAGGAATGCACATATCTTGAGCTTGGAGGAAGTGATCATGCATCCCTGGCTGCTTATAGAGAGACGTGCTGAGCTGAGTCTTATCCAGAAACTTTGTGTCCAGACTCCAGCTGAGCAGTTTGCAAGGCTGGAGTGTTGAGCAAAGTTTTGGTGCTGGTTTGGTGCTCAGGAAAGCAAGGCAGTGATCAGCTGAGACAAACACTGTGCAACTTGCTCCAGTCTCTCTGGACTAACTTGCTTCAGACACATCACTGCTTCTTCATGCCTATAAAACTGTTATACTGCATGTTGTTACATTGAGGAAGACATTTGACAGAGTAAGTTGAATCTACTAACTTTCTGCTATTGTCAACCACAAGACTTTATTCCACCTCTACAGATGAACTATTAATCCAACCTGTAAGAGAATGATATCCACAATCATTTTCTGTCACAGACACACCTCCCTGTTCAAACTCTTCTCCTAAGAATTACCTTTGCTCTTTACCAAGCTGGCAAAGCTCTCAAATTCCTATTTCCCCCTCCCTCTTCTGAACTGCCACAGCTGTAACTGCAGACTTTCCAGAGCTACAATGATTTATTGAAACCAGCTCTAGTAAGAAGTCTGGCAAGCAGAAACTATACTAAATACACCGAGCAATTCACAGAACAAGATAAAATCTCCCAAGAAAATTTCCAGGCAGTAAAAGAAGAAACAACTATTGGAGGGTTGACAGTTTTCAGTGCCCCCTGAAACATGGGAAGATCAGAAACATAAAATTAGTATTTTTTATCTTAAGGTGCAGATCTACCCATTCACTAGATGAAAATTAGGGATAGATTTACTAGAAATCAGGACAGATAAAAGCAACGTTCCTTGTCCAGGCCTCCAGAACACATATCCAAAGCATCTGTAAGAGATGAGCACTTAAACATTATAGATGTTTAATATCCATATGTTACATCTAGAGGAATAAAAGGGTTTTTTTTGCAGTAGGAGGAAGCTAATTATAGTCCAATGGGGAATATGTTTGTGTTGGGTTTTGATTTATATTTAATCTCTATCCCACATCAAAATATGTACATATATAATTAACTTAAAATATTTAAGAGCATTTCTTGACATGGGATCCATTTGCAATGAACACAGGCACCAAGACTCAACTGACAAAGCATCAGTGTTTTGAAAACATTGTGTTACAGAAATGTTTTGAAAACATTGATGCTGTAGAGAGTATAGAATTTGGTAATTTACAAATTTCTGTAACACTGGTAAGTTTACAACGCATAAGGTCTTCACCCCCAAGTATGTCAAGTAAACTCATAGGCTGTTCTTCCTCAAACTTTGTAAGTCAACTCTTTCTCTTTGAAGAAATCAGAGTACATTCTGAGAGGCTTTCTTTGTTTAGTTAAACAGCACTGTAACATAAGACTGGGAAAAATACAAGAGTAAGTTGCTGGCTCACCAAGGAACTTAATTTATATGAAGATGTGCTTCAGGGAGGACAGAGGAGTTCTGCTTCCCTTTTAAATGGCCCTTTGTCCTAGTCATAGAATCACAGAATTGTTTTGGTTGGAAAAGACCTCTAAGGTCATTGAGTCCAACTGTCAATCTAATGGCCACTATGGCCATTAAACCATATGCCCAGGTGCCATGTCCACACATTTCTCAAACACCTCCAGAGACATTGACTCCACCACCTCCCTAGACAACCTCCTCCAATGCCTGATGACTCTTTCAGTAAAGAAATTTTTTCTAATACCCGATATAAACCTCCCCTGGGACAATTTCAGGCCATTTCCTCTTGTTTTATCACTTGATATCAACCTCCATCTCACTACGAGCACCTTTCAGGGAGATGTAGAGAGCAATGAGGCATCCCCTCAGCCTCCTCTTCTCCAGAATAAACAATCCCAGTTCCCTCAGCTACTCCTCATAAGACTTGTTCTCTGGACCCTTCACCAGCTTTGTTGCTCTTCTCTGGGCATGCTCCAGCATTTCACCCTGATTAAGGATAGTAAATTAAAGAGATTCAGTCTCCTTTCTTGTAATGCTACATGAAATGGTGACACCTTTCCAAAGAGCCAACAGGAGACTGCTTCCCTTCATCAGAGAAGGAAAATTCCAGGTTTTAAGAAGAAACAGATGAGTGCTGCATATAAACCCCCAGATTAACAATGGGCTTTGTAGCTATTGCATCAATTTGCCCAGTTGTGTTTTTCTAGACAGTGTTGTATTTAGCAGGTTAATCAGTGTCAAGGCTCAGTCACAACAGTAATTCATTGCTATCAAGTTCATGACTCCTGTCATCAAAGAGGAGATGAATGAAAAGCAGGCAAACCAAGGATTTCAGCAGCTGTTACCACAAATGTTTCAGTACCTACAACATACAGACACAAGAAGAGGGAAGAGTTTAGGTCCAAGGGGTTAGGATTAAAGTCAAATTGGAACTTAACTGGGTTATTTCCCACATATGCATAGAGATATCAGAAATTAATTACTTAAATCCTGCAATTTCACAACTACTTCTAAGCCTGGTCACTGTACAGGGCTATTCCTGAACAGTGTGCACAAAAGGCCTTTCTGAAGTACCTTCCAGATCGATGGTTTATAGGACAGTTAGGCTCAAGACTGAATAAAGCTCAGCACTCCTTTATTCCTCCTCCACTCTTTACCTTTTGTATTTCAACCACAGGGAGGGAAGAGAACAAACCCCCAAAATCTAGCACAAACCAGCCATACAACTTTTCTTCACAGAGGTGTAACTGCTAAGATGGGTATCAGCATTTACACCTCTGCCAGAGTGATTCTCCTCCAGCTGCTCCTCAGTGGCAATGAACCTGGAGGCAGCAGAGGAAGGAGCTGGAATTGGACACTTTGTATAATGAGTTTTGGGTCATCCTGCAGCTGGGGAGTGTTATTCATAGAGACAGTTGGATCATTAGTGTTCTTTGGGTTTATTTTTTCTTTTTGCTGTATTTGAGGTTAACATCTTGGAGCAGTTACTGGGCAGATGGAAATGAAATGAAATAAAGAACCCAGAGGCTTTGATTCTCCTCCTGCTTGCACTACCACAAAATCAGTTCTACTCCACTGCACATAAAAGCAGGGTCTGAGTGAGAGCAAATACAGTGAGCTGGACTGGAATCTGATCAGCTGTCCACAAAACACTGGGAGGAGGAGCTTAAAAAACGTCTTCGTTTCACTTTTAGATACACCAAATGCCTGAGATCAAGAATCAGCCAGCAAGAGGCCCATGGGAAGCCAAGAGGAGCTCATGCACAACCTTAGGACATATTTATATTTGGAAAATTTTGAAGGAGTATAAGACAAATCACTTTCTGCCTGTATCCATGCCAATTTACCAATAGTTATAAAATCTGACCAAAGCAAAATGAGATCTTTTCAAAAGGGGATGCCTTGTGCTTACAGCCTGTGTCCATGCCTCTGCAGGCATGACTTGACTTCTTGGCTTCAAGCCTATTTAGGATGCAAAGCTGTTATGGCATCTGTTCACAGATATTTTTTTTTCAGCCACAGGTGTCTGCCTGCAGAAATCCCACATGTAAACCAGAAATCTGAGAGAAACATAACCTGAACAGAATGGAATTAAATTTGACTGGAATTAAAAGCTACCGCTGAAAGCCAGAACAGCAGTGACTAGGACAGTGCAGTGATATCAGAAGAACAAGTGTACAGACATGGCTAAGTGGCAGTAAGGAGGGACAAGGGTCAGTGATGGCAAAGCTGACCAGGATGGGGTATCAGAAGAGCCTGGAAAGGGGAAAGTGATGAAGAGAAACGTGGCAGGCACCTATATATTAATACTTCTAGGTAGTGGTGTCTGACAAAAGCCTTTTTCACCTTCTTGACCAAAAATACTAAGATATGCTAATGGAATTCAGTAACAGCTCAGTACTGGATGCCATTTCTCTTCCCATCCCTAACATACATAAATGGAAAACACAATTATGAGACAAGCTGTCTGATTCTTACTTGGACTGTTACAATATTGACAGAATGCTGGACAAAGCTCAAAACAACTTTCTTTTTCCTAGTCTAAATTGAATTTAGACTTGAAATGCAAGAGGAGAAGGTCTTTTGTGTTACTTTGTAAATGTCTTTGAGAACAGGAATGAACTATTTGGACTGATGAGTTTTTACAAAGTAAGAAAACCCTACTGTCACAAAGCTCAAGACTTTAACAGATCTTGTTAGATATTCCCTTAAGGAAGCTGCTCCAGCCCTGAACACCTGTAGCTCTCTCAAAGCCAGGTAGTCAGCTACCCTTGTGCTTGAAAACCTGAGGGGGTTTGCTCTTAACACTGTAGATCTTCACTGTTTGAGCATGACAGAGTGACAGACAGGCCAACAAGCTGTTAACCTGTTCTTTCTTCTGGAATCTTTTCATTCCACTCATTAAAAAAGTCTTTTTCACTACTCTGAAAATCTGGCTGTTGGAACATCCTCTAATTCCGCGTTTTCCACAGCTACAGTATTATTCAGCACTCTCAAGGAGAAAGTTCATGTCATCTTCTGACACCAGCACTTCTGGGGCACACACGCACACACTTTGCTTTTAGAGATAAAGCCATGTGGATAAAATGATAAGCAATTTGAGAAAACCATATGCATTAAGATATGAATCTTTCTGTAAGAATTTCTTTTCCAAGAACAGACTAGTTCTCTCTTACTCCCCCCTGAATTCACCCACGTGAACGGTATTAAGAGCACTGGCTTGCATTTGCAATCAGTATTCTCCATTTCTTTATAATCCTATTAATAATTATCACCATTTATTCAATTAAGACTGTCAGGAAATTCTTCTATGAAAATCTATAACCTGCAGACGTACTCAGCAGCCATTTCATGAACTGCAGTCTGAAAAACATAACTGTCCTAATCCAAACCACATCCTCTTGTTTCAGTCAAAGGTATTAGAAACAAAATATTATTCTCTTCAAACACTCCTGTTGTCAAGATAGCTATTTTCAAAGCATAACTTTATTCTAGAGATTGAGTTTTTCTACACAGACCATAAACCATTTCCTCTTAGTTCTGTCAGACACGTGACTGCAGAATGAAGTTAAGTACCAGACTCAATTCAACTGGGAATACTCTTTGCCTTCAATTCCATGCTACTTAATTAAAAATTACAGTCTTGAAACAAGGGAGGTTCTTGTCCTGCCTTGAAGTTGCTGAGGTCAGGATCACAAGCTCAGGATGCTGCATGGGACTTCAGCAGGAAAGGCTAGAAATAGACATTTTGGAATATTATGTTAGGCTGCTTCTTTTATTATTTGGTATATAAATATTTATGGCTAATGTAGTATGGATTATACACATGTTATTCACAAATATTTATTATTTGAAATATTAAGGAATCTCATCCTTAAGCAAGATCTTTAAAATTTAACAGCTTTATGTGCTAGACTCAGCTTGACAGGGTGCTGAGCTATCTCATTTAAACTACACCATCACCTAGAAGGTTGGACCAGATGATCCTCGAGGTCCCTTTCAACCTGGCATTCTGTGATTCTACAATGCTTTTCAGGTTTAACCTGCAGCCTTTACTGAAGTACCTGTGGCTCTCCCAGCCTCACCCTCAGCCTGCTGAAGGCGTGTGGCACAGAGTTATCACAGCAGTTTATTTAGAGACAGTTCCCAGTAATGAGAACCCCAGAAAGAAGAGCCCTGCAGCCTAAGCTAATTCTCATAAAGGAGGTGTAAATTTTCAGTTCATGGCTGAGAGGATCACTAATGTAGGTTTGTGGTTATTCTTCTATAGCTTCTCTTGGCACAACACCCACACAGTGCTAGAGGTTAGGCAGCAGCCACTGATTCACACAATGCCAACCACAGCAGCGGCAGCAGGGTGAGTGCAGAAGGGCAGCAGGTAGCACAGAACAGGGTTTGGAATTAAATCTCAGTCTACAGCACAATGCAGTGTATACTTTTGCAAATTACCAGGAAAACCATACAAAAAACATTCAGGTTTTGACCAAGTTTGATTTCAATGTAGCAGTTAACAGTTTAAAAGCATTAACTCCAAGGAATGAAGTGCTAGTTGATAACTTGAAGGAAAAATCCCCATTGTCTGATTTTCTTTTAGCAGTACAAATCACTTTTTTCTTTGTTGTTGTTGCTGGTAGTAGGAATAGCATTGCTTTAGACACTATAAAAGCCAAAGAGTAAGACATTGGAACTTCATAAAGAAACACTGTCTCAAAAGATAAGTTTGCATTTAAAAAAAAAATGTAGGAAGATGAAATTAGCTGTATTTTCTCTGAGAAATAATTCATTCTGTAGAAAATCTGATTCTGGTCATTCAAAAGCCCATTACATAGTTGTCACACAGCTCTGGCTGCATTTTTTCAAGAGTAAATTCCGAAGACTGGAGAAAGAAGCTGCTCATTTCCAGTCCCTGTTCCAATCATTACATATTGTTCACAGTAGAAGAGGTCAGAGATACCTTGAAAGAAAGAAAGGAAGACTTTCCAAATTTCCATGGGGAAATTCAAAATCAAACCTACTTTTGCTGATTTTCATTTTCACAACTGCTCTGCAAGATGGTTTCACATAGCCTGAAACACAAACCAGGAATTCTCTGGTCTACTGTGCTTGCCTCTAGACTGTCCCAGTTTCTCTGAAGTCCTATCTCCATTAATGCTTCTCTTGTGTTTAAAACACTGGCTTCTATGTTTCATCTGACCTAAATGGAAGCAAGATAGCCATTTTTTTTTATCTTGCCTTTGTTGACTTATTTTGATTTTATCTTGATTATTTAAATTTTTATATTCTACTGGCAAGCACCACAAGCAATGACCTCATAGCAGGAGGCGGCATCTATTCAGAGGAGCTCAGAGCCAGCAAAAATACTCCCAAGCCCACAAAAATAGTTCCTATTACATTTTACTCCTTGGCAAAGGAATATTAGATTATATAAAAGGCAACAGAAATAGCTAGCACAGATACATGCAAAGTACTTTAATGGTAGTGCCTCATCACTGTGGTTCACATCTGCAAACTGAGAGCCTATAGCCTAGGTAGGTCAGATTGTCTTAAGCTGAAGTTCACTAACGATGTACTGATTTAGACACCAGGCACCAAGTATGGCAGAGGGAGCCACATTCTTTATGATTTAAGTGAGACTGAACAGCCAAAGTCTGGCAACTGAATCAGGCAAGAGAATTGTAGTGGAGAGGAGAAAGGAAATCTATGTGGGTTCCTGAAATGAAGCTGAATTGCACAGCAATTCAGCACAATAGTGCTGTGCTGTCAGAGTTCCCACTTTAGCATGAAAGTACTAATTTCTATACTGAAAATGACAATTCTTCATCTTCAAGGAAATAATCACAAAATCCCAGAATCCCAGCATGATAGGGGTTGGAAAGGACCTCTGCAGATCACCTAGTCCAACCCCCCTGCTAAAGCAGGCTTGCCTACAGCAGGTTTTCCCAGAGGAGTTTGGAATCTCTCCAGAGAAGGAGACTCCACAACTTCTTGTGTCAGCCTGCTCCAGGGCTCCAGCATCCTCAAAGTGAAGAATTTTTTCATCATGTTTAGATGGAACTCCCTGGGCTCTAGTTTGTACTTCTTGTCCCTTATCCTGTCCTGGGACACCACTGAAAAGATGCTGGCCCCATCCTCTTACCCCCTCCCTTCAAATATCAATAAGCATTGATAAGATCTCCTCTCAGGCTGCTCTTCTCCAGAGTGAAGAGTCCCAGGTCTCTCAGCTTTTCCTTGTCAGAGAGATGCTTGAGTCCCTGGTCTGCTAAAAAACCCCAGAACTAAGATTTTCTAAGTTCATATGGGCGTGTCAGGTAGATACTGCTCTCCACAACAAAATGACAAATGTCCTGCAACAATTATTTATTGAAGAGAAAAAGGGAAGAGTAAAGAAAGGGAAATGGGCAAGGAGGAAGACAGTGATGCATGAGGAAAGTCTGAAGAGCAACTGAGGAGCACAGAAGATCCAGTGCAGCTACAATACAATGATAAAAGCTTCCCGTGTGTGACCTCAGGCAAGCCACTTCTAATTCAGCTCCCCCTTGCAAGAACAGGACAACAGCAATGCATTTAAACTGGCGTGAAGATACCTTGATTAGAGAGTGAAAAGCACATAAGCATTGCAGCATTGATGATCATACAAACATATTTGCAACAGGCAGGCAAACAAAAAATGCTTTGCAGCTACCCAGGATCACATTAAAAGAAAATGTTAAGCAGTACTAAGTTGTGGAGGGCTTTGTTCAAGAATGCAGCAGATCTAACCCTCTGCACAAGGGTTGTGTGTTAAGTCCCAAAATAATAAACTGTGTCCATGCAAAAACATCTATCACAGTTAAACCACTGAAGCAAGTAACTACTGTGTTTGAGGAAGGGGAGGCAAAATAAGTTTGTCCCTTCTGAGCAGAAGATATACATGCTTTTACAGTCAGCTGGTGCTTGATCTATGCCCACGTACACACCGCTGAATTAAAAAGCTCTGATTCCACTGTCCTGTAGACCATCAGTTATAGCTGATACTTGGTCACTACTACCAACAGCTAAAAAACCTTCTGCTATGTCTGGAATGGAAGTGATCTTCACCTCTGGAGTTCAAAGGTCAACATTTTATTCCTCATGCTACTTCATTATAGTCATGATTCCTGACCAAATGACAGAGTAAAAAAGAACACCTGGAAAATCTAAGACTGACAGTATACCAAAGACAACCAAGTAAGCATTATTATCAGCAGCAATGAATGAGAAACAGTTTTTTTATCCCCAGACAAGTGATCATTACTGGAAAACCCCATTTGCACTGGTACATGCCTGACCTTTCAAGCCTTTTAACACATGTAAAATGAGAGACACGAGGTTTGCACCAGCCACAGTGAGACCTTGATCCCATATCCTGTATTATAAGCAAGTCCAGTGACCACCAGCCAATGGACTGGACTGGTCTTGCACCTTGGTGTGATTCAGGCCTCTTTTGGCTTACAACAATTTTCTTGATTCAGGTTTCAGCAAAGTAAGGGTTTTTTTATCTATTAAAAGAGTTGCTTTTGATGATCTGGCATTTTGCCACAAGAGAAATGGCTAAGTGCAAAGACATCTAATTGTTAATCTTCTTTTTTTGGTGAAACTGCAGACAGCAACAGCTCTTTTCTGTATTACAGGAACATGAGCTCAAAAGGCCTGAGTGTAAGAAAGCATCTACTAGATGTAAGATCTCCTCTTGCTTGTGTAAAATTGATTCAGTAAGAAAATGTTTAGGTTAGATCAAGTACCAGTTACATAAATCCAGTGTTCCCTTATATCCAGGTACTAAATTTCTTTTAGAATACATGTAAGTACATGCAGCTTCCTTACTGTACAGTTATAATTAACATACCAGTACAGAAGAGAGAGCTAAAAACTAGGTATTTGTCAAAAATAAATTACAGTGAAGCTTTCAGCAAGCAAAGTCTTAGAAATATGCTTTGCAGATTTCCCACTGGAACAGACAACAGTAAATGGAATAACCTGACTCACTGGAAGGAAGGCTAAGATTTTGTAAAACATCACTATTCCATGTTCTCCCTTAGCTAACTTTGCCTTGTGGAGGCAGAAGCATCTGATTGGAATGTAACCTGCAGGAAAAAATCAACCACAACTACGCTTTAAAACAGGAACATGAAAAAGTTAAGTGTTTGCTAACAGTAATGGGAGAAAGTGGTGGCCATCAGTCCTGTTGCTGTCAGGCCTGTTGTTTTCAGGATAAAGGAATGGCTACAGTTTTCCCTCTAGTGACTGAGTCTACACCAGCAGGTCATTAGTGAGCAGGATTTAATGGGCTCACAAACTACATCTTGTCTTGTTGAAGTGGAATGCACCATTTGACTGCAAATCTGGACTGCTGAAAAATAGCTGTGTTTCATCTGAGATAACAGCCTGCAAAAGGGATTCCATAATCAGGTAAACAAGAGCTGAGAGAGTTCTCTTCATAAGGATGCAAACTAAGAAACATATGCAGAAAGTTTGTGTTAAGACCTATTGTGAAACAATTTCTATACAAAAGAGCTCAAGAAAATCATTGTTCCAACTCTGCTCCTTTCTTCAGGCTCATTAAAGAAATTCTGAGACAAAACACAGCCTTTGATCTCAGGCAGTGCTGCAAAGCAACTGCACATTTCAAATGAGACATATTCATTCCCAACAAAACAAAACCCTCTATGCAAGTAAAAAGTCAGCCCCTGTAATTCCAGAGTCCTTAACTGCTTACCTTTTAGCGAGCAGGTCAAATTTTTGGAAGTAGTTTCTCAAAGTAACTCAGACATTCCATGTTAACTGTTGTGCTGCAATAAACAGCTGCAAAACTTGCTGATTTATTTTCCCATTTGGTGTGCATGCTGAACCCCAGAAGAAATCCCATGCAGGGGAGAAAGAAAAAAAAAAAAAAAAGGCAAACCAGCCCCAAAACCCACAGGAAAAGCACCTCAGCCCTCGAGCAAAACACAAAAAAAGTTTAACAGGGAAACAGAAAGGAGATCCAGCGACAGCTAAAAGTTTGGATAAGAAACAGCATAAGCTAGCCTGCTCCCCTTGCCTGGAGTCCTGGCTAAAGGTGCCTCTCCAAGCAAAATTCACTGAGGCTCCCAGCTCCTCTCGAGCAGATGGTATTCACACATTATTCCCGAGCAGCAGCATTCCCTAGTCCAATCAGGAGGCAGCACTCAAAAGCCAAGCGCTTCCCAGACTCTGTTACAGTTTTCAATAGCTATAGCACAAGATGAATGACTCAGAAAGTGAATAAGCAGGGAAAATAAAACACGCCTCTCTCCTAGTCAGAGGCACAGGCAGGCAGTTCAGCTGCCCTGAGTGTACTCAGCATTGGTTTTCAGTGGAATGCACCTGCCCTTTTTTCCCCCCTAAATCCTAACTGCTGGTTACCTTTTCTGTACCTTTCATTTGTGCAATCATCTTGGGTTAGAAGTTAGAGTAAGAATTAAATAATTTTTTCTTCTTTTTTTTTTTCTTCAGTCTTAGAAACAACAAACATTTGTAAGACTCAAAAGAGGATGAACTGGATGTGTGTCCAGACAAACAGTTACCAGATAACTGAGTGAAACTCCTCCTGCCAGCTCTTGCTGAATAAATACAGAAATATTTCTAAGGTTAAGGCCTAACTTTCCAAATCCTGGTTCAAATTACATGAAAAGAAGAAAGGTTAATTTCAGAACTGTCTCTCCTAAACAGATTAATACATTCTCTGGTTTTCTCTGAAGTTTACCAGGAAACTTTAAATTGCAGTAAAAGAAACACATCTAAGAAGCAAATGAATTACCAACAGCTACCAGCTTTCAGGTGAAGTAGAACCATTACCCAAAAGCTGGCCCAACAGAACCAGTAAATTTCCAGCTGCTTTATTTAGCTTATGGATCATTCCAACCATCTCACCCACTTTTAAATACAGCCCCCTCACTCAATGCCTGGCTTTTTCTGACAGCTACAAGCGAGCAGTCAAGGCTGATCTGCTAAACACACCAAGTCACTCGTGGACACAGAGCTGCACAGCACCAGCAGGTTTCTCCCTGGAATACAGCAGTGCACTCAGGAGCCTTCCAGAACACACTGAAATTCTCCTCAGTTGTGTAACAGGAAAGACTGCAAGGAGGGGACACTGTGTTTAATGTTCCTACACCAACTCTCAGTACCCTCTACATGCAATGTCTTTATTGCTGCCACTCAGAAATTAACTGCAGGTTAGCTGAGAACACTCTCAGTCAGACAAGTGGAATCAGTTAAATCAGTAAAACTATTTGGGGTGAGAAGCATTCTCCCAGGTCCCCCTGGATATTTTCAGATCTTTGTCTGTGGCTGTAAATCGATCCTTTGCATTCCTGTCTGACACATGAACTGTGAAAAACTCTTCAGGGATATTCTCTGGGCCATGAGTAATGCTCTAATAGCACTGCTGCAAAACAGAAGACCAGTGGCAGAGACAATAAAACATTATGAACTCTGGTCTAACTTTTACTACTATTATTTTAAGTAAATTATACTTTCTTCATCCTGGAGCAAGTAAGATAACTCAATTAGCAACTTATTTTCCTACTTCCAAAACACTGAGTATCAAGATTTCTCCAGCTTGAATTAATGGCAGGACCTAGACTCAGAGGAATAGATTTGCTGCATCAGCCATGCCATGCCCACCCAATGGTTAAGCAAACAAACCCACACATACAGCTCCAGGACAAAGAACAATGGCTTGTGTTATGACATCTGCCACAGCTGTCTACCAACCTCCCAGCTACATCTAGAGAAGTATTTAGAAGTGTAAAACAAAACTAGAAGCATATCTAGATCCGGTAAGAAAACAAACATTTCTTGACACCTCATTTTGGCAGACATTTTTCTGATCACTGCATCAAGCTCTGTAGCAGCCAAAAATCACTGACTACTGACTCACTCACCAAGGCATCTGGTAGGCCTCCCAGCCCATACCAGCAGTTGCAAAGCTTTGCAATTAAATCTTTTACATGTGCCAATTCCTTGGAGATGCTCCGGGAGGAAGCACATCTAAATGTAAACATTATTACCATAATGCTCTAACTGACATGATAATCACGTGTATGCTCTGAGAAGCCTCCTGGGCAAACATCCTGATCAGACATAATAAAGGATATTACAGTGAAGTGGCTGAAGGTAAGCAGCTATTTATTCTTTATATCCCTCGTGTACAGTGCATTTGTTAGACAGGTATGCAAAACATTCAGGGTTGTCAATCTTTCTGGTATCACATCTATGGAAGTCACAGGTATGTGATCACAATAATGCCTTGATCAAAGGCCTTAGAAGAACTCACTTGACTGAGCCTTTGTCACAATGTGGGTCTCAGCTCTCAATAAGGACTGACCATTTCTTCTGTGGCTTCTCCAGTTTCTGTTATCTACCACCACAACCTTATGGATTTAAAAACTTCTGGCCTATAAATACCTTCATACATCAGATGAATGATTTTAATTTCTCAGTATCTCTGCTCCTATGAAATTCCTTGACCTCTATTTTCCAAACCAGAGACAGGAACAAAACATTAAACCCCTTTTGTCTTCACTATCCCTGCAACGTGGTTCTAAGGCATTTTCCTGTTCAGCATCCTCACACAGCTGACACACCTCACCAATGTTAACAACTACTCTTAGATCCCAGGGCCTGACAGAAGCAGGATTCATATAGCATGCTCCTCCATTCCATTCAACTGTACTGAATTCACCTCTCCCATAGTATGCTGTTGGTCCAGACAGTTCTGAAAGAGACCTGTAACTGTGCTGTATTTGAGACACAACTGGGAGGTTTCTCCACAAAGCTGTGCTTTGATGTTGCTCTATCTCAGAAGCAAAATAAAAGAGGCCTTGAACATGCTTAACTATAAAGGGACCCTTTGCTTTATTACCAAAGAATGAAGATACTACTTTAACTGTTTCCAGTACCTCCAAATCTGGATGGTTACATTCTGTTCATCTAATGGTTCTTATAGGCATGCTCATGATCTGGTGGGGAGTTCCTGGACTGGGTCTGTCCTGTTCTACAGATTTCAGTGAGAAGAGAAAGGAAGAGACAGCATGTAATGGTTGGTCACAATTCAGTTACAAACTGGGAAACTGTAGAATTCATTCTGCAAATCACTATACAGTAATCTTCCTAATCCTTGGTCTCCTATTCCCCTGGAGCTTTCTGCCTCTCTGATAGTGTTAGACACTTTATTAAAGCTATACTGGATCCTTCCATTTCACTGCTTACTGTAAATTATAATGACGTTACCAGATAGTGTTTGTATCTGTTTTAAAATCATTGTTGCCAAAAAGTTTTGATGACATGAGAGAAACCAAATTACACCTGCTTACCAAATTTTAAACTCTGTGATATGTGCTTGATGTGCCACATGGTCACTGACATTTCAGGCAGATTATTGATAATCCTTTTCAAACAGTGATCACTACACACACCTGGATAATTTCTTTGGAGTAAATCCAATACTTATCATAAAACTTACAGGAAGCTCAGAAAATTATGTGGAGCAGTGGCCTAATGTTACCTGTGGGGTGAATCTGTCTTTATTTCAGATATTTACCAATAAATAATGCCCTCGGGTAGGACATTTTATTTGATTTTGTCACCACTATTTCTTATGTGCAGATTCCTCACTTTGATTTTGCCCAGAAAAATTTATTACCTGCTCTGGGCATACCTTTCAGTACAACACATGCTTCCTATGAATTATAGTTTGCACCTGGATACAGTGGAGAAAACTACAGTACAATATAAAGGAAAGTGTTGCTACCAAAAAGATGCCTCCCACTTTTGTTCACAATTCATCAGGAATTCAGCCTGCATTTATCTTCTCCAGCTATTACACTGCCATTTGTCTTTTTCTTTTCGATTTTTCCTACCATCAAGCACATGTTTCTTTACCTCTCTTTTGTCAGAAGCTGTAAGACAGACACTGTGCAGGAACTGTAACGGAGAGAAGAATGAAGCATAGCTGTTCAACACTCTATAGCTCTCTGCTACCTCAGCCTTGAAAACTGAAATTTGCTGAGAGAAAGGATGGTTTTTAAGGACTGCTCAAAAGAGAGACCTTGCTTTTCAAACGGAATCTCCTGAAATAATATACTTGTTAAATAATCTGCTTGCTCACGGATGTCTAGGATAAATATTCCTACTCACAATATACACTTTGTGCCTCTAATGCATTTAACCCCCAAGAGTTCTTTGCAAACAATATAAAGGTTGGGTGAGGTAAGTAGAGAAAGAACAAATAATTCTTTAAGGAACTCTGCCACAGGCCACAGTGCAGCACTATTTAACCAGTTAATGATAGTTTAATATATTTAATTGCCAATCTACTCATTACCATTCTTCTTCAGTCCTGTAGACAATAATGGGAAATTAACTTCTAAAACTACTACCACCATAACTCATTACTGGCCAACATTCATGCTACAGAGAAACCAAGTTTCCAGACTTAATAGGGCAGGACGTTCCACGGATAAGAAATGCCAAAGTTCACCTCTGCTTTTGGACAGTTTTTGCAAGATGGCTACTCCTAGACAAAACTCCCTCTTTCCTCTCACATAAGGAAAAGGATCAGTGCTCTGCCTTGCAAAGATCAGGGCAAGTTGTCTGCAGTTTGTGCAAGCCTACAAAAAACCCCAGAGAAGTCAATACACAGTGACACATGGCCATAAGCAAGGCAGCAAAACTGGTCTAATTCTAATGCTGCACAAACCCACATATTTAGATTCTATTATAACTATTTTCTAGCTGTCTGTATTACTCCAAATCTACTTCAGACTTCATATTTTCTCTGCTTTTAATGTGTTTATGAGACAACTGTATCAACCTAATCTATTTAAAGGATAAACTAAAAAGAGTGTACTGTGATTTTTTTTCAATACAAACTTCAAGCAAGCTAGTCTTTTTTTTCCATACTCCCCCTTCTCTTTCCATGTCTCATATACTTTTTCAGCATACCACATCTAAATCAAACCTTGCTTACCAGCATCTTTATTTTCTTTCTTTACTTTTTCAGATACAAATGTTCAGTAATATTAACTTTGCTCCTAGACAGCATGCCAGAATGGCAACACCTGTAAGAAATATTTAACATTTCATTTCCAGGCCATGTACAACACTAAAGCACACAACATACCTCTATTAAAATAGATTCCTGACCAAATTTACACACACACAGGGAATTCAGATCACGGCAAGGTTTCTTCCAGAACAAATGGTAAAATGTAAGTAATTTACTCTCATAAAAACTCAGTTGTTGGTAGATGAGGAGTTTACTTTTCAAAACATAACTGCATGGCATCTGCAGCACTACTTCAATTTAAAAGACAAGGGCTTCAGAGTATTGCACTGAAAATCAGTGTGGTCATCCTATTTTCCTTTTTTTTCCTCATTACTAGATGACCTAAAATGCAGTTCTGAAGAAGGAACGTCAGATTAGCTCCCCTATGATCTGCCTCTGCCTCACTGTTCAGCAACAGATTTTCCACTTGCATTGGTAATTCCCCAAAATCAACCTTTTCTGTAGAACTTCCAAAAAGACATTTCAGAAGATTTCACTATTTTAGTCTAATCCTTGTTCTCCCTGAGATAATCATATTATCTTTAAAAGAAGATACTACAAGGTTGAGAATACAGATATGTATTGTCCACACAGTGAAAGTAAATGCCAAGCCCAGGAAACAAAAGAGCCTGGGGTGCTGAAGAGCCTTTGGCTCCATTTGCTGAGGTACATCTGCCAAAAGCAGCTCAGCAGCAATGTTCATGGTCTTGTGTTCTAAGGCAGATCTATCCTATCTCTGAATAAAACACCTTGGTCTTCACCAGCAGCAGCCATAATTTGTTGGTCTTGGGTTCCTGCATGACTCTGCTAACAAACTTCATATCCAATCTATAAAACATTCTGTTTTCTGAGTCCTTGCCTCTCTTTTCCTCTCTATCAAGCGTTATTTTTAATGCACGCCAAGGTGTCACTGAGGCTAGGATTTCATTACTGCCCTAGAACATTGCTTGAAGAATCTGAATTACCAATAGCAGACAAAGTTCAAGCCTGGCTGTCATCTATGTAGCTCACCTGGTTCAATGTCAGAGACTGAAAAAATATGCTATAATTATTGTATTATTAAAGCACAATGGTTTTGCTTCATTTCTTTGTGGTACAAAATCTGCATCTGTGATTCACACTTACTCTGTAGGGAATACAATTCCTCTAAAGCCAGAAAATGGGATTTAGTCTACAAGGTTGTTCAAAAGGTCTGCTGAAAATACTGTGCCCTTAAAAGATTAACAACTAATTCACAAAGAAATATTGCCAGGACATAGGAAAGAATAAATTTAGAGGTGGTACCAGTGTTCAGTACAGCCACATAAACTCCAATCTAAGCAATTAAAAGACACAATGAATGCATAATTCATAGCTGTTTTGTACTCCAGAGTTTGTACACAGACACAACATCTTATAAATCTTCACCAGCTCACAAAAAGCTGCTGAGTTGTCTTTTCTTCCTGTAGCTGCAAGTGGCTATAGTGCAAAAGGGAAATCTGTAGCTCTGATATGTCATCCCTCTGAAATGGGTAATTTAGGGTTATGGTTTCAGAATCAGCACATTCTTCAGCACTTCTCTTCCAAGATTTTTTTTTTAATCAAATAAAACCACCCCAGTATATTAAAAAGAACACATCAAAAAGTCACAACTGTGAGCCATCGTAAAATAACAATAATCTTTCTTTATATTCCTGGATTTCAGAGAATGGAAAGAAAATATGGAGGGGAGGAGGAAAAAGGGAGTGCTTTAATTATTTTTTAAATTCTTACAAGAACCTGTAGCTTTGTGTGAGTCTTTATCCTAGGCAGACACAAAGTTATTGAACTTCCCCCTCCTTTCACAAAAGTCACAATGGATAGAAACCTCCCAAGTTTGTGTTCAAAGCCACACAAGCTCCACAGCTCAGTGAAGAACCATAGAGAAAAATCCAATAACCATTTCACCCACAGGTTATGATTTTATTCCAGGGTCTATCAAGTCAAGGCAACTAACAGCTTAAATCTCTTTTCAGCCCCAAAATAAATGAGTGGTCCTTCTCTGTTGCAGTTACAAGCAACAGGAAATCTACAGAATATCTCCATGAAAAGCTGGCAACCTGATTTGATTAGGAATAAAAACTGTACTGAGAAATGAGCTTCTCAGTCTTGAATATTCCACTAACATCCTTCTAGGTGATTTCATACATCTCTGTGAGGAAATGAAAGGGCTGCAGGTGGAAACTCTAAAGTATATTATTGTTATATAGCCTTTGAAACAGATTTTACTGTTATTAATGATCTATTGATTGGGCTGGCAACAAGCAGCTAAGAATGAATTGATGCTGAATTTGAAGGTAGGTGGTGAACCAATATGAGTAGAGCCAAAATTAAATATCAGTTTTGATTTTGCTAGCAGAAAAGGGAATTTGATCTGACATTGTTGAGGGTAAAAAGGCACTTCTACTATAAGCACAAACTTTCAAGTTATGGTCACTTCCCAAGGCATTAGTATTTGTCACCTGAGCAATACAGTAACATAAACACAATTGTTATGAGTGTGTTTGTAGCAGCTCACTAGCTGTTTGACAATAGAAGGGACAAAGAGGACACCTACAAGAAAACATTCTTGAGGGGAAAATCCTTCATAACAGCACTTTGCTGGCATATTGTTGACAATTTTGCATTTACTGAATTCATGCAAAGTAATGCACAGTGTGTGTCATCACCACAGATGAATCCCTCAGTCCTGCAGACTGCTCCAGCAGCTCCAGCAGCAGAACATTTAAGCAGCTGACCTTCTGATCAAGAAACAATTCAACCCATTTGCTTTACAATGGGGTAGTTTAAATCAAAGTAATTAAACTACTGTAAAAGGGAGATGGAGATTTACATAGTTTAGAAGGGGAACCAGTAAAGGTTTTGCTAGGATACTTGGTGATTATTTATTTATTTCCTAGTTTATGAACATTTCCAGTGTCTGTCAACTTACTCAAATATTTTATAGGAAAAACAGTTTCTACTCAATGTGACAAAATAAACTTTACATGCCTGTAAGGAGAAGAATAAGAAACCCATGTATCATACACTATGCATTTTAACTTCAGTGAGCTGTTTTAACATGTTTGAGAAATCAAAGCTAAACTTATAATTTCCACAGCATCGAGACACTGTCTCTATGTCTCTTAAAGTCCAGATTTGAATGACAGGACAGGCAAGAATACTTGCTTAGATGTTTGTTAACATCAGCCCAAGCAATGCATTCACTTCTCTGATAAACTTAAACCTTCCTGCTGTAAAGAAGAAAATAAGATTTAATTCTATACCTTAGTGGTCTAAGAGGATGTCTAAGACATAAGAGGTAGATGCTGTTCTAGAGAGAAATTAATATAACTGCATAGGAGAGAGAACAGAAAAAAAAGAAATAAAAAGTGTGATCCTCCCCTTTCAATCCTTTCATGTAAATATTGCCATTTGAAACAACACAGCAATCTGTCCTTGATTATTTCATACAATTCAGCTTCAGCATGGCACAGAGCCCAAAGTAAAGCAGTGCTGCCCACTTATATCTGCCCAGTCAACTGTTCACATAGTTTAAATGTTACTTCATTCCCTTAACCACATTCCTTCCATACAGTTTTAGGTCTCCTGTGATATTATAACACTGCAGTTGTGTGGTACTTGGAGCTCTAGGTTATCAGCAAAGAATATGCTGTGAGTAATACATAAATAGTTCCTAAATACTATATATGTAGGAAGTGGCATACTTTGTGGATTTCAGACTGTATCCAGTACAGCACCAATTATATATTGAAGAGCTGACAGACAATTTGTTCTAAAAATCACCATCTTAAATTGTTTTCATAAATGTAAACAATTTGCTGTCCTCAGTGCAGCCAATTCACTCTATCAACAGAGAAATAAGACTTGCAATTGCAAATAACTTTCACCCCAATTTATGCTTTTTTGTATGCCCTCCAATAGACTAGATACCAAACCAGCAGCATGTGGAATGCTGTAAATCCAGGGAATAGCTGCAGTTTTAACCATGGACTTTAATTCCAGGGTGAATTTATGTGGTCCCTAGCTAAATATATCCTTCTTAGTAAATTACTCATGCAACTGCCTGTAGGAAAGCTTTCTGCAGATAAAGAAACTGCTTCCAAATGCTGCGTTTGACAGCACATATTGCAGAAAGTTACATTCTTTTCTCACTGGCAAAGAAGACCCCCAAACTGCCTAATGTAGGATGTAGAATCCATAGGTTCCTCTTCTCCCTGCAAAGACTGCCCAGGAGATAGGTTAATTCTGCTTGCTTACTGCTCCTTGCAATATGCTGTATGTATCAGTCTACCCTCCAAGCCCTGTAAACAGAGTGATTCCTAGGATAATGTGAAGCACATTACCACATTCATTTCTACTTATCCATGCAGAAGACAGTAAAAACACATGCCTAACCCTGCGCCTTCAGCAGGATGTGTAACTCAGACAGTCTTTCATTATCCTTTTCTTCCCTCTCTTTTCTATGTTTTCTACTTCTTACCATTGGAGTTGTCCTGGTCCAAAGGATTATCTGGTTCCATTACTTCAAATAAAAGCATCCAACATGCAGTTGTCCATGCAGCAGAGGCATAAAAACACAGCAGTTGCCTAAGCTGATTCACCTGATTTATGAATTAGTGCTGCATCCATAAGAGGCTGTGTTTCTTCTTTTGTATTACATCTGGCTCCTTTTCCAACTAGATGGCTGGGTATTACAGCATGCAGGCCTTTTTCCAGCATCCTCTTAATGCATTACATTTAAAGTAGCAGCAACCTTTTTCCTCCCATCCCCCAGACTAAGTTACAGCAGTAACTAGGCTGAGCTGGCAGAGAGCGGAGCTCATTCAGAACAGGACCTGCAAGCGTTCTCCGGTTCGTGTTGCTGCATAAAGAGAATGATTGATACAATAAAAAGTAACTGGGGTTTGACACAGCACGGTACGCACTGCAGAGAGCCGCTCCAAAACCACCAAAGGTCTTGAGGCTTTGGGGAATGCCTCGTGGAAGCCACCAGGACGCACCCCCTCGCACACAAACACAAATTATGCCCTGTTCCCTCCTCCTCCTCCCCCCCCCCCCCCCCCGCTACAATCTTTTATAACCCTGGATCTCCTCCAGCAATAGTCTGTTCCTTTACTCAGTTTATAATAAACTCTGCCATTCCCTTGTGTCCCCAGGGCTGTCTTGGAAAGGAAAGAGGCTGTTTGCAGAATGAATAGACCAGCCGGTGCCTAACAGGGAGGCAACTCAATGACTCTGCACTGGGCAGCTGTAACTTGCTGCAGCAACAGCCTACTGCTGGAGACCTTGTCCTACATTTACCTCCTCTGCCAAGCCAGGAGCTGCTGCTACGCTGGCATTTTTAAAAACCTTTCTGCAAATGAGCTGGAGGGGCAAGCACCAGCTTTGCTAGACTCATATGGCAAATTATACCCGAGTCTGCAACTGCAGACTCTCTGAACAGAGACAATATTAGCTGACAGATCATGCTATTACAACTCAGGTCACCTTCATTCTTCCACTGGCTCTGCCACTAACTCCCTGAGACCTCACATAATTCATGACTCTTCTTTGTGCCTCAATTTTCTATGATATTGACATTGAAAGATGTCTTATCTCACAGGAATACAGCTGAAACTTCCCAGCTTTACATGCTTTGAACTTCTCAGATAAATGGCATGGTACAAGGACTGAGGAAGATGACCATATCACCTAGGTGAAAAATAAAAATTTATTTTTCTCTGTCCACAAAATAGCAGGAAAAGATATCAATGTGCAACTGTAAACCACCTCTGAAAAGGTAAATTCATATTGCTGTTACAGCAATCCTGAAACAATTCTACAAATCCAGACTTTCAGGATCAATTTTACATAGAACTGTAAGGAGCAGTCCAAAGAGCCTTGTCTCATCATTGTCATCAGGAATTGGGACCCCCTTACCCCAAGGACTTGGACTGAAAAGACCATGACAAGAACCTATGATTCAAACTCTTTCTTTCATACATTAAGGCATTAAGGCATTAAAATCTATCTTGTCTAAAAAGTATGGGTTTGCCTAATGCTAAGGTGAGGATCACTGTAAACATCTCCTATGGATTTCATGCATTTGGGGTTTGTCACAGCTGATGACACAGGATTCTGAGGCAAGCAGGGGTTTCTATTTTGGTGCTTTTGGGTAATGCTTCTGCCTTACTAGCTCACTCTTTACAGAGTCATGTAACTGGTGCTTTAGAGCTGACTGTTCACGCCTGGTGCTACAAGCTGTGGGCGGACAAATGAATGGCTGGCTGAAGGAAGAGAAACATGCAGTTCTGTGTGGAGAAATTAACCTAGCAGGTCGATGTGACTCTACTGTAATTGCACTTTGCAAAACCACTTTAGTACTGTTCTTGAGCATTATGCCATATTAATAGAAGAAAAAACTCATTTCCATTTATTTGTTTTAAGTATTGCACAGTATATAGCCTCTATTAAATAATGTGCTGAGATCTCTGCCCTGGTCTAAATTACAGTGCTGCAAACCCCATATTCTCTCCCCTACGCTCCCTATGTTCTTTACAACTTCACTACTTCTCCCACTCACTGACAAAACAAAAAAAACTCCCTCTTTCCACCTTCCCCACAAAACCACCTACTCTGTGACTACAGGAACATGGCACTCTGCCTGTTAACTGTCCTCCACCTGGTTTGGGTCATGTGTACTGTCTAGAAGTTAGCATAGGACAGAAAAAAAAAGTGTGTTAACTCTTGACTGACACATATTACAGCCCTCCAGTCTGAATTACCAAAAGTTAATTAACTGACAGTAGTATAGAAGGGATTTAGAGAAGTTTTGGGGGTGAGTCGTCCTGAACAGACATCTCCACAGGATGTGGAGATACACAAATACACACACAGAGAGACACATCAACACAGCCTACCTACCTTGATCACAGAGGACCAGAAATGCCTGGAGAATCATGACTGTCATTGTCAAGGAATACATAGCTCTATAATGAACATCTGAATCAAGACAAATCGTGTCAAGAGAAACAATTTGTATTCCTCCATGAAACAGATGCTGCATGCACATAATATACCTTCCACAGGAAATTTAGTGCCAGAAAAGAATAAACACCATAAACACCTGTGAAAATTTCCTTGTGGAGAGCCAGGAATAATCTAGAGGTGCTACAGAATAGCTAAGGATACTACAGAATAGCTAAGGTCAAGAAATCAAGATAGGAAGGTGAAAAACAATAGTTCTTTAGTCCTCAATGACTTTCTATGACAAGTGATTGGATTTTAATGTCATCCAAATGATTCGCTCATCTGTAGTTACAGACCTAGTAAAAAAATCAAGTCCTTAATGTGCAAGTCAGAATGAAGTCAATATTTTGGCTAAGCCAGTGTTCACAATTTCTAACAATTGAGCAATTGTCATATGTTCTCTGTTTGAGCACAGTTAGGAAAAGCAGCTCATGCAATGCTTTTGAAAAGAAAGGGACAGTTGGAAGACCAGGGCTTTGATCACTGGGGACTTTAATTGCTCAGGCACTGGATGGAAAATTGTAGAAGTAAAGAGGGAAATGATTCTCAAACAAATGGCCTGAATGGTCAGAGGCTATGCTAGACCAAATCCTAGGAAATGAGCCAAGCACACTGAACTAATGAGTGTGGAAAAGTCTATCTAGCATGTTCTCTCGAATACCTATAATGTACAAAATTCAGAGGTTTGGAAAGCGGATTCAAGGAAGGGGTTTTGGAATGGTTGGAAGGAAATGAAAATTAAATGTAATCTGTTTCTGTCTAATCAGAGCATCTCCTCATTCCCTAGATGCCTATGTTCTGAGACTGAAAAAAAAAAAAAAAACAACAAAAAGAAGTTACATCTTATGCCTGATGTCTCCATGATGTTCATTTCAACACCTTACATACCAGTCTCCAGTTGTGCTCAATATCTAAGACTTTCCTTTGGAGGAATTGGTAGCTACTACTTCTTACCTCCTATTGCTTTTCATAGAAGATGGGACTCATCACTCACATTGGCCTTTATTTCACACTGCAATGTGAAATTGTAAACAAGAAAGATGGCACTTGCTTTTCGTTTGCTGTAAAACTTGGGCAGATCACCTCATTTCTCTTTTATCAGCTATGTGGATCTGCACTGAACCTGTTATTTTTTATTATAAAGCAGTTTAATATTTCCAGATTAAGCAATATAGCTGAAGTTTGAAATAGTATAAATGTGGTGATATAAATGGTCTTGGATTTATTTCCAAGGAAAGCATTTGCTTCCTAGGTCTGTTTGGACCAGGTTTTGCTGCTTTATGTACAGCAGCAATGGATTATAGTAAATGAAAAGTCTAAAGTCTGCATTCTTTTCTACCAGGTGGTTTAAAGATGTCTAGGAAAAAGGAAGTAGAAATACTTGTATGTATAAATAAGCACAGTCAAAGTGACATTTTTAAACAATATTCCATTTTTCAAAATAATATTCCATTCATCCAGAAGAAAGTGCTGGTATAATTTTGGTGTTGTTCCTGGTAATGCATCATTTTGCCACCTTAAGGCCTGTCTCAGCCTAGGAGCAACACTGAAGCACATCACACATTAATTAAGCTTTGCTTACACCAACTCAGTGTTACCATTTCCATCTTGTAACAAGACACAGCACAGAGCTTTGCAGTCACGAATGTTGTAGTTTCAGAGTTATAAAAACTTCAAGAGATTTAACTACTTAAAGTTCTATTGGCCCTAAAACAAGTCTTTGCTAGGATAAGCAGGTAAAAAATAAATAAATCAGGAATTACATTTTAGTTGCTAAAAATCTTTGCACATATGATTCCTGGGAATGCATTCTCAGCATGTCACCTCAGCAATGTCAGACCATGTGAGAAGACCAAGCTGGAGATGGAGGGATCTCTATTATTTAAAATAAGGAGAAAACATTTCAGGCTGCATTTATCTAGAGCAACTAGTGAGAAGTTCAGTTGCTTTCCCCTTGAGAACCGGGAGAGTGCTACATTATTTTGCCTGCTGCTTGATGCAGTCGTTGTTAGCCAGTGTAAAAGATCAGCATGATGCCTCAGCTGCCCACCACCACACAGTCCTTCTTTCAAACATAAATTCATATGTAGGAGGGAGCAATGAAAGCCTGCAAGTTGAAAAGCCAGAGAAGTACAGACCTGCTTAACAAAACAGTTTGCCAAGGTTACTGGGGGTGTTGTCAAAGCCTCCTCTTTTGTGAGGGCTGAATAACAATTCATACCAAGTAACCAGCTTGATAGTTTCTTTGGCTTTACCTGGCAAGTTTTCAAAGCCACTGTTCATGGCTGGGTTTGCTCCCTTTGAGATGCAGCTTATCATGCCCTGGACAGCAAGCGCCGGGATCATCCTGCTCCAGGAGTTCATGCCAAAGCCTTATTGTGCTGGGTTTCTGCTTGAGCTGATCTATGTCTATCATAGATGTGCTTGAAAGTGACACAAGCACAAACTGGAAAATGACACATCCTTGGTTACTTCATGTGGGTAGGAAGAATCCTACCCATCCTACCCTACCCCATGTGGGTGGGAAGAAGCCTTCACGGAAATCAAGTAATTTAACCATTTAATTTAATAAATTCAAATATAACTAGGATCTTCAGGAAGCCCCAGTTGCAGAGCAGCCTATCTGTGCAAATGTTCCTGCTAAGAAGCACAAGTGTGGCTATGACAGACTGTAACCTATTTTGAGCTTATTACTCAAGAACTTTCAAAAGGCTGATCTGTCTGCTGAGCTGTCCGGTGCCACATGGAAGCCTCTATTCTCAGCTGCATCCCCGTTTGGAATGTGCATTATATAACCTGTAGCAACAGGACAGACATCCTCAAAGGATCTTTTATTTGGGAAGATGGGCAATTGTACTATTAAATCTGCAGACTTTCATCTTCATTTTCTGAGAAGGTGACGCTCTAATCACACATCTGAGATGGCTGCTTTTCATCCACAACTCAGCAAAGCTCAACCATAGATAAAAAGTATATTTTTTTAAAAAGTGTAATAATTAAATGGAGAGTGAAAAGCTTGATCTGTGTTGGAGAAAGAGTTGATGTGAAAGACATTCCCTAGGAGATCAAGAAATTGCAAGCAGTGCAAGAACTGGTGTCTGTCACATCTTTCCCTTCAGTGCTCTCTGGTTTTGTGAACCATTAGGAGTTTTGGTTTATAAGACTGTTCTCTGGTGTAAGGTCAGGATCTGATACATGGCCAAAGCATGTAACCTACTGCATCATCTCTGACTTTGGAAACTTTAAAATAAAGCAGCTCTTCATCTTCTGCAAAGACCAAGCCTTATATCTCTATTCAGATCTCTGTACAAACTACTAAATCCTGCAATCATTAACAAACAGAATTCTAAAGAATAAACCAAACAAAATGTGTCAAGATCTGGGTCTGTAGTGATCATGGTTAGAAAATAAAAGTATGACAAGGAAATGAGTACACAGGAAATAATCTACCACAAAAATTGCCAACAATCAGTTTAAGGTAGTCAACATTTAAAGATCCAAAACATTAATACTACTACCAGGACATTCTTTCAAGGTGACTAGAATATAACATTACCTCTTGCTACCGTACACTTCAGACTGAGGAAAGTGTCTTTGAACTTCTTTAGGAAAATCCTACTGGCAGTTTACTGGAGGAAAACCAAACTAAACTGACTCCTGGGCAAAAATAACAAAAGGTCTGCAACACGCAGAGTTCTGTGCACAATTTACTGAGCTGTCTGTTGAGATTCCACCCCAGCCGACTTTACAGATTCCTAACTCTGTTTCTGCACTTGTCTCCTAGAAACAGGAACAAGAAGCATTTGCTGTTTTCTCAGCTCTTTCAAAAAACTCTGCCAGGGTTTTCTTCCCATTTCGGATGCAGAAGTAATCAATGATATTTCCTTAATCAATAGCCAGCCTTGAAGAATGGGTTGTTCTTTGCTACCATGTTAAGTAAATGCAATACACTAGCAACTGGTGATGTGCCATTAATAAAAACTTGGACAAAAAGCACCAAATTGAAGTCAGAGAAATTAATATAAACGTTTGGACACTTAACCAAAATCCTGAGGGTATCCAAACATTGGATTGATAATCTTACAAGCGTAGACTAGATGTTGAGAAGTTTGACACACTTCCTTCTTGCATCAAACTAAATTAATAATGCATGGTTTCTGAAGGGTATCTTACTGAACAGCAAAGTGGGGAAAATCAAGTGCAGTTTCTTGAAATATGGACAGAAGTCCCATCTGACACTTCTCTGCAGGTTCAGGCTAAAATAACATGATACTATCCAAATAAACTAATACATCCTTGACTACATCAGCTGGGAAAATAGCCCTAGTGGAGTATTTATAGATCTCTTTTCGTAGATTGAAAATCATCTTTTCTACCCCATATGGGCTGTTCTGGACAACGCTGAGGGACATGTTGGGACCAAGACTGTTATTTGTTTCTCCAGCCTGGATCAGGACAAAGAGGGCTTCTAGTAAATCCTTCTGCATTTGGAAAATTCTACAAAACTAAGAAAGGTTATAAAAAGTAAATATGAGGTTCAGATGCGCCTGGGATTCTTTAATGTCTGTGATTACGAAGCAGATGGAAGCAAGGTAAAGGACATGAGTAAGGCCTTGCATTTTGTATGGAAATGGACCTGTGCAGTATAAATGGGAAAGAAAACTGACACCCTGTTCTCTTCCCCTGTAATCCTGGCTTCCACAAATCCACAGATTACTCCCATACATTCATAGCTAGAGCATAGAAATATGGTCTATATATCTGTGTTTCTTTCCGTGTGCAAGTTCTTTCAGACATACATGTGACAGAGAAAAAATTCCAGACAATATTTAGGCACATGAGCAAAGTTGCTGCACTGAGAAAGAAACATATCCTGAATCCTCAAGGCTGTCAGTCTCCTTGCTCTGAGCCTGCACATTCTTTTCTTGCCTTCATTTATTGTTTCCTGTCTTTCCCTCCCTCTTTCCTTTTTTGTTTACAGATTCAGACAATTGTTGTCTTTCCAGATCAAGCAGTCTCTTCATTTTAGTAGCTTTTTTAGGCTAAATTATCCATATGGTCTCTTGCTTTGTGTGAAATTCACACAGTCAAAAAGCAAAGATTTTGAACTAACTTTTGTTTGTTGCTGTCACTCGAAAAGTGAAAAACAAGATAAATGATGCCTTATTCTTTCCTCGTGTTTCTAATCTATTTCAGATTAAAAAAGGCTTAGAATGTCTCTTTTTGGAATATTACCACCATTCTTCCTTTTGGTTGTCCAGTAACTTTGGATTTCACATCACTTTTCCAATACTCTTTCTTGCTTTAGGCAGTATGAAAGTATGAGAATACAGTCTCCTTCCTACTCAATTAGTTTTACCTGAGCTAAGACTTCAGCAATAGATCTAACTATCTGACACAGATAAACCATTTTTTAACCCAAGGTTTCTATAGAATTTTTGAGATATTGATGTGGGTATGAAGTACATACAGCAAATCTAATTTCAGACTTGGCCAGGAGATGAGAAACCTCAATGAAAACAGCAGGAAGGGTAAGGTGAAAAGACAGAAAATAAATACTCATCTTGGCATGTGACAAGAGACTGCAAGGTTCAGACCTGCTATTCATTACCCTGATGAATAAGAAATCCTGAATAATCAATCATCTATCATGCTCTTCCTTTCCTGAGCTCTCCAATAGTCCATGCTGCTATTGTGAGGGTTATCCTTTGCTTTTTCTACAGCATAGGTTGGGAAGCAGGAACGGTTGTCTAGGATTCACAGCATCTTGATCTACAGACACACCACAGATTTGCCCTCAGATGAGGGATGCTTCCTCCATTTACCCTGAACTATTTCTTAACACAGGTAAAATAGAACCAACATTTATTTAGAGCATTTGGGGCAACACAGCCACAAAGACAATAAATCAAAGGAAAACAGTTTAATCTACTTAAACTTCTGCTACCTTCTGTTCCCCAACCTTCAAGCTGTCTTGCTCTGTAAACTGCCAAGTGCTCACTGCAGAGAGGTCCCTGCCTTGGTAATGAACACAACTATCATTTAAAGCCATGGACTACAACACGATGCAGGGGAATCAGATGTTCCTTGATGAAGCTATATGGATTTCAGCCCTTCCAGCCTAACTTACAGATGCAACATTCCTGCAGTTCTTGAACAATCATTTCAAATGTAAGACTCTACTAACTCTTGCTTTGCTTATTGCTCACTTTAAATGTATTTTTTCTCAAGTTGTATCCACCTTTGTTTAATAATTTGCTTATCTGTGGTTTCCCTTTGTTTTTTTTCCCATATGGTTCCTGGTGAAGCTGCAGAAGCTCCTCTTGTTTTGACAATTTAATTTTGTTTCAATGATAATAGAGTGTATCATCCCCATCTGGGGGTTTATTTTCAAAATTGCCTCTTTTTTTTTTTTTTAAGAGAAGAAAAAATTTTCCATTCAACTGATTCCAGTTAATTTTCCTCATTCATTTTTCTATTACTTTATGTCAACTCTTCCTCTACAAAGGACCTCCTGTGAGCATGCAAACAGGTAACAGACCTATGCAAAGGCCAGTACAGGGGCCACACACAGCAACAAAGCAGATGGGAAGGAGCAGCCTACCTCACTTTGGGACTGGCATGTCCTCCTGTCACCCCAAGGGCCCAAGGAGCATGAGGTAGAGCTGAAACAGAGCTATGATTTTTCTGTTCTGCACCAGGGTCTATCTGTGCCTGCTTTTTTGCCTTTATGGAAACAAGCTTAACCTACCCACCAGGGACTGCTGGCCTCATAGGATGGCCATGCACACCTACAGATTTATGCACACCTATGTACCCCTCATGTAAGTAACCTGAGACACTGAAAACACAGATTGCTAACATTTCAGCCAAAAGAATAACTTCAGTGGTTAGTTACATAAGCAGTCCCCAGGTCACTGTTTCACAATCTGTCTGAGATTTAAGGAACATGAAGCCTTTCTAGACAAACCTGTGGACTCTATCCTCTATCTAACCAACACAACTTTCCTATACAAACAAGAAAAACTCTCTATAAACTTTCAAAGCTTATTTATTGTTTGATTTTCCCTCTCATATGTCAGTTTCCAAACTGGCATGCAGCAGAAGGTATGTGTTGCTTTTTCTGTGCATTTTAGCTTTTATTACTATTTCCCACACCATTTTCTGCTAGTTTAGAGACATGAGCAGTCCACAGACCACACAGGTTAGGAAATGCTGCTCCAGGTGGCTTAGTTTTAAGTAAACACCTATTACACAGTGCATGTTTTCAAGCATATTCAAAACCAAACCCCTTCCAATCGGCTTTTCTGTTCTACTTGCATGAACACACAGCCCTGTGAACACCACATGTGCAGTAACTGGGGGGTGTCTAACTGGAATTACCATGTCTGACTTACTGCAGTATATAACTGCATTAAGATTCAGCTGCTGATCCTACTTACTGTTCAACATCATCTGCAGCCATATGTGTACTCCTCTCCCTGTGCAATATTATCATCCTCAGACTCTCCAGCTCTCTCTTCTAGGTTTATCAGAGTAACTGAAAATTATTAGAACGGTAGGAAGAATCTAAAGCACATTTTTGCCTCCTCTTTGGCAGTCTATTTTTATCTGATTTAAGAGTGTCCTGGTTTGCCTTCTTATTCTAACTAGGAGATACAACAAATTTCTGTAATCGCTTCCCATCACTTCATAGAGTAATTTTAGCATCAGATGAAAAGAGCTTTGCCTGACTCTAGGAAATGCCCTTCAGCCTGCATAGGCTGATATCCTGTCGGGCTTCTCTTCTGCTGCGGGTCTCTTCCATCATCAAAACAAATCCTCCCCACATCCCATTCTCCAGCCACAATGGGCATGTCAGTAAAACCAGTCTCTCACAGGATTATATAAAGTCCATCTTAGACATTGGAGCCAGAGTCCAAAGCTCTTTGAGCTTCCGTATGAAGCAACAATTTAATTTCCCTTTCTTCATCAATTCTTCATTCTCTCGTGATGTCTTGGCAACATTTTGTTCCCTTTCAACATTCATCATTAGCTTCTTTTTTATCTCTCACTTCCTTTTATACTCCTTTCCCTCCCCATCTGCTAATTTAAAAGGAAATTGCATGGTATTCAGCATTATCAGCCAATCTGTTTACTCTGCCCTTGTTCAAATGAAGACCATTTCTCACACACTGAGCTGCTCTGTCTCACCCCATACACACTATTATTATCCTCAAAGGCCCTGTTTTCTTTCCTATGCCACCTAGAGAGCTGACTACCCTGCCAGAGGCACAGATCTTCCCCAAATTTTGTCTCTCTTTTCAAAATTAAGATATGGAAATAGAGAAGGATGGGGAAGAAGCAAGAGGTCCAGATTTAGGGCTTCTCTCATGTTGCAGTCATGTAACAACAGGTACACTGGCACACATGAAGGAAAAGAGGAGGTCCTGGCACCATTCTGGCTATCAGAGGAGCAGCATTCAAAACCTCAGACTCCACACCCAGCCAAGGGAGTCCACCTTTGTGCAGCACAAGCTTCCTCTTGAGAAACAACTCCTCACTGGGCCAGAGTCCCTCACCTCAGCCCAGTCATTCTTAGCAGAACTCCCTGAAGCACCCTAAATAATTCCTGTTCCACATTGCTGGTTTTGCCAATACTGTCTTGCACAATATTACACAGTTCCTGATTTCATTACTAAAATAATGACTAAAATAATGAAAATAACACTGATTCTGACCTCAAGCTCCAGCTCTTTTAAGATACAAGATTAATAATGCGAAGTTCTTTCATCCCTATCAGAGTGGCTAATGCTAATAGTAAAGTGCTAAAACGGTTCTTGATAGCAACATTGTGAAAGTTTTGCATACTTAGGTACTGTAAGAATAACTGGTATTGATGGCTTTTAAAAGCCAGTGAGAAACAACTAGTAGGAAATGCTTTATCCAGTCTGCAAATGCCAGAATTCTCCCCTCATGACCTACTGAAGTGTTTGAAAGAGATGCTATATTTTACAAAGGAGGTAACATTTTGAGAGGTGATCCTATTGACTCATTAAAAATACACATATAAAGAAAAACTGACGTGAATGTGCATCTGTTTCTATAGAGATGAGATCAGTTGGCAAAAGTGGTCTCCACTACGAAATGTCAGATGTGAAGTTATAAATTGGATTACAGATCAGATTTTTTTCAAGCTCATAATTACCTTGACTCTAAACAAGGGAGCTTGGAATAAATGAGATAACTGAGATTTCACCTCACAGTTTGTTTCAGGCAGATGGTATGAAAGATATTCAGACACCTGTAATTTTAAGCAGTAAGCAAACGAAATTGCTTCAAAGTTGGAGCATTGTACTTAACTGATGCTTTGTTAAAAGCAAGTCTTGTCAAAGTCAGTGAAAGCTACACAAGTGGCAGAATAGCAAAGACTATAACTTCTTGGGGGTTTATTAGGAAAAAAAAATAATGTAGATGCATTTAGCACTTAGGAATCTAAGAGAAGAAACCTCCAACTTTGTATGATTTTGTTACTATTAATACCAATCTTTATGTGCTGAAACAAGTGGATTCTTTGTGATGGAAAAGCAGATCAGAATAATTTCACTGAATATTGGAGCTTGACTTCTTACCAACTGCAGGAGGGTATCATGCTGTTATATTGTATGTTGCTTAGCAATGTGATGTGGGAAGCAGCACCACAGTCCTTGACAGCACCATTGTCCATTGAAATGCTTGTGAAATATTACCTGGGTTATATAAAGATAGCATAGAGTCATAGAAAAATGGCATCAACTTTCAAACCAGGACAAAGAAGAAGAAGGCCATAAAGCAAAAGGCATTGTTATTCCAATGGCAAAAAGGTCTCCCTGGATGATCTTTCACTATCTGAATGCATGCAACATAAATTAAATATGGAGAAATCATATCTGTAAAATCTCATTACAGCCATGCTTACAAATGGTAGACTGCACTGTAGAGCAACTGCTTGCCAACAGCTGAGCAGCTCCAAGTCCATGTATGTGCCAGTGCCTCTACATTACTGCCATATAAAGGAGATCTCTTGTTTATTGTTCAGATGTTTTGCTTTGGAGGAAAAGTTTTGTGCTCTGATGTACTGATTAGTCAGGCCAAGCAGAATATGGACAAAAGGAGGAGCACTAAGCAAAGATGGATTTGCTCTACAAACAGATGACATGACAGGGTCTGTGAGCAGTCAGACAAATGTGAATATTCACCTTCTGTGCTTTCACAGTACACCAGAGGTTTCAGGCACATCCTCCTGTATACACTGCACTTGCTTTTTCTCTGGTGCCTTTTGCACAGAGAAGTGTCAGTCTGCTTTTGCTTGATTGCTTTTGACAGCCTCAGTGTAACAGCCTCTGCCAAGATCTGCCTTCATCTATGCCCTGTAATATTTCTTTGGCCAATTTTCCAGCCATTCACCATATTTTAACTAGCTAGAGAAAACAGCTTGGGTAATCTGTTTTCTGACCTTCGTAGCAAATGCCAAGTGCTGTGTATTGAAGCACATAAGAGTGCTGCTTCACTGCCTAGTGTTGTAACACTCTAAAACTTCAGCATTTCCAGTGATCCTCTCTTCTCTCCTATTCTCTAATTTCTCTTATGCTTCCCTTTCCCTGGAAAGGATGCTGAAATGAGATGGCATGAGTTAGTGTGGTGGTGTCATTGATAACTCAAATGGTAATGAATTCCTCTGGACTGCTGCAGTGAGAGGTTTCTCCATAAGATGTTAGCCCACCTTATGCTGCTCTTGCCAGAGACCTGCTGAAGGAGGGCAAGTATTTTGACCCAGCATTACCATGAAGAGATGAGCACAATTGTATCATGGGTCATCCACCAGTATCATTCAGTAAGTTTCCTTCATCGTCACTTCTACCTTCTTGGCAAAGCAGCTGCTGCCAGGAACCTGAAGGAGAAGCTAATAAGGCAAATTAGACAAAACTAAATCTGTACCCAGGAATAACCACCATCAGGTGGAACCTCAACTCCAGTACTTTGCTGTTCACGTGCACTGCCATTGGATTCACCATGCTTGAAGTTTGTCATTTGTGGAAGCATCAGGCTCATATTCTTACTTTGTCATATGGAACAAACCTCAGATTATGATGGTTCATAGAACACAGGAGCATATCTGCATCTTAGTAAAAAAGTACTGAACAGACATGACAGGTCCTACAGGCTTTTCCAAGGAACAATTCAATATTCCCTTTTATAGTATTTGGCAGAAAAACACCACAGAGTTTATTCAGCTTGAATTAACTAATGGATTTGAGCATTCTCTTTAACAAAGGAAAAAGATGTTGAGTTACACTGGCTGCAGGGTTACAGAGTGCTTTGGATGAAGCTCATAAACTGATTTACCACAGAATCTGTGCTGACTTGTCTCTAAACTCACAGGCAGAGATGCCTCATATTTTAAAATGATAATTCCTAAATTTGGTTTAGAACATATACATTTTTTTGCTGCTATTTGTATCACCAATATACAGGGGAAGTTATTTGCCTTTATTAAACAAGAAGAGATGGACAGAATAAAAGATATGCTGTTAAAAGAAACCATATCACAGAAGCAGAAGTTTCAGGCATGCCATACCCTTCTAATATGCCAACTGAATAGCCACATGGAGAATGTATTTCTTCAGAGGAGGACCCAATTCCTCCCCACAGAGCAGAACCCCATGTAAATACAGGATTATCAATGGTGAGATTTCCCCTCTAGTAAACCCCACTCATCTTCAGCCAAGAGGAATATGATTTTGATCTGAAGGAGTATGCATTTGACATCTAATAACCATTCTCCTAAATCAACATTGAGCTTTTTAAGCAGGAAGGGCACTTAGCTGGAAGTAATTGCATTTGTCTCCATATGAAAACAGAAATGCTTGTTGTGGGGACCTTCCTGAACACACAGCTACCACTTGTGTCAAACTGCCCACACTATAGGCAGTGTTAAGGACATAAATCTCCCCTCATGTAGGATTTCCAGAGAGACTGCACTGGAGGAAGGCCCACAGAAGGAGCCTTTCCCCATGTGTTAGTGGTCCAAGCAGGCAGAATTTCCTGTCTAGGGGAAGAAAAAAAAAAAAAGGCAGGGAAGTTTACACAGGTCAAAACTAATCACTGGGCAGTGTTCCCAAAATCATACTCATTAACTGAAAAGAAAACATTTGATAATTTAAAGTCATTAATGCAGACCAGTGTATGGGTCATCTCTCTTCACTGGCATCAAAAATACAATGTTTTCATCACAGCCTTCCTTTGGCCTTTGAAGCATCTCATGTTCCTTTGAGTTCCTTAATTTGATTCTTTTCGTTTTTTAAGCCTCTGCCACATATTCTTGGTGGTTCAACCTTGGCCTTCTTTTATCCAATCTGAAATTAAGATCTTTTTCTGTGGCCTCTGTGCCTCTAATGGATTTTCTGGTTAAACATAAGTGAATGTGTAATTCAGCCAGAAGGTTTTTCATAACAGTGCAGCATTACAATGGATTAAAAGCAGTTAGCTTTTATTAATGCAAGCCCCTTGTTGGATCTCATGCTTCAGAGAAGTTCAGCAGAGACAGACTACTTCCTTTATGCCTTACTTTCATCTGAGGAGAAGTTTTTCAAATTCACTAAATTCAAGGCTCTTTAATTTTCTTATTTTATTTATAACAATTTGCAGCTCAGAACTGGAGAAGCTGGCTGGCATGATACAACTGTGCTCTGACTTGTTCTCTGTATAAATAACTTCAGCAAGGAGAATAGCATCCTTATTATCATAATCAATTGCTCAGAATAACTTTTAAAGTCTGACCCTTTATTTTTCACCTTCCCAAGCACACTGTGTTCTGGAAGCACCCAGAAGTGGGGAATAGCTGCAGTTGAAGGGTGAAGAGTGAGACCATTCCTGGCTTCTTTACAGCTGAGCTTTTCAGTATCAATCAGTATCATTTATTCACCTTGTCAGTTCAAGGCCATAAACCCATCTGATATTCATCCTTGTACTTCCCTCTGACTAAGCTAAGCCTTTGGACTAATTCCCTCTAGTCAGAGGATGAAAACCACACCTGAACAACAGATGGTACAGGCATCTGCCTCCAATGTAAGAGTTCAGAAGTGACCAATGTTAGGTGAGGCTTCTTAGCATTTGCAGACCATCTCTCTGACCAAAAGACCTTTCCTCACACTGCATTTCCTAAGAGAGTGACTACAGAGTTACACACAATGAGACTGATCAAGGATGATTTAGCTGATAGCATTTTGCATGTGTCTATCAAAAAGTTTAACAATGCAGGAAAAGGCAGGGAGTCTACAGAATTGCTGCAGGCACTTTAACCTTTCATTTTATTTCTAGATAAAATGGCAGGGGGAAATATGTCACCAGGACAGTCAGAAGAAACAGCTTTCCACAGCTCCTCAGTGTAACCAAGATCAGTTTCAGACAGTGAAACAGTGCTCTGAAGCTAGTAGAAACATTCCAGACTCCACCTGGGCTGGGGGCCCCTCAGATGAATTTGCTGAGGCATGTTAGTGTTTAGCATAGAATGATCGGGGTTGGAAGTGACCTCCAAAGGTCATCTAGTACAACCCCCAAAACCATGATGATTTACCTTGTGAAATGGCCACCACCTTTTCTGAAAGATAGCCATGAGGCTTACATTGTTTTCAGAATTTTCTGAAACTTACCAAAAAATCCTAGTCATTACTAGTTTGGAATGAATTTTCACAAATAAAAAGAATTTGAAGTGGTTTTCTGTGGAGACACACAATTCCTCAAAGGAACCAGTTTAGCTAACTGGTGTGATGGGATTCATTTTTGTCTTTTTGAAAGCAGAACCGAGCTGGCCTCAGTGGAAGAGGAGCAGCAGAGCAGTTGCAGTGGGAGGATCAGCAGTGAAGGAGTTAATTCTGATTCTCCTCGGAGAAGAGGATGAGGATGGCAACACTCCTTTCACCAACCAGATGACAAAATAAGTGCTGAGTTGACATGCAGCAGATGCCTGGCGTGTAGTAACCTGTCCACCACAGAACCCAAAGGTTACAGCAAACCTGGAGCTAAGGGATGAAAGAATGGCACCCATGGGCTCCTTGCCTGCAGTTCCAAAGGCTCCGTGCCTGCAGAGCAGGAAGCCGAGCTCACCACCTTTGATGCACACCTGATTCCCTGAAGAAGGCAGTTTCAGCACCGCTGGTTGATGGCGCATTCCTGCTGCCTTTTGTCCTCCCCATAGCCAAGGCTTTAAACTCCCTCTTGTGGGTGACTGGAGAAAATCCAGGCGGTAACAGCAGCCGCAGCAGGGTTTGCAAGGTAACAATTTCTCTCTTTTAAAGTTGTCGATTTTCCCATACCACGACCCTTGACCATTCCAACACAGGTTGTCCAGTCTCCATCCTTGGAAGGTTTCAAGGACAGGTTGGACGAGGCCTTGAGCAGCTGAGTCCAGTTGAGAGGCATCCCTGCCCATAGCAGGGAGGTTGGAGTAGATGATCTCTAAGGTCCTTTCCAGCCTAAGCCATACTATGATTCTGTCATTCAATACCAGACAAGATGGAGCCTTGAGCAACCTAATTGGACCTTACAGCTGACCCTGCTTGAACAGGAAATTGGATTGAAGACCTCTTGAAGTCCACTGCAACAGGTATTATAGCCTATGTCTTATGACCCTCTACACAAAAAAGAGCACACTCTAAAGAGAACCCAACAACTGATACAGAAGAAGAAAAAGAAGTATGGAAGCATATTAGGAACTCTTTATTTCATTAGTTCCAGTAGTTGACATCATCATCTTTAGGCAAATCATGACAGGAAACATGGAGATGTATTTCACTGCCCTCTTGGCAGATTTGGATTTTGCAGCTCCCTCTCCTTGCTTTACTCTGCAGAGTGTCTAGATAATGCTCTAACCTTCTGTTCAACTTCGTTCATATTGTCAAACCTTCTATGGCAATTTAGTCATCTAATCTATTCCTGTGCAAATAACTTGCATCTTCATGGCATTTATATTCTTTCTCATATGAAACGACCTTATATCCTGCTTCTAATATCTGTTTGTCCTTCCAGCCATGTGAGGTGTTCTATTTCGATTGCCTTGGACTCCTTTTGTTGATAAATTCTTTCACTCCCTAAATCAGCAGCATGTTTGTCCAGCTGTCTAGGGTTTTCTTCCTTTTATTTCCAGTATCTATGAAAGGTGAGTCGATTGGACAGGAATAACCAAGTCTTTAGTTGAATCTTAAATGGAAAAACCCAGTTACCTGCAAGAAGCATCCCTTTGCTGGACTTTTCACTCACACAAAATGGAAGAAATTTGTTTTAAAATATTGTTCTTTTTCCATCATCAAAAACACTATTAATAAAAAGGCTTGCATCATAAAACATTAGAGCAAGGCAAGATCTTATTCCTGCTTCAGAACTGCTTAGATAATACAATGCAATGATGGCTCCTAATGTCTCCCTGTCCCCATTCAGTCTTTAGTACAGATGTTAGAAACACACTAAACAGACCAAGCTGCTCATGTCAGAGTGAGAAAATCTTCCTGAGAAAACAACAACGTGACCTCCTGGGACATGCAATACACTTTCTTTTCAGCTCTGATGATCACACAGCATTAAGGCCACTTTTGACAACTAATAATGCACCCACATAACACCATCAGACACAAGACAGACAGCTGATGAGTTCTGACTAGTAGAAACATGCCATTAGCAGCCAGGAAATGACCCTCCTTTTGTAAAACCTCTGGCAGTAGGTGCATTGGTCCCTGTGGAGGTTAAACACATCAAGAAGCACTTCCTCCGTCTCTAGTTGTTTGCAAAATTCACTTTGGTAATGAACACAGCACAGTCCACACAGTGGCTAGACCCAGAACAGAAATTCCATCTTATGTTTGAAAGCTTTTCCTGAATGAACCATGTCATTTTCAGATGTTATTGTAAAACATGAGCAACATAAAGCCACTTCCATTCCACCATTCCTGCCTCCCAAGACAGTTAGAAGAGGTTAAGTCCCACAGAAGAATCACTGGCTTGTCTTGGTTTGCAAAATAATTAGAATACTGATTTTCACACAGGTCTTTGAATTCATTAAATTTCTTCAATGTGGCTTGAAACTGACTGAAAAGAAGGATTTACAATTTGGTAGTGACTGGAGAATACAATGAGCACGGCAGTGCTTGATATGAAATGCTACTTGCAAAGCTTGACATTTTATGTCTGTATTTGTATCAGTCTCAAGGAGATGGAGTTTGCTGACAGCAAATCCCAGCCATCAAAGCAGGATAGAACCTGCTGTAAAAGTTTGTCTGACTCATTTCAATTGGGATATATTTATTATTAGCATTATAGTCTTTAACATCTAAATTTTCTCCTTCAACTCCTTCTGACTTCTCTGGTGTCATAAAGGGATTTCTGTTGTTGTTTTTCAGAGGTAATGACTTTTGGCTAGGTCTGATGGCACTCCAAGTTCATTACAAGACCTGAGACTGAACACTAGTGTGTTAGCACAAGGGATCCCACACTGCACTCCACACTGACACCTGAAGCTATTTCATTTCATGAGGTGGATGTGTGCCACAGCTCAAGAAGCACCTGCTTACAGCATGTCATGGCATAAAGACATGCTGCTTTTTTGGCCCTAGGAAATATGAAGATACTGATGGTGACACATCAAATTGTAGAGTAGGAAGCTGTCATCCTCTCTGTAGAGCAAACACCCTTTAAGACTGCTGAGTGTTGGAAGCTGCCTCCTGATACCTATCCAGAAGGACAGAAGCCCTATTGGATGAAGACTTTGTCTTCTGGCTTCTGTTTTCGAAGGGAAAATTAGTTAATGTGTCATTTGCACTTAAGCTGAGTAACAGCTTGAGACGTTTTGGTTCCAGAGGGAATAAAAGGATGAAAAATCTGCAGTGAATGTGCTAACAATAGGGGGCCCCTCTGACTGCACCTCCATCCTGATGGGTTAGAAGCTGCCTGGAGATAGGGTGATGAAAGGAATCTCTGCTTGAAAACTTTGTACCAGAGTTGTTCTGAGCACTGCATGCAACTGAGCCTCCTCTGAATTTTCAGCACAGCACTAAAGCAGCTGACAGAGTACTGTGGGCACAGGGGCAGCTGTTAAGGCGAAAAGAAATGAGCCTGCAAAGACTGAAGTTCAGTATAAACAGCATCCTAGGTGAAAAACTGAACTTCTCATTCCTTGTCAACAGCTCTTTTCACTGGTAATTAAACCCCCAGAGAAGTATGTCCCTCAAGAGCCAAAGATGGACCTGTTCAGATTTTGGACTCTGCCAACCCTGAAGAAATTGCCTGGAGTAGAGGGGAGGAAAGCAGCTAATGCAAAGATGTGCTGCCTCATTAGACATTTCCAGCTATGAGAGAGGAACTGACATTAGGCTTATTGCCAAGCTTTGCCACATTAGAGGGAGAAAGCAAAAGGACACAGAACAAAATTGGGAGAAGGAAGTAATAAAATAATATATAGCAAAGGGCAAGACTTCTCCTCTACCCCCTTATTCTGCCAGAGACAGTTATATGATCTAATTTAAAGTAAAATGTTCTCAAGTAAACTACAGAATGTCCTTACCTATTCCCCCCCCCTTTTTTTTTTTCTTTTTTTTTTTTAAGTTTTAATTAAATAATTTTATCAATGATGACCAGAGAAACAGGGCTCATAACTGGTGAAAAGAAGAGCATTTTCCTGACAAACAGCTTTTTGTTGTGGCAGTATATATTAGAGTAGACCAAAGCGGCCACGGAATGGGAACAGTAGGGGAAATATTTTCCTTTCCGTGTGAAACATTTTGGGATTTTTCTATACTAATTAATAGGCTTAGATTAGGTACACTTAAAATATTTTAGAAAGCTAAGTATGTGTGTATAGAGTAGACTGAAATATCTTCTCTCTCTTTTTGTACCACCCACTCAAACTTTAGATTATTCTTACCCCTGCTTTGATTCCTTCTGCTGTTAATGTGTTTTGCTCTTGCATTTTATCTCAATTTCCTTCTTCATAGAATCATAGAACAGCTTAGGTTGAAATAACCTTAGAGGTCATCTACTCCAACCTCCCCACTATGGGCAGGGATGCCTCTCAATTAGATTTGGCTGCTCAAGGCCTCATCCAACCTGGCCTTAAACACCCCCAGAGAGAAAGCATCCACAACCTCCCTGAGCAGCCTATTCCAGTGTCTCACCACCCTCGTACTGAAGAACTTCTTCCTAAGATCCAATCTAACTCTGCTCTCCCTCAGCTTCAAACCATTCACCCTTGTCCTATTGCTAGACACCCTTATGAAAAGTCCCTCTCCTTGATCTACAGATCACTGAACATTCAGCAGAGGAGGAATCCACCTACTGCCACTACAGTCAAACCCAATGTCTGCCTCTGAGGAGCTAGTGGTGTTGGACAGAATGTGAGAAATTCACATGGAAGTGTGTCCTGCAGTCCTGGGGAACAGCAGCTTATCAGTGTGTCCCAGCAGTCTGCCTGTGCCACAGGTGAAAACCTTGTCTCACAACATGTGAGTAATGAAAACTTGAAGACTGGAACTGCTGAATGCCAGATGCAAACATGGAGCATCTATTTTATGCTTCTTTTAAATAACTAAAGAAATGCTGAACTCTCCATTTGAAAATTATATCAGATCTGTCTAACTTCTGATCAGCTGGTCCCATGCTCCACAGGGACTAAGCCTAGATATAATTTTTAACCATTGCATAACAGTAAAAGTTGAATGCATGAATGGAACCAAACTGTTGTGGAACTCCAGCAAAGAAGGAATAAGTACACAGTGATTTCTTGTCATAGGTTAGAGTACTTGACAAACCATATAAGGAGACTGCCAGTACAGTTTGGAGCACAGATGTGTGTAGCCAGTGGTAAAGAGGAACTGCTCTCACTCAAGCAGGGCAAAATAGCTCCCTGCAGAAATGCCCAGAGCCAAGAGAGCTTTTCATAGTGGTAGGAATATGTTCCTTGTAAGCGCTTTACTGAATAGGAATTGGGCACATTTAATCCTGGGTGGGGATTGTTAGACCTTCTGCAGATTGCTGGAAGGAAGTAGTTGAAAATTTGATTGCACCATCAGCAAAGCAAAAAACATCAGCTGCAAAATCTGAACTGGAAAACGTGTATTGAACTCTGATTTTGAGTATGTTAAGGGAAAGAAACTCATAAGGTAGTTCAAAGTACCTCCTGGTACGTCTATCGCTTCAGGAGGCACAAGGGCTGAAAGTCCACGTGAAGGTTTCTCATTTTTTATGTTTCTCTGCAATCACAATAGAAAGAGATATTAAGCCTAACATCCCCACTGGCAGTGAGGCTCATTAGGTACAAGTTGCACCATTTGACTAAGAAAAATAGTACATTTCTTGGTGATTTATGAAAGCCAGAAGCCAGATGACTGCTCGGGTCTCTCCCCGGTGTCTTATAGCTCAAAAATTTGCAAACAGACACTTAAAACACGTTTCAAAACAATTTGTGTCTGAATGTACATTTTGTTTACAAGAACAAACTACTGAAGCTGTGTAATAAAACTTGGGAGAAATGCATTTTATAGTGGAAACACTGGCACAGCTTTAATTACTTCAGTGTAGCAGGCATCTCTGTGGACAGACTGTTCAGCCACTTCTAGGGTATTTTAAACTTACATGAAAAAGTCAAAGAAAGAAATCTATACAGCAAGAAATAGAAACATAAATCCCTTCCAAATGCTAGATGACTTCGGCTGAGAAAGCTTGGAACCCATTAAGGCACAGTCCTTTAGATGAAAGGAGAGACAAGCAGTGGTATTTCATCCATTGTCCCTGCTGATTTCCTTCTAACCAAAGTCAGAGGGAGCTTTACTAACAACAAGGAACAAGGCCTCAGGTCTTTTGCAAATTAAACAAAAACAGTCATTTAGGAAATAGATTGCAGGCTTAGAAGGCAATGAATTTTTAGCTGCTGTGTAAGAGATGTTCATAGCAGAGTCCACTCCCTAAATACAGGGCATCAAAACAGAACAAAAGTAAGTGGAACATCAGTAAGGGATGACCATTTAGCAACTGAATGGACTTTTGCTAGGAGCATGCAGGTTTCTGTGTGCAGCCTGGTAGAGAAGCAGTGAGCTGGTGAGATGCCATACTGCCAATGACACCACCATTCCAGTGGGTATGCACATAGTAAAGTAAATATACAACCTGATGTAGTAGCACACTGCCAGCCAGAGAACACAGCAGTATTTTGCAGATTTATTGCAACACAGGAGCTCCAGTGGAATAATTTCATCCACCTCTAGGGCACACTGCAGCAACTGCTTAGCAAGTAGTAACAATGCCTGTAGTAAAATCACTCTATCCAAGGGACATGAGGCACTGATAAACCCAAATGCATTAAGAGAGCTCTATTGCCCCTGTTAGTCATATTAACTTAATATATCTCACTATTAACTCAAGATTCTGTGTTCTGGGCACAGGCATGTCACTGAGAGTCATATTCCTACCCAGAGCACAGGCAGATCAAACCTTTGAAACAAGAAGATAACTCAGTGAGGCACAGTGGAACCATTCATGACTAGAACACAGGCAAGACAAAGGCCAGTGGTTTAGAAAGAGATGTCACAGGATGTTGAAGGTGTCAGGGATTATTTTATGCTTCCACTCTGATTATTTCAACTGTGGCTCTATATTGACTACTACACTTGCAGTTATGGAAATCACAGCCCCATTCCCTCCTGGCCTCTGCTGGTCCTTAGAGATGTCTTCCTGCAATCAGGTCTTGCCCAGTAAGAGGAAACTGATGCAAGTTAAATACAAGGAAAGAGACCATACACAGAAAACCAGGAACATCCACACTGCATGTTATACACAAAATAATTGCTCCTATTTCATCTAGTTCAACTGAAAAATAAACTAAATGAGATACCAAAATAGCACTGAAGTCAGACTGTTGTGGTTTATGTATACACCAGAATTCTCTCATGTTGTAAATGAAAAAATATCTTGTTACTGTAAATAAAATAATTAACAGTAATAATCCTAAAAGATGCTTCCTGCTAACTCAGTTTCAAAATATGGCAAATATCAGGCCAGTGGGAAGTCGTAAAGCAATAGATCTGTCAAAAACTTCAAAACAAAATCTATATAGCTTCTTGGGGCTCCCTCATGTTACTTTAGCTATGACTAATAAGAATAGATACATCCAATAGGAAGCTAAAGCAGTAAAAATAAAAGTAAAATAGTTCTTTTGCATGGCATACCAGAAACTGTTCTATTATAGACAATCAGCTGCTCAACAAACATTGCAGAGAGGCAAGCAATAAAAGTCATTGACTAAAGAGCTGTCTTGACAGCTCTAAAGAAAGCTTGAGTAAAAGCTTTATTAGAGAAGTTTATGAAATATATCAACATCCTCTTAAAAAGTTTATCACTGTATGTAGGAATTTAAACATAGCCATCAAATCGATCTAATCTTCCAACCAGTTAGACCTTGTCAACCAAGTTAGATAGTCAGAGGCCCTAATGGTTTAATTATTTCTGTTTTCCTTCTAAATACTGTTACTGCTGGCCCTATGGGGTTAAGCATTGTCTTCTAACTCTCCTGTTGTACTATGTAATACTGCACATAATATACTTGGAATTACTGTCGCAATTTCAGCTCAGTCAGGACTTGTAGTTAACCATATTGATAGTGTGGATACAATTCCTAAAACATAGAGGTAAAACCAGAAGATTTACATGTTAAGGAATCCCATCCTCCCTCCCAAGGCAGACTCTGAGGTGCTAGTTGTAAAGCACGAGGGATCATTAAAATCAGTGACCCTCCTCTTAATTCAACCTTGGTAGTAATTTGTAGTACGTGCCTGAAATCGATGCAAATTCCTTCTTTAACCACCTGTAAAATGGGCATAATAAAGCTGACCTCTCTGGGGATGCAGGAGACTTTGCTTAGCCTCAGAAATCCCAGAACATGGTGAATAATGACCAAAGCAAAAAGCTCCACTCCCTGACTGAAAAGGGCTTTGTTCCACACTGCTGCATCCATGCCTTGCTGGCTCAACCTGGGTGGGGAGAACCACTGCCACCGCAACAAACAGGCACATTCTGCTCCTTTCCTAGTTCAGATGAAGCTGTAAAATGAACAGGTATGTATAAAACAGGTGATATCTTCAGCCCCCTTTGGACTGTCTCCCTTCCCACTGCCTAAATCAGTGGGCAGCCTCCCCAGCAGTGACTGAACAGTGGATGCAGGTAACTCAGACTTTTGCAAAAGTCATAACTCTGCAGGACTTTGAGGGAGGCTCTTCATTTTGTATCTGTACTTTGCCTAGAAGCATCCACTCCCTTTTCTCCCCTACCAAGTTAGGAGGTCAAAGATAATTATTCAGAGCATTTCCTCTTGCTTAAAGTAATTTAAATTTGCTTCAATGATTATTTAAATGCTGGAATGAGCCACAGCATTTTAATGAGTTTTAGGACTCCCCATTTTTCTTTTCCCCTTAAGCAATCTGTCACTGGCTTCTCTTCCATAGGAGAGCTACAAAGCCCTTGGAACTGCCAGAAGAAAAAGCCCTTAGTGACTAGCTTCCAAATTCTTATTTAACAGAAAAGTCCTTTTCCTACAAATGTCAGGTTTCCTGCTCAGGTTCTCTCAACAGGTGTGCATCCTCTGATACAGGATGTATCCTCATGCAGGCTGGATAAAGCTCAATTAAAGAGATTTGTTGCTCTTTGAAACATCTCACTGTACCTCAATCAGCTGTTCTGCTGTTTGCTGCTCTTGTCCATTTGCCTTCATGCTTCCTCCAGTTCCCATGAAATAACTCACTTCTGGTCTAATTAAGTTTTTTCACTGATTTGGCAGAAGTAATGGAGCAAATTACTTTGGAAAAGCAACTGCCTCACGGGACAGATTTTTCCCTCTATCTTAACATATCAAGGACATTAACCTTGCAGAGAAAGACTTAGCAGACAGACTCTGGAAAGGGGAATGTTTATAAACTGGTACAGTTTCTTGTAGGTACAGGATATGGGAAGAAAAGGAGGGTGGCAGAATACAAACATTTTGGGGACTGTCCATGGTCTAGCTAGGTCAGATTTCAATACTTTCTAGCTTAGCAATTGGCTTTCTTCTTTCCTGAGAATTACTGGAGTCTTCAGTGGCATCACGACCGTATCGGATGCTGTCCTGATTAAGCTCTCTGTCTCTGCAATCAGGTTACAAATCAGGGAAAGAAAAACTTGGCATGGTGATAATTAATCCTTTTCAAGCCCTCTACCAGCAATTTAGCTTTCTAGAATTCTGCATTGTATTCAAAATTCTGGGGAGAATGCATACAGAAGTGAAACGAGAGGGGAATTGTGAAGGGCACAAATGCAGGATACTTGCGGGTTCATTTTCCCCTTCTGAACTGTGAATATGCCACTGGGACACTTCCAGTCAGTTATCTTAAACAGTCTCATAGAGCTAAAGTGATGTCATTATTTTATAATTACTTAACTGCTGGCACCAGCTTATTTCTGTTTGATTTTGTGCAATGGGGACAGTAAATTTCTCTCCTATTAAATCACTGTCGCTATTTTTAAGATGATCTAAACTCATTTAAACGACTCCTTTTCTTTTGTGCTAGAGCTCTAAACACCTAGTACATGGTCCTCAATCCATTTCAAATAACACATCAGACTAGTCAAAGCAAAAGTATTTCATTTCTAGTATCAAGAAGTTGTGTCAGAATGAAAAATCCTGAACTTCATAGTTGCTTGGTAGCTGCTGCTGGAAACAGTGCTCTCTACATTATTTTCCACATTATACTTGTGAAACAGTATTTCATGCATCCCCCACAGGAAACTAGCAGCAAATGTGAAATAGTTCAATAAAAGATGAAGAGCCAAAGCAGTAGGGAAATATTCTGCAGGTACCTCTGAGTTTTCTGAAGAGGTGGGAAGAAAAAAAAATCCTTAAATTTGAAACAAATTTCTACTGTTTTCTATATTGCTTTTAGCACCAATTCAGAAGAGAATCTATACTTAGTGTGAGACAGTCTAAGTGGTTACTGACCCGGTGTGTGGGTACAATAGTGACTTTAATTATCTCAGTAATAAACAAATGACAAATCACGGACACACAGCCTCTGAAAGTGCCTTCCAAAACTCCCTACAGCATTCCAGATTGGTAACAATGGTCTCAAGAAGAGTTCTTCTAAAATTCTGAGTATTCCATTTGCCTACAGACAAACATAATCTTGTTGTGTGTGTAGTATGTTCTTATTTCTTTATTTGAGGGGGGGTACACGTTAAATTTATGCTTTATTTAAAAAGGTTTCTCTCACATTTTGGGTCAGGCTGTTATTTTTTTTATAATTTATCCATATCTATACAAGGGGAATACAGTGAAGCAAGCTGTTTTCTGGACACCCAGACTGCATGCCAAAGGTCTTTATTCCACTGCTGTAATCTCTACAAACACCTTGCTGTACTGAGCTCTTACAGTACATACAGAAGGTGCAACATATATAAAAGGTGAGAGTCAAGTCCCAGAGCTTTTGTTCATGACTGCTGGAGCCATCTGTTGCTTTGTGAGGAACCACCATTGTGCAGAGGATGTGATTCCTTTTGTGTGAGAAGAGAGCCAGCATTTATTACTATTCAGGTAGCCTTAATTCAGTATTTTTCCTCCTTGGAATGAAAGTAGAAATATGTATGCTATTTCATTTCCTCTGACAGTCAATATTAGGGACTGTCAAAGATGAAAATGTCTCAGCCTCTACCAATTTTAAACATGACCATGTGCTACTTTCATAATGAAGTGATTTGTATGGCCCATGGAGTTGTGAAGGAATTAATCACAGCTAGCATGAGGTGCCACTGACTTCTGAACAAAAACTTGATGAAGTGAGGATCAGTCTCTGTTGTGAACTGCTGAAAGATCTGGTAGAAAGTGAGGCTGAATAGATTGTACATAATGAATTCTGAGGCTGTGAACTGATCTATGTTGATTAAGAAAGTGAAATCAAAGTGAATAAAAGCAGGGACAGAAATAGCACAGTGGCTCAGTGAATCGTGGCTTTCATCTCTGACCTGCACGTTTCACTTGTGCTATGAGGAATAAATCCTGCAGACCCTGCCTCATCATCACAGCTCTGCAGCCACACCACAGCATCCACACAAAGCACAGCTCAGCACACAAACCAGCCTCAGCTCTGCAGACGCTCTGGAGGCCACTGCCAGAGCTGTGGGAATTTGGGACTGGGGAAACATGGATCAGGAAGGCAGGAGAGATACCTACCAGCAGGTGACCAGGCAGAATGAGGAAAGCAGAAATAGGATGAGTCAGGACTGGAAATCACTAGAGGTGTGCACAGGAGATTTTCACAACTTCTGACCAGCTCCAAGCAAGGTGTCACACTCTCACATTCAGAATAAGTACAAATAACTAAATATTCCAGCAGCAGCTGAATGGAAACACGTACCCATACACTGATTGCTGAGCCGCAGCTTCTTACCAGCAATCTGTCCTAAAAATCTCATCTTTAAAGGCAGTGACTAAGACAGAAATGTCACCTTACATTTCTACAGCAGTTTTCATCCTGAAGCACTTCATTAACTATCTTTCCAAAGATCGCTCTGCAATCCTGACTTTGCTGTATTTATCCTCTGCCTACCCAAATCAGAAAAAAAGAAGAATAAAAAAGAAGAAAAGAAAAAAAAAAGAGGCAGATTATACTGTTTTAGAATCTCATCAGATAAAACCTTAAACTGTAGTTTCCATAGAAACACATCATGGGTCTCTCCGTTTCTCTATCAAACCTGTTCATAAACTTTCAGCTTTACTTAATGCTAGATTATCAAAACCATCAATTAGCTCTTTGATTACTGACTGCTCTTCCAGTCTTTTGTGCTTGTGTTAAATAAAGGAAGCCCAGCTAGACGTGTTGCTGTTACATGGAGCATCTTGCTTTCAACTTCGTCATTACAGTGCATCTCCAAGGTGGAAAAGTGGTAAAGAAAGAGAAAAGGGGCAGTGATTTCCTTCGCCCACACGCAGCCTGTCACAGCAAAATTAATGTTCCCTGAAGTCAAAGGACAGCATTTGAACTTTGTCATCATCTTAGTGAGATGCAGGCTTTTTTTTTTTTTTTTTTTTTTTGTGAAAACCTGTGTGACTATTTCTAATTGCAAGATGACTCCAAGGCACAGGTTAGCCTCACTGATTGAAACAGACTGAGAAAAGAAAAGGGCAAGAGAAGAACAAAAGCTGCAAGGGATGGGGGAGCATCAGGGAAAATAACATTTTTGGTAATCTAGTAAAATCTGTCAGTCAAGTTCCGATTGCACTTCAAATGTCTTGTCAAAAGTTCTTATAGATATCTGAGCCTTACATGAACCCTGACTGTGAAAAAACAAAGCCATGCAAATGATGACACAGGTGTGGGACATTTCATTAACATTCTGACACAAGCATAGTTGGGTTAAAAACATAGTTAGAATATATTTCTGAAGATATATGTTTATACATAAACAAAGAACGACGCTGTGTTTACCAAAGCTATAAACCCAATCTGCATTTTAAACCCAAGGACTACCTAACCTTTGCAAAACTCCATTTTCCTTGCTGTTGCCACAGGTGTTTCCTTCTAGAAAAGCACACAAATATTATGGAATCCATGTTTTGGCTCACCACAGTTCTCTCATTCTGCATATCCATGGGCACCTGCATGATCCATGGATGATTTACAAGCATTTCACAGGCCACCTTCCAGCAGGCAACAGGCTCAGAAATAATAATAACAACAACACTGAATGAGCTCCACAGCTGACCTGGCACTTTCCCTGCATGTCAGTGGTGAGGCTTGTGGCAGCATGGAAGATAAATCCCACCACGAGCACTGCTTTGCAGGCTATTAATGTGACTAATGCCACTTGCCACACTCTGCTACCAGGCACCCCCAGCTCAGAGTCAATTTCGTTGTCAGTAACACGTGAAACAATACAAATGTTTGTCTTTATTTCCTTAGAGTTTCCTTTAGCTCTTTCATGAATTCAGTGTAGTCAAATCACTGCTGCCAGAAATGTATTTGCATCAGAAAACATCCTCAGAGGCTTTGTCATTTTTGTCATCAGATTTAGATTACACTGTTTGTCCTGTGATGCTTTCAGTATCTTACACAGTTATTCTATTTGAAAATGCAGAACTATTAAATACACAAATACAGAGAAATCTGCAGCATTTTAATATATATGGTTTTTTGGTTTGGTTTGGTTTTTTCCTCCAGTAATGTAATCTCTTATTCTGCAACTAATTTTCTCAAGCATGCCACTGTTCTGGAATGCCATTCTGCTCCTAGATTCTTGGAATGCAGTCATTACAAGTGCTAAAACCTCCAGGCTACCCAGGAGTGAAACAAACTTGTAATTTCTGTGACAACAGGACAGGAGGATTTCTTCTAGAACAGTAAAGTGACATTCCCTTGCTGCTTTAAATCACCTTGATGACTTTGACTTGTTCTAGTAGGTCTATTTTTTTTTTTATCATTACCCAAGGCTTATTCTGTTTTGTTAAACACAAATTTTCTCTTCTGCCAAATCTACAGAAGCAAGGAAATCATTATATTGAAAAATCAAAAAGAGCACTGCCTGGCCAGATGGATTCTGGGTAAGACCAGGAACAGCAAGTAAAACCTTTGTGCACATGACTAGCATATGAAATGGCAGAGGGAATAGCAAAAAGGGTTCATGAGAAACTTATCTGAGAGCACTGGGAAATTTGCAACTGTTACATCCATTTCTCCATTTGCTGTTTTTCTTTTTTTTTTTTTCCTGGCAGCTCCTTCTGAAGGGGAAGTTCAACACAACGCCAACCAAGCTGCTTCCCGCATCCCTCTCCCCACAACATCCAGCCAAAGGAAGAGTGTGGCATGAGAAGCACCAGATTGCCCTAACTTGGTTCCAGGGCCCTGACAGGAGATCTTAGACTGCTAACAAGTCCTGAGAACCCACTCCTCTCCCTCCCTGAATCATAAGAAATACTTCAGAAAAATATTGCTTATAGGCAAATATCAGCAGCAAAGACAGTTTAATTTGACTTTGATTTGTGTTTGTGGACCTTAATATCCCCTAACAGCATGTATGGGAGAATTTAAAGGAGTTAGTTCTGTAGAATTTGCTAGATTTTAAAAATACATCCAATGCTTGTACAGAGTTGGCAGTAAAATAATTTGCTGAAAATTGGACCAGATTTTCTTTCTATTTTTAATATCAGAAGCATGCTAGGTCAGGGGGGGAAAAAACAGTATGTATATTATCTTACATACTTATTTGATTCAAAGCTCAGATATCCCCAGCAGCAGCAACCCACTGGAGAGAGAGCCTGCTGTGGAGCCCTGCTCCTTATACAGCAAACACAAGGACTTGGGCTTCCATTAGGACAGGCTTTGCTCTGACAGGTCTTTTATATGTTTTTTGTAAGTGTAAACAACTTAAAAATAATGAACCTCCCAGACTCAAAGACATTTTAAACAATGCATCTTAATGTGGGAGAAACTATTCTGTAAAGGATGCAAAGAAACCTGCTTTTAAAACATTCCCATTTTGGGGATTACCAATTCCAATACTTCTTTTTTCCACTGAAAGCAAATAATCCCATGAAATAAAAATAGGCAACTCAATGAAATGCAGACTTCCCTAACGTGGGAAATGTTTGCTGAACTAGCATTCTGGTTTTGATTACTCTGAGATGTTTTAGGAGAAACTGATTCAAAGCCCTGTTTTTCAGACTAAAACTAAAAAATATACAGACAGACCTACTGCAAATGTATAATGTTAAGTAAGCCAGTCCTCCAGAGACCTAGCTCCAGTTCAAAATTCAACAAAATATACATATATATATATAGTAAGAATATAGTGGATGTCCTAACAAAATTAAGTTCACCCTTAAAGTTCTGGATGGTAAACTGCACTGGAAAATAGAATCAGAATGGCTTAGGTTGGAAGGGACCTCAGAGATCATCTACTCCAACCTCCCCACTATGGGCAGGGATGCCTCTCAACCAGATTTGGCTGCTCAAGGCCTCATCCAACCTGGCCTTAAACACCCCCAGTGAGAAAGCATCCACAACCTCCCTGGGCAGCCTATTCCAGAGTCTCACCACCCTCGTACTGAAGAACTTTTTCCTAAGATCCAGTCTAACCCTTCTCTCCCTCAGCTTCAAACCATTCACCCTTGTCCTACTGCTAGACATCCCTACGAAAAATCCCTCTGCAGCCTTCCTGGGGTATCTCTTCAGGTACTGGAAAGCAGCTCTAATGTCACCCTTGAGTCTTCTCTGGTCTGTAAGAGTCTCTTGAAGTTTATTGTAAATTGTGAAAAGCACAATAAAATAAAGCACAATAACACATCTTGTGACCAAACTGTCACACTGAACTCCTGTGGGAAGCTGACTGAGTGGGAGTTTAGAAGAGCTTGTGTGCAGCTGAAGTTCCACATCAAATTCAGTACACTACAAGCAGCTCCAAACAGGATTCAGAAACCAAACAGTCCACACCCAGCACTTTTTAAGGGAACAGCAGTTTAAGGCAAAGACAGTTTCAGGAATAGCCTTGATATTATTCTATAATCATTATGGACTGCAAAGTAATTATGTATGAGAAAGGGGTTTCAAACAAAGACTGAGGTGACAAAAATCGTATGCCTCAAACGAGACTGTCCCTGCTAGTCCTCGTGGTTAACATCGTGCTGACATCTAATGGCAGCGCTGGATACTACTCACAGCTACTTCACATTAAAATACCACAGGTTGATAGGAACACATAGGAAATAACTACGTTGGCAGTAAACTGGTTGCCTTTTAAGAGGTAACAGGAAGCTACTGCCCACAAAAGAAACAGAACAGCAGTTTTCAGGGCTGATACACTTCACACAAATCTCCAAAACTGCCTACCAGACACATCAGAAGTTAAGGAAATAAACTCAGGCTTTACTACAGAGTGATACTGAGGAGTTCTTGTCGACCAGAGCTTAAATATTTAAAATCAAACTGACTTATGTAAGCGATAAAGGCAAAACCCAATGAGTTGTTTCTCTTCATAGGGCCTAGAGGTTAATAAATCAATTTTCAAACTCACTGTTATCATCTAGCCAGACAAAAATAAAATTTTCATTCCTTTTTATTAAACTAAGATTAGAATGAGAGGACACTCAGATATTATTATTCAATAAAAATTATATATTAATTTTTTCTCCTTTCATACTCAATCTGTTAGTGTTTCTGAAGCCTTCACAGACTGCAGAATGCATCTGACTTAATTAACTCAGACTCACAGAGGCAGGGCACGCTGGGTGGCAATTTCTGAGTTATAACAGCGACCTCTTACTAATTCCGACGCCTTTCTTAATGTCAGTATTTAAGGAAAAAGTAAAATTGTACTAAAATAATACGATACCATCACTCAGTTCACGTAGTTGAAAGGAGAAGGGGCTGGTTGACGTCCTCGGAATGACCTGTGCGAAGCACCCAATAGGGAACAGTAGATGGCAGCAAGAATCCGCAGAAGGAGCTCCCTGCCCACCCTGCCCCGGGGCTTTTCCAGCTCTACTGGCAAATACCCAAACCCGGAAAAATAAATGGAATGAGGGCCCATCTAAAATTAGATAGAAGGCCGCCTCCTTTTTCAGTAAAATGCCATCATACATCATACATTTGTACAGAAGTACACAGCTGAGATACTGCAGCTTTGGATGATAAAGGTCTTGACTGCCTTATTTTTTTACTTAAATAAACAGGTTCCTCTTCCTCTTTGCTGAAAAAAGGTAAACCAATGCAGTACCTTTTTGAATGCTCGATTCATATTCATTTTTAAAGCACTCATTATTGGCACCATCTTAGGTTTTTCTAGTGCCAAATTTCTTATGGGTGACAAGGGTTCACTATAGCTTATCCACCCTTGATTTCACAGAACCTCTTGCTCCCATTTATAAGCACATGCTTCCTTCCACCAAGCTTTCTAAGCAGTGTAACTTCCAGAAGACCCTAAGGTCTGGAATCCCATTAATTTTAATTTAATTACATCATGATATTTGCTACTCAGAGTTACCTTGCAAGCTGCCTCATGGTATTGGAGAACTGTACTGGGATGACAGCTTGAGCCTGTGTAAGAACATTTCCTCATCAGTTCTCATTTGGAGAGCTCAAAGGTTCTCACTTCCACTTACATGTTTCAGAGTAGCCCCTCCTGTGAAATTTACACAGCAGTTTTGGACACTACTGTATTTTCTTCTGCCTTTCTTACGAATGTTTTGCCTGGTAGGGAAATGGAAAGAGACATGATGAGTTTCAGAGAAGCTATCAATCAAATCACTTTATACCCATTATCAATTGAACTGCTCATGCTTAAGACATTTCAAGCAGGGTAGTAAAACTGCTGCTGGTGGGACCACTGTACCTGCTCAGTCAATAAAGACATGGCCTACAAAGATGTTTAGATTCACTATGCAAGAGTATGGGTAAATTCACACAAAATTAGAACAAAACATATTGAGGAGTTACTAAAATCAGGTCTCAGTCCTCATAAATGTATTAATAGCAGCTTATGTTCCTCATATCGCTTGGAGACTTCAAGAAACAGGTCTACATTTCAACATTCAGCACTCCACTCACACATATATTCTTCTCAGTCAATCATAGAATCATAGAATCAACCAGGTTGGATCATGCTGCTTCATCAAAAAGTTTGCTCCTCTTGGTACATAATGAAAAGCAAAATTCAGACTATCTCCAAGGAGGAGTCTAACCACAGAATAATACCAACATTGAAAGTAAGTCCCTGTGTATTCTACCAGTCTGATACCATTTTTCATTCATGGGCTGCAATACGTTTTACAAAGAAGCCAGCAATTGCACACTATCAGCACAGCAATTTAACATGGTAAATGAGTTTGCATGTGCCTCTTTACCTGCTCATTAATTACTAACCCCTCCTGCACTAATAAAAGAACAGCCATAAATCATCTCTAATCCTCCTAATCCAGCCTCACATGGAATTCAACCTTGGAACTTTATTCAGATATGGCAATCCTTAGGACACCTGGTATGTAATGACTGCACATGTAAGGATATGCTTCTACGCACACCTTGTTTCTGAGGGATGAACCTTGTAGAAAAGCAGCAGAGATCACAGCTTTGGTATCCTCAAAAAGGCTTGAGTGTCCTGCAACAGGTCAGGAAGCAAAGTGAAACTTTGCTGAAACTGTTGAGGAATTTCTGAACAGCAGGGCTTTTTCCTTCAGGATTCCTTATCCACTTTCTGGATAAGGAATTGGCTGGATGGCTGCACTCAGAGACTTGAGATCAATAGTTCAATGTCCCAGTGCAGACCAGTGACAAGTGGCATCCCTCAGGGGTCAGCACTGGGACCAGTGCTGCTTAACATCTTTGTCAGTGATATGGACAGTGGGATTGAGGCACCCTCAGCAAGTCTGTGGATGACATCAAGCTGGATGGTCTGGTTGACATGCTGGAGTGAAGGGATTTATCCAGAGGTACTTGGACAGACTTGTGAGGTGGGGCCATGCCATGTTGAAGCAAGGCCAAGTGAAAGGTCCAGAACCTGGGTCAGGGCAACCCCAAGCACAAATATAGGCTGGGCAAGGAGTGGTTCAAGAGCAGTCTTGAAAAGGAGGACTTGGGGGTCTCAGTTGATAAAAAACTCACCGTGTTCTGGCAATGGTTGCTGGCAGCAAAGAAGGCAGCTGTGTGCAGGGCTGCATCAAAAGAAGAGCGACCCAGCAGGACGAGGGAGCTGATTCTGCCCCTCTGCTCTGCTCTCTAAAGGGACTTTTTGCAAGGTCTTGTAGTGACAGGACAAGAGGGAACTGCTTTAAGCTTGAAGAGGGGAGATTTAGACTGGAGATTAGGAAGAAATTCTTTATAGCGAGGGTGGTAAGACACTGGAACGGGTTACCCAGGGAGGCTGTGGATGCCCTCTCCCTGGAGGTGTTCAAGGCCAGGTTGCATGAGGCTTTGAGCAACCTGGGCTAGTGGAAAGTGCCCCTGCTCATGGCAGGGGGGTTGGAACCAGATGATCTTTAGAGCCCCTTCCAGTCTAAACCAGTCCGCGAACCCCTGAGGGCGAGGGGAGCACGCGAGGGCCGCGGGCGTAACCCGGCCGCGCGGGGCGGAGCCTCGAGGGGCTGGGCTGGGCGGGGCGGGGCGGGGCGGGGCGGGGCGGGCGCGCGGGGCTGAGGGCCGCGGGCTGGTGGGCAGGCAGTAGCCAGGGCACGGCGGCAGCGACCATGGCGGATCACGAAGCGGGGATGCCGGCGAAGGACCGGCGGGCCCAAGGTAACCGCGGTACGGGAGACTGGGGGAGCGGAGGGGCCTTTCCTCAAGTGACAGCTGGGATGTGGCCCCTCAGGCGGTCGCTCCCCACCGGTTCCGAGCCCGGGGCGTTTCCCTGCCGCTCTCCGGTTTTCTCTTTCGGTTTTGATCATTCTTGTATTTAGTCGCTGAGGAAAGTTTGCGGATCCTTCACCAAAGTCAGTCCGTCGGAAGGAGCGGGATGCGGTTCTATCTTGCCGCCTCCCGCAGCCCCCAGCAGCACCGCGAGTCCCGCCCCCCCACACCCTTTACCCCCGGTGCGGCCCCAGCCAGCCCCTCGGCGGCGTCCCAGGCTAAGGGCGGCGAGAAGGGGAGTGGGAGGTGGCGTAGCCCCGCAGCCGCCTGTCCCTCTTCGTAGCTCGGGAAAACCGTGCTCGGGGACATGAGAACGGCGCTGGGAGCTGGCCCCGCTTGCGTAACTTGGGGTTTTTATGTGTGTTTTGTTTCCCTGTGCGGTAACTTGGGTCGCTAAGGGGAAAGCTACATCAGTAGTTACGAGCAGTCAACAGAAGTAATGCCGGAGGCACCGCATCAGTAAAGGAGAACAAAGCGAAGCTGGGGACTGGTTGTTTGCCCTACTGGTGCTTTTGAGCTTAGATAGGTGCGACTGGAGGAAGTGACCAATATCAGCAGTATTTCTTCGAATGGGACAAGGAAGTTGTAGTTAGTTTCACTCCTTGGTATCGTTTTGGCCTTTTTGGGAGGTGTGAGTGTAACCCGGATCAGCAAGCTTAGGAGGTGATGCCCTGAAACTGATATTCTGTCCCAGGGAGCTGGAGTGCTTTGCTCTGAACTGTGTTGTTCAGAAGCAGGCTGCAGAAAAGCCATGATTTATTTTAGGTTTTCATCATTTGCAACTTGAGAAGGCAATGTATTTATACGATCACTATATACAAAGGCTTTGGCTAGGTAATTGGAGTGGGAGTATAAATAACTGTAGATCTATTTGGGCCTCATGGCACATGCTAAATCTTATATCCTTGGAGAGGATCTCCATTTCATTCTGTGTTAGTCATTAATACTTTACAGTGCTCACTCCAGCATTAACCTTCTCTGGGACTTAGTGAGCCTTTCACTCTACATGCCCAGGAGGTTGTTTCTTCTGTACTTTCTTTGAGATGTGTTGATTTGGAGGCTAAACCTGGCTATGTATTTCATAATAAAGTATTTACAGAGTAAATGGCATTAGACATGATTTTTGGTTATTAGATCTAATAAATTTGGCTGTTTCCCATGTGAAATGCTTTCAGAGGCGTCTAAAAAGACATTGAGTTCTCCCTGAAAATAGTATTCCTGTTTATCCTTGATTGTTTGCTAATTAGCAAGCAGTTGAATAACTGTGGTAGAGTAACACCCTTTAGTCATTTTCAGACTGTCCAATTTGACCAAGTAGTGTGAAAGTGGAGATCTCCGGACTGCTTGCCTTATGCTCAGTCCAGTTGATCTCCCACATGCATTTTGGTTCAAATCTGGCAGGTTGTTGGCACAGCTAGGGAGGCATATCCCCTTCTCTCGTGGTACCAAGGAGTCTGACATGGTTTTGCACTTTGACAGTGATGTCCTTGTTCAGGTTGTGTAGGCTTTGCAGAAGAAAATAAATCGTAAGTGAAGTGCATGCCGCACCCCAAGCAGTAATGAGAGCTTTCCCTCCAGCACTGTTTATGAATTGTTAATAGTGTTTGAGGATTTAAATGATAATTTCTTGCTGAATTCCAGTCCATCCCTTAAAGGGATGGAAGGCTGATTCAATTAGATGTTTTTTTAATGTTCTTTCTCCATGTTTATTTCTTAAAGAGGTATGCAATCTGTTGGCGACTGTCCCCAAGTGAGACTACTCTAATTAAATTCCAGGTGTGAGGTGTTAATAGTGTGATACTAAATGAACAAGAATATCTCAAGAAGAGAGACTGAGAGATATAAGAGAGATTCTAAAGAGTTTGGTTCTTTAGGAAATCAATGGAGAGGGAACAAAGAGGAGTATCTGGAGTTACTGCATATGGCAGTCAGTGCCACAGAACATGTGTGAGCTGCTGAAGGAACAAGATGGGTGGAGGTCCATCTTGTAATGAAACAATAGATGTTTTTCTACAAGGGAAGGAAATAAACCAGGAAATGTCTTTCTTTTTAAATTGATACATACAGCTTTAAATACCAAAGGTCACACAAGAAGTTAAGCAGAAGTGCTAAAGAAGCAACTGTGCTGCAGTGAAGAAACCTTCAAGTTGCACAACAGCTCAAGAATTGTTTCATTTTTGATAGGTTGCCTTGATTTGCACACCAACAGTCTGATAGAATTCAAGGTGTGGGCTTAGCTCTCCTTTACCTTATATGAAAATTCTGATGGAATGGGTAAAGATGGTGGTGTTGAGCTTGTTCTGGCATGTGGGGCAACTTTTTCATGGCTAACAGAGTAACTGAAGTGGAGGTCATGTCTTAGTCATTAAATAATATTATTTCTTAATGTAAATTAGTCCTATGATTAATAACTGCCCTACAGTTCATTCTTACAGCTGTTATTCAATTGTCTTGCTTTCATGACTGTATCTTCTAGGCTTTGTCTCTGCAGGTCACAGCGCCTGTAAAATGATGGTCAGGCCTCAACAGCAATAACAGTGGACAAAATGCAGCATTTCCTGTGTGTTTTCAATGTCCTCAGAGTTGTTGGTGGCATCCCTTTTTCAAGCCATTACATTGTTTTTCTCGTTGCTTTTCCAGCAGCTGTGTACATTAAAGTATATTATTATTTAAATATAAATTCCCAGCAGTTAATGATCAGGCATCTGTGGGATGAGCAAGATTTTGTTTTGGTTTTGGTTTGGGAGCAGTAAATTGCTTTTCTCCTTTTTGAGTTTGTTCATACAAGAGTCAGAAATGTCACATGGGGGGGTCTGACTTAGAGAGAAGCAAACTCTGGTTTCTCCCAGGCAGAACTCTGCACTACAAAACCATTTTGCATTATTTCTTAATATTATATTCTCTTTAGCTAATCTTAAATGCTGCAGATGCAGCTAAGAAAAAACAAACTTCTCACTTTGCATCTAGATCACAAAATACAGTGGAAGTCTCTTTTAGGTAGTCCTGCAGTTGTTTTGTGGAGAGCTAGTGAAAATAATATCTTCTAGAGCTGTTCCTTGATGCTGCCTGCCCAAAGATAAGTTTTATCTGTGTTAAAAAGTGCACATATGTGATGGGTGAGGAGGGCTGGGAGGTGGTCTGCTGTAGCCAGCACTTAGTGTGGTGTAAAATCTTTTTTTCAGCCCATTGGGTAGGCAGGGTTGTACCTCATCTGCAAGAGCTGCATCTGAGGCTGCTTGTTCCACCTGTACCCCCCTCTGTCAGTGTCATTACAGTGCTGTGGAACTGGCTGCTGTTTAGAATCCAGTTATCAGTGAGCCTGGCTGAGAAACCTGGCAAGAATGGCCTGTTAATGAAGTTATCCAAGTCCCTTAAATGAGATGTTCAAAACTTGCAGTAAGGAAGTTCTTTCCATAAATGCCAAGGATGTTTCTTGGATTTCCTACAGCTCTTCACAGGACAGCATCTCTCTGGCTTTTTCCATTGTGAAATACACCACATGATGGGACAATTGGTGTTGCTAAATGAAGTGTGATCTCACTCAATCTTGGAATTTTACACCGGGTTGTGACTTCTGCCTTCACATTCAACAGGGAAATTAAACATGAATTATCCATGTCAAAATGTATAATTTTTTTGCCCACGCTGTAGCTCTGGTAAGAGCAGATAGCTGGTTGGTAGCAAAGACTTGATGGTAAACTGTTGAGCAGGGCTGAAGCAGGACCCTCAGCTCCTTTAAGTTACTATGTAAAAGAGAGGGAGCCTTTTTTTATCCCTGTCAGTGTAGATTGTGAATGCTTCTTACGGTTTTAGGTTGACTAATACCATGTTGGGAAATGAAAGGTAATGTTCCTGTCACTAATGAGTTTACAGATGTTGCTTCATAGTGACACGTGCAAGTAATGCATTTCCTTGACTTTCACAGGCAGCCTGGAAATTACTCATTTTATCTGCTATTTCTCTAGTAATAAACCTGGGAGTGGGGATACCTTTAGATAATTTTCCATAGATGAACTTTAAAGTGACACATGTAAATGACTCATCCTTGAGGGTTATTGCACTGGCATGTGACAGGGATACAAATTATAGATAAGATGGGCAATGGCTTCAGAAGCTTTGAGTAACTTCATAAAGCTCGAGACAAAAATGTGTGAGACAAAAATGGCCTTAGTTTCCACCACCTCTATATTCCATCTCACCTTGAAGGTGTAGTGCTGAGATGTACAGCCAGTGAAAAGAGACTGGAAATGTCAATATTGGTTCCCAGGGATTTTGCTGACTTCTGTGACTTCAGTCAAATATGGGTCTAAAAATGTAAAGCATATACTGTACTTGCTCTTCCTGGTGTCCAAGGCTAGTGGTACCTAATGACTGATCTGTCTCACTTCCCTCTACCCATTGCATATCCTCCCAATGCAGATCTCACTTGTGGGCACAATAAAATCCTTACTCATGTATCTGGAGTTGTTAAAATCAATGTGTCATTTTCAAAATCAAGATTTTGCTTTATAATAAAATGGGTTCTACTTAAAATAACTGTTGTGGTAGAGGCTTGGAGACTGACTTCTTGTAACTGGCCAGTTGTAGAAATTATGTTGTAGTTGTGTTTGGTGAACACAGACAATTTATTGTATAATTCCAGGTAGAACTAAACTAAAGCTTCTATGTTTTTTCTTTCAAAACAAGCTGCTGAGTGCAGTCCGTGAGATAAGAGGACTCAAGTCCTTCAAGTTTCTGGAGCACTGACCAAGTTAGGACAAGTTTTGTGTATTTGCATCACTGTAAGGGTTTTTACAGTTAGCAAAATTGGGAAGTGTGGCCCCAAAGCAACATCCTTTTACCTGTGAGAACTGTGTTTTTCTCAGCTTTCTGAGTACTTTTGGCAGTGGGTGCTTTTGGCTTTTTACAGGATGGAATGAGAAAGTTGAATCAGTAGCTCCACAGCAGGAAGATGGTGGTTGTGAGTGCTGGGTTTCACTCTAGGATATCCCCACTTGGCAGTGGGCTCCTGGCAGCCCATTAAGGAGGCTTAGCTGGCAGGATCAGAAACTTCCTGTAGCTTTCTGAATGCTTCCCAGCACGTCCACAGCTCATCATGGTGCATGGTTGTTTTTAGCTGTGTAGTATTTGAAACCACTACCTCTTGTTATTTGCTGATTCTGGAAATACCTTCACTTGATGTTGTTCTGTGACAGAGAACCATCAGGTTTGTTTTCTAAGCATGAAGAGTCTTTGGCCAAGAACTGCTTTATAGAGACTTTATTTCATGTCCAGCTAAATCTTGCACTGCATCTTAACCTACTTCCTAGATACAACAGTTCTGAGAACTGTGCTTTTCTTAGATCTGCACCTATGGCAGCTGGGACATAACCTAAATTCTCAATATCCTGGCACTGGAGTTGATAAGTTGTGGGGCCTTTGCATTTCACTCCTTAAGCACTTGTTGCTCTAACTTCCTCAGACAATAACAGAACAGGATTTCTGCTGCTGCAAATTGATCATTCTACTAGAGAAAACTGGAGAAGAAGGAGGTGCCTGAGAGACTGTACTTGAATGTTACCATACTTGATTCTGTACAAATGGTACTTGAACTGCATCCTGCCCTCAGCTGGGGCATCTTCTGGAGACTAGTGAAAATGAAAGCAGAATTTGGCTTTTAATTTGACTTCTCTTCTAAATCTGATGAGTTTGGCCAGATAAGTGGTGTTAACAGTGGCTTATTTCAAGGAATAATCAACCTACGTAGTAGGCATTTGCTTTAACAGGCACTTGTGGCTTTGAAAACCTGAAGATGTCTGCTCTTTTCTTGCAGATAATGTTGATTCTGGCCTTGGTTTTTGTGGATGGATCCTGGTGATCACTTCTCTGTTTTTCACTATTATTACGTTTCCTGTATCAATTTGGATGTGCATAAAGGTAAAATCATTCACTGCTAATTTGGCTTAAAACTTTAAGCACTGCAGGTGTTTTCTAGTGGTTATTGTTCTCTATTTATTCTAATCTAACTGTTCTTTCTTGAACTCTAGCACTTACAGGATTTGGTCAAAATGATATTTATGTTGTCATCTTTACTACATCCACCCAGATGTTATTAGTATATAAGCTAGTTTGGAAGATCAGAATAATTGCAAGAATGCTAATTATACTTGGAGGACCGAGGATTTAATGTTTATGTTCTTTTTAAGGAGATCTCTCCCTTTATATGTATGTGTGTAAATACAAATTCTGTGTATGTAAATATCTAAGTGCATACATCTGGGTGGCTGTATCTGACAGATTTCTAGAGACTGTGTTATCTGTGATCACTTTGAGCTTGATGTTTTCAGTTTCTAGACCAGAGGAAACAACTCCTGCTTTGTTTTGGCTAACAGACTCCATCAGAATTAGAGCTGGAAAAATCTCTGCTGGGTCTCATCTACTGCACTTTATTTTGTTGTTGCTGGGATAATTCCCAATGGCTGCTTCTAGTGTTGGTCCTGCCAGATGTTGTGCAGTTGCTTCTGCTGTGGATAGATGGTGCCACAGACTGGAGAATGTTTCTTGTGCAGTATTGCCCTGATTGTTCCTTGTGCTGTTTGCTTTTTGACCATGAAGTTTAGGCTAAAGTTCTCAATAGCAGCCAGTATAGAAATAAAATGCAGTGTATGTTAAATCAGACTGTCTTAGACTTGTGTATGCATAGTTTGGAATCCATCACCTGGCTCTGGAAACCCTTGCCTGACATCCAGCTGTTTGTTGCAGATTATAAAGGAATATGAGCGAGCCATCATCTTCAGACTAGGGCGCATCTTAAAAGGAGGAGCAAAGGGACCAGGTATGTTCTGGAGAGCACTCTTAATAGTTGTTATGATGAAGCCATCAGCAGAATAATGGCTGTCTAGAGACATTGCATCAGACTGGCAAATGGATTGCTCAAGAAGTTTGTAACTTCCAGTAAGAAGAAGGCTCTCTACAACTATCTAAAAGGAAGCTGTAGAGAGGTGGAGGTCGCTCTGTTCAACCAAGCAAAAAGTGATGGGAAAAGAGGAAATGGCCTCAAGTTGTGCCAAGGGAAGGTTAGATTGATTAGGAATAATTTTTTTACTGAAAGGATTCTCAGGCATTGGGACAGGCTGCCCAGGGAGGTGGTGAATTCCCCATCCCTGGAGGTATTTGAGAGTCCAGTAAACATAATACTTATGTCTATAGGGTTTAGTCAAGGACTTAAGTGTTAGGCTAATGATTGGACTTGATCATGTTAAAGGTCTTTTCCAATCTAAGCAATTCTGTGATATCTTTAAATGGAGAAGACAGTAAAGAAATTATCTGTGAGCTTTACCCATGTCCCCTGAGTTAGTGCCTGAGCTTCAGATAGGGTCAGCAGCACAGAATGTGGAGGAAGGAGCAATGGCATCAAATGTGCCATTTTGAAGAAGTTCAGTATGCCAGTTAACACCCAGATGGTCTGAAAGCCTTGATGTTCTACAGGAGAAATAGAAGCAATTAAAGTATTTGATAGCTTTGAAAAGTTTCCTGTGCATGTTAGAAATTTTGATGAGATCCAAATAAATGCTATTATCAGCTGTTACCCCTGCTGCTCAGAGTGACAGGAAGGGGAAATGGCTTCTTCCTTCATTTTCATCCAGATTTACAATACTTACCACGTTGCTTTAGAGTTGAAGAATTACAGTAATCCACCAGAACAAAAGGAGGTTGATCATTTCTGCTGGCCAGAATTAGGTCCCAGAAGTAACTGTAGGGTACAAATCTGTAGAAGTAGCTGTTAACAGTTCTGGGCTGTTGGTTGTTTGTTTTTTTGGTGGGTTTTTTTTGTTTGTTTGGGTTTTTTTTTTTTTCCTTCCCCAGATATTAAAGATTTCTAAACAAGTTAGACCTGAATTAATTGAAGTTTCTCAGTGTACACTTTCAAAAATCTTCTTGCCTTGAAAGTCACAAACATGCTGCTGAGCTTGTTACAAATAGGGCTGTGCAGCCACAGTGGTTGGATTTAAACTCATTTCAGTAGCAAGTTCAGTCTGTGGTTGTGACCCATTATCACATCCTGGATGCGGTTTTCTTTTATGGATTTCTTTTTTTATTTTCTTGTTTTATTTTCTCTTTTTTTACAGGTTTGTTTTTTGTCCTGCCCTGCACAGACAGCTTCATCAAAGTTGATATGAGGACAATCTCCTTTGATATTCCTCCCCAAGAAGTGAGTTTGTATTTGCCTTTACCTGCTAAAGTGTCGGCAGAATTTTTTTGCACTTTGTTTTCCTTCCCCCATCTCAGTATTGGGTAGCATGGAGTTTAAATGTAGATTTCTTGTGCAGGTTCAATGCATTGTGAAGAACACAGCCAGCCTCTGGTAGCAGCATTCAACAAAAGAAGATTTCTGAAAGAAAACAAATGATGCTGTTCTCTAAGGGCCAAATAAAATAACTTAATACTGCCTAAGAGCTAGAATAGGAGGGGGTTGGAATGGAGACTGCTGGGCTTCATGTAATTCTTCTTCTTCTCTAATTGTTTCTGGGACATCTGGAAGATTTCCAGAAGCAGCAGTGATCTTTCCTAACCAATTTATCTAGATATATAAATGATATATAAAATAATGGGATTAGATTCTTACATACATCAAATGCTATTAATAGGAACTCAGGGTCACGGTCCACTCCCCTATGTGGGAAAATTGTGTCCACATTGCTCCTGTGTCCTGCAGTGCACAGGAGCATTATGAAGGTATTCCACCCCTAATGCCACCTGATGCCTTTCAGTGTGTAGGTCCTAAAGAACAACAGCAAGGAAAGACTTCTATTTCTGGTGTGTTTTTCCTTGGGCATGTTAATTTTTCAGCTGAATCTCTCTGCAGCATTAAGCTGATGGCAACTCAGTGGATAACAAAAGAATAAAAAACAACTACCCCTGTAAAAATAAGTCAGTGAAAAATTGTATGTCAGCGATAACAATATCCCTCATGTATCTGCTGTGTTGTGCAAGACAAAGATGCTCTCTGCAGCCTGCCTGGTGCATCTGTTTCCTGTCATATCTGCTAGCCACTTTATTGCTCATCATTAGTTGTAGATTTAGACAAATGGCAACTGCCATGCTACATTCTAAAGGGTAATTGGTAGAAACCTAATCACTGGCAGGCAAAATGTTCTTGCAGCTGCTGATGGGCCATTAGTGAGTGAAGCCATCAGTTCTACAGCTTTTCTTTTGGCTTGATTACATTGTAGTTATGGATTGAGGTTGGTTTGTCCTCAGCAGATCAAAGCAGAAATTTTCAGTTGTACAACATGATTTCTGTGCATGCTTCTTGTTCTTTGTGTGTCTTCTGCTATTGTGAAAAGCCTGCTGAAATGGGTAGTTTGAGGAAGGACAGAGCAGGTAGGTCTTGACATTAAGTAACTCACTTCCTTCTTGTCAGATAACGCAACAGTGATTGTCTAACGTGGAATTGGGACACCCCTTCTTGTGGCCATGGGGCATATTTTAATCTCTTTTCAACTTTAAAATATACTGAATATTAATGTTTGTGTAGTGTACCCTCTTCTAAATCTTCAAGAATGTCTTTATCTTTACAAGTACATGTTTTGCTTAACAAGCAAGTGTTAAATTCAGTAAATCGCTTGCATCTTGCTCTGAGGATGTTCACAAATTGGATTTCCTCTGCAACCTGTCTAGAATTCACCACATACTCATTTAGTAGCACTAGGTGGCATTTCAATCAAGTTCCTCCAAGAAGCACAATGAACTGCTACATAGTAACAGAGATATTGCTAATTAAATGGTGAAGTAAGGCTGACACTCATGCAGCTGAAATACATCAGGCTGTTGGGACAGGCAAAACCATTTTTCTAAGTAGCTAGACATACCTCAGTGAAAGCTTCTCCAGAAAAGGGAAGGTCTGTTTCTCTAGGCTTCACTCTATACTGACATCCTTCTTTACAAAGCTTCTGCATCTCTATAAAGTCACTTCCACACCACTGCTGTGCCTCTAGCGTTGGCCATTTCTATGATCTGGAAGAAACTGCCTTCAGCTCCAGTCATACCTGCAATATGGGAGGGTCTCACTGGGGATGTTTCCTGGCTGAAATACGCTGCCTCTTCCCTTGCCTGCTTTAGAAACAGGTTGCCTGGTTTAGCTCTTTTCTGAACTGCCACACCTGGAAAAGCCAGGGGTTTATCGAGTAAAACAAACATAGAATTACCATTCAATGTAATAAATACATGTTTAATGATTCTGTGCTTTCCCCATTGCTTTGCAGATCCTGACCAAGGACTCTGTGACCGTTAATGTAGATGGAGTGGTTTATTACCGCGTTCAGAACGCCACCCTTGCTGTAGCAAACATCACAAATGCTGACTCGGCCACACGCCTTCTTGCACAGACCACTTTGAGGAATGTCCTGGGGACCAAAAACCTTTCTCAGATTCTTTCTGATCGTGAAGAGATTGCACACAGCATGCAGGTATGAGCAGCTTTACCTAAACAGTCCATCAAACAATCCATTAAGCAGCAATCCCATGGCTAATTTACAGGTCAGAATTAATTTTGCCTTCTCAGTGATAAGCCAAGGTGTGATACGGAGCTTTAGGCAGAACTCAGTCAACAGCTCTTGGGATGGCATTCTGTGTAATAAAAGTAATGGACCAGTGGGAATGAGGGATTTGGGACAGGAGGCCTTCCCTGGATCATTATGTCAGTACTCTGCTGTTGAAGGGAATCATGACACAGAATTCCTTCAATATATTAATCAAGCCCTGGGGGGAGTTGTAATTATAAACCCATAACTGTTGTATAATTATCAAATACTTACTAAGATAACTGATTTGGTTTATTGGTCATTCTTCAACGTGGACATTTGTTTGCAGCCAGGTTAACTTAACAGGCTTAACTTAATTGTCCTGCCTTATGTAGGCCACACTTGATGAGGCAACAGATCACTGGGGCATTAAGGTGGAACGTGTGGAGATCAAGGATGTGAAATTACCTGTCCAGCTGCAGAGAGCAATGGCTGCAGAGGCAGAAGCTGCCCGGGAGGCAAGAGCTAAGGTAAGAACATCAACGTGTGGGGTTTGGATTTATTTATTCGCATTTTTTTCTTCGTGAATTACATGGTGAAGATGAAGATTCTCAGACTGTGTTGTAGCAAATAAGAGGGCAGGGGGGTTGCAGGTTTGTGCCTTGTTGCTTGCTCTGTTTCCTCATGACATTAGCTGGACCCTGCAGTGAATTAAACGCCAGTGTTCCAGACTTTTCCTGACTGGCCTTGATTTTAGGCAAATCCTTTTTTTTGCCTGTTTAGCTCATATGAGAAACAAACCAGCTGTGAAAGATACCAGCTGTGATACTTGGTTTTATCACCCTGGACCAGTAAGAAGCATACCATTCACCTGCGACGTCCATGTAGGGACAAAATATTACAGCTTTTAAGTAAAAAGTGTTTTCAGATAGATATGGGGAGTGCCTTCTGGTTTTGGGAGGCAGTGCTGAAAGAAGCACAGAAGAAGGTTTTGAAAACAGAACAAATGCTCTCACTGCATTTCCAAGACATGGTGCCAGCTTTTGTGATCTGACATCTTGATGCTGAATTGGAGAGCAGACACACAGGGCCTTGAGAGTAGACAGAAGCAGCTTATGTCTGAGCAGGAGAAAAGGCAGAACTGGTGAAGAATGCAGTATGGAGAAGTCACTTGATCAAAGGGATGAGCAGTGTCTGGTTTATGACTTAAGGCTGAAGTCATCCCACAGCTTCCTCGTTTATTACTCTGCCAGAATGAATTCAATTTTCTTCATTTTGCTTCCCCAGGTAATTGCAGCTGAAGGTGAAATGAATGCTTCCAGGGCCCTGAAAGAGGCATCCATGGTTATTACAGAGTCCCCTGCTGCTCTTCAGCTTCGTTACTTGCAGACCTTGACTACCATTGCTGCAGAGAAGAACTCCACCATCGTCTTCCCATTGCCCATCAATATGCTGCAGGGATTCACAGGCATCAGTCGCTAGGCTGGGTTGGGGCAGAGAGATTGGGGTGGGGTCTTTTTTGCTCCAGTGAACATCTGCAACACTGAGTTACCTGTGTGTGAGAGCTTCTAGCCCTGTTACCAGTTATACTAAGTGTGTTATAAAACTTCTGTAATGTTTGTGAGTATGGACGATCAAAATCTTTGAAATTGAAAACCTCTCGAAACGAGGACAAGCAGATTGTGATCTTAATTAAGGATGTATCTATGCTGTCCTGGAGGGGACAGCTTTAATTAATAGCCTCCCATTTTCAAATAGTATATAAAAGCATTTGTGGTGGAGATGAGATGATCCAATACTTGCAAAGACAAGTATTCCTTTTAGCAAATGGGTCTGCAGTAGTCCTGCAGGGGAGGTGAAACAGCCCAAACTGTATTTTCTGCTGTCATGGGGATTGGAGCTCTAGCTTAGAGGAGGAAAATCAGGATCATGCCCTTATCTAAGAACAGTCCCCCATTCATGGTGTTAGTGGAACTTTCCATCGCTGTTCTCCCACAGAAATGACATCAATGTGCTGTGGTTCTGGATACAATAACTTGTGTTCACTGAGGGGCTGGGCTGGTGCTGTGCCTGTATGGATTTATGCTTCAAGGCAGTGGGAAGCTGCTGGGCCTGCCTTTATCTGTCTCTCTTAAAAACGATTTTTAAAAGCCAAAGCAGTGACTCATGCATTCTATGCAGGTCTAAAAAAACTGCTTCTCTAGGAAGTAAGATCTCTGTAATTAGCAGGTGCTGGTGATGTTTAACAGGTGCTGTACTGTTTATAGTTCTATTGTAACAAGTTAGTGATTTACCTGCTGATGCTGCTTCTGGGCAGAGTTGTAGTAGCTGTTGTGATACTAAGAGCTTATACTCAGTACCAAAAGCATGTAATCTTGTGTTCATGTACCCTTGAGCTGTGAGTCTGTTATACTGCATTTGTATTTTGGACCTGTTCAGAAGATGTAATTACAGATTAAAAAGATAAATTGAGAGTCTGACAGGGGGGAGGCTCTTTAGGCTTCCACCATCACTGAGTTTGGCACCTAGTCTTAAAAACAAAAAGCTGTGACCACTGATAAAAGTGCCCCAGCATAAAATTCCTGCCTTGTGTTTTATCACTGTTCTGCTGCCATCAGTTCTGTACTTACAGGTATTTTAGCAAGGACAAGGATTGTTTACCTGTGCCTTGATACTCTGTGCCTTTTTCACTGTTAGGAAAGATACCCAGGTGCTGTTGGGGTTTGAGCTAACTGCAGCTGTTTCTCTTCTGCATGCTTGCTATGAACTTTTTCCCTCCTCTACATCATCAAAGCAATGCACCTCTCTGTGTGTTTGGCAGTTGGTCAGTCAGTGTAAGCTGAACTTCCATTTCTGCTGGGAGAGAGGGGAGACACATGGTTAACAAAGCTGCAGTCATGAGCTTTGCTGTGCTCAGGCTTGCAGTGGCAAACAGTAACTGCACAGCTCGAGGTTAATCCTTGGGGAAGGTGAATCTGTAACTCCCACTGCTGCTGCTGTAGATGGCTACTCCTGGGAATTCTTGTTGACACCAGAACATCCAGAACATGCTTTTGCTCTCATCCTGAATAAAAAACACATGCTGTTTAGTACTGAGTGACTTTCTGAAAGTGGTTTTTTTTTACTGTCAGGGTCTTTAATCCTAATAGGTCTGGGGAGGGGAAGGTAAAAAAATCCCAAAAGTAATTTCTGTAACCAGTTAGTAAAAAACTGTTTGTGCAAAAGATGGCTCAAGGCAGGTGGAGTTCTCTAAGGGTACGTTTGTTTCAAGCAAGGTCAAACCTGGGAGGTACAGCTTCTGTTTAATGTTTTCTTCCTTGTAACAAACCACACTGTTTCTATTCACATATTTCATACAAGCTTTATTGTATTAAATATAACCAAAGCAAGGAGTAGGGTCAATGACTGGTCATGATTGTTGTCTGTAATTATTGCACAGCTAATTGGCTATTAACATCATTGCCTTGTTAACATGCATCCTGCAGGAGGAAGTAGCTCTTGAAGGCATTGAAGGCACTAAACTTGCTCCACTCAAAAAAAGAACTCATTACTCAGACATCCACATCTGCCATTGCTCGCTGTAGAGGATCCACAGCCCAGTAGTCATCATCCCAGCCCAGGAACCAGCCAGAGAAGGTTGGTGGCTCAAAGCCCTGTTTGACCACTGTCACTGGAGTTCTCTTGTCACGGCTGGCTGGGTCCGTTTCGATGTACCGCTTAGCTGAGGACACAAGCCAAAGGAAGCTTCATAGAGTACAAGTCTTACCCAGCAGCAGCTGAAACAGCTTCATGGTAGCTAAATGGATGCTAGACATACAATTTCAGACTTCATTTAAACAAAACCCAAAAGTTTCCACTCTATGGTTTTATCTACATCTCATACAGACTGCCATTAGGATTACAAAGGACTGTAACACCATGGCAGCCTGCACCTGTGTACCCACACAAGCACGCTTCTACACTGCTGGGGGCTGATCATAGCCTGTCTGACTACTCCAGCTCCTCATGCTGATCTTAGGGATCCTTCTTTCTTGAGAGAGAGATCTTGTTGCTCACAACATTGAATTTTATTAAGATAAATTTCTCAATATATCAGATTGCCTGCCCTGTGATCACGTAGTGGGAAAATAGTGACATTACCAGATTTCAGTGCCTCAGTCTTTTCTTCTTCTTGGGCATCTTTCCCAATCCATACAAAGACCTAAAGATAAAAACACTCCATATTAATTATTTCAGCAACAATCAATCTCTTTATGAAAAAAAGGTAACTTAGACAAAGTCTCAGTGAACAGTGTGACACAGAACAAGAAGATATCTGGCTTGTTGACCTGTGTGACTAAAGCTACTGGAAGATCATATAGATAAAACAGTCAAAAAGCCTCTCATGAATTCTAGATACATGAGCAAATTGTACACTAGCTCAACATCAGAAAAAGTATCAGATGTTGGAGCATTTTTACATGAAACATACAAGTAAATTGCCTTTTGGCTGATTTATTCAGTGTGTTAGTGAATAGTAACAGAAAATGTGTCAGTATCTGAATCTTAATGGTGGCTCACAGTCGCCTCCAGCAGTGAACAGGTTGGGGACTACACACAATACAACAGCCCTTAAGCTAACCAAAGAAGCAGCAGGACACTAACTCTTTTCTCAGATTCCAGGTGTAAGTTCTCTTCAGTAGCACTAGTGAGGTGATTTGTTCTCAGGCCTGAACATGAAAGGATTCTAACACATTAAACAGCTCTTCAGCTACTGTAATTTGAGTTTCCATCTAAAGTCAGCTTGTGCCTGCTCTTTGCTCTTCTCTTCACCAGGCAAATGGTGCATACCTGATCCCATGTGTCAAGGAGCATAACATCATCTGTAGCAAGGTCATCCTGAGTCAGATCTCCAGGAACTTCTTCAATCTGGAAAACATTAGATGAGCACATACTTCAAACACCATTTACAGAAGAAACCCTACTCACACAGGTTCATAATGCATCAGTGAGATGCATTATGCTAGACACTGACATGGTATTTGACCATGCAGCACACACTCTGTCAGACCACAGAACACAAAACCAAACAAATCAATCTCTCTGCCTAGAGAAGCTGTCTCACTCACGCCCAAGACTTGTAATGCAGCCTCTTTTCACTTGAAAGGTCCATGAGTTACAAATGGAGGAGTCTGAATGCTAGTTGTTAACCTGGGGAGGACCATTTTGATGCCCCAGAAAGTTGCTTTGCGGACACAACAGCGCAGTAGAATGAGTGCTGTCCGCAGAAAAATGCTGCTGGTGCTTTGAAAGCCTCCTGCAGGCAACACCACCAAGGAAGAGGTGTAACAGCCTGTTGGCTGGCTCAGAGCAGGCTGGGACTGAGTTTCTCCCAGCTCTGTCAGATGGATACTGAACTCATTTGACTCTTCTTAGACACTCACGGTGAAGCGTCCACTCTTGTTGGAGCACGCAAAGAGCCGCGGGGGGTGAATGTCCATCTTCCTGTCCTTCAGCCGGGGAGAGGTGCGGTAGGGAGCTTTGCCACCCAGAGCTGCCCAGAAATTATCTGAGAAAGACAGAGAGATACTGATGCTTCAGCTCACAGGGAAAGCACAGGAGCAGCATGGGTTGGGTAGGACTTGAAGCACTCTGTGTCAGAAAGTCTCAAAGGCCTGAGAACATCAGTGTGCTGTTAAACCTAAGGAAGATACTTCAGAGAAGCCCCTCTGTGCCTGTGTCCACATTTCCAAGTTCTGGGAGACAAAATACCAATGAAATAATTACTGGGAATGTGCAGCAACACAGAAATGATCTCAGACTCCACTGTGCCTCCTCCTCACCTGGCTCTCTGCCCTCAGAAACCTGGACTGGGCGAGCTCCCAGTATCTTCAGCACCTCTTGTGCTCCTGATTTCTCAGCATCACTGGCTCCTTGACCAACCCAAAGGAAAGCAGCAGAGGGAGTTTTCAGGACAAAGGCATCATTGGAGTTCAGCTGACTGGCAGTAGGATCCAACTGAAAAGAAAGAACATTACACATGTCAGATGGATTTACCCTCTACACAGGGCCCATGCCTTCAAAATAAAAATCAGCATCTTGAAAAAGAAAAAAAAAAGAAATCAGTAAAAATCAGCAGGTTGAAAGAAGTGCAAACAAGAGCTTCCACACAGGCATGTAGGGCTGGAAAGTCTCTTGGGTATTCATTGTGTCTGAGCTACAAGTTGGATTTAGTCTTATGAGAGGAGTAAGTAAATGTGTGTGATCTATAGATAAGTAATGACCTTTGGCAGGAGTCTGTCATTGTGCCACTCTTTATGACAGGGGATGTAAGGACTTGCTGGGGACACCACTGCACAGCAGTATCCCTGCTGCAGAGTCTGATCATTAACACAATTTGCTCTATGTCAACAAGGACAGTCCAGCTTGAAACTAGAAACTGGGGATGTTTCTGCAGACATAAAGCAGTGCTCTTGCCTCACCTGCAGCTATTGACCAGGATTTAGTCTCTCTTTTGTTGTACCTGGGGTTCCTTTGTATGCATTTTCTTTCAAAGGAGTGGCCCTCTTGACCTAGGTCCTGGCACAAGTTCTGTTTGCACCAATGGAATTTAGCACTTTCTGCCTTCAGCACTGTCCTCACACAGGCTTAGAACAAGTCACAATGGCCAGATCCTGTTTTCAACAGTTTGACACAGGGTGCTGCATCTAGTGGGGACTTAAGGAAAAGTGGTTTAGATGTGTTCAAGGTGCTAGTTATAAACTATCCCTGGAAGAAGAGAAGTCTTTTAACAGCTTGTTAAGGGCCAATGTGTGTTTCAGTTTACATCAGAAAGCTCAGTTTGACTCAGTTCTGTTCCCAGGGTTGATGTTCCCATCAGAGCCTGTGCACACAGCACAAATGTTGGCTCTTTCCACATACCTCTACTGCTCTGGTAGCTCCTGAGGTGCTGGATCGGACCTGGAACAGCCGTGTTTCTGCAGGTGCCGTCTGGCCTCCTTCCCTAGAGGTTCCACCCTTGTAAACCACCAAGGGCTTTCCACCAAACATACTCATCAGGTGAGGTGGCTCTTTTCCTTGCACTACTCGTTTCTGCAGAAATACAAAACCTGTTAGTTTTCAGCTGCTGCTGAAGAGTAGCACAAGGCATTCTAGAAACAGCCTTAACAATTTCTTTGCAGCTGGTCACAGGAGCTGAGCTAACACCTCCTGCACAAAACCAGAGCAGTGCTTAAACTGAGCTCTCACAACTGCCATTTCATTGTGATTGGTGAGTGATCTGCTGGCACAGGGTAACAAGTAACAGTTGTAAAATCCCTCCTATCTCAACAGGCTGCTTGTGAAACTTTCCTGTGAAATAACTGGAGAGTAGGTTAGGCAAGAACCTCTTCATAGCTCCTGGAGGCTACGCTACATGACTGGACTTTTCCACTGCACGTATTTCATTTATTCCAGCAGTGTTGGGTTTGGTTGATTAGTTTTTTTACCTGCACAGGGCTGCCACCCAGCTCCTCATCCAGCTGTACTGCAAGAAATGCAGAGGTTGCAATCTCATCTTGAGTGGAATCAGCACCCTGCCTGAAAGACAAGGCAAAACCAGAGGTTTATTTTCAGCTCTTTCCCCCACCCCTCCCCATCCCTTATAAAGATGGAGAGGCAAGGAAAACCTTTGCTACCAAATCTCTGCAGCACCTCAACACAAAGGAGAAATTCACTATGCTATACTGTAAAACAGTGATGACAGAGGGAGATAATGTTTTCTAGATGATAAGCACAGATTCTTTAGTATCTTCTTGCCTATCTCCCATTATCTGTCTAGCAGCTACTTAAAAACATGCTTGTTGGTACTGTTATCAGGAACTACACATGCAGCACCCTATCACAGTTACCTTGCCTGCACCCTCTCCACTTGCTGACAAGCAGGAAGAAGACCACTGTGAAACTGCCTGCTGAAAAAACTCCACTCTAAGGGCATGGTGTGTTACCTCTGACAGTCACAAGCCACCAGCTGAGGGGACCTTACAGTGGTCTCAAAAGATGCAAGCACTCTGCAATAAAATGCTGGTTGATCCAAAGAAGGGGAGGAAAAAAACCCACAAAACAAGCACAATAATTGCCCTCACCTTCCTACTTCAAACAAAACATTCCAGACCTTTGGTATTGTTTTGTTTGCAATAGAAGGGTATCCAAGGTGACATTTTATGTACCAAGATCCTCTAAGTAAGAACCAGCAGTGATCCATTTTCTAAGAGGTGGACTCAAAGCCCCAGTGTTTCCTGACCTGTACCAGGAAAATTTTCTTACCAAATGTAAATAATCTGTCCCTGTTTTCCAGCATGCTGGTAGTTGTACAGGATAATATAGCTGTCCCCTCCGTAGAACTGGCCATACATTGAAGGATTCACTGGCACCTTCTCTGAGCCTTCTATTCTCCAAATCTAGAAAAGGAGAGGAGTGGAAATGTTCTCAGATCAGGGTGACAGCAGCACAAGCAGGCTTTCTCGAGGGTGCCTGTACGTTTCCTTCCTCATGTGAGGCAGAACTAGCAGTCCTGCAGCTCCACCTGCTGGGCACCGCTGCTCAGAGCCTGGCACTCCACAGAGCCTGCAGCCAGGCCTGTAAGCAAGGAACAGGTAGCAGCTTATCCCAAGCCTTGATCGGATTTAACTAGAAGCACTGGAGAAAGAAGAAGTCAGACTATTAGCACTGTCAGCACAGGTGTCCATCTTAAACCTGACATGATCATTTCCATTTCTCTGTCAGGAATAGAGCTTTTAGGCTTTACTAGGAATTTTCAAAAGGTCCAAGGTTTGCTTGGGACCCTGTGGGCTCTTTCAAGCCCACCTCTACCACTGCTTCTATGCATAAATGTACATGTGCATGAGATAGGTGCTAGGAGACAGTCACCCATCATGTGTGATGACAACAGCTACAATAACGAGGAGAAACAAGGAAGGAGTTTGAGTCCACAATGCTGGGTGAAGCACTGCCCTCAGGGGAACAAAATTAATAGTTCATCTATACTGCTGAGATACCAGACCCTCTTGGTATTTCTGGTGTTAAAAATTCCTCTAGCATTTACAGTATCCAGTGTTGATGACTCTCAGGCATCCATTTGTCTCACTGCTCTTGCAGGAATGCCATCAAGTAGCAAAAAAAAAAAAAAAATCTGGAACCCTTCCCAAAGGAATTCTGACCAGTGCTCACCTGTTTCTTGCCGGAGCCATCATCCTCCATACCATGCTGGGCAGCCATGGCCCTGGAGGTGTGCAGAGTGGCAGCATCAAAAGGCACCTTCTCAATCTTGGCAATGTGACCAGAAATGTAAGCCTGTCCCAGTCCTTCTGTCTGGTCCTTGTCCCGCCAGTTCTTGAAGAATTGCTTAAACAATGGTGTCTCACCACTCTCAGGGAGGACTTGGATCTGAAACAAATGAGCAAGAGTCAGGAGCAGCCTTGTCCCATATCCCACACTGCTCCAGCTGTTCCTTACTTCATCTAGGCCTTGGTTTCAGGCTGACACAGGATTGCCTGGTAAAACTCTGAGAGCAGTGAAACACTTGGTGCTAAGATGTGGTACCAAGAGCAATGCTGGGCCTCACTGACACCATAAAGAGAGAGAAAGCCATCAGGAGCACCTCCAGCTATTACCATACTTCTGCCTTTTTCAGGAGAAAAAATACACATCATAAACTGTTTGCTGCTTGTGACCACTAGTTTGACAGGATTTGTTTCTTTCAAGTCAGTGCTATTGAATCTTCAAGTCTCTGTGTACCTACACCTCCTTGGAGAGAGGTCATGGAAAGGGTAAAGAAAGTACCTGAGGAGATGCTAAATCCTAGCTGTGTTGGGGTAAATGCTATTTTAAGGGCAGTGCTAGCCCAGTGTTAGCAGCATCTCCCTGCAGAAGAGCAGATCACCTGAAGCATGAGCTACTTGCAAGTGACACTTTGCATGAGCCACTTGCAAGTGACACTTTGCATGAGCCGTGCTCTGAAGACAGTGACTTGTGTAACCCCAGCGGTGTGCAGGGGTTGGCCACAGGCATGCTGCACGTCCTTACCTGGGTATGTTTTGGATAACCCATCTTATCAATGAAATCAGAAGCAGTTTTCAGTGCTGCCTTTTTCTCTTCAGAGTTGGCACTCTTGCCTTTAACAAAAAAATAAGAGGTCAACCTTTAAAATATTCTGCATACCCAAGAAGAAACTGTCTCAGGTACTTCCACCTTTTCCCACAGCAGAAGGGCCCAGCCTTCCACCAGCTGGATGATGCCAAATAGCAAATGACAGCTGTTTGATTTCTTTTATGCCTTTCATGATGACTGAGAACACAGCTGCCTCTCTACTAATGATATTTAGTTTTTTCTTCCTGGTTCCCAGGACCCTACCTTCAATTCTCTAAACACCCTGACATTTCAGATGAGTGCTTTTCTGAGATTGTTCATGCCCTGAAAAACACCATCACCATTAGGTGTTTTCATCCCCTACCCAGCTTGAAAGAAAAAGGGACTCGTAACAGGATGAGGATTGTAGGCACACATAATCAGCTTCACCTTTCCAAACAAAGATCTTTCCATCTGTGCCATGGTCCAGAATGAAGCAGTCATCTGTATTCAGGGCTGCCTGGGAGAAGGGGTTCTCATCTGCCACCATGGAGACTGCCATGTTCCCAGCCCCATTGGAGACCTGTGATAACACAGTGCAGATATTAGATAAGGCACTGCCTGTTCCCCTCCAGGTTCATGGCAATACTCCAGAACTCAGGGAGTGGAAGGGAAATCACTTAGAATGCATTGGCTGCTTCTGGCACTATTGTTTTTCAAACAGGATACCTTTGACACAGCAAGAGTATGACAAAAATGTAATATTTACTCTCAAGATCTCAAGTGCTTCTAGCAAAGCAGATACTGCTAGGACCAAAGAAAGATTGATCCAAAATGGTAAATATCCTTGGTGGACAAGCAGCTGAGAAATAGCTTCTGAAGCACACCAACTGCACTCAAGAACTGGAGGGAACAGTCTTGGTAACTGTGAATGTGTGAATTGGCCTTCCTGTATCAAGTAAGAAACCACCTTGTCAGACATTCACCATATCATTTACAGAGACTGATGGAGAGAAGATTCCTCCCAAAAAGTCTTGGACATTTTTCCCCAGTAATACTAGCTGATGGACAATGTTACCTTCTAAAACACTGCTCACTGGATGTTGAAAGGGGCAGATCCTGGTTCTCAGGCTCCCTGTTTCTAGTTCTTTCCTGTCACCTTCCTAACACAATGCCTGATAACACAAAGAAAAAAATCGCTTTTTCCCCTACTCATTTCACACTCTGCCTTTCCCTCAAAAATTCCCAGAAAGACCCATCTGCTTCACTATGGTCAAAAGTGGTAAAGCATGTGGGTATGCAATGTGAGCAACCAAGGTTCACAGCTAACTGCAGAGTGAGGCAGAAGCAAGATTGGGATCAGTTCAGCTCCTCTCTGCTATTCCAGCTTCATCTAATTGCGCAAAGATCTTTCTGTTCCCCATGAGGTTATTTGTCAGTGTCCATCTGTTTCTTGTTACCTTGTAGAGCTTAGCCAGCTTTCTGTTGGCTGTATCAGTTTTGGTCTCATCAGAAACTCCTGGTGGTAAACTGGGCTTTGGTCCCAGGACCTGTGAGAGAGAGCAAAAAACACATTACTAGCCAGGCCAAGAGGATCTCTGTTCCCCAGATGCTCCAGCCTCAAGAACAAGTAGAAGAAACTTCTAGACCAACAACAGTGAGAATACACCGGAGCCCTGGCAGAAATACACCAGGGGCCCAGAGGAAATACAACAGGGTCCGTGGTGTCCTGGAGGAAATACACTGGGGTCCCTGGGGTCCCAGCAGAAATACACTGGGGTCCCTGGGGTCCCAGCGGAAATACACTGGGGTCCCAGCGATGCGGAGGACTAGGTTTGCACTGAATCATATGTTGATACCATTAATACTTCATAAGTCAAGACACACACTACTGAGCCTAGGCACCCATCCCATCCATTCCTCCCAAGTCCAGCACAGAGAAATGGATGAAGTGAATAACCTGAAGCATTTCCTCACGCTCTGCTCCTTCCTCTGAAACATAGACCCTGGCACGACCATTACGCTCATTGTCCCGAATCCCCTTGGCCAGCACAGTGGCCTTCAGCCGTTCTTGGCGGTTGCTATTGGAGCCACACCACTGGAAGATGTTCTGGAGGGAGACAGAAAGACCATGCAGCTGTCAGTGTCACAACCCGCTCTCTAGCTGGGACAGCAGTACAGCTGGGATTGAAAACTGTTAAAAGACTGGCTAATTCAGAATGTTCAACACTTGAGATGCCTTCAACAGAGTGGGGAGGAGAAAAACCCTTATGTGAGCTGATCAGACATCTCCTGCCCCTGGAAGTCTGCTAAACTTACACTGCCAAGGTCAAGGATGAAGCAGTCCCCTGTGTTGAAGCTCTCCCAGGTCACAGGAACCTCTGTTGCACGGACTGTTCGCCTGCCTTTGACCTGCAGAAGCCTCTGCACAGTAACTTCATTGGGAACCACGTGCTTGAAGCCAGAAGCCACACCACCAGCCTGCAGGGAAACAAGGGAAAAACAACTCACTTGTGCTGTTGCTTCAAGAAAACATGAAGATCCTGCTGATTTGCTATCAGTCAGTGGGTTTTGTCTCTCACAGGAAAGAGGGTCAGCAGCAGCTTGCAGAGAGACTTAGCTTGCCCAGGATGGGCTTTTCTGCAGCATCTATCAATACATCCCAGCTCCACTATCATAGCATCCAAGGACACTGATACTATACACCTGGAGATCTCCAGCTCTGAAGATCACAGTAAGTGAGGTATTAAAAGGATATTGACTGGTGGAATGAAGAGTGTGTTTCCATGTGTGTTATATGTCCTTGCCTACCGACAATTATCCCAACCTCAGGACTGACCTTCTCTGCTGGCAAAGAGATACTTGGAATTACTCATCAGTGTAGGCAACAGGACTAGTATCACTTATCTTCAATTAAACACAACCACATTAAAATGAATGAAAATAACAAGAGTGGGAAATAAGCAAACCACAAAGACCAGGAAAGTCTTAAGACAAGAGGAAATGTAAGCACTTTGCAAGCACTTGACCTGATGTTGTTTCCCTTGTGCCATTGGATTCCTAACAACCATAACTGCTCTTGACTGTATGTTTTTACTTCTTCTATCCCACTTTACTGCAATGGCACTGAAAAGTAAATCCCACTACCATTCATCTACCAAAACAATATGTGTGCTAACAAGGTGGGCTAAGCACAGAAAAAGACTGGAAAAGTCAAACTCTGTTATGTAAGTGAGGAGAAATCAAATCTACTGGGTAGGCATTTCCCATGAGCTCAGAATGATGTTCCTTAAATTCATTCCAGACATCTCGGGACTGTTCTTTCCTCTGCTTCTCAAAGAAAAACAAAATCTTGATTCCTAAAATTTCCTGGGGCTTTGCTTGTGTATTATTCATTCAGCCAAAGCTCTTCCACTGGGATCTGCTGTTCTCCACCCTGCCAGATCCAACTCATTGAAAACATCTGGTTGAGAATGGTTTATAAGCAGCTGGAAAAACAGCAATTCTCATTCTTCTGAGAATTGGGCAGAGGGCAGGACAACATTTCTTCCTAGCTTCATTCAGCCTGGTAGTACTACAACCTAGTCATCACCTACCTTGTACTTGATGCCTGATTTGAAGTACCCCAGGAAAGTTGGGGACTCATGGCCTTGCACTTCACGATGCTGAACAGCCTTCCCTTGAAGGTGGTCATCCATCTGGACAGTGAATATGGCAGCTGCCCCACGCTCATCTTGAGAGCTTTCATCTCCTAAAAGAGGAAAAGGCAACAACTGGTAGGGAATGCATTTTTTCTCTGCAGCATTTAACTGTGCAAAAACACTGGGGAGAAAGCAGATTAGTAGGAAGTTCAGTTTCCAGGTCTACAGAAGAGCCATTCCAAACACTTCCCTTAATAACTCCTAACATCAGTATAAATTGTCTATTTTTGTGGCAGGCTCACAGTAGCATCCTTACTGCTGCAGCCCCACTGCTTCACAGCTCTCTCTTTATAGCTATCATTCACTTTTGCCACTTCCCCCTGTCCTGGAAGGACACTTTCTAAGGAGCAAAGAGATGAATCTGCAGGATGAAGGCTATAGATACTAGCGGAGCACCAATTCCATAGGAGCTTGCCTCTCTGGAGCTCTGGTGTGGAAAATCTATTGAGAAATAGCAGATACAAGAAGTCACTGTGTGAGTATCTTGCATAGCTTTAACTACGGCATTGTCTAAGAATTCTGGTTTTGCAGGATGTGGAGAAAGCCTTGCCATGTTACTTGGGGACATTTATTGCAGAAGGCCAGCTAGGAGATCTGAACTTCAGGAAGAAAAAACCCAGTCATGATTCAGGAGGATAACAGACCTCCACCTGTTCAAACAGAAAGGATTTCAGCTGCCCCTTCCATCTTCTCTGTAGGCCTGATAAAAGCCTCTAGAGAACATGGACTTCCTCTGTTGACCAGAAAAAAAGCTATTTCTAGGTATCAGAGATGGCTGTACTCACTGTTTACAAAAAAACACATCAATATTTAAGGTACAGAGCACTATATGCACCCAAAATTGCATTCTCAGAGTGCTGCCAGTTCTGCTTTTTATTTCCTTAGGTAACACTTATGGACAAGACTGGTGCAGTGAGAGGAACAGAGATCACTCTGGGCTCCCAGTTCAGCAGAGGCACTCCCATCATACTTACCCAACCAGAAGTGCAGGTCGTACTGCAGGTTCCCACTCCGCTGTTTGATGGTGTTCAGCACCAGATAGGAATCTCCTGTGAAGAAGTCTCCATACAGATTTTTTGGCACCGGGACCAAATCAAATTTCTCGACCCTCCAAATCTGAAGGCCAGGCTCCTTCCCAGCCTTCGAAAACTCGGCGTGTTCCACCATGCTGACAGGCTAGGGGTGAGACACAGAATGTTGTTCAATATGCACAGCACAAGGAAGCACATGTTTATATTATATTGCTTCTGATCTTAACTCCTGTTCCAGGCACAAGTGGAAAACTTCCTTTTTTTCTTTTGCAGTGACTTTTGAAGGAGGAAACTAAAAAAAAAAAAAAAAAAGAAAAACAAAAAGGAGGTGGGGGAAGAAATGTCTTTGAAGTGATCACTGTTAATTTTCACTTCCAATCAACTTTCTGGTTTATTCCTAACCTGCTCTGTCCTACAACCTCTTTTCTCTGTTCTCTGTCTACCTCTCCAAGTTTTACTCTACTAAACACTTTACTAATTTATAACTTTTCAAAGTGAAAGACTAATCCCTTGCTGACTGTTCTTTCCTATAAATGCTGCATGATGTTCATGACTCCAGAAAATAAACCTCTTTTAACTATACATGCTGTACATCTTGCACATACATTATTCACAGTGTTCCTAAAAACCTGTGTGATCTTACCCAGCTTCTTCTGGAAATGTTATGAATATCATTAAAGAGTTAGATAATGAACAAGTTTCTTACAACTCATCTGGTCTGTACTTCAGTGCTTCTGTGTAAGTGCTCCCTTACAAACCATTGTATAATACATACAACATCCCAACCTAAAGACACAGCAATTTTGGTTTAATATGTGCATTGTCATACTTATGCAATGGATTCACAACATGCAAATCATTCTCTTAATAAACAGAACACTTTAACTGTATTATAAAAGAATTCACCTTGGAAATGCTGAAAAGAAATAAAACATTTCTGTTGTATAGGCAAAGGAAATTTGTCTGTATCACAGCATGCCTTTGAGTTGTATCAGATAACAGGGAAGGAAAAATTAAATGTTACATTGCAAGAAGTCAGTATTTTGACAAAGAAGACAGTTCACAGGAGCCGATGGACAGAAGTACAGCTCAGCTTTCAAGGCAGAAATAAAGAATGTTACAAACTAGAAAGCAAAATAGCAAGTTAGCTCCCGAGCTGATCCTGAAGTTGCAATCAGAGATCAAAAATGCAAAATAACTACTTTAATCATCATGATTCCTGTCAGCCTGACTTAGTTTCTCCCAAATGCCCACTAAAAAAATCAGACCATCTCCTTCCAGAGAGTTAAAAAGAGAGTGACTCCTGCAAGTAGTTAAAAACCCAAAAGGTTTCCAAAGTTTAATGACAATGTTAATCACTTACCACAGCTGAAAGCACAACAGCTGCTGTAACAACATATCCAAGCCCTGCCACAGTCATGGAGCTAACACAGTTCAGCTTCAGAGCCATTGTGCAAAAAATGGTGAGAAAAATGTAATTGAAGTCCAGTTTGCCCATTTCTAACAGCAAATGGGCCTCTCCCTTGTTCTGGAGAAGCTGCTGGGAGTCCCAGCTCCCTCCTCCTCCCGCTGCTGGTGAAGCTGAACTGCAGAAGCCAACCTTTTATCAGGGACAAACACACCCACCCCCTCAGCAATACAGGGGCGTAACATGTTTGTGCAAACAGTCCTCTTGGAAGTCTGAGAGACTCCTTCAGCCGCTTACAGACACTTAATCCCAGCAGGCAATAACTCAAGACAACATGTTATCAATTACAGCCAACAGTGCGATTACGCTCAAACAAGCCAAGATCTAGTCGTAAGGCCAACCAGAGAGGAAGAAATTAAGAGACATCAGCAACAGAGGCAACATTTTGTCCGCTGAAAACTGCAAATAAATGGAAAGTTGATGAGACACAGAGGAACAGGCAGGCTGTTCCAAATTGCAGGAGCTGCAGAGAAAGATTTTGGAGCTGAGAACAGAGAAGCACTGAGAGGATACAAATGAGCAACCTGAGGATGGAAGGGATACATCCCCATCTCTGAACCTGTCAGGGGAGCAAGATGCAAAATTCAGCATGTGCTGTGTGTCCTGTGCTTGAATGCAACCTCCACATGAGCTACTATCAGAATAGTACACTCTGGAAGGGTTTGAAGTGGACCGATGTATCTTATCTCATGCCTTAGCCAAAGGACATTAGTAGTCTGGTAGGTGACACAAGAAGAGACAGATCAGCAATTTCACAACCAAACTGATTGAGGGTGTAGCAAGACTCTGTGACAGGAATATAACGGACATCAAAAAAGAGCCATCAAACTAGCCATCAAAAAATGGAATTACAGCACAGTATGGCTGATTGTATCAACCACCACTGAAGAGCTCGCTCTTCCAACCATCTCACACTTCAGAAAACCAATCTATCACATTTTCCAAGTGTTTGCAGTAAGTGAACTGTGCAGCCAATGTGCCACTCCAGTAACAGAGCAGCCCTACACTCTTCCCAGAGGGTGAAACGCTCCTGGAGGTGCCAGAGCAGTGCCTGTGATACAGCATCTGCCAAACAGTGCCCAAGGGACATGTAGAGCCTGCCTCAGATGGGCTCTCTGGAATGTGGCTATGAATATCCTGGAAAGCCAAACAAGAATGCTAGAAGGAACATAACTGATGCCCATGTGTGGTTGTGCTGCTGGTTACTCTTTTCCCTTAAAGCACCCAGGGATGAATTATTGGCAGTATGAGGTTCTCACTTGCAGAACCTCTCAAAAGGCGCTTAAATAAGGGGGCCGAATCCTCCACCCCTACAAGTCCACAGCAAAATTTTCATGAGGGAAAGCTCAGATCCATTTTGCCTGTGCTTTCTTTGCTCTCCACAAGAATATTTTTTTACCCTCTCTCATTAGAACACTCTGCTGTCCAAGCTAATGCATTTTGGTTTGGACTGTCACACTCTGGTTTAATTATTGTACCTTTAAAAATTTAACTGGAAATTCTCAAACTAAAACAGCTGATGAAAACAATGTTTTAGTCTTACTGGTATTTCTGATCTCTGTGAAGGAAGTTCAGAGTGTCAGAGGTCTAAGACCCAGTGAAATAAGTGTTGGAACGCTGACTCTAAGGAAACCAGCTGTGAAAGGCTTCTGCAGCTGCAGCATACCCAAACCAAACTGATTGGATTGTATAACATCAGGAAGAGATGGGTCCCTTCCAAATGGAAAAATACTTTGGACATTTAATTAGTAAATACCTGTAGAGTGCCACACTTGGCCCAAACTTCACAGACTGAGGGTGAAAAGACTTAAGATAATCTTCTTTGTTAGCATCCCAGTTTAGGATATACTCCAATCTGCAGATATATGCCCATAAGCATATAGAATATTTTGGAAAAACAATTAATTTGGCCTTCTAATTAGCTTCACATTTTATAAGTTCTGCCCTCAGTCCAAGCTTGCATCACCAGTTAGCTGCAGAATATAAATGCAGGCAAAATCAAAAAGTAAAGAGGGCTACAGTGAATAAATTGTATATTATTCTTTGGTAAAAGTGAATCTGAAGCATGTCAGAAGGGAGTAAGTGTAACACAGTCCAACAGCTGGTATATTTTATTACTGCTGTCAGCAAATGCTGTGGTGTTAAGCTGCAGAAATCTGTGCTCTGGATGTTTTACTGAGGGCATATGCCAGATGCGACCGCCAGGACCCTACCAAAAAGGATGTTCTGATGGAGACATGGGGAAAAGGCTTATTTCAAGCTGATGTTAATAAAACTGTCCTGCTTAGCCACAGAAAAGGTGCTATGGAGAGCCAACATGTTATGCAAAGGAAAGCTATTTAAAGGGCTTGGAATACAGGATTTCAGTGCAGATGGATCATCAAAACGACGCTTGGCTGCATTGTGATAAAAACAAGAATTTTAAAAGTCCAATGATTTGAGCAAGCAGTGGAAGACAACAACCTATTATTACATTAGTTACACATCTGGATACAATCACAACAGGCCTGGCTGAGACACCAGATAATGGAGACTGGCCCACAGAAATAATGACACGGATACACCCTTATGTACCAAACAGAGCATGAGACTTGGTGTCTGGGCGAGCTGACATTGGGCAAAAGTCTGCATGAGGCTCACAGTCCAATGGCAAAAATTAGAGACTGCTTCTTCAGGACCATGCTACATGATTTTTCCTAAGGCTGGAAGCTGCTTGCTTCAGAGGAAAGGCCTGAAAGGCCAGACCAACCCTGCAGTCTCTCTGCTCAGCTAGCTTCACATTCTCACCCTGCTGTGCACCCTTTCTGTTACAGTGCTGCTGGAAGCCCTGTCAGCTAATGCTTCTACCACCTCAGATCTGGGCCTCAGTAGTCTTCTTTCCTGGTTGCCAATCCAAAACACCTTTGTTTTTGCCACTCTGCAACTTCTAATAAACAGTTCTGTCTCCCTCCCTAAACACTTCCATTTATGCCCTTTACATTCATCCCTGTGGCTGTGCCTCCCACTCATCTGTCAGAGTCACTCTATGCCCATCAGCACTTTTGCCATTTGTCCTTGCTCTCCTTGGCAGAATTTGTTTCTGCCAAGAAAGTGCCCGGTTCTGCACTGCTCAGATGTGGCCCAGCACAACTATACTTGAAAGGAACGTCCTGCTCCCTTCAAGAAGAACCTGTGGACACAGAGCCCAACATCTCTTACGTTCTCTCATCACACTGCAAAGTCCGTTACAGGGAATAATGAACGCCTAGCTCTTCCACATCAAATTCACTGTCACATCTTCATATCTACCACCCTCTAAAGCACCTAATGATGTTATCTAAAGTATTTCTCTAAAGACAACATCATCCAATACTGACAGGGGTTAAAAAAAGAAGAGAAAAATCTTTATTCTCTTCGGCTCTGGTCTGATCCTGACTCAACCTCAAACATCCAGAGCAGCTTTACCAAAGCTGAAGCAATGCACACACTCAACCAACACATCCTCTGACTTCTGCTACTGACAGAACATTGTGGAAGACAAAATGCACAAGGCAGTAATGATAGCATTTTAACAGCTTTTAAATTAAACATATAAAGCAAGACTAAATACAATGGAATGGGTGTAAACATTTAGTAGCCAGGTCCTCTGTAGGACAGAACAAATATTAGCTTACAGGGCTTTACTCAACACTTTGTACTCAGATGTTTCTAAGAGCACAGGTATTTTTAAGCCATTCAGTGATTTTTTTTTTTCTGGATACTTAGGCAGTAAGAAAAGAAGAGATGCAAAACTGCTGATAAAAATAATGGGTGAAAAAGAACTAAGTGCAGTGGAATATTTAAAGAGATTTGGCTGTAAAGAAGTCTTGTGAAAGAAGTAAACACTCTGAGCATTTAGATGAAACAGAGAGACCAAGAGGTGTGATCACTACATTAACAGTATGTTGGTTTAAAAGAAATGGTGCTTATGAGGGTAAGGGGATTTATTTTCCCTTGTCTCAGAAACCACTCTTCAATAGCTTACTCTTCTTGCAGCTTTTATTCAGTAACTGACCACTTGAAGAAAAAAATGAGAATAACGTTGTTGTTGGTTTTTTTTAACTACAGCTAATTTGTGGCAGTTCACATATGTATATAGCCACAAATATAGCAAAAACTTACCTGCACAGGGCTGCTCAGGAAAGCTTGGCTGAATTAAAGGAGGCTGTGAGGTAAGTGGTGGCAGAGCCAGATCACCATGTGGTTCCTCTCACTTACAGCATCAGCATCTAGCTCATGATAGGTTCAGATAATTTGTCTAAACTTGCTGTATAAACAAAGCCCACACAACCAGGTCTGCAGCCAATCCAATATCCTACCACAGAGTATCTAATATTCCACTAAGGAGTATCTAAAACACCTGCTGCTTACAGCTGGAATATTTTCTGTATTTTTTTTTTATTTCAATGGATTATTCTTAACAGAGCATCCAAATAACTTGCAAATAGAGACTGAGCTGCTAAAACATGGGGAGAGCAGTAAATCTTAGCATCCACACAACACTCATGCTCCAAAACGCTTCTTCTGCACCAACACTTATTGTACCTTTGCGGAGTAAACAGTTTTATTTCCACCCAGCTAATTTGCTCTTTCCTTCTATTTATTTGCCAAAAGTTGCCTGGAGAATATGGAAATTATAATAATATATCTATCTCCTTTATTATAATTATAATATCTATATAATATAATAATATATCTATCTCCTCAGGAAAAGAAAGCCCCCCTTGTCTCACAGTACTCTTCTATATCAAGCACTAGAAGTAGTAAATCAGTACTGTACTTCTGCTGCAACAAGAGGAAAACCATACCACTCCTGTTCTGCAAGCAGCAAAGTTGCACAACCCTACTAGCATAAGTAAACCCAAAGAAATCAACAAGCTGTACCTGCAACAGCCACACTCCCAGAATAAGAGATTCATTTTCCAGATCACTAGCAGAAATAATGACACTGAAAAGACCAAATGTATCACAAATCGAGTTATTTGGTTGCTTCAGGTTTAGCTTTTTCTATACTTTGAAGAGAGTCTCTACTTTCTGACTAGCCACACTGTCATTTCTTTTTTCCTCTGATCCACAAAAACTCTAAGTTTACAAAGATCATGAGAGTGAACACTACAGAATCATTCTTATTCTGGCAAAAAAAAAAAAAATCAAGACATGATGCTGCTTAAAACAGAGAAAGGATGAAAAGTTCAGCAAAGTATTAACAGCTTATGACAGTGCATACTGCAAACGGAAATACTTGTTATTCCTTATGGCCTCCTTGCCAGCACAGTGTATATTATGACTCACTCTTCAGTAAAACACTGCAAATAAATAAGGGGGGACTTTAACTGTGTTGCCAAGGTGATAGGATTTTAAAAAAAATACCTAAAATGACAGATTAGATGAGTTTTCAGTCTCCAGACAGCCCTAAATTCATATACACATAAAACTAAAAACAACCCCTTTCCTCCCATCCCTTGAAAAAGCTGGTAAACAAAGCTTATTTGGGACTAGAAAACATGCCTCCTATCCCAGCCACGGTGACTCCATGAACTATTTCAGTTCTCTGTGAGAAGTATCATAGTTAATGGTATTCCTAGCAACTACATCTTAACAGATGCAGCCAGCCACAAATAAAATTTAAAAAAAAAAAAAATCAGACTGGCATTGTCCCTTTCAGGAGCCACCCCCTTCATTTAAAATACACATCTGATTCCAAGAACTCAGATCAAGAGTCCTGGACACAAAGCACAGCATTATCTGTACAACTGGCAAGTAGGTTTTTGCATTCATAAATGAAAATTCCTACTAAACCACCTTAGCAAATGTGAACCACCTGATGATTTGCCTATTGTTCACTTTTTCCAGCTGCTTGTTTGCATTATAGAATCATAGAATCATTAAGGTTGGGAAAAGACCTTTAAGATCATTGAGTCCAACCATAACCCAACTACCATGACTGCTAAACTATATCCTGAAGTGCCACCTCTACATGCTTCCTGCTCTGTGGTCATGAAATTACATGGGATGTGCAGTGATGTGGGGGGCAATGGGGGTGGGGGGTGATGTGGGGAATGGTGGTGTGGTGATATGATGGTGTGTGTGTTGTGTTATGAGTCATGTCAGCTCTGTTCTGGTTTCCCTACCTTCTGAATACAATCCACTCCACTCAGCCCAATGCACCAAAGCTGAAAACTTAACACAAGAGCCTGAGTTTCTTCTTGGTTGCAGTGATGTAAATTGGGAAGGTTTTTACTTACATGGGAGAAACATTTGGAGAATATGTAGGCCTCCCATCTGAAACACACCCAGTGACAATCTGCTGATACAATCAGCTGTTTAAGTGCCCTACCTTAAGAGCATAGGTGAGAGCTGAATCACACACTTAAATATACACAACACAGCTAAGTCTGGATCACTGGAAACCACTGACTGCTTTCATTTGCTTGTGAGCAAAAATGAATCTGGAATTATACACAGACACAAATCGTTGTGTGGTGCTGAAAACAAGTCTTCAAGGGGTGCAACCCATCAGACATAATCCAGTACATTAAAATATGACTACCATCCCATATTATGTCCCATAGAAAGATGTGGTGTTGACAGCCAAAACACATTAGTAGAGGCGGTGAGGACATGCCTGTGGTCAGCTGCAGGGAAATGACACAGATGTTCTTCCTCCAGTCACCAGGTCCTGACTGCATACAGGAGAAATGATCTGCAACTTTATGCAAAGTGTTTTTCCCCCAAGAACTAGCCAATACATTCCTCTGCAGCACAGAAGCCTGTGCAATCCATTATCCATAACCCAAAGAAGAACAGAGTAATATATTATTACTGGAGAAGAAGAGATGGAAACCAGAAGATACAGCCTCAAACGAGTCCTAAAAGGAAGCATGAAACACAGCCTTGCACTGCAAAAAAACCCACCACACAGGACATGAGGCAACTGAGAATTAACAGAAATTTCTTCACTTAATACACATTTTAAATCAAAGTGCTTCTTTGAGATCAGGAACCATGAGGCACGGCCAAGTTACCACCACGGCAGGGTTTTGGTACCTGCATTTACTCAGTGACAGGCAAAAGAAACTGACCTACTGTTACAACAAAACCTCCTTCCAGTCCCTCCAGCATCCGGTACACACAAGTACAGGCAGCTTCTGCACATCTCCACCATCCTCCTCCTCAGGAGTACTCAGAGACTGGGATCCCTATTTTGCATGAAGAGGTTTTCTTTGCAGACACCCACTTTCAAGTAAATCAATGTGGGGAGACAGAGGTATTAAGAGTTCCCCTTTCCATTTTGCTGTCAGTTCTCCTAACATATGAAAGTGTGCCACTGCATTAAGTAATCTGGCTTGAAGAGACAGACCTTCTCACCAAGGCTGTTTGCAGCTCCAAATCCAGCTGCCACCAAAGCCCTGGCACCAGGAGTGCCCAGCTCCCATCCCTGCTGCCACAAGAGGGCAATGCTATAAACAGACAGACCAAGAGTCCCTTTCTCACAGCAAAGCTTTTGCAGCTCTTCCTCTGGTGATTAACAGAGGGGGTTTACTTTATTTTTAGTAGGATACAGGGTCTGGTATTGAGGAACCACAAGCATTCTCAAAGGAGACAGCCTGAAAGAAGAGAAAGGACTAATGGTGATAGCTCCCAGCACAGCAGCCTCTGTCCATCCTGAAAGATCCCAGGATGATTCATTTCCTCCAGTTTTACAGACTGTTTTGAATTGTAGCTGTATTTTTACCGTGTGTGGAAACATTCAGTAAATAACATATGTTTAAACTTTGTTTCTGGATGGCATCCCACCGACTGACTAGCTCCTAATACAGACAAATATTTTTTTCTCCCTCTCCCCATCGTGCTGGGACATTAGCTGAGATCAGTTCCGACTCTTCAGGTTCTCAGTGGAAGGTAAATGAGGGACAAGCAGAGAGAGGAGGAAGGGAAAGACCAGAACCACAGTCTGTAGACAGAAAAGAACACTTTGAAACAGAAAAAAAATCTTCAGAATTCATACCATCTAACCCTTCCACCCAGTCACCATTGCACCCCAGATTTTGATCAAAACACCTGACAATCTGGTTTGAATATCCTGACAGAGGATGCAGTTACTTGCCAAGTCCCAGAGCACTCCAAAGGGGGGAACAACAAACTGACAAACTAAAATAAAGGTTATTTTTCAGAGGGAAGTGTCAACAGTCAGAAATCCCCAGAACACCAACCAAATAAACCACTCCAACATCAGCAGCACCTCCACAGTCCCCCAGATGAGCGTCAGTGATTCAGCATGGCTGTTCTGGTCTGGCACTGTCAGGTTGCCAAGCCCTGCAAAGCACCCCAGGAAAAGCTATGGAGCTGACTTTAACCTTGCAAATGCATTAGCAGTGGATAATCAGAGATAAATACCTGTCAATCCTGCTGAGTTGAACCTTACTGTTAAAGCTGCTACTTCCTCTTCTTTCTGTCCACACTTTCCTTCACTGAGCAGATGAGAACTACTGAAACTTGCTGGTTTATGAACACTGCTCTGACCTCACCTGTGGTGGGGTTTAACAGTGACATACTATCAGGCAGCTCTCTCCAGTGCTCTGGATACAGATCTGGGTCAGCAGGCCATGTACTCTGAGGATCTCTGTAAAGTGGTGGACATAAAAAGACTTGTGCTATTGCAAGAGAAGCCTTTGTGCTATGATCAGGCCAGCACCAGCACATACCAGTATGAACATACTGCTATGTGCACAGAAAAGAGTCAGCCAGCAGTGTGCCAGACAACTAATAGGAGCTGATGAATCTATTCTGGCAGCCAGTGTACTTTTGCTGTCAGGGTGCCCAGGGCCATAGGATGTAGTGTCAATACTGGAAACTTGCCAATGCCTGTGAATTCTTGGGAAGCCAAGATGAGGCAAAAGCATATCCTCTGAAATCCAGGTCTGGTGCATTTAAAGTGTCTTCAGACACTCCTACTGCCAGTTCTTTAACTTTTATTCTCCTTACTTTAAAAAATAAATCTGAATGCAACCTTCAATTTGCAAAATCCCTAATCAGGACAGTTCCTGACTGCCCAAAGTCACAAGGATAGGCCTGAGAAAAGCTGCCCATGCATACTTCCATTCTGCTTTTGTCTAAACATCTGCTGTCAGAGACACTTACAAACCAGTGTGACAGCTTCTCTGCTCCTGTGCCCCAAGGACTGGATCTGGCCACACTGCCTTTTTCACACCACCATTGTTTTGTGGAGCCTCCTGCAGACAAATACTTGACAAACTGGCAGAACACAGTTTCAGGCTCAATAGCTGTGCACTATCCCCACCTAGGGAGCTTGTGCCTGGTATCAGAAAAATAGTTCCAGCACAACTTGTAGCTGAGAACTCCAGCAAGGTTATTGCTTTTAAGGGAAAAGTATTAATCATCCAGAGCATTTCTTTCCCATTCCTTTAGTCATCCCAGTGTTTGAAGTGATTAATTCATGATTAAGAGGCTGAAAAACCAAGGACATGAACTAACACTGTAAGATGCAGAACAAATGACATGACAGAGATACACAAAGAGATAAGCTGCACAAAAACAGATAACTTAATGTAAAACCTCAGTAACCCCAGAAAGCCACTACACAAGACATCTTCCGAGTCTTGAATGTAAAGGATTCAAAAGAGATTACAAGTGGACATATAAAACAATAGATACAATTTTCTTTTCAGTTTAAACTTTAAAAATAATACCAAATACCTGGCTTAGAGAATCAGACAACCACTAATTAACAGGAAAAAAAAAAAAACACAATTTGTTACTGATAAATTTGCCCATATCAGAATTTTCTGCCTTTTCACAGAACACATTTAATAGCAGTCAGGCAAAGACACATTCAGAACTCAGTTACTCACATGGCGGTTCCTAAGTGTTGTGAAAGCAAATAAAAACCAAGAGCAGCTGCTTCTTCCTAGACAGAAGTTATTGTGCCCAACCCTCTTTATATCTGTGTTTAACTATGTTCTGCTTTACTGTAACCAATCTGCATCTTGATTACTTCAGGTCATATTTACAAAAAAAGGAGAAGAAAAAAAAGTTTCTTTTGGTGACAAGATTCCAGAACAAAACTGGGAAATAGTTAGTTTGTGAAGCTGCATATTCCTGTCTGACATCCTTGTCACATGATGCTTCTTAATAGCAACACTAAGGTCTGAGGCTGGAATTAGAACAGAAAGCCTGCATTTGTAAAGCAACTTGGGAGCAGATATAAATGCTGAGGACTGACGTATGTCACAGAACTATTTTAAGAATGGTTTAGTTCCCACTAGGACTCTGCAAAACACCCAACCTACAACAAAAACTTATTTTATCTAACCTTAGGGTTGGGGGAAGCACCGGCTCAGTGTGGACCTTTGAAAACAGCTAGCTGCTACTCCTTGTCTTGTAGGAAGGCTCTTACCTCTGCTCTTCCACAGAAGCAGCACTTAAGTGATACTGCTGACCACACTACCCACTCAGTAAGTGGCTGGAGCACTCACAAACGTATATAGAGTACCTACAAAAGCAGCTTGCAATGGAACATGTCAGGCAGCCAGTCTTTTAGCCAGAGCTGGCAGCAGTCCCCCCGGGGTAACATCAGAACCATGAAACTCGACTGTGGAATGTTATCTCACATCTCTGCTTTGGTGATGAAAAGAGTGGATTCACAAACATGGTGGATTTGTGCCTGCAAAATCAAAGTTGAAGCTAGCAGTAGCATTTTTGCTTTGTCACCCTTTAGACATTCAGAAGTGGCCAAAGATTGATGGCTGGTTCAATTTCCCCAGTGTTTTCCCCATAGCACTGGAATTTCACCCAGATGGAGAAAGCCCCAACTCTGCTGAAAGCAGAAGACATTTCCCCAGGGACACTGTAGGTACTCAGCTCTCAGTAAAACAAATTGTTATCTAAACACTCAGCTAACCACTGGAAAATCCCTCCCTGTATTTAAACAATTCACATTTACAAGTTCACCATCCACCTGTATCACCAACGGAGGTGCAAGTATGATTCCTGCTGTTTTCATGCTGAATTCTAGTGAAATCCATGGAGCTGGCCTTCTCACCACTCCAGCAAGTCAGTGCTACAATAGGGCCTGTCAAAGCCACAGATGAACTACCACCGAGACCCAGCGTTGGTGTAAGTGCAGAGGACAGCATTCCTGTTATCTGCTCTGGAGGGAATAGTCGAGTGCAGTCCAGAGCCTGAAACCACACCAGCCACAGTGTGGGGCAGACAGAGGGGTGGCCGTAACACCAGCAATACCTATCCTGTGGAGCAGGTGTTAACTTGTGCTGACTTATGTTTCTCTCTGCTAGTGGTATGAGTTAAACCTCAGTCTCTCATTGCTCTGTAGAAGAGACTACACAATAAACTCTCTCTTGGACAACATGGGAGAAAATAGTTGCAACAGCCAAGGTTGTATGAGACCACAGTACTTGGGTTTTTCTTCCTTTGCCCAGACAGATGCTAGACAGTACTCTGTAAAACAGTTTGAGAAACCTAAAGGAAGAGAGATGTTTAAGGAACCCCCACCTCTGTCTGACTCTCAAGTCTAAGCTGAGTTATGCCTTACCCCAGCAACTTCTTTTTTTTTTTTTTTTTTTGGCTGATAAACTTGCATCATGCAGAAAGTTGGTAGTGGAAAATGGAAATTGTAATGATCAGTAAGAAAAATAAGAGACTTGAGGGGAAACGATGCTAGCATCCTTGTTAGCAAAGTCGGCTATTTTACATCCAAAAGCAAATAAGATTCAAAGCAGTTTTATTCAAAGAGGATCTACTTACTAATGAGGCCTCCTTGAAACAAGTCATCCCCATAACTTTTTTTTTTTAAACACTCTTCCTAGGAAACATTTTAAATACGTTTTAAGTGTCTACGTTTTTTGCATTTCTATTCAAATAAGGCTTTCAAACATTCAACCCCCGGGCAAAGAACAAAACAAACAAACTCCCCACTGTTTCCATCACGGAAAGGACCTGCACTGCTCCTACCAGCGTTCACAAGCACCCGAAGCTGGGTGGGGAGCGGCTGCAGCCCAGCCCCTCACCGGTGACTCCTCAGCCCAACCCCGCTGCTCTGTGGTATTTCGGCCCTTCCTTCACTGACACACCGGGCGGATTAACGCACCGAGCTAAACTCTCTGAAGGACGGTAATTGTTTCCCTCAGGCACCGCAAAGTCTGAGGCGTTGTGCTGATAGAAATTACCGAGACTGATCACGGAGCCTGGCCGCAGCAGGAAAGGCACAGAGCCGGAACCCAGGCACTTGCCTCCCTCCTGCGAGGGGCTGACAGCCTCCCCTCACAGCCCCCACCCACCACCCCCGCCCCGGGAGAGCATCCCGCGGCTTTCCCCTCAGCGCCGGCGCGCGGCAGCCCGAGAAGCCCTGGGGAGGAGACTCCCCTTCAAGCGCCCCGCTATGGCGGACAAAGCAGCCCGCACCACCGCTGCCTTTCTGCGGACTCCCTAGGGCGCGGCCCCGCACACCCGGTCCGGCCCTACCTGGTGCTGGCGCTCGCCGGTTAGACTCAACTACAAGGAGCTGAGTTAGGCCGGGCGGAGCAGGGTAGGGCCGGGTGAGCCGGGCAGCCCCGGGGGCGGACCGGGGCGTGTCGTCACCCCTGCCCCACCGCCGCCGCCAGGGGGCGCGGCTCCCGGTAACGGCCTTTGGGGCCCGTGCAAAGCGGTAGCGGTATAGCCCGACCCGGCGATGCTGGTGTGTGGTTCAACGTGTCCAAGCGTTCGGCCCCCATTTTGGTGCTTGCCTGTCACTTAGTCCCCTCACAGCCCGGCCTCCTCTACCGTCTGTCGAGGTTTACCCACTACCCCAGAGCCCCCAAGAATCTGCGGCCTCCCTGCCGGAGCCGAGCCTCAGGCTGGGGTGTGTGGAGAGACATATTATCCCCTTTGCTCCCTTTTCGACAGGCACCGCACAACCCCGTGGGAGCATCCCCTCAAGGGCCCAGATCCTGAGCGATCACAAGCAAACCTGGGGAAGCTTTGGTACTCCCACACGCCAGTCATCTCCCCGCGGGCTGCCGGTCCCGTGCCTGCTCTCGATCCCCAAGGAACAAGGCGCCCGTTGAGCCTGCTGAACAAAGCAGCCCTTCATCTCAGCACTGTGGGAGGCTCGGTGGTTGCATTGCCCTACGCTGAGGCCGTGATGCCGGAGGACCTGATTCTCCACCCAAAACTGGGTGACAAAGCAGGAGATGAAGGCAAAGTAAGTGCTGTGCGGCCATAGCTTGCCACTGCGGACGGCTCCTGTGGAGCCACAAGAAGCCCTGTCTGCAGTATTTGGGCTGTGAGCACACAAAAGGTCAGTCCCTCTTTGCAGCACCACTGTGGAACAAGAAGCTTGTTCTGAATCTGATTCACTCCAGCTCTAGACGACCACATCCTATCCCCAACTCATCCTTCTCCATGTTTCTTGTGTATTAAGATAGTCTGAGCTTTAGTCTCTTTTCTGGACACTACTAGCTGTTTCCTGGCTTTATCCCTGTCTCATGAATTGCATCCAAGACAGATGGATTGCTTTTTTTCTGTTTAGCCAGGGTTTTCCTTGTGGTGTGGAACACTCTGCATTAACTGGCAAATATTTCCCTGTTTCTTGATATATTACTCTCAGCTGTTTTAAATGAGTTTGCTTCTGCCCCATCTTCCCACCTTTTAAATTCCAGATACTGATTAAACGGTTTAATTTGTTGTACAAGTGTACATGTTTGTTTTTATATACTTCCCTGCAACTATTGCTACGTCCACACAAAAGCACACATACAAAAAGCTTGTAGTACAGTCTTATAGATTATAGTCATTAATCAAGCATCATTCTACAATGCAGAGTAGAATGTTGTAATAAACCAGTTGTGTGGGGTGGGAGGCCTTAGTGCATGTGCATGGCCTGTGAAATGCTGTCTGCAGTGGTGGGAGCGAGGACCCCAAGACTGCTGGGGCCAGCATTGTCGATTGCCTTGAAAGCCAGTGACAGCTTCCTTCCTGTTGCCTATTTATAGAAACCCACTCCCTCCAGCTAGTTGTTTAGGATTCAGTGTGTGTGCACAGGTATGTGACTCTGTGTACATAGAGATGTCTTTTTGGCCCTGAGACATTTAAAGACGATTTTTGATGCTTGCTAGCTGCAATGTACCTCAGAATATCTGCTTCGCAAGAGTGCTCCTGGGCACAGCATGTATGTGAATCTGGTGAACAAATTGTGATGACAGGTAACAGAAGTTATAAATACTGAGTAGATAAATTCCTTAGGAGTTTAAATGGGTTAATATAATGTTCAGTTTCTAAAGTCTATCAGCAGTAGATGCCTTACAACAGTACACAGCAAGATACGGACTTTATGGCTCAGGTTCTCCTGTGGTTATGTTTGAAAATCTAGAAAGGAACACAATCCTTACAAATCAATTTGCTACTAACAATGTTTTGTGTAACACTGTATGCAGTAACACATCTGAGAGCTGATAATATTATTTTCAACATTACTCAGAAACAACTGACATATCTAACTTTGTGCATTTTTAATGTAGTTTTTGCTAGATACTACAAGTGAGCTGTGGTAAATCTGAGACAGGCAGGCAAGCCACAAGCGGCTGCTGTTTTTCTTTCTCTTTCTACTTCATGTAACCGGAGAACTGCCTTGTGTTCTTGAGAGGAGCATTGTACCGAGGCAGTGGAACCCTGGTGTGGGTTTTTACAAAACCAGTTTCTATGCCGTCAACAATGCCTTCAAGTGGCTGCTGGAATGGCATGGAAATGTAACAATGACATGCTTAATGATAAAAAAGGGTGATATTTCTCCTTTGTCATTGCTGTAACTGAAGAAGATTCACTGTTACCCTTTTGCTTTATGAGGACACTACTCTCCAGAATGTTTTAGGAGGGCTAGAAACTATCTTGCCATTTTGATTCTATAATCTGGGGGAGCTGTGCTTATCCAGGGCAATAGTAACCCTTTCATTAAACCGGGAACAGATGTTAAAGTGGTTACAGAGTTACATGGATTCTGCTTTCATATCTTCAACTATCTGCTTGATGTTCTGCAGCATGTTCCTATCAAGCAAAGTGCTGTTTAGAACTACAAAAGGACAGACTCCTCATTAGAGCTAACAACTATGTGATTTTCTGCTCTTTCAAAACGTGTTTTCGTTCCAAATGTAAATGTTTACTTGTGCTCTTAATTAAAAAGAGACATAATGCATAACGTGAATTGCATTGATAAGATGATCATTACACAGGTAACCTAAAACTTCTTTAACTGCCAGTCAAATATGATTAATGTAAAATGATTCAACCTGGAAATGCAGCTACAGCTGTGTTGCTGACCATTAAAAAATGAACTTGGCATGCTGAAAGTTGAGAGTTGCTTTTCAGGCAGAAATCTCTCTCACTGCAGAGAGTGGGATGTGCAGGTACATCTGTATCTAAAGTGGAATCAAGGGAGTGTATTGATGTCTGGGAGAGCCTCGGGATTCACTGAGTGAGAACAGGTGGAAACTTTGAGGCAAGCTGCTGTGCTGTGCCAGCCTTATGTTGTGCACTTGTAAAATACTGCTACAGAACTGTTCTTCAGCAAGAAAATCCCTTAAAGCTGTGCACAAATATCTAAATGTACTTTTTAGCTTCAGTCATTGCTTTCTGTTCATGGGAAGTTCTGTCTAGATCTAATCTTGATTTGTGCAAGGTGATTGACTCACACATTCTTTCACCACTTTGAAGATGTGGTCTATGGGTATGTCATCATATCAGCCAGGAAAACCATACAACTTGCATTTCTTTGAACAGCTGATGCTGGTGTTTTGCACAGTTCTATTGCTGTACTCCTTTTTTTCTGGTACTAAGATACAAGTTACTTGCTAAATAGCACATATAAGCTTGAACACATCGTTGAGGATTAAGCTAAAGGAGACATGAACCAGATATCAGAGTTGAAATGTGATCTCAAAATAAGTCAAATAAAGCCAATGCAGCTCAGCTCTGTCTTTAGTCAGGATAAAGGGAGTCCTGCTGAGCTCTGACCCCGTCAACTGAAGTCACTGCTGTGTGTACTTGAAAACCATTGTCAAAAGGCTGGCAGGCAAAGGAATATGCTCCCATTTTGTACTTCCAATCCTGGCCTTCGATGAACTCTAATGAACAGAGAGAATCCAGATGAGCTACATCTACTTATATCAGAATTACTCAGATTTAATATCAATAAATGTAATCTGAAGCTTTGAGATTCTGTAAGTGCCAATGAAAACATGATTTAGGGGCTACCTATTTTACAAGAGATGAAGGAACTATAAACAATAGAGAAGGAACTTAAAACAAGGCACGACTCACCACAGGAACATTTCCACAGACACCACAGAACTGAAATGGTAAGTTATGAAAGAAGAACCTAGCAACTCGAAATTAAAATACAAATAAGGACCAATTAGTCATTTCAGACCAATCCAGTGTTACATGACAACTCTCACAAGAGTGTATTTTAAAACAGTTCCTGAAAAATCCCACACTTCTTCTTTCTCTATTTGCATACATGAACTTGAACAAAGCCAGAATGAGACACTGATCTTCAAGAGAAGAAGAAAACCAGACAAACCAAGTCTGAACAATCATGCCTTACTTTAGTTACCTTTTACTGACTGTTTGCAATATGCCACTTTAAATTTTGTAACTCTGGTCATTGCTGCTGCTGGGTTCCTTATGTTTTCCTAACTGTTGCAAATTGCCACTTCTATGTTGTTCTTTTTCACATTACTTTCTTGCTGTCACCTATTAATATTTTCAGATGCTGATGAGAGTGTGAAAATTCCTGGATTGCAACAGAAGGACAAATGCTTACTACTTAAATGGAAACTTTCTGTTACCTCATGCCTGTGTACTCTAAGCCATGAAGGAATGGAGTAGATTAGTCACCTCACAGGGGCATTAAGGGATCTTTATCATGAAGTTTCCCAGGTTTCTTGTGTGACTGTTATAGGTGTTTGTCAAATTGTTCTTAATGTTTGTTGATGTTTTCTTTGTGAAAACCTATTTTTATAAGGAAGCTAAAAATTGGCTGAGATACAATGGTTGGTTTAAAGCCACAGTCCCACCACAGTGGGCATGTAGCCATAGTTTGAACAGGGAGTTAGGAGTCAGCCTGGCTGCTGTTCTTGTCTTTTTGGTGTATTTGTGTCCCAGTACAAGGCCCTCAAGCACACTGTTCTTTAGTTTTTGTACTTGTGGCAGGAAGATTAGAATGCTTCCCTTCATAGGAATGTTGTGAGGATTAGGTTTTGTTCTACTCAGAGTTGGGAGTTGTATAATAATACAACCTATTACTGGCAAAATTACTAATTAGAGTGTAATAGGTAGATCCAATACATTTTTTTATCTCAAAGGTAGAGAATTTTGAAAATATAAGAGGTAATAGTATGTTTTCAGAGACTATCTGAAACAATACTAGAAATGAACCTTTAGTAGGATTAAAAAAATATAGCGTTGACAGTTCTTACCAGTAGGGATATACAATGCAAAAGAGTCTGAAAAAAAAAGAAATTTGTTGTTTAAACTATTTTAAAGCAGGTCATTGCAGGTGGCTCACAGAGTGTTTCTTTTAGAAACAGCTATAAAGCAGATATTAGAGACCCCTTCTGCCTTTATTTACATCTAGCCTGTATCTGGGGCTAAACTACAGCAGTTGCTCTGTCATCCAGTGACCCCCTATCCAGCTGAGAAGGGAGAATGGGAAAAGAAGAGGAAACCAAGAGTTTGACAAAAAGGGGGAAAAAAGGTTTTGATGAAACAACCAAAATAATCCCAACAGCCAGTATAAAATATATAAAGTTATACATAACCCAGCAAAGGTACAGCTGAACAGGAAGACAGGCCTCAGGAACAGAAGGAAAAGGAGCAGAGTCAGAAAAAGCCAAAGCAAGAACAGAAACCTAACCAAACTTACCCTTTTATACCGGAGGTGGTGTTCATGGTCTAGGTCACACCTGTAGCCAGCTCAGGTCAGTAGCTCTGGCTGACTCCAAACTGGTAGTGGCCTGCAGCCCATAGCTATCCTGGGATTCTGTCCCTGTGAAACCAGGAATGCCCTGAAAACTTAGAATATACTTTCTGCTTTTCTTTCATTGTCCCTTAGTCTTTGGGCTAAGCACTGTTATAAAGGATTGTTTGAGTCCTGAAGAAAGGTGATTTTTTTAACTCCAGTGTCAGAAATCTGTGTGCTAAGCAGGCTGTGCAATATCCCTCTGGTCTGCGTTTCCTGCAGCCAGGACTCCAGGGAGCTCTCTTTTGCCCCTGGTGACTTTGGGGGTAGCAGGATCATGCTGAGGTCACTGAGAGCAGAGCTTGGCAAGGACTGAATTGACTGAATCAAGACCTAACCTTCACAGTGTGAAGGTATCTCTGTCCCAGAGGAGTGGTTAAAGTGACTCTTGTTATTGCTGTCCTCAGTAAAAAGAAAGTGTCTTTCTGTACCAATCAATCCCACATTGTTCACAAATGCTGATGTGTAATTTAATCATTATTGAAAACCTATTCTACAAGGTTGCATTCTAAAACAAGGAAGCAGATATTATAGATCATTGTCTGTAATTTATTTGAGAAGAACAGGATCCTCAAACCTTCTAGCAACTGTATTAACTCTGAGTCTTTACTGTTGCTGGGGCTTGTGGTTAAAAAAAGTAAATCCAAGAGCAATGCTCATGTAACCAGAACATTTGGGTGTCTTTTTCTTGACAGAGACTTCAGAAAGAGACACGTAGAAAAAGTGTTTCAAGAGCAGGCTGTATTGACCCAGCAGAAATCCACAAAGCAGGGTGGGACGATAGGCAGTGCTCTCCATCTCCAGCAATTTGGTATTGTTACCAATTTAGTGGGTTTTAATTACTGTTGTTAGGTTCTGTCCAGATGTTCAGAATGAATAGGCTGAAGTCAGCCTTTTCTCAATAACTGGTGTTGAAAAACTGCTGCAGGCTTTCAAACACTCACAAGAAAGAAAGAATCAAAGAAGAAATATAGATGCCAGTACTCAATCTTCTGTCTTGTTCACATCTTGTGTACTTTAAACTTTATGGGACTATTTGATAAAGCGTACAAAATGATTTAAAACCACAACCTTTAAAGCAATTCTGTGTTGTGTTTTACCTCATCTGACAAATGCAGGCAGTTTTATATAAAATATGTTTGGGATTTTCAGATTAAAAAGACTGATCTTACTCATAGTTGGGCAATGGTTTATAATTTTCTTTGTTGCTGACAAAAATAGCAGTAATCATCTTCCAAACCTGCTTTTTATTTCTGTTCAGAATTAAAATATGTTCTCTACAACCCAGACTTCAGATTAAAGTGATTTTGGGAATTGTTGAGTAATTCCAAAGATGTCTCTGTGGTCACTGAAGGGGAGAAGTGCTGGCCTGTTAGTGTCACCAAAGAGGTGCCATGTTCTGCTTCTACTTTAGAAAGGCAGTTCTGAAACGGTGATGGGTTTGCTAAACTCTACAGGAAAGCCAGCCACAGTGTGTGTGCTGCAGTGTGTGTACCTGGAAAGGGCCATAACTGCTTGGAAAAGTTCACTGGGTAAGGAGGATCAGATTCAAATCGGCTCCTTACACCCTTGGCAGGCTGGGCAGGCTGTTGTCCTTTCCAGGGCATCACAAATCATCAATCATAGAATGCTTTAAATTGGAAGGGACCTTTAAAGGTCATTTAGTCCAATCCCCCTGTAGTCAGCAGGAACATCTTCAACTAGAGCAGGTGCTCAAAGCCCCAAACAACCTGACCTGGAATGGTTCCAGGGATGGGGCATCTACCACCTCTTTGGGCAGACTGGGTGAAGGTCTCATCACCCTCACTGTACAAAATCTCTTCCTTGTATCTAGTTTAGATCTCTGTCTTTTTATCTTAAAACCATCACTCCTTGTCCTATCACAACAAGCCCTGCTAAAAATATTGTCCCCATCTTTCTTATGGACCCCCTTTAAGTATCGAAACAGTGCAGATAATGGTGATGATTGCTGTCACGAATTTCATCTTGTAAAAACAGGAAAGCTGACACCATTTGACTAGCTCTACCAAGCTAAACCAGAAATAGAAAAGCAGCCAATGGTTTTTTGGATAATATTTTAACAAGTTTGAAGCCTGATAAGCAAGTGTTACAATGTTTGTGTTGATAAAATAATATTTGGGAACTACAAAGGACATAAAGGAACTGTATTTTTTTTTAACATAAACCAAACTGTAACTGGGTCAAAATAGTCAGATCATTTTCCATTTAATGACTCCCTCTTGTGGAAATCATTCTTACTGACTTGTTTTGACCTAATTTTCTAGTAAAAGTCACTCCATATAAGGTATTGCAAGTCTTGAAAATTCTTCTGCTGCACAGTGCTATCTGTTTAAAAGTTTGGGCCCTGACAGTGACTGACAGTAGTTGTACAACTGTAGTAAATTGCTAGCAGATTTTCTGTCTTTCTACTGAGTCCTTGCTTTTAGTTTTCAGAGACTGATTTATTTATTATGTAGATGAAAAAAGCCTACCCTGTCTTCCATCTGTGTTTTCCACCCTGTGTAAGAGGCACGTGGAGTGTGGCATCCATGGTAGGGCTTGAGTAATGATTAGGGGGTGAGTGAGTCACCGCAGAAAGCAGAGGATTCCCTCTACATTGCTACACTTAGGAAACAGAATAACTAATGTCATAGTAATGGAGATGGAAAATGCCTGTTCTGGAAAGATATTTCCATAAGGATGTTAATCCCAGTGGTGTGCTGCCTTGTGGAAAGTACAATTTGAATCTTGGACACTGATACACAACAGAATCTGATGCTTTCCATAATGTGTGGGACTGAAATAAAATCCTTATTGTCCTCTAGTAGTCTGCTAGGAATGGAAATCACAGTACTTAGATTCAATGTCTAATATGTATTTGAGCAGGAAAACCTGTTAGCTCTTTTCAATCACACTTAAGCCCTAACTGTCTCTCAATTCTAAACTAAGTAGAATGCCTCCACTTGCTTTAACTGAAGCTTTTGTGGCACTAGAGCTGACAAAGCATCCTGTTCCTTCTCAAAAGCATAAATCATCCCCTGGAAACATGCTGGGCGGCTGCCCTCTAGCAGCTCTTGTGGTAATTTCTCCTTAAATAGGATGTAACTACCTTTAACTGAATTGTAGGCCCTAAAGCTTTCCAGAACAACAATCCCAAAGGAGTTTTAGTTAAACACAATGTAAAACTGAACATCTGAATATTGATCTGGAATACAGGAGTCTTAATTCTAAATATTTAAACTCTTTTTATTTCTGTGTTCATGTAAGGAAACTTTGTATGTTGAGCTGAGAATTTAGGTAAACTCATTGAATTATGAATCCTTCATAGTGTTGCTTTTATTATGTTTGTTTTCATCTCCTGAACCGCTGAATTATTTTTTTTAATCCCATGAGCTATGAGATTTGTGCAGCATCTTCCATTTTTAGGTGTTTGGTACTGCCCACCACAGGTGTTTAAAAAGCCTATTAAAAAAAATCAAAGGCAAACTTAACAAACCGGTTAGAGTGTTTCACAGGAAGCTGTAAAAGACATGAGATATAGTATTAACTTTACAGGAAACAGAAACAGAGCTCTTCACAGCTGCTCAGAATTTTTGCATATCATAGAATCATGGAATCACAGAATGGTTTGGGTTGGACCTTAAAGGTCGTCTGGTCTAATATTGGATTATGCTGGAGCAGAAACGTCCTGTATGCGTGCACCTTACCATGCCATTCCTGTCTCTGTCTTCCCCAGGACAAACTACCTCACGTCAGTGATGATGGAAGGGATTCCATCCTTCTAGAGATACTGGTTTTACTGGGATTCTGAGGCAGAACAGGAAACATGGACGTAATCCTTCCGGACAACACATGCAGTAACTTGGGAGTCTTTGTTTTTACGCAGTATTAATCTTGCTTGCTCCACAGAATATGTAAAAGTCGAAATTGGAAGAGGATTGTAACAGTACGGAGGCAGCTGCAGCAGTAACCCCGAAAGGGGGAACGCTGTGGGCCGAGAACCGTGCTGATTATCTGGCAGGCTGGGGCTCCCAGGAGTCACTTTGCTTTTCCACCCCGAAAAGCTGGGAAAACCGAGTTTTCTTCAGTGCTCAGCCGTTCACCCGCTCCGTGTTCCCACGCTCCGCCTCGCCGCGGACCACAACCCATCCGCCACCTCCCGGTGCCGCCCTAAGACCGAGCACCCGCCGCGGAGGCACCGCCTGAGGGGGCGCGCGCACTGCCCCGCCCCCCGCTGTCCCGCCCCTCCCCTCGGCGCGCGCCCAGGCAACCGGGAGTGAGCGCGGGAGCGAGCGCGGCCGCATCGCGCCCTGCCCTGCCCCGCCCAACCCGGCCCCGCCCCACCCCGCGCTCTAGCAGGGGGGCGTGTCGACTGCGGCGCGCGGCCTCCGCGATTGGCTCCGGCGCGGCCTCTCGCGCCCACCTTTGTGCAGCCCCGGCGCCCGTCGAGAGTGGGAGGGGAAACCCCGTGCGAAGGGTGCCGCCATCTTGGATAAGGGGGGTGATGGGGGCGCAGTGGAGCCAGCGGAGCCGAGCCTGAGGGAGTCTCGGAGAGAGGTGGAGACCCGGCCTGGCCGTTGCCCAGCCTGAAGCAGAGCGTTGACAGTGCCCATAGTGGGAGACCGGGCTGCCACCGACAGAGTCACGCTGCACAGCTGCCCGCTCCCCGAGCTCAGGTACGGAGGAGCCGGGGAGGGGCACCCCTTCGCCCGGCTGGGCCTAGAGCACTAGGCCCCGTGGGGTTGCCCGGCCACCGGCGAGACCCGCTCAGGCGGGCACGCTGCCCTCTCAGCGGGAGGCCCGTGCAGGATCCTCGCTGCCACCCGGACTGGTAGACGACACTTCCTCCTGCTGCTGTCTGCAGCCGAGGCCTAGTCGGGGCCGTGCTGCCCGGCAGTGTGCCGCTGCCCACCTCCGAGGGTGGTGCGGACAGGTCCCCCGCCTCGGCGGGGCTGGCCGCCCTCGCTTCTGGTAGCAGGTCGGCAGGGGAGGGGGCCGCTGGTTTGTCTGGGGCCGAGGAGGGTGAGGCTGACTGGGCAGGAGCTAGGCCGCTGCTGCACTGTTTGTCGCTACCGCCTCCCATTCCTCCTCTGCACTGCACACTCCCTGTGCAACACGCCACCATCGAGTACTCCTGCCCATGTGGTATATGTATATGTGCTTCTTAATAACAGTCGTTGCAATTCCACGTAGGGTGTTTACAGCATGTATATATAACGCTGTGTATGTGGCTGGTGTGCAGTGTTACCTGCTCTTTCGAGTCTGGCATGGATCTCTACTGTCATTAACTTTGACAGAAAAACAGCTTTAGTGAGGCTTGAGAGGGTGCCATTTCTTATTGGAGAAAGCAACAAAAGTTTTCTAGTCTTGTTCTCTGTTTTGTTAGTGATTGTTTGGGCTAAGCAGGAGGAGTTCTGTTCTTTCCCCTAGTTGTATGTCGCCTGTTGACAACACTTTTAAGGTTTCTATAACGTCTGCGGGTAACTTTGTCTTGATTTAAAATTGTACTAAAGCATCCTTGCAGTAAACTTAGTAAGAGGTGTCTGCCTGAATTGGGGTCTCTAGTAGTGCATCTGTTGCTCTGGAGGTTACTTGATGTGGACTTTGCTTTCTAGGCCTCCGAAACAGAGTGGATCTAATGTTATATGACATGTTTTCACAGAGGTAACAGTACCTCTTTGTGAGCAGGATTTACGCTGGTAATCTATATCCTAAATCACTACAAACTCCAACGCAGAAGTCTTAACTTTTCCAGTAGCCAGATGTTTTTGTATGGAATGCATTGGTTTTGGCATTGACTCCTACCGTCGTTTGGATTGAGGTTCTCTTGTGCTTGGGCGTTACTCAAGAATGGGAAGAAAATCCCAATGCTGGAGGACTTAATAGCTAAATATCACATAGTTTAGTGTGGTTTGAAAAGGAATTTGTTAGCTTGCTGTAGGGATTTAAAAGTGTCATAAATCTGAGTGGAATGGAGAAGCTCCCATTTTAATTTTCAGTTTTATAAATAATAATAACAGTTATTGTGAAGGACAGAAGTTTGAAAACAAACCTGTTATACAGGAGGTACTAGGATTTAAAATGTAAATAGATCTTTTAAATCACTTGGTAATTCCTCTGCAGCTAATGGAACCTGCTTATAATTAGTTCTCATTTTACAGGATCTTTCTGAAACAAAGGAGACAGGCTTTAACTTCGTCCTAAATTGTGTTTGTGACTTGTTGTGTTGCTCCAGACAGTTACATGTTCTGATTTGTTAGACTGACAACAAAACTTGTCTGGTTTCTGTATATACTGCCCCCTAAACTAACCAGATTTCCCTGGAGCTTGGTTCTCTCCTGCTGCACATGCAGACATGTGCTACAGGTTAGACTGTTGCAGGAAGAGGAAAATAGGATAAATGAGGATGTATAAACAGATGAAGAACTGTGGCTGAGAGAATGGACATAGGAGAAAATGCTCTTACTGGTGAGGACAGGTATGGGATGTTTAATTTAGCTGTGGTGCTGGGGTGTGGTTAGTAAGAAATGAGGTGTGCACATATAAATGCAGGAAGTTTAGGGAACAAAATGGAGGAACTTAATGGAGCAGGATGTGAAACTGTTCAAAGGATAACCAACACAACGTGTGTATGACTGGATAACTGCTCAGGGAAAACAAGAAGTTCAAGATACTGTGATGCCTTGACATAAAGCTCTCATAAAGGAAGAGAAGTGAAGGCCTGTGAAGTCTTCAGAAATCCATACTAGGTCTCAGGCTGAGTTAAGGTATTTCACATGATTAAGGAACATGGTAAATGCGTTTCTGCAGGAAGAGCTTGAAGCAGGGCTTTGCAGAGCTGAAGCTTGTTAGTCTGAGCCCAGTAGCGTGCAGACCTTCTGTGTTTCCAGAGAAAGAGTAACTGATCAGGGCAATAATAAGGAAATGCGGAGTGATCTTCAACAGCAGATTATAAGAAGCCTGCTGGGTTGCTGTCTGATCAAAGATCAGCCAAATTTACTGGCTTGTGCTAATCGGATGCGTTAATGAAATCCATGCGGGGAAGGCTAGAGAGGATCACTCTGGAAAAGCTCAAGAATGAGCAAGGAGCTGGCCAGCAACAAGTAATGCTGTTAAACGTGAAAGTATTGGGCTGCTGACAGGCTGCTAATGAGACTCCTCAGGGATCAGTCTCAGAAGAGTGCTTTATAAAGACAAGCCTGCAAAAATAAACAAAGAGACCAGGAAGCCTGTCCGGCCATCATCTTAAAGAGGGCCAAGCTCTCCACAGGTTTAGGAAGACCTAAATGTCTTTGGTGTGTGAAAGTGGTAGAATCACAATGAAGTTTAATTGTAATTGACCTTGTGGCTTGCTATGGACAACGGACATATGGGTGTATTAATTGATAACAAAACTGGTGCTGCCTTCCAGTAGAATGTGATTTTTTATGGACTACAACTGAAGCAATTACAGACTGTACTTCTAGCAGCCTTCTAAAGTAAGGTACCAGTTAGACTGGGTTGTTTTGTGTGCTTGACAAAAGTCTTCATCAAGGGTACAGTACGATTATGAGTTGAAACATTTCTACCCCTCCCCGGTTCTTCCCTCCCTTATTGGTCTCTTCCCAGCGTTCAGTGTTAAGTGACATCTTAGTTAATATGCAGGGAAATGAAGAAAGAAGATTCTCTGGGAAAGAGGGTAACTACCTGTTCATTTTGTGTAGAGATTTAGAAGCTGTTCTAAAGAATAGTTGCTGATTGCTTACAGTTCCCCATGTATGCAGCTATTGTCTTCCAAATGAAAAATCTTAACAACTCTTTAAAAGTTGTTTCAGTTTATAAAAGGAATCATATGGTAGCAGTAACTTCTATGGGTAATCTCACTTGAACTATGACATCCTTTCCTGTTGCATATCCTTAAGGAGTGACTGAAAAAACACTTGGATGGCCAGATGAAATACAAAATGCCTCTTGCTTCAGACTAAACAGTGGTCGTCTGGCTGCAAAATGGTATAATTTTAAGGGAAACCTGTAATGATTAGACAGGCCTGAATTGGAAGCTGGTAGCTGTTTTCAGAAGTGCCATCTCTGCATCATTGGCCAGCTGATGGTTATTAACCACATGCAGTGTCTAATACAAGCTTTGGTCTCTTCTGATAACATCCCTGCTTCTGGGTGAGCATGCAGCTCTGAAATGTAAAGCTCTCCATGTAAATGATCTAGTGAAGAGTTAAAATTGACTGTCTGTGAGCTGAGCTAGAATGAACTGCATGGCTTTCAGGAAAGCCAGTATGGATTTGATATTTACAGTTATATTATTCTGATAAAGAATGTTATGGCAATATGCCTGGATCAACATTATCTCAGTTGGTACAGATGTGTGCTGACCCTTGAAATACGTCTTCAGTGAGATGTCAAAATACCTGTGTAGTGCTTGTTGACTGGAGGAGGAAATGTGGAGAGACTAGTATCTCATTAAGATAAACTTTCAACTTTTTCTAAATAAATAACAAAAGCCTCTAAGGGAGAAGTTTGTACATGGAAAATGGATTATGATGACACTGTTCACTGTTAAATTTCTACTTCTAACTGTAGTACAGAAACATACAAGACATTGAAACTATCAGGAATCTGTATAGTGAAGCCTGATAGATCCTCTGTCTAGTTGTCATTCTGAAGGAATGCTTTAAATTCCAGGGAAGTGTTGCCTCTGAGCAGGGAACCAAAACTTACTTTAAGCTGGCAGGTTTACCCGGAAGAAAGGTGGCAGGTAAGACCAAGCTTCCAGACTAAAGTGCTTTTACTTTCTGTTAACAGTATATTCAAGGTTGGTTAACCTTGATGTCATACTGTATAATGGCAGCAGTGGATGAAGTTAAGTTGCACATGCTCCTGTGCACTTTTCCCAGTCCTGTAGTTCTTAACCCTCAGCTCTCCCAAAGAGGAAAACCCCAGCCCCCCATATTGGGATTATTAAGATTCACATATCTGGAGCAGAGGGCTGTGGAGGCAGAACTCCGGTTTCTACAGATGGCTGATGCTGCCAACACATATTAACTCCTTGCATTAACATGTAGCTAGTATTTTTGTGCTTTTGTCTAGACTTCCTTCTTTCATGTGTAGTAAATGCTGAGGTTGTCAGTTTTCTAAGGCTGAATTCTCACAGTGGCTTCTGGGTTTAGTTGGTTACATGTATTTTTTCTCCATCAGCACAGAATCCTTCTGGAATATCAGTTTTATTCCAAGATTTGAGTACAGATTGAATTCCTTCTAATCCTTATTGGAATTTGAGTGTTTAAAAGTTTGTTCAGTTGGTTTTCAAAGAAATTACCAGTTCTCCAGAAAAGATTCCTGACCTTTGGTAGTAATTCAGAGTATTTTAGAAACTTTCCTGTGATGTAATCCTTCGAATAAATTCACTACCAAATTGTTGCTTTATTTTTTCAGTTTAACTCCAGAAATTGTGTTTAAACTTAATATCTGTGTTTCTGCAAGCATTTAGTAAATGTCTGTCAGACACAATGATTTCTGCAGCAGCTCTCAGACTTGAGAGTAGGCCTAGACTCATCGTACCAGTGGATTTGTCTGCTGGTATTGCTATTAAGACTCTATTTCTTTAAGCTGTGGAGAGCGTGTGCTGGATCTGGCTGTGCACAGCAGGGTGTAGGGTATCTCTCACCTCCTTTAGGGGCCTAATGTCACTGTAAGATTGATGGTCAAGTCTAAGCAATGAGACATGGCTTGAAGTTAGTCTTCTTCCACCTTCTTAAACTTGGTTGCCAAGCACAGAATTTGGTTTGCTTTTTGTTGATTGTTTGTTTCTTTTTAACTCCCACTTTGAAGTGGGAACTGATTATGATGGCAAAGCTGTGACAATTTTCTTTTTTGTATTGAAATAGCCTAGTTAGACTTCAAGACTGTAATGAACATTGACACGTCTTAGCAAGCAAAACCAGGCTGTCAAATCAAGAGATGTGTTTTTATCAGTAAAGAATCTAGGTAAGAGACTCACTTCACGTTCAGTTTGTGATAGAGCCTGTGCTGAGTTCCCATTCTTCACAAGTCTTCCTCACCTCCCAGTGATGCTTCTTAGGAGCTTGGATAGCAGGAGTGTTCCCCTTGCTTGTTACAGCAACATTGCAAAGGCATGCACTTGGAAACATGAAATGTCTTTGAGTGCTTGAGTACTTGGCCAGCTGGTATTGTGAAGGAAGAGAGGGTCACTTAGCTCTCTGCAGGACAGGTTTCACAGACACCACATCAATGGTTCCCTGCCTTGTGTGTGATGCTGAATGATTCCTGAAATAGTGCAAGTTTCTTGACACTGCCTCAGAATGTACCATGGATCCTTTCTGCTAGGTGCATGAGTGCTCTCAGTGGCTCAGCCTGCCTTTATCACGGCTGTAGCACCCACCTGTTTTCTGTAGAAAACAACCTGGTTTATGCTATCCTCATGGAGTACTTGCATGTATAAATTCACCTTTTAAAGCTTTTTTCTTTTCTTTTTTGTACTTTCACTTCCATACATCATCATCTTCCAGTTTAACCTTGTCTGCTAGCAAACTGAGCTGAGCTGTCAACACAGTCCTCCTGGCTTCACTTAAAGAGCAAGTGGCAAGTTAAGTCTTCTGTAAGAACAAGTGCATTGGATCAGAAGATGCTCAGTTTGAATCTTACTGCTATTGGGATGTGCTGGAGAAGAGGAAGAACATAATGTGTGGAGATGTATTTGGAACATTTGGAGTATTAGATGTTTCCACAGTGACACGTTAATTTTGAACTCTATATGGAGCAGGTGTTGAAAATAATCAGTGCACATATTGAAGCTCATACTAAAACTCTGGAATCTTCCACCTCCAGGAAATAAGGCAGTGAAGCTGCTGGCTGGCTTGTAAAGGGCGGTGCGTTTTCAGTCACAGATGTGGATTCTTGTTCTGTACAGCAGAAAGAAATGTCTGTCCGCTGAGCAGTTATTGCTGAAGACTGAGGAAGACAAAGGTGGTGTGGGATGGCTGCATGAGATTTGCCTTGACTTCAGCAGGAAAAAAATTTACTTGGTTGACCTGACTGCTCTTGGAACCAGTGCAGTACTTGGTGTGGAATTCACCTGCCAACACAAACAACAATTACTGTCCAAAATAGTCTTTTGTTTACTATCTTGGATTAAACTTCATTTAATTGAATAGTCTGTGTGTGTATATATATGTATAAGACTTACTGTAGATGCTTTGTGTGCTGCTTGGGATAGAACGACTTGAGAGTTTCCATATCCTGAGCCAAGCACAAAGGCGAAGCAAGGTGCAGCTCAGTGACTGGCACACAGTAAACCCTTCTTAAGTGCCTGTTGGAGTCGTTCCCCACTCCAAGGTCTAGATAAGAGTGTTTGCTTTAAGCCTCTGCTGTGTACTGGGAATGAGATTTGTTGTCAGTCACTTTCTTTCAACTGTAGCTCACTACTCTGGATTAATTGTGGTTGAGGAAACAATAATTAGCTGTTGAAAAAGTTACAGGCCTGTAAGCTTTCTTGTAGTTTTGTTTCTTTACAGTAGTGGTTCCATTTGTCATGTGGATGACACATGACTTATTTGAAAATCTTTCTAGACTAAAGCAATGTTCTTTGTATAAAGTACCATGTTTTTCTCATGGCTGCCATTGCAGGAGCAGGGAAGGAAATGGTGAATTTCTAGTAGAAATTATCCACTTGCTTAACTGATGATGAAGTATTTAGTTTAACATAAAACCTGGGAAAAAGTAGATGTTTATGTTAACTGGCAGTGTCTGGCCTGTATAGACCTGTAATCCTGGTTACCTGCTGTATTGGTTGGTAAGTCAGCTATTGCTGCTTGTGGATTTACACAGCTGAAGCCAGTTCTAGTTCCTCCTACTTCTAGGAAAGCATAGGAAGACTTTGGAATAGTGGAAGTACTCACCCCAATTTAATTTTGACTGTCACTTAGAGAAACTGCAAAGCCTTGCTGTAATACCACTGTGCTGACAAAGCCACAGAGATGTTAACTAACTTCCTGAACATCTGATTTGTGGCATGGAGCAGTCTGGGCCCCAGCTAAGGCTACTACAGCATTCTTTTTAAGTAATTCTTAGCTGTTTGATGCAAGCTGTGCTGTTTCCTTTATTCCTGTTACAAGTCTCAAAGTGTGAGGTAATAGTTCAGAATTGCTGGTTTTGTTAAACCTCTGCAGATTTTTCTTTTGGAGCCAGATACTGTATTTTGGCTGCTTGGTGAGTGCTGGTGCACACAGTGACTCTGCACAGGGCAAGAAGCTCCTGGAGCTTTTCGACAGCTTTAAATCTTTTTGGATAAAAGTGAATGAGTATTGATACTACACAGAGCATGTTTCTACTTGGAGGCCACACTAACAGGGGCTCAGAGCAAGCGGTCTAAGAGTTTTGCTGAGTGTCTCTGGTGCTAATTTGGTGGCTGTGGGGAAGTGCAGAAACCTGAACTGTGAATAAGAGTTGGGGGTGGGGAGGAAGAGGAAGGGAGTTTTGTTTGCTTATATGAACTAAATTGGATGAATTGGCTTGAGTTTTGAACAAGCAGTGGTTCTGATGTGTTCTGTTTTTTTTGTTTTAGTGCCACAATGGCAACTGCACCTTACAACTATTCCTACATCTTTAAGTACATCATTATTGGTAAGTATCACTGGGCACTTACCCCTTCATGTCACTGTATGTGCATGACAGCCTGCCTACAGAGCCTGGGACTGGACTGGTGTTGATTTCTGCTGCATGCTTCTTGCTGTAGTGATTCTTCCAGTAGTTTGTTCTCCAACCTCAGTCCCTCCGAGATCACCACATTTGCTCCGAAGCTTAAGCAGCAGCCAATATAAAGGCAAATATGTTTGTACACTACAGAATTGGAGCTGTGTGACTGGTGGCCAGTGAGCTGGGAGTGGGGGCAAGTGCCAGTGTCTGTATTGCTGAGTTACTGTTAAAAATAACTATTCTTCTGACCATACGTACTTCAGTGTTCTTGAACAGCTTCACTCTTACGACCAAAGTCCTTAGCCTTCTGCACAGCACTAGGAAAAGACATTCTGTATACATGTGCCTGGGGTCCCTATCTCCTGAAATCAAATTTCTAGTTAGAAAAATTGCTAAATCCATTGGAAATTAAGAACCTTAATGAGAATCAACATAGCTGGGACGTTGTGTTGATTAAGGTTTGCTATAGCACTTTGCATCGTTAGTCTAAAGGTTTTCCAGTCTGTTGAAGACAAGTACTAACTGTGAATCTGTTGCTTTAGACAAGCTTACAAACCTTGGCCAGGCAATGTTTCTGTGTTTAAATGCTGCTTTTAGCTGCACCTTCTTTGGCTGTTTAGAGTCAGAGACTGATTACGTTATTACTATCCTGGAAGAACTGGTCTTGCTGTGAATCTTTTAATTCTTAATGACTTCGTGCAGTTATAAGTGATCTGCAGTCTTACTGTAATGGTTTCTAAGTCAGGCTGCTGTGACATCCAGGCTGTGGACAAGTTAGTTCTTAAAGGTCTTGCTATTTTTCACTGTTGGCATTGCGTAAGCAAATCAGTGGAAGCAAAGCAATTCCTTGGTGTGCTCTTGGTGCTTGTCAGTATGTTTGTGTCCTTACCAGTAACTGCAAGTAAGACAGGAGTAGGGCAAACACAATGTGTTTTATGTTTCAGTTTTTTACAGGTCTGTTTCTCATGACCTTGTGAAATACAATTGTAAAGTCAGTACTACAGATTAACTTTTCCTTTGAGTGTTCTGCTCCCACCTTGATTGCAGCCCTGTACCTGTTACCAAAACTGTAGTGCAGCAGTTGACAAATGTAAGGACTGTAGGTACAGAACACTGCCCAACAGATCTCAGAAAAGAATGGCTGCCAGTGTCTGTACTGTCTGTTGTGTGAGGTGAAAAAAATATGCTTGTTGCAACAGCGATGTGGTGTCAGCCTTAATTATTCTTTCTGTAACACAGGGGACATGGGTGTAGGAAAGTCCTGTTTGCTTCATCAATTTACAGAAAAGAAGTGTAAGTATTTCAGTTCACAATACTTATTCTCACTGGTGTGCTTCATCCCTCTTTCCTGCCTTTTTGCTTCCCTCATGCATGAGCTTGGTGTGGTGTTTGTCTTAATCTGTGCTGGGTTGGTATTGTACTTGGTCAGATTTTTTTTGACCCCTGCAGATGTAGAAACAAAAATGTTGATGTAATGGTGGCAGAACTGCAGTTTCATTCAATCCTTCCTGTGAGAAGTGAGAAGACAGTGTCTGTCTTCACAGCTTTCCAGGGAATTTTGATACGGACCAAAATGAAATTTCTTGTCTGAAATTCACGTTTTCAATATTGATGTATCTTGAGCATGAGCAGTTGGAGTTTTCAGTGCTGTCAAAGACTTCAAAAACAGAGAAAAGATTAATTTCTCTGTTTGCAGACTTAATTAGCACTGTCATTCTCTATCTGCTGTGACTCATGACACTGAGTCTGCCCTCTGTCATGGTGTTAAGGCTTATTGCATTCTCTCAACTGTAATGTTTTTTTCATATATAGCTATCATGACTAATTAAGAATTACCTTCTTAATGATCTGTGTGGCATTGCAGTTTGCAGCAGCTCTTGGCTCTATGGCTTCCTGTGTATCTCCCACTGGATGGCTAAGCCTATGGGTGCTTATTGACACAAAGTTAGTCTTCAGTGTGCGCTACTGAGATCTAGAAACGAGTATAAAATGTTATAGTGTAAAATATTTCTATTTTCTACTAGAAACAGAATTTTAACTGTTGGTTTTAATTAAAACCCAGTATCAGCCAGTTGTTTAAATGCTGATTTACACATGGTCACACCTTGATGAGGATGTCTTGTTCTTATTCTATCAGCAATAAGCCGAAGCCATACAACAGTCAAACTAACATGCCTGACATCTCAGCCACAAGACTGTCACTAACTGCAGGTAGCTTGAATAGCTACTCATCCTTTCTGTATTTTCTTGATCTTTCCTAAAGGTGAACTCACTAGTATGAGTTTATTATAACCAGAATTATGGCTTTTTGGGGTTTGATTTACTGTATGGATAGCTACTTCTGAAACTGAGTTTGTCCTGCGGACAGTCACACTGTGATCCATGCTGTTGCTGAGAGGGTATTTGTTTTGAAGCTGTGTTACAGAATTCTGGCTGTGTCTTGGTATTTCTCTTTTCCTACTGCCCTGGAAGACTTGGTACCTCCTGATCTGTGTGGCCAAACAGCATCAGTGTACGTGTCTCACAGAGAGCAGGGAGTTTTATAACTGTTCTTAAAACTAACAGCAGTTCAGGAAAGACCTGATTTCTAGTTAAGTGATGCAGTTTGGGTACTGTAGCTGCAAAAATGCTTTCTTAGAATCTGAACGTCTAGGAGAGAACTGGAAAGTGCTAGCAGTGTTTTTGTAGCAGGGAGACCTTGTACTCAAAAGATCTGATCTGTGCTCTTGTTTTTCATGAACAGTTATGGCAGACTGTCCTCACACAATTGGTGTTGAATTTGGCACAAGAATAATTGAAGTTAGTGGCCAAAAAATTAAACTACAGATTTGGGATACAGCAGGACAAGAGAGATTCAGGGCTGTCACAAGAAGCTACTACAGAGGAGCAGCAGGAGCTCTCATGGTCTACGACATTACCAGGTAAGGTGCTGTCAACTGGTGCTGCTTCTGTCTTTGCTCTGTGGGTGCTTGACAAGCTGTTTGGGTACCACAGCCTTCTGTGTGCTGTCTCTTCTGCCCTTTTGAATTAAAGGACTCTGGGTGGATTTGTGTCCTGTTGTGTGAAGCTTCTTTTTATCTAAGTACTTTTAAGTATTTAAAGAGCTGAAAATGAAACATAGGGAATTATGTGAGCTACTTCTCTTGGAAAACGTCACTGCTGACAGGCCTGAGGCTCTTGCTGTCTCAGGCCTTGACTGCCTGTGGTGAAGCCATTTAAAGAACTTGTTAAAATCTGCTCTTCAGTACGTGGGTTTTTCTCATCCTGGGCGGCAGTGGATACTGCTGCTTACCTGGGAGGAATATTCTTGGAGCAGGCACAGGACAGAACAGTATCTCTCTTGCAGTGGGGTGTGTAGATGGGCTTAGCACACTGTGTGTAGATGAGAGAGCACTGGGGAAGTCTCTCCTCTGGCCCTCTTCACAGGCTAGCCCTCCAGCAAAACAAGGCTGTGTACAAGCTGTCCTGTCTTCCCTTCATAGGCAAAAATTAGAGATGCTGCTAAAAGAACTAATCAGATGTGCAACATGACATACTTCTGTTTCCACATGTCTTGCATCTTCCTTTGGGGTTATTCTTGATATTCTCCAAGCATCTTTCGGTTTTTGGGTTTGGAGTTTTATTATTTTTTGTTTGGCTGGTTGTTTTTTTGTAACCCTGCATATATGGGTGTATTTCCTGTTTACTTAAATCTTGAGTAAAACATCTTATGCACTGTTACTGAAGTGCTGCTCTGCTCTACAGTGTTCTGTAAGGGTATCTGACAGGAAATCCTTCATTTTCTTCTCTACAAAACTACCACCTTCAGATGTGTGAATTGGTCTGTCCACTTAGGGGTTTAAAATTGGCTTGTTTGGACTTGGATCAAGATTTCAACAAGATGCTGCTGCTTTGCCTGTCAGGAGGTTGGGGAAGAGCAGGGTTGACATGTTGGTGTGTTGAAGGGGTGCTGATTGTGCTGGTGGCACTTGGGTATTTTAAAAATTGCTGCAGCTGAAAGCGCTCACTTGGTTCTTTGCAGAAGAAGTACGTATAACCACTTAAGCAGCTGGCTGACAGATGCAAGGAACCTCACCAATCCAAATACTGTAAGTTGGACTTTATTTCCAGGAGGTGGAAGGCTCTGGCCAAAGTATCTGCAGTGGTAGTAGTTTTCTCTTAAATAAGATACCTGTGTTTTCTCCACTGCTTAGCTGAGAGTTATCCCTCTGTCCCCATTTTGCAGTGTACCAGTGACTCTCTTCCTTTACTGCAACTGGAGCAGAAGTGTGGGCTCCTGTGCAGGAGAGCAGTGGCTTCCTCTGAAAGTCTGGTCACACCACTCACCCTTTGGGGCAGATTTTCAGCAGTTCAGACAACATTGTGACTGACCCTGGACAAACCATAACTTTTGTTACTAGTTTTTGTTCTGTGGTAGTAATGAGGTGAATGCTGTCTCAGCTGAGATTGGAATACAAATATGATCCTCAGCCAGATCTGACCAGATCTCTCGAGGGCTGGAAGGAAAAAAGTTCTTCTGTGTCTCTTGACCGTACTGCAAAACTGTCCTTCAGTCTTTTTCTCAATGCCCCTAAAATCCTTTAGCACCAAATTATGAGACAGCTCTGTTGTAATGAAGGAGAACTTGTAAAGATTCTGGCTGGATTAGCAGATGAATGTACAAGTACAAGAAGTGGTTCAGAGTACAACTCTCATGATTAAAGAGCAGGACCACTGCTTTTTAGGACCTCATCTCATGAGAACAGCCTAAAGCATTTGAAGGAGCAGCTGGAGATGCTGTCCCTGACTCCACAGAGGGACACTGCTAGAGCTGAGTGTTGTGAAGAGCCATGGCATTTCCAGTTAAACTACTCTGCATATTTTCTTTTGGGGTTTTTGTCTTAATAATGAGGAAAAGCTAATAAGCTTTTTTTTCCCAACTAATTTTCTCTCTCCTGAACTAGGTGATAATCCTTATAGGAAATAAAGCAGATCTGGAAGCACAGAGGGATGTGACATATGAAGAAGCCAAACAATTTGCTGAAGAAAATGGTGTGTGGTTTTTTTTCTCCTGAGCTGTTACTTTTTCTACATGCTAGTGATGTTAAAGTGAACTCTCAGCATTGATAGCTGCAGAGTAATGTCATTACATGTACTAACTTCTGCTCTGCTTCAGTGTGGCCTATCTCTAACTGTGCTTAGGTCTAGAACTCAGCCTGTGTTGATGCCTTAACTTTGTTAGTACTCACCAGTATTTTATGACTGTCTTGCATGTAGTCTGAAGGCCATAATGTAACTAACTTGGGGCTGTTGGAAGTGTATTTTGCACTGACTGTTAAACCTCTGTTTCTGAACAGGTTTATTGTTCCTTGAAGCAAGTGCAAAAACGTAAGTTACTTTTATCTAGAGTAACTATTTGGATGTGGTCTGCTTAAGAGAGGTATGTTGGTTATGGCTAAGTACAATGTTCAGGGGTAGTAGGATTTTACAAGTGCCAAATATAGTGTCAGTGGCAGCTTTGACATGAAGGTGACTTGGAAATTAGACCTCTTGCTACATTTCAGGCAGAGACTTGTTGAATTCAAATGAACTGATTTGGTTTTTAAAAAAATTGAGTGTAGAATGTGGGTAAGAGTGGTTCTGAAGTCCCTTGGACTTTTTGAGTTCTAAGCAAGTTCTGTAGTGAACAGCCAATTCTTTGGTCACTGAGAGGAACCACCATGCTGTATTTGTGGTTGGCTGAAGAGCTTGGTAGACCACAAGGGATCAGACCTCCAGTGACACCAGTAGATGTGGTTCCAACTGGCACTTGATGTAATGGAACCTTTTAACAAAAAGGTTTTGGCTAACAGTGGCTTTGTCAAAACCTCTCTGCATGTAGCTCAACGCCTCAGCTGATTTTTGCTGCTGGCTGTTTTGGAACCTGTTTCTTGTTCCTGGCCAGTGCTGCTAGATTTGATGGCTGGGGAGTGAATTGCCCTGTCAAAGGCTGCTGTATCAGACTTGGTGACATGTCTGCTTCCAGTACAGGAAGCTTGTCCTGCATGTAAGAGGACAGGGTAGTGACTGCTCCTGCTTGGTGACCTGTCCCACCCAGTGAGGATGTTCTGCCAGGTGACTCAGCCTGTGTTGCTTTGAGGTGTAGCCTCAGTAACTCCCACTGCTCTCTCTTCATAGTGGAGAGAATGTTGAGGATGCCTTCCTGGAGGCTGCCAAGAAAATCTACCAGAACATCCAAGATGGAAGCCTGGATCTGAACGCTGCAGAGTCAGGTGTACAGCACAAACCGTCAGCTCCGCAGGGGGGGCGGCTAACCAGTGAACCCCAGCCCCAGAGAGAAGGCTGTGGCTGCTAGTGACCTCTGTTCCATGGCTCCATTTCTGACCTTTCACCTCTGTCTGAGGGGAGTGGTGCTTTTGACCGCTTCCCTGTCTTCTGTACATCTTACTGGGTTTAATTAAAACTCTGAGACAAGTTTAACACAGTACTAAACTGCTAAACAACTTTAGATGTAATCAGGTTATCAAAGGCAAGTAGAGTAATAAAACCTCTCCTGCATGGTAAATCTAGAAGTTTTTTTTTTTTTTTTTCTCTCCTTGATTGTCCTTGTGATAGTGTCACCGATGCATAATTTAAACCGAGCACTGATGCTGGACTCCTGATTTTACACTTTCGCAGGGCTTTGTCTTGTACGGTTTAATTTTTATGGTTTTTTGGCCTTTCTTTCCCCCACCTCCTAACTGTTTAGAGCTGTCCATAGTAAAGGATAAGTTTTTGCTGTGAAATGAATTCCGATGGTAGCAAGGGGCTCTGTAACAATGTGCTTTTGTTGGAAGAATTCCCTGTGGTGTGTGTCTTGGGGGGTCGGGGTGGGCTGGCGCAGGAGCGTTGGACTCGCACAGGGAAGCGATCGTTCATTCTTGTGCTCATAGCTTTTTGTCGTTTCGTTTGCCACTTTTATCCTTTCCATTTGTTAACAGAACGTAAATATGTATAAAATTTGAAGGAACTGAGCTAACAGTTAAATACATCCTGTGTATATGATTTTAATGAAGAAAATGATTACTGGCATTAGAACAGTATATAAGAAAAATACCAGTTTGTACAGTATGACCTATCCGTGACCATGCTGCCCCCCCTCTAGTACAGCAATCGATGTGGCTGCACATCACTAACATAGGCTTAAACTGCTCGGTGTCAACAGTGGACATTGTGCTGGGGGAGCTCTAATCCCGACGCAGAAATTAACACTAGTGGAATCTGTCCTTCATCTCTGCACTGTGGTGTTCCCACGTCGTTCTCTTCACCCCTCCTGTGCAATCAGCAGTGTGCTATAACCTGCTTCTCTTCAGTGGGCCTCTCGCGTTACTGGGCTTCAGCACTCGCCTTGCACCGTATCCAAAGGCTGGTTCTCTTGCACATCTTCTGCTTTTGTACCTTTAACTTTTTGAATGGTCAGAGGCTGAACTGGTCAGTCCAACAAGGCCTATGCTCTCTAGGGATTTTTTAACTGCTCTTGTATTTTTTAGCAGTCCCCAGTGAGGGTTTTTCTTGAGACTTGAGCATTTTGTCAAGCTTTTGAGTGTGTCCCTCATGGGGTGCCAGAGCCTGTAGTGCTTGTAGGAAAGGGAGGTGCCGAGTGGTGACTGCACTTGTGGGGTTTGTGGGGGTGTGAGCAGGGCCGATGTATCTCACATGGAGCTTCACTTGGGAAACATCCCACGTTGTTTAAAATGGCAGGGGGTGAATGCTTAACCACAATGAAATGTCTGACTGCAGGCTTGCTGCAGTGCTTGAAATACAAAGTGGTCTCAAAATCCCTCTCTAGACACTAAAACTACAATGTTTGGACATGTAAGTAAGCAGTGGTACCAGAGTATTGTACAGTCAATGTTAAATACAAGCCAAAAACTGGAATGTGCAGACAATAGGATTTGGGTAACTTGTGCACTGTCCCTCTGTTTTGTCTGGTTAGTCCTTTTTTAAACTAATATTCTTAAGTAGATGGGTATGTCCAAGATCTAAAGCTAATGAATGCATCCAGCTTAAACCCAGGTTGCACCACCAAGGGGTTTGCCCAGGGACCACAACCTGCTGCTGACATGAAGTCAATGTTCTAATGACTACAGCTTGTTGAGGTGCAATACCTGTACTCCAGAGTTAGTTACAGTAGGTCTTCTGTTTCTGTCACAGAAAGGATTTGTTTGGACTGCTGTACTCCTCATTTGATGTAACAATGCTATTAATCTAAATATTTGTAAATAAAGTACCTGTATCTAGATAAACTCTGCTGCTGTGTCATTTGCTCAGGCCCTTTCTGCTTATGGTGGGACTTCTGATGGGGGCTTGTGCCATGGACCTCTTTACCAGGGACTCACTGCTGGTTTCCACCCACCACAGCAGCTGACCTGCAAAAGCTGCCAGGGAGGTGCTGCTGGCTGCCTGCAGTCAGGCCTCTGGTGGAAAAAGACCATGAGCACTATTGGAGGTTATGCAAGAATTCCTTGTAGTGGTGTTATTGGTGCTTTAACTGCTTGCCTTTAACCTTTGCGTGATTAAAGCCTCACAGGCTGTTCACAAAGGCTTTTCTAGAGCCCCAAGCTGGGCTGTAGCTGGAAGAAGCCAGGGCTTGGTTTGTTCCCAGTGAAACATGCTGTGGTTGTGACACTTGCTGCATAGCGAAGGTGTCAAAGCCTGTCTCAAGGGAAGAAGTCCCTGTGCATGTTTCCTGCTAGACTAAAGAGATGTTCCTTAGGACAGCCCTGTTCTCCGGCGTTGTATGTTGCCCTTCCAGGTAAGGAGGCCATAGGTCCTGTTTCCATGCATTGTTCTCCTGCTTCAAAGCTTTACAAAGCATTTTTTCCACTAATTGAGAGCAAGTTGCTTTTGACTTTGTTACAGAACCATTAACCATGCCCCCATGCTTCAGAAAAAGGATGCAGCTAAGCTTGCAGCAAAGGGCAGGCAGCAGAGGACTCGCAAACAGGAGCCAGTACTACAATAAATAAAACAATGTAAATACCGATATGGACAAGTTTGACTTTTTCCAACTAGGATCTAGAGGGGTCAGAGCTCACTGCTGCTGTCCTCATCCAGAAACAACATCACACCACAAGTTAATGTCCTTGAGAGCAACTTTAGAACAACAAAACACAACCAACCAACCTTGAGTAAAAACAAACAAAGTTTATTTTCAGGAAGTACTCAAAAATAATTGTATTGCAAACACTCATGCATTTGACAACAGGTAACTGGACAGAGAGCTCTGTCCTTGTTAACAAGTTTCCTTGAAAGTGGAAACTAACAAAATCCTGCACTTAAATAGGAGTTGGGATACATTTAGATCCACATTTAAAAATATTTTTTAAAACCAACTTGTATAAATAAAGCTCAGGTTTTCAGTCGTACCCAAACTTCACAGTACAGAGCAGGCCCTGCAGCCAGCCCCATGTTACAGTGGCAAACACCTTTGTTGACAGGGCTGCAGAGGAGTGAGGTAGACATCTTCAAAAGTGGTGACGCTGAAGGATGGCACATGTCTGAGGAGCCATGAGGGAAGGTCCTGGGGAGTGGCCTTTTCAGCTGCTGTGCAGCACAGACACCATTTACAGCTGTGGGGAGGCTCTGACTGGCCAAAGAGCCCAGCTCCCAGAGCAGCTCTATCTGTACTTGAAGCTTTTCTTCCAATGCATGGCAACTCCTGAAGTAATTTTTAACTTAAATCATTACAGAACAGTAAAGTACCAGCCTGGTACTGTAACCAGCTGTGACTGAAGTCTAGATGCTGGGCTTTGCCTGTATTAGAATCAGAGAAGTATAACTGAAAGATGCTTCTGATCTGGCAGGGTGGTTGGACTGGATGACCTTTGGAGGTCTCCTCCAACCCCTAGCCTTCTGTGACTCTGAAGTATGGCAGCAGCTTAATGCTTAAACTGGTCAACTGAGCACTAACTTCTGTGCCATGTGAGATTTACAAGCAGCTCTCACCAGCAATTAGTTTGAAAATAAACATGTTAAGAGCCAAAACAGCATCAAGTGCCAGGACACCAACCACAGGAATGTGCTCACTGGGAACTGACAGCACATCTGAGAACCCACAATGGCCCTGGGCTACCACCATCTACAAGCCTCAGCCTTCAGAATGCCCCTGACTCAGAGTTCTAGCTGGATTGACCTCGTGTCCCACCTCTGGTCTTCATTGGGAAATCCCTTGGGAGCAGGAACGCATCATCGGTGACACCACTGGGACGCTGTCCTGCCTGCTGGGGATGTGGGCGAGTCTGGTCAGCATGGCCTAGGAAAAGCAGGAACAGTGAGTCTGGGTGATAAAGTGGTGTCTTCCAGTAGCACAGACATGGTACTCTTTAAAAAACAAAAGTGCACTTCGAAGAATAAAAGACCCAAACTCTTTGAGGAAAACCTACACTTTCTAACATGTGAGGCACTGCCAGAGTAACTCAGTGACAATGTGAGCAGCAGCCCCTGCCCTGCCTCCACACAATACCCACTAGTGACCTACAAGTGACTGAAACCACCAAACCCACAACTCCCAGAGCATTACCTGAGGGTTTGATAGATTCAAAGCCTCACGAAGAGACACTGAGCTGGAGCTTTGGGCTAAACCCAGCGAATCTGAAGAAGTGCTGCTGATGAGGTCATGGAGAGCATCCACCTGCCGCTGCAGGCTGTGCAGGGTGCCTTCTGTTTGCTGTTTCCCTCGGATTAACACCTCCACCTGCTTGGACATGCACTGCCGCAGCTGAGCCTGCAGAGATCCTTAGTTAATGACACCCAGACAGGGGCAATGGTCAAGGCTGTTTAAAAAGTCTGATGACCTTGAAAGGGATGTGATGTGAAGTCTCAAACCACAAGCAGGTAGCCATGGAGTTGTTATTTTTAAGTACTTCTCCCAAGGCAGAAACAAGTTCTAGTGTGAGGTGTCCCTGTCCATGGCAGGGGGGTTGGAACCAGATGATCCTTGTGGTCCCTTCCAACCCTGACTGATTCTATGATTCTAAGTTCCACTGCTATAGCCGTGATCATGAACTGCTTGAAGAAACACCAGCAGCCTTGTTCTAACTGAGCCTGGCCATCACCTGTGCTTCAAGTGATCCCTGCTGCTCCTGAACTGTCATCCCCAGGCTGCTAATACACCACACTATGATGTAAACAAGGGAATCTTGTTGGAATGCTCAAAAATCCAATTAGCTGTTAATTAATTTACTCGATAGAGCATGCAGGTGCTGGGCTTTCTCCTCCTGCTGCTAGTCACTAAGCACAGAAGGGACAGGCCAGAGTTGGAGGAGGATTCCCCCACCCCAGGTTGTTTGGGTGATTTCTAAAGGGCCCCAGTGGACATATGGGTGTGACTGGGACAAGATGTGTCACCTTCAGACGGTCTTCATGATGCTGCAGTTTCTCTCTGAGAGCTTCTCCACGCCACTGTTCATCCTTTGGGAACAGAAGCACATTCAGCACTGAGTGTTACAGCTACAGGCACCAGCACCAACATGCTCAGCCAGAGCATGAGCAGTAGTTGCCTTTTAAGGTTTTTACCATTAAGAAGACTTTAGAAAAATTCAACTTTTCTTCCAAGGAGGGGAGTCTCTTATCAGCAAACAGATCAGTCTCCTCCAAGCTACCAGACTCACACTGCAGGCTGCCCTGTACTTCAGAAGATGCTTCCACATCCTCCAATGTTTCTGAAGAAGATGGACTCGAAGATTTAAAATCCATCCTGATTTCATCTTCAACCTCCAGTTTAAGCAATACTGCTGCATTCTCCATTTCCCTTTGTCTGTTTTCCAGGTCTTCTTGAGCTTTAACCTGCATCAGAGAACAGTCAAGGTTACACATGCACCAGGCAGGTTTTCCTGTACAACTGGCCAAGGCTTGCTTCTGAAGTGTTTGCATTTTGAGTACTGCAATCAAAATTCAGAGCAGCTCTGGACACATCAGCTGTAGTACTGCCATTACCTTTGCCTCTGAAGCCCCTCAGATGATTAAGAAGTCACTGAAGTGACCTCGAGTCTTTTGAGTTGCTAACAACATTCTTCTCTGAAGGACCCCGTTTTTAAAGGGCTTAGTAGCAGTTTATGAAGGGTTTATTAAAGGACTAGAAGGAGCCGGACCACGTGGAATCATCCCTTAAAGTGAGTATCAAAAGGAGAAAATGCTGGCCCAGGTTGGTACTAATGAGTTGGTAACATTTAGTGATCTGCATAAATTGTGACTCTGGTTATGCCAAGTTCCCATTACCAAACTTAACATAAACAGATCCATAAGTCACGACTGAAGCAGTGCCTGGATCAAGCTGACCTCAGATGTTGTGGTGCATTAGCTACAGATCCTGGGAACACCCGAATCCAGTTACTCTTAACCAGCAGCTCAGACTAGTCCCCACCACCCTCAGCCCACACCTCCACAGACCACAGTCTCCTTGTCAGGCATCATTTTACTGGGCAAGAGGGACTGATCCATTTGCACTGGCTTCAGCACCTGGAATTCCCCACCACAGGATGGAGAGGTAAGCATGCCTTCAAGGGTTGAAGGATGAAATACTGCTGTAGAACCTGGCGGCCCTGCACTGAGAACTGTACATGTGACTGCCTGGCTAGAGCTGGCTTGTTCATTTTTAATTGAGATTACAGAGCTGCCTCACCCTGCTGATTGCTAGCCGAGCTTAACTTCTCCCAGGCTTGGGAGAAGCACACAGCGATTTTCAGTAGGTCTGCTTCTAGCTAAAGCAGCAGGAGATTTCAAAGCAATACAACATCGTTGTGTCTGGAAGGCACAGCTCCCCTCAGACCTGCCTGGCCTTAGCTACTGGGTGATACCTGGGTTTGGAGGTCCACATAGTCCTGCTGGGCCTGGCCCAGGTCCTTCCTAAGGCACTCGGCTTCTTCCTTGTTAGCGTGCGCTGTGTGTTCAGCAGCTGCTATTTCACTCTGCAAACAGGCATTTTCCTGCTTTTGCTCCTAGGAAATGCAGAAAGATTCCCTTTCACTGTGAGCATCCACTGCAGGAAAATCCACATAACAGTTTCTTCAAGTCAAAAGGCAGAAGCAGCATTGAACAAGAGTAACTAGGGATGTGTTCTGCTGCACCATCTAGAAATACCAGAGTTTGGTTGCCTCAGGTTCTGCCTAGTCATGAACTTCACACATTATTTGTTTCTCCTTCTGCCATTTATCTGTTTAAAAATAACCCAAAACCCCAAACACTCTCCCCTCAACCAGGACTTACCTGCAGTTTTCTCTCAAGCTGCATCTTTTGCATTTTCATTGCTTCTTTCAGGCTCAGGATTTGTTTTTTTGCTCTTTTCCTCTCTGATGCTATCTGCCCTTGGAGATGGTTTAGCTCAGACTTGGAGATTTCCAGTTCTTTCTGAAGAGTCTGCACTTCTCTGTTTTTCTGTTGTAACTGGAATTCTTTTTCTGAGAGCTGATGTTCTGTAATTAATATTTTAAAAACCAACCCTGATTAGCAGAGACATTTAAGTATCTCATACTTTACACACAGTAGGTATTTTTTAAACATTTATAAAACCACTGACAAAAGGTGAGAGCAGACACCACCACCTGGCTTTAGAATCTCAGTTCTGGGAGCAAGTCAGTTTAAGAGTGACTGAGAGTCAAGCCATGTCCTCCTGCACTGAAAACCAAGCAGGATGAGCAGAATTGTTTGGTTTCTTTAGACTAGAACCCACAGATGGCAACAACTCTGGGCAATGAATCTTACTGCTTTTCCTGATGACTTCTTCAAGTGCTGCACATTGGGACTCCTCTTTTTCCAGCTTCCTGAGGTTTTCTTCTGCCAGCTTTACTTTTGCTACTGCCTGTTCCAGTTTTGTTTGTTGGTCTATTAGTTCCTTTTCCAACAGCATTCTCTGGTCCTTCACTTTTGCAGTACATTCTTCCAGTTTTTTCCCTTCACGCTCCAAATGTTGTTTGAGGCGATGAAGAATCTGCCAAAACCCCAGAACAGAAACAAACAAAACCACCACTTCAGGCTTGAACTAGAAACAACTCCATGAGAACAAACAGCAGCACCAAAAGACGTTTTAGAAATTGTGTAGCCGAGAGAAAAAGGAGGCTGAGGGGAAACCCCAATCTACAACTCCCCAAAAGGAGGTTAGACCAAGGTGGAGGTTGGTTTCTTCTCCTAAATAACAAGTGATAGGATGGCAATGGCCTCAGGTTGCACCAGGGGAGGTTTTGGTTGGACATTAGAAGAAACTTCTTCATTGAAAGGGTTCTCAAACACTGGCACAGGCTCCTCAGGGAGGTGGCTGAATCCCCATGCCTGAAGGTGTTTGAAAAATGCAGAGATGTGGTACTGAGGGACATGGTTTAGCACCAGCCTTGGTAGAGTTAGAGAATGACTGGACTCAGTATTAAAGGTCTTTTCCAACCAAAATAATTCTATGATTCTATAAACTGCAAAGCACTGCAGTCTAATATTCCCTGCTGACGACAAATGTTTACCACTTTTCCTTCTTTCTCATTTTCAGTACAGCTCCCTCAGTTCTTCTTTTGGTTAACACTTTGTTGAAACTACTCAGCCAACATAAGTTATTTTATTACAGGAATATATGATTAATCCCTAAGTTTCATGGACAGCTGATGGACTTTGCACAGAAATACAGCATAAGAGAAGAACACTAGCTGCCAACAGTGATCCACTCAAAATCAAAAGGAAACTTCAGGATACAGCCCTGGAATTTTTTATGCTTAGTTTTGGAATTAGGGAGTTAAGTTTTAATTCACTTCACATGAAATCCACCATATCATTTCAGGTACTCTACAGAGGTTGCTCTTCTCCCAAGAGGAAGCATGGGAACAGAAGTTCTCTGAACCAAGTCCAGCTGCTATATTTTGGCAGCTGACAGAACAGAATTCTAGAGAATAATCTTCTCACCCACACCAGCTACAGCAGCAGCTGAGGCACGACTCTCTGCACAGTGCCAGCCCCTGCACCAGGCCTTCCTGCACTCAGGGCTCAGTGCTGATTCTTTGCAGCAGTTATCAGTTCAGAGATGACCCTGCCAACAAGGCACAGTCCTTTGTTCTGACACACCACGTTTTGCTAAGATAACTGAACGCTGGAGCTTTTTGTTCACTCCTATTCCTCTGAAAATGAGGCTTCATGATTTTAAAGCACTGCTATATTAGCTGTAAACTGGCACCCAAAACGTTTTGGCCTGAATTATTCCTGGAGGTCAGGAGAAAGCGAGGCAGGTCAGCAAGGCTCTTACTGCTTCTTGTCTGGCTCGTTCTGTTTCCTTGTCTTCAATCTCCTCCTGGAGCTGTTGCAATTGGTTCTCCCTCTTCTTCTGCCTCTCTTGGCAATCCTTACGTTTCCTTAAATACTCTCGGATCTCTTCTTTCAGGGTCACCTGCTCTCTCAGCAGCTCATCCTTATGCCTTGTATTATTTTTCAAATCCTGCAATATAAAATATAGAATCACCAGCTGGTGAGAGTCAGCTCCCTGGCTAAAAGGCTGACATGGGAAAGAACTTCACTGAGCGCCCCTAATCACTCTGAAGATTATCTCCCATTAAACCAGCCACTGAGGGAATTAACACAGGAAGAACCACCAGATAAAAAGCCAGGAAAACCCAATAAACCCTGGTGATTTTTGTCTCCGTCTGGATTGCTTTCTAGAAAGAAGATAAATTGAAACTCACACAAATATACCCAAAAATCATACCCTAGAAGCCATCAAACTGAACAATCCAAACCCCAAAACTATAAAAAGCCACACACTCCGCCTTGGCATTAACAGCCCAACTAGAAGTCACCACAGCTGCCACTTAAACTGAAGGCCCAGAACAGGATTTTTATTTGGTTACTGAAGTATCAGCTGGGGTCCAAAGCACTCCAAACTCAGCAAGAACAAGGCAATAAACCAGCCACTGCAAGGGTCTGGATCCGTGCAAGTGCCTAGATAAAACCAGGTGATGGAAAGCAAACTGGTGTGATAAATGACACCTCTGGTTCCTATGTTACAAGCTACCCACTATGTGGATATATTTACACTTACAGATGAGAACACATGTTTGTGATATACACGTCATTCACCAAAACTGACCTGTTCTACTAGGTGAAGCTGCTGCCTGGAGTCATTTAACTCTCCTTTCAGTCTTTCAAGTTCTTCCTTTTTCTCTAGAAAAGGATTTAGTGACAGATTTTCAGTGAGTAGTCTGCACTACCCATACAAATGTTACCTCTTTTCATCAATGAGGAACAAATAACAGAAAAACACTTTCTAGAATTTCCATCTTTCTGACATGTTGAATACTTTCTGCCTTTAGGTATTTGAGGATGCTGAGATATTTAATATCACACAGTACAATTACAGTGTGTCTTTTAACACATTTCTCTTAAAACATTTCACAATTTAAGCCCCAACATTGATCTTTACCTTTAAGGTCCTTCTGTACAACAACAGTGTCTCCATGCAGTGATTTTTTCTGTTTGCTCAGTAGATCTACCTCCTGCTGCAGATTTTTGACATCCAGTTCCATTTTTTCTATGTTGGACAGTGCAGTCCTGCTGCTCTCTTCAGTAGCAGTTAAGTCTCTGTAAATGTGAAAACACTGTTGGTTTATTGAAGTACTTGGTGAGGACTCCACTGCATTTCAGTCCAAGTTCACTCAGCTCAAGGGGACACTGGCCAGTAGTCACAAGAGCAGGACAGCTGTCCTATTCCATGACTTAATGTTTTGCTTGTCATACCACTTCTCACTGCACTGCCATGTCAGAACAAATGCTGCTGCATTCATCAGCTTCACTGCTGACTATTTTCTGTAAGCCTGCTTAAAATAAAAGCTCTGCAGGATACAGGAAACAGCACATTCTGTGTAATTGGGTACCTCCAAGTTACAGCTCCATTTCTAACCATGATTAACAGACATTCAAGGCACCCAGCGTTTCTGATCTCTGCAGAAAAGATATTCTTCCCACCTTCTGGTTTGTGACAACTTCTTTTCCAAACTCTGACAGTCTTCCTCAAGCTTTTCCTTCTCTTTATTCAGAGACTCGATGTTGTTTTGCAGAGTGCGCATCTGACAAACCAGATGTTCGTTTTCCTGCCGGTCCTTCTCAAGTCGTTGTTCCTGCCAAGCTACTTCCCCTTGCTGACACTGAAATAATCTCTGAATATTCTCCAGTTTTAACTTCTCCTGCAAAAGAAGGCATTGCCAACGACAATTTACGCGGTCAAGAAGTAGAACAAGTTCGGAACATCTTTAGCTGCAGCAGTTTGAAAACCTTTCACTCACAGAGATCACTTGCAGGCCAGAGCAGCCCTGCAAATGCTGCATTAAGAGAGGTAGAACTGCTCACAGTGTATCTAGATGAGCCTGAGCAGGACTGGAAGACAGGAGTGCAGCTCTTTGTTCCACAGTAGTTTAACCACCATTTCCCACCCCCATTTGTAACAGCAGCACGTCCCTCCACTGCAGGGATTTGGAGAGAATGACACTAAGGGCTGTGAGATGCTCAGGTGATGCAGGAAGGTGACCATTTTAAGCATAATACTAGGAAGGTACCAAGCATATCATCTAGTCCCTCATTTCCCTGTCCTTCACTGGAAGAGTACAAAGAGAAGAGGAGAAGACTTTTCCAAGTAAGCTGCAGGTAGTATCTCTTTCTGTATGCTCATAAAACAAGTGTTAGATTTTCTGGAACTGCACAGCTGAGCAATGGAGGCTTCTCCTGGCTGTGAGACTGCCAGAGGGATATTGCTGATCTCTGCCACCAGCAGGCAGGAAGTTCAATGTCTGTATTTGTCAGAAAAAAGAAGAGACTAGCTGAGCTAAAATGGTAGAGATTGCCCAGGTGAGCGTGGAAGACAGTTTACTAACTCCCTTTTTGCAAGTAAGGACACAGACAGAATCCAGATAAAAACCACTCTGGAAGCTGACACAAAGAGAACAGCATTCACTGTTCTACAGTCATTGTTCTCCCTCATATGCACACATGCCCCACCCTCCACTATTTTAAAGGGGCTAAGCAGACTTTTCTGTGCTAAGCAGCCATCAGACTAGAAATGGATTGATTTAAAGTGTAGGGACTCTGTCTGCAATCACAGAACAAGCAGATCTCTTCTTTCAGTCACTGTAGTAGCTACAGGAGAAACACTTACTTCTAGAATTGTATGCTGAGTCTTCTCTAGCTCATTGACCTTCTGGTCATGCTGTAGTTTCAAACTTTGAAGTTCATTATTTTCAAGCTCCAGCATTTCCAGAACATGTTTCAGTTCTAGTAAGGTGAAAGCAATAAAAGGTTGTTAGAAACACATCAGACATAGTGCATTTGTAAAAAAAGGAAAAATTAAGAAGTGCTGCACCGATACCATCCCTGGAAAAAAATCTCCATGTGCTCAACTGCTGTCAGACACACCAGCTATTACATCTGATGCTGCTCTACTAGCAAGTTCCATGTCCCTAGGTCTGCTCTCCTGCTGTCCAGGGAGTCAGTCAGGATAGAGCCTCTGACTGATGAACAGTGAAAGAAAATATTGCAGAAGGCACAAAACCTGCAAACTGCTGCTGCTTAAACTTCCCACAATCTGCCAGGAGACAACTCCTTGAAGGGAGTCTCCTCCACTTCCACACACATCCTGACGTTTAATTCTTCTGTGAATGCAGCACTTAGCTCATGTCTCCTGACCACACAGTGCTCCAGTGTGAGCTGATCAGTCCTGCCAACAGCTTTTCTATGGCATGTAAAGTTCCCATCCCAAACACAAAGCAGCACAAAGCACTGCCTCAACTTAAGCTCTGCATCAACCACCAGGACACAGGGAACTTCTCTCTGCAGTCCTTCACAGAACTGTACAAGAGTGTGCAGCAGCAGAGTGCAGCAATACACAACTATGAGCTCAGAGCATTTCTTTCCAAACTGCCCAAATTCCTGTCTACAAGGCCAGGGCCATACCCATCTTATGCTTGGCAATCTGCCCAAGTATTCCTTGAAGATTTTCTTCCTCTTTTCCAATATCTTTCTTGATGAACAAAAGCTGTGCTCTTTTCTCTTTCACCTGGACATCCAGATTCTTCCTTTCAACGTTAAGCTCTTCCAGAAGTAGCTTTATTTCCTGTGGAAATGCATCAGTGTTACAAGGAATGCCAGTATTTGTCATGTTAAGCAAAGTTTTCCTTTAAACAGATGTATATATTTATAAATAATATATATGTATTTTAAACATCTGTCAAGAGTATTGTGGTCAGTTGAATTCCAGTGTTTATAGTTACAGTTAATGGCATAAATAAAAAATACCTAATATTTAGCTTAAAGTTTTGCTCATTGACAGTTCAGAGTAGTAATCTTGCAAAGATTTTGAGCTCCAAATCTGACCATAACACGGCTATTTGAGTGAGTAACAGGTATTAAAACCAGATAAAATGCCACCCCCCCAATACAATTAACCTTAATACTTTGCTTTCATTTCAGAAAGGAAGTACACGATCCCTTCTAAGTAAACAGGGATGGAGACAGCTGATTTATGCCAGCTTTGTTGTGTTTTACACACACTCAGATTGGTTTGCTTTAGCAGCTGCTTGTCTTAGCAACTCTTAGTCATGCAGAGACACTTATTTAATGTGACTTAGTTCTCAAGGGACCAAGTCTGTAACTATTACTGGAACCAGGGAGTTCTACTTATTTGTGCATCTGGACCAAGCTCTTAAGTCACCCCCAACCTTAGGCTGGCTTGTCCTGTTTTTCAGGGGGCTTTGGCAGGTTGTAGAAAGCAAAACTGATTTGTGGAAACTTTGTTTCGGCTTTGTGGTTTTTTTTGGTTTGGTGTTTTTTTTTTGTTTCTTTGGTTGTTTTTTCCTCTATAGTTCTATTCTTTTGCTGTTCTTCAGAGACAGAATGAATTTTAAACTCATTTGGACACATTACTCTTATTTGGCGCAGTTTTTCATTTGCTTCAGTCTCTCCATCTTGGAGAGCTTCTTTGAGGTCACCTTTCTTCTGAGAAATACAGTCCTGAAGGACATGAAGCTCTTCCTTTCTTTGATTTAACTGCTGGTCCAGAAACAAGAGCTCTTGCTGCTGAGCAGTAATCTGCAATGGAGAAGAAGTTGAACAGAAGCAGCATCTGAAGGCTTCTCTTTCTGTAGTTACACACACAGAAGAACCAACAGTGTGCTGTCCCTGCCAGAGACTGATCTGAATCATAATGTGGGAGGATCCCACCAGATCAATGAGCTTTATTCATTTCTCTCTAAGAAAGCCAACACTAAAGACTGAGTTCTGGTCTCGGCAGTGCAGTCCTGTACCTCAGGGAGTTGTTTCTTTTCCTGAAATGCAGCAAGGACTCTCACAGGGAACTCTGCAGTAACATTTATTATTCAGAAACACCAGCAAGATGGGGAGCATATTATGAGACGAAACAGGGACAACTCAAATAGCCAACACTAAAATAAACTTAAGAATTAAATTCTTCAGGCAAGGCAGTTCAAAACTTAAGGTTCTTCTCAGCTTTCATTACACCAAAACCGACAAAATTGATAGTCTGGAGTGGCCAAGATAAGCCTTACCTGATCTTTCAACCTTTCCAGTTCAGTTTTCTTGCCTTGAAGAAGGCTTTCTGCCTCTCTAAGGATTTGCAGGTGATGTTCTTCATTACCTTCAGCAACCTGAATATCTCCTTGAAGCTTCTGAAGACTGACAGTAAGGACAAAAACATGACTCAGGAGAAACAAGGCAGTAGCCTATTGGAGGAAGACTTCCTTAGTTTACCTAACACATCTTATGCTAAATGAAACTCACCTTTCCGTCAGCATTTCTATCTTCTGGTTTAACAACTGGAACTGAGAGTCTTTTGCAGCCACCATTTTGCTGATTTCCTTCAAAATACCTTCCTGTTCCTTCTTATGCTGCTCTAAATCCCTGGTATCTGCCTGTAATAACCTAAAGAAGCATTTATGGCTTTTAATATTAACTTTTTAACTGCTCTCCCTCTCCAAAAGCAGTATTTTGAGATTTGGAAGAGTCTTGTTCTTCTCCTCATGCCCCTCTGATACAAAGCCACAAGGGTGTACCTTAACTGTTGGTCTGCTTTCACCAGTTTAACAGCCATGTCCTGAGCCCTCCGCTCCAGCTCCTTTGCCTCAGTTTCAGTACAGGACAAATGCTCTTTGGCATGGTTGTACTTCTGAACGGTGTCCTTAGTCTGGAGCAAGAAGTGAAGACTCTTGAGAAAATATATTTCCACCTCATTGTTTTCCACATTCATAATCTGCAGGTTAACTGTTTAAAGACCACCTCCTCCTGGCTTGAATATGCCATCTGAGCTTTCTCCCTCTGTACAAAGATGCAGAACCTTTTCTCTTCTCTTGCCCACAGCAGAAAAACTTCCCTTTCCTTAGGAACACCTGAAGCATTTTCTGTTAGCACAGGCTACCCCATGACTTATTTTTACATAGAAGCATTTTAAGAGGCTTCAGGTTATCCAAGTGAAAGTAAACTGCTTAGACAAACAAAAATCCTCTGCTTAATCTTAACACATGTAAATCCTTCTGCACTTAGGCTTATGGCTTTACTTACTTTCCCCCTTGTGCTCCCAAGTTCCACTTCAGCTTCTGAAAGCAGCCTGTCTGCCTCTCTAAGCTCTGCTCGTCGTTTCAGAAGAGTCTTCTCTAGACATTCAATTTCATCTGCAATATCTTCATGATGCCTAAGAGACTTCTCTAACTGCAATTTTGCAATCAGGTTATCAGCAGACCCTTCAATGAAGTCCCTAAAAGGTCAGAAGGGAAGGCCTGAAATTAAAATACAAAATGCCAGAGGCCCAGAGCCTCTTGAAGTTCTGGTCTGTTTACATTGATTGTAAATGAGTAAAAATTGACTTTTATTGGGGGGAAAAAAAATGTTTCCTTCCCATGCAGCCCAGTGCAAGCCTCACCTGCGTTTGGTACGTTTCTGAGCTGCTTGGCGCAGCTCTGCTACTTCCTGTTCCAGCTCCTCTCTTTCCTGCAGAAGTTCTTCCACATTTTGATGCAATTTTTCCACCTCTTTTCTGCATTTATGCTCAGCTGCCTCTGACCATTTCTCTTTGTGTTTCTGAGACTTCAAGTAACACACAGTGTCTTCCAGCCTCGTGACTTCACTTTCCTACAGACAGGGAACAGAACAGCAAAATCAGGACCTGTTTTCTATTGCAGTGCTCCTGAGACACAGAAGCAGTTACACACAGCAAAGACCAGAACTGAGGCACAGCATTCTCAGCAAGCTCCCTCAGATCCACAACCTACCCAGCAGGGACTTCTTAATTTTTAATTTTCTTTTTTTTTAAGCTAGACTAATCTGATCTTTAAAATTAAGAGGGTTTTGCATTTTTTGTGAAATTAAAAGATGTTCCTCCTCTGTTTGTAAGTCAGCTGCCTATGGTTAAACCTGCAGCTTTCAGCTCTCTTACCAAATCATGATGCTCAGGCACATTGCAGTGAAGCACTCCAACAGGAACCAGTGGGACAGTGAAGTTTGGAGGAAGAGGGCCATAAACAACCTGGGCTCCCACAGGAGGTGGGCCATAAATAACAGACCCAGGAGCAACTGAAGCTCCACTTGGTGCTGCAGGAGGAGGGCCATAAACCACAGTTCCCTCAGGTACAGGGCTGCCTTCTGGAAGGACTGTGTAGATAACTGTTCCAGGGGGTGGTACAAAGGGAGGCTCTTCAGGAACAGGAACTTCTTCATTTCTTTCACAATCTCCTTTTGCTCTTCTATCTTTACAGAGATAAAAAAAAGAGGGCATTTTTCATATTTTTTTGTCAGTAAAAGATATTCTTCCAATGCAATTTTAAATTCTATGTAACATATAAAAAGCACTGCTTAAGGTGATTAATGAGTTCAACAGTAATAAACTTCTGTAAATCACTCATGTGCATAGATAATTTCACTGTGAGCTCTAAGCAATCCATCTTTAGTAAGCTCCTAAACATTCTGAGATCCTGAGACTGACTTACCTTTACCAGAATTTCTGACTGGTGAATAAACCCAGCAGCCTCCTTGACTGGGCAAGTCTTCCTTCCTGTACTGCCTGTCCTGACCACTCCCTCTTCCTGCTGGGGATGTGCCACAGAGTAGACAAATGCCAGAATCTTTAGTGCTGCGGGAAGCAGGAGTGGAAGCCTAAAAAAGAAAAAACAAAACACCCAAAACAACCTGTATGTGTTCATCTAGAAATGACAATCATGTAAACATATTTGCTGTAGACATTTCTGAAGCACTCATTTTTGTCAAGAGCAGGATGTATATAACTCTGCTTTCTCTTGCTTCCGAGCATGATGCTACTTTAGAAGAGAGCAATTTGAATTTAAAAGAAATATTGTTCAAACAAACTCTGGTGTGCAGTAACTGTCTGTCTGTAATGTCCTCTTTTAACCTTTCCCTAAATTAATTTACATTACTGCACTTGGAATAGTTGTCTCCAAATACTACATTCACCAGATTGTAATATTCACAGCACCAGGCTTTAGCAGGGAACATTTGTCTGTCTGTTGTTTCAGGATGTCTCTTAACATGCCAGCTAATGCTGTTTCTTATGTTTCTTCCAGACTGAGCAAGTGCAGAACAGACCTTCCCATATCAAATGGCTTTCCACATAACAGTATTTTTATTTCTAACCTGTGATGATGGCATGTAATACCAGTATCCCCTCCTTTTCAATGGATCTGCTATACTACTGATGTAATCATTCTGGTTCGAAAGCATGTTTTTGAGTGCTGCAATTTCATCTTGCAAGCTGTCAATTTCATCTTTGTTACCTGTAAATTAACCACAGTTTACAGACAAATAAGGCAAACAGTTAAGTCATAAATACTGCATTCAGCCTTTCCCCTCACTGTTATCCTCTTAATCTGAAAGGGTATTAAAAAACTGAATTGCTGGGGGAACAAACTAAAGGTTGTTACATAGTGATGTGGATACAGACTGACCCTTATTTGTCATTTTAAGACTGCAGAAATGCAAAACCCAAGTTCATGTACTGCTTCTCATTTTTCCTTACTATACAGATCTCTGACCATGTCCTAGAGCAGCGTAAACTGAAGGCACAGCACAATTAAGTGTTTTCTAAAGAGTTGGATGGAGTGTTGCTAGTATAAACTAAAGAAAACTAACAGACTGCCATTCTGATTTTCAAAGTAAGGAAAGATTTAAGTCAGTTTCCAAAGGTCATATGGCAGATCAAGAGGCAATACTAGAAACCTGAAGTGCTGGTCCTTAACTACCCATTTCCTTCAGTCTTCATGTCTGAAGCAGCAAAACCCCATCCATACACTTCACAGAACTGCACTTTGGCTGTTTGCTTAATATACAGAGAATCCACTTGAGTACAGTGATTTAAGGACTGGATGTATCTGTACATGAACCATACAGGAAAGATCCTAAAATAAACTTCTAGAGTTCTGAGGAGCTTCTCAGATCACAAACCAAGAAAACCAAGTAAGTTCAGTCTTCTGCATCCATGCTTATCTGCATGCCATGGAGAGAAAGAGAGATTACCTGTCCCAATGTTATCCAGCAACCACCTTAAACGGTCAAGTTCTGCTTTTTGTTGCTCCACAGCTTCATTTAATTTATCAATTTCAAACTTCTGAGAGCTTGATGCAACAGTCTTCTCACTAGCTTTCTCCATTTCATGCTGAAACTATTTAAAACATGATTTTAAATCAAAACAAAGTGCTTCAGTTTAGACTGCATCAAAACTTTCAAACATGCCTACCCATTCCTACAAAAACACTCAGTGTACCATTGCTGCATCAGAACATTCTTCCCACTCCTTCCTGTGACTGAGATTTACAGACATTGCCACACAAAGGCATCTAAATCAGTGAGTGAGTTTTACTTAAAAATCAGCTGTTTGAGGCAGTGGAGTTCCCATGTTCTTTGGCAGATGTCAGAGGATGGAAGAACAACTGTCACTTGGGAAAACTTGAGGAAAAAGAACAGCTGAGAAGCCTCTAAATATGGCATTTCATAAATTCACTAAACAAATATCAAAGTGTTTAATCCTTCTTGTACAATACAGAGCAAACATCACTGCAACCTACTTGTTCTTCCTTCTCTTTGAGGAGTTGTTGTAACAATTCTATTTCTGCTTCTGCTCTGGCAAGATCCCGGGCTGCACGAGCTGCCTTAGCACAGAACTCTTCAGCTTCCTCCATCTCCTGAAATGGAATTTTTCATTTGAGCTTCAGTTTGAAAGAATATTTCACAAGCTTGCAGATGTCTCATACAGCTTTGTGAAAAGCTGACTAAGAAGAAGCATCAGCACTTGTTGCCAGTATCTGGAATTCCAGAACAGACATTTACGTAAAATAATGTTTTAACTTTACAGGATTTCTACAGAGATGTTACTATGGAGCCAAAAATGGGCGCATATTTAAAACACGTGAGGTGGAAGAACAAATTTTCACAGTCCCTTATTTAACAATGTACTGGTTATTGCATGACCTTCAGTTATTAAGAGGTTAAACTTGCCCCTCCCTCACCTAACTAACACACAGCAAGCACACCTGTCCATCCCCAGACTTACTCAGGCATTCATCTACTGCATTTCAAGAAGATTCTGTCTGAAGCAGGAGCTCCTGTGCAGCAGGGCAATTCAGAATAAAGCTTTGAAGCTGAATGTGGCACTAGAAACCACTACTTATACACAAGCTATTCATTCTCAGAGTTCATTTACCTCAGCTCGCTCCTGATTGATTTTGAGAACGGTCCCATGCAGAGCCTGTAGCTGATGTTTAGCAATGGAGAGCTCTGTGGCTGCCAGTTTATCTGAAGTGATAACTGCTCTCTTTACCTCCTTCAGCTCTTTATCTAGGCTGACAAACTGCATCTGTGCTCTGGCATCTTCTATTTTTTTCTGGAATCAGGGAAATGATAGGTTTTGTAAGTAAAAAGTATCGTGAAAGCTAGGCTTTCTGTTGGTTGTGACACTTATCCCCACACATACCTCATTTTGTATCTTATGGCTAGAAGTAACAGGAAAAAAGAAACTGAAGCACAACCAATGAAATTTAAAGGAAAGAAAGACCTTTGTGCTCCTTCCTGTATTTGAGCTACCACAGAAAGCAAAGTAATTCAGAAGTTTTTTTGAATCTTCTTGTCATGAGCACCCAGAGTGCACAGGTTTGTCCTTATTGATTCCTACCTTTTTTGCTAAATTTTTCAGTTGAGCAAGAATAGTCTCCTTCTCTTCATCTGCCTCCTGCAGCTGCTGATCAGCAAGGCCCTGAATTTCTTCCATGCTCTTTATTTTTTCATGTAAATGTTGGATTTCATTCTCTAACTGATGGACCCTGTTCTTATTTTGCCTGTTTTCAGCTTTAACCTAAAAAAGTGAAAGAAGTTAGAATAAGTAGCCAGAAATGTGGGGTTTTTTTCACCTAAAAGCCACCTATTTGTATGATGTAAAGAAACAGCTTTCTGGCAAGTGTAGTTACCAGGACAAATTGGACCAGAAGAGAAAGAAAAAAGAAATTCTTTGCCACTCTAACTATTACATTTCAAAAGTGCCTAAGTGATTTTGGTAGTAGAATAGGTTACTGGCTCTATTTTTCTACCTATAATTCAACTATTTTTTGCCTCTGAGACATACAATTGAGTCTAAATACTAATTCACCAAATAATCAGGCAAAAATCACTTTAAAAAAAAATAAATTCAGACCCATTGTTACATGAACACCAGGAGGTGGTGGTTCTCTTCTTGTTGCCATACAGCTAAAATTAGAGGTTGCTTATGGAACTTTTAACACCCATGAAACCCTTCTCCTCCACACCACATTTTTTACAAGCTTTATAAAATAAAAACCAACACAAGGTTGCAAAAGGAGCATATGTGCCCTGTCCAGCACCCAATTTAACACTCAAAAGGAAAGCAAGAATGGCTGACATATTTCACTACTTTAACCAGAGTATCACAGTATACACAGGGTGGAAGCAGTCAGTTAATTGTTTTGTCTCCTCAGAAGCTTTTGCCTGCTATTCAGTTTCTTTAGAATGAAAATTACTATGTGCACTCTAATATGTATTGCTCCTGTTCTAATCACAAGTAGCAGCACCCTGCTGATGTGTGTTGTCACTGTGGTTTTGACAAGCAAATGTACTGAATTTGTCCACCTCCGTAAAGTTATTCTCTCCTGAAAGATGGAGAGTAGCAAAGATACATCGGTAGTGAAACATCCTTCAGCTGCAAGTTACATTTTTGAGACTATGCTGAAATTGCCTTACTCTTCCTTTTGATACATGCCTGTCTGTATTTCTCCTGTACTTCTTCCAGTTTTTCCTGCTGGGATGCCATTTCTTCCTGCAATTGCCTCTGTCTAGCCCACGCTTTCTCTTTTTCCCTCTGAGCATCAGCAGCGATGTCACTGCATTCCTTCTGCAGATCTGCAAGGCTTTTCCCTAAAACATCAGCTGGATTCTGACATCTGAAAGAGAAACAATACAGGTGCCAAGACAGAAATCCACTGATTTTACATTATGAGACCAATGTAAATTCATTTAGGTGCAGCACTGAACGCATTACACTGCGCAGATCTGCCTCCACCATGGCTCTATTTATTCAGTACCATCTATTTCCCTCAGCACTATACTTACTGAGCTCAAATGATGCTCTCAACAAATACAGGGTGCGTAAGTTCATGCTTGAACTGCCCCAAGTTGCACTCAGGAGGATGCAGCACATGTACCTTGTTGCTCTCATTTGCTAACCACTTACACATGCTCAAGTCTAACACTGTTTATAATTTTACTCACTTTATCTCTCCAATTCCTGTCTGAAGCTTTTGCTTCAGTTCATTTATTCGAGCTAAGGCTTCCTCAGGATGAATCAAGTTACCAACTGCATGATTCAGCTGATTTTGAAGATCTTTAAGCTGCTGTTTTAGGAGATTGTTGTCTCCCTAAAAAAAAAAAAAAAAACACAAAAAAACCACTATTCACACAACAATTAACAAACATGTACAAACAACAAAAGCTAAAATTTTTAACATCTAGATCAGTTGGAGGGGTTTGTTGTTATTGGTTTTTTGGGGGGTTGTTTTTTGTCATTTGTTTTGTAAGTAGATTCCAAACAGGGTTTTTTCAGTGTGACCTGAACCAATATCATCAACAAAACAAGAACACTCCAAACAATGTTTGCCTTTCAGTTGCCTTTATGTTGAAAGGTATTTAAATGCCAGCTGAAAAATGATCTTATCCTTTCCTTAAACTACCTATGCAGTTCATGAGGTATCTGTGACTTCAAGGATCACAGCTCTATTGCCTGTTGTACTTGGATGCCATTATTGTTTTGAGACAAGTAGATTCCTCAGAATCATAGCTTTGAAGAGAGGCAATAAATTCTGCTTTAGGCATTGGGTCAGTTTTTTCTTCTGCATTCAAATAGTTTGGATATATTCAATGAAGCTTGTGGGAACTTAGATACAACAATTTAGCACTCCCTGGGCAATATAACTGAACAGCTCTGAAATAATTTCAAAGGTCAATCTAAATGTCTAGAAGACAGGAAAAAAAGACATGGACTAGGGTCTCTGCACAAGAAATTTAAAGTGAAGAAAAGTCATAAATACTAATGAACTTCAAACAAGATTAATATAGAATCCTTTAAAATTCTGATCACTTTGCCTTTGAGGGAGTGGAGAAACATACTGCGTATCAGGTAAGGTTTTAAAGACAACAAGTACATCACCTGCAGTTGCTTGAATTGAGACAGAAGCTTAAAATTTTGTTGTTCCTTCTCTTCTGCTAGTTGTGCTTTGGTCAGAGCATTCTCTAGTGCTTGCCTTTCTTTTTCAAGTTCAGCTTGCAGGGCTGACAATTCCATCTACAAACACAGAAAACCTGATTACTGTCTCCACTAGTCCTGGGGTAGATTATCCCTTGGGCAGCACAAGAGCTCTGTTCTCACCTGGCTGAGTTGTTTCAGTCTTTCCAGTTCTTCTTTGTGTTGATTGGCTTCAGTGTCCCTGTCTCTTAGCTGGGCTTCCAGTTCAGCCTCATAGGCACTGATGTCCCTTTGTGCTTCTCTAAGCGATTCGTTTGCTTCTCGCTGCTCCTGGAGTGCCCCCTCTAGCACTGAAATTTCCTGGAATTTTATATTCACTTTAGAAATAAGTGCACAAGAGAGGCAGGATTTCTTTAAAGTATATTGCCACTCTTCCTCTGTTACTCATCATCAGTGTGAGAGCAAACAGATCAAAACAGAGGCACTAACCCTACTCACTGACCATTAAAACGTGAAGTAGGTGGCACCGCTACATAGAGGTGAGGTCAATGACACTGCTGTGACAGACTGTACAAAAAAAATCTACACTCAAGTTAGAAAAGTGTAACTTAAAGTGATAGACATTTGTCCCTGGTTTTAAGGTTTACGTTAAGTTTTTCAGAATTCATCAGTTCTCCAGTAACTTGGTGATAGGACAGATGCAAGTTCATAATGTGCACATCCTTAGCCAGTGTCCTGCCAGTTTTCACTGACACAACTCACTAAACTGAGAACCGTTTTTAGCAACATCAGAAAGGTAAAAACAGAATTTCTGAGACATCTTCCACAAAGTGCATATCGATTGTACGTCTCTTGCAACTGGCTTTAAAGGTCAAATTCTGTTCTTAATGTGTGTGGGAAGATCTAATTGAAGTTATAGCCAAAAAAAATTATATTATGAAGTTGTGTCCAAAATGTTATCCAAGAACTGTGCTTTGCCATTCCCCGTTTGGTTATTTACTTCCCGTAAGGTTTATTCTTAGGTATCTGAATTTGGGAAGAGACACAGTATTAAGCCTTACTTTTCGCATATTTTCTGCATCCATGGCAACTATTTCCAGGTTGTTTCTCTCCTCCTCTAGATCTGCCAATCTCTGCAGCAAAGATTCCTTATCCTTCTGCAACTCCTTACATTCATCATTGGCCCGTTTTGCCTGACACTTCACGCTGTCCAGGTATTCCTGTAGTCCAGTAATAATACTTTCTAAATCCCTTTTCAGTGCTTCATTTGATGCTATCTGACCTGCAAAACAAATTTGAGATTGTTAGGAAACCACACTTACTTACCAAACAAACAAAACTGCCTTTCTTCATCTTCTCTAAGCTGTTCACCTATTGAAATATCTAATAACAAGGAGTAACTAGAACTCAACCAGAAAATACCTGTGCTGTGTTTTAAGGATAGGAGTTCCCATACTACAGTATTAACCTGCCCTAATTAAAAAGAACCTGCAGTTCTTTGTGCATTCCTGCCCACTGTCCAAGATATTTGCTACCTTTACACTTAAACTAATTTTGTTCCAGTTTTTATTTTCATATGCTTTTCTGAGATATTTATTCTCACACAGACCAGGTGTATAGTAAGTGCATAAATAATCTTGGGGATAAGTTTTGAAAACTGACTTACTATGTTAAGAACAAGCAAATAACCCACATCTCTGTAAACCACTTCCCTTAACCACATGAAGGTGAAGTGAATATAAACAAAATTAAAAATAATATTAAAAAAATTACCCAAAGCCTCCTTTTAGATCAGTTGAGAAAGGTTTTGAACCTTTTCCTGCACATTCTGCATTTCATTTACACAAGGATAAACAAATCTGAACCTGCAATTCAATTGTCATGTTAGACTAAACACAAAATATACTGCAAGAGAAAAAGAAACATTTACCATCAGTGAGCTGTTGCTCCAAGTCCTTAATTTCCTCAGTTTCCTTTGCAATCCTAGAGAGCATTTCATCCAGGCGACTCTCCAGCTGCCTGTACTGTTTGTTCATTACATCAAACTGCTGTTCTTTACTTGTTTTTTGTGCTTTCATGTGAGCCTGTACATTAACATTTGGAAAGGTGAAGTGGAACAAGGTCAATATGGATTTAAGAAGTCAAGTCAGTATTTTAGCTCAGTTCTGCAATGTCTTGTACCAGCAGTAAAAGTCACAAGTGCAGTGTATGTTATGGTGCTTGGTTATTTTGGGGTTTTCTTTGGTTATTTTTCCTCATTACTGAACCACAAAGAATCCCAGATAGACAAGCACCCTGCGTGACTAACAGCACTGTGAGCAGTCTCCACCTTGCCCAGGCACGATGAATAAAGCCTGCATTTATAAACTATTACTCAGGGCTACTACCTTTCTTCCTGTCTACTTTTTGTTCTCTCTTTCAGTCAAGAACAAACATGAATTACTTCAGAAGCTTTAATCCTGTCATCCTGCATTGCCTTCACAGCAGATGATGCTTTAGAACATATCAGGTCACCACACAAAAGAAAACTCTGACCAGCCAGCAACCAGGGCAACTTTATAGCCAAGATTTACTTAAAGAGATTTATTTTGCTTTTTAAATATTCCTGGGAAATGCACTGTCCCCACAGCTCACACAGACTCTGGTCAGGACTTGATGCATTCAGTATGAATTAGGGTGATTGTTTCAGCTGCATACAAACCATGGTTATCACCACAATATAGTGCTCTGTTTCCCACTGGTATTCAATCAACCACAAACAACTCAATTGTCAGAAAAATTGGGAAAATACAGAACTGTAGTCATAATATAATTCTACAAACAGAATGATAGTCATAATTTTACAAACAGAATTATACTTATAGCCATGATAACAGTTACTACTCACTTTTTGAGCAGCATTTTTTTTCTTGCTACTCAAAAAAAGAAAAAATAAATTGAGCCAGTAGTATAAATTTTAAATTCAGTATCTTAGAAATCACTTATCAAATTGCTTCTATAACAGAAGTAGTGGATAAAAACCAGAACTTTCTACACTTTGGATGTATTGAACCGGAAGTCCCTTGCAGCATTCACATTAGTACAGCTCAACTTGTCACCTCGTCAAACACAAACGACCATCTGGCTTCCGAAGGGGGCATTTCACCCAGTAAAACCCGAGCAGAAGCCCTGCTGCTGAGTCATTTAGCGGCAGCTGCCGAATGTCACAGAGCTCTGTTTAAAACCCCCAACACTTACAGCTTCGCTGCCTTTGTCTTTTCTTCCTCCGATCGCATTTGCAACACGCCCCACCCCAAACCTAGAGTTCATTTGCCTACAGCACCGGTATCTTCAGCACAGAAAGCAACAAGTAGCGTGTCCCATCATCCCCGTCCGCCTCCGCTCCCGCAGCGCCGGCGGAGCGGAGGGGCCGGAGCTCCCGCTGCCCGCCCGGGCCGCTCGTTCCCGTTCCCCGTTGCCGTTCGGCGGACGGTTGGCCCCGGCCGGCGCTTCCTGTGTTGTGATTTGAAGCGAGGGCGGCCCGCGGGAAGGGCCGGGCTTGGCCCGTGCGAGGGGCTGGCCGGCAGCTTTGGGAGCTTGCCCGAAGCGTGTACAGGCCTTCTCTTACTCAACAGCTGAGAACATT